>NC_140072.1:134920936-135661884 GCF_964194135.1 Talpa europaea
CAAGCTATCCTTGCTCTGTCTCTTCTTATTCTCCCACCATGATGGTTTGGGGAAGGAGCTGTCAATTGTCCCTGTACTTTAATCCATGACTTGGTGCAAAGGGAGCTTTGCTGAAATGTTCCTGCCCCTCTACTAGAAATCTCACTTCCCGCATCGCCTAATGTGATCACCCAGTTCACCTGATGCTCAGAGCCAGCTGCCTCCACCATCCCTACCCTTTGTCTCACTAAGCTGGAGCTCAGATGGAGGAGTTCTAATCTTCCAGTGGAAACAAACCTTATTGGGCAGAGGTCCAAGGAGTCTGGGAGAAAATCAGAAATCTAGTAATTACTACTGGGATGAAAAATAAGTTTTATTTTACTTGTTTCACATCATTTATTTGCTTCCCCCACCCTCTCTTATATCCCCTTGTTCCATTGTTCCCTCTCCTCCAGCCCAACTTCAGAGACCTCACTGTGTTTATTAATGTGCACTAGATTTTTGTTAAGTAGTTTATCAAGTTGTCTGCTATGTAAATGTCCAGGATTTGTCATCATTCTGACTTATTTTACATAATTTCCTCAACCCCCCTCTACTTTACTTAAAATGGCTCCATTTCATCTTTTCTTAAGGCTGAATAGTATCCCATAGTGTGGCTGAACCACACCTGGAGCCCATCCTCTGTCAATGAGCATCTATCAAGGCTGCTTCCACATCCTGGCCATTGTAAACAGTGCTGCAATAAACATCATGGAGGCTGTTGTCTGGGTGTAGATGGCTTTGTGCTCTCTGAATGGATGTATAAGTGTGGAATTGCTGGGTTATGTGGCCTTTCTGTTTTAGGTTTTTTGTTTTTTTTAAGATTAATGCAGATCACTTTCTAGAAAAGAAGTTTAAGATTATATGAAAGAAATAGAAACAAAGATTTCCTTCAAATCCTTCATTCCAGCAGCAGTTACTCACTAGCAAGTAGAAGCATAATGCATAGACTAGAGAAACCCGTCCAGACTCAATTGTATGCATTTAATATGTGCACAGTCTCTATTGTCAAATATCAATTAAACATCACTATAGCTATTTAAAAAAAAATGCCCAATTAGAGAGCTTCTCTGATCCCTCTTACTATTGAATACTTCTCCCCCACCCCCAGCTCTGCCTTGCAAAGGTTGACCTTAATTTGAAATTTGATTGTCTCTAGAAAAGCACGTCTTTAAATGTCATGTGATTGTCATGCCTTTGCTGCTACTCCAGGATTGAAAGTCAGGTGGAAATGTAACACAGTGAAATTAAATTTTGTCAAATCTTAACATCACAGGTAAAAACAGTAAGGTCTCTGGTTAGAAGTAATGTGGGTACAGTTCCATAAGATTTATCAATAGGTTATTTATCAATATCCTGTTATCCTAACTACCAAGAACCAACAGGAACCAATTACTACTATTAGTTCTGATTGAGTATAAATAACAATGAGCTCCTTAGATTTCCTAATGAATGTGTGCAGAATGTTGTCAAGGAATGGTATGTTCCGATGAGAACTCCCCTTTAGCTCTCCTGGCCTAACCCCTTTCCAATCACTGTGTTCTGTGTTTAGAAGCACAGTCCTGGCGGCTTTGTTGAGGTGTGAGGACAGGACACACCTTGTACCTCCATGTGTGTCAAGCCATTGGCTTGTAAATTACACTGCAGGCCAAAGGCCAGCCATTTCTGTGACTGTTCCAGGTTCCTTTTTGTATCTGCAAATCACAACAAGGTTATATAGAGTGTATCAGATTTTATCAGATACCAACAAACATATTCCTTAATACCCTAGTCAAGGTCCTCTAAGCACCAGGCATGGCTTCAAAGAGCACCCCATTCTCAGGGAGCAGTAGAAATGACAATATCTTCAGACCATCTTGGGAATCTCCACTAGTGGTCGGAGAACTCAGATTTTACTCATTTTTGATTCTCTACACATTCTGTTACGATTCCACCTGACACTAGGGAGAGCTACTCTCTGTCAATGCCAGCACTCTTAGCAGTAGACAACAACTCCACATGGGAACCAGAACTTTGTTTTCCTTCTCAATCCAGGGTTATAAGTGGAACTCAGGTGCCTAAAGAAATCACCAAAGGCCTTGTGATTATTGATTTCTAGTTTTTAACCTGATGATCTAGGTTACCAGTGACTGCTACTTCTTAATCCTGAGCTCATCCAATTTTAAGTTTGCTTGTGCTACTCTACTTGCTTTGAAGTAGCCCAAATGCTAGGAAACTGCTCTTCAACTAAACCCCTACTCCCAAAGCCAAGTGTGACCAATGGGTCATTCTCCCCCATTGAAAATGAACATGGACTGTGGGAGACCAGGTTCATCACTTATGTGAATCTGGGATTTAAAGGCCCCCAAGGATAAGATCTATTTAAATGTCCTTTTAATCTTCTTTGCATCACAGTCACGTTCTGCCTCCCATTTCTATTATCATAACTGCAAGATTACGTTAGCATTATCCACATGTGTCCATATTTGGAGCCCAAGGTCACTGGATTTGCACAACCAGGATGTAGTGCCCTGCCAGAGATCCTAATCTCCTTGCCTTCAGGCTTTTGTCTCCTACAGTTGCCCACAGACTTGCTATTGTCATTGTCATCCCAACCCCTGCCTTAAAAATCATCTATCTTGTGATTGACATATGAGCCAGTATCACTGGGAATCAGGGAATCAGATTTTTGCTGCTTCAGACTCTAGAGCTTTTCAACTTAACCCAGCATTTCTGCTTTGAGTTGAATTGTATTCCCCCAAAATTCCTGTTTTGAACTTCTAACTTCAGCACCTTATGAAGTAGCCTTTGGAAATCAAGCCATTGCTTTGTCATTCTTTAAAATGAGGTCACACTAAAGTAGGGTGACCTAATCCAATATGACTGGTATATTTATCAAGAAGGGAGATTTGAACATGGACCCCTGCAGGGAAGAGGCCATGAAGGGGAAGGTGGAGACTGGGTGGAGCCAATGAAGGCCAGATGGCCACAGACCCCTAGGAGCTGAGACACACAGAAAACTTTCTCCCTCACAGCCCTTAGAAGGAGTCAGCCCTGCTGCACCTTGGACATGGACTCCTGTGAGAGGACACATTTTTGTTGTCCAAGGGACTGGGTTAAGGTGGTGTCAGCAAATTAATGCAATCTCCCCGTGGTGCAATCTTAGCTATGTGACTTCCATGCAGTAGACTTGTCTGCGGCCTACTTCATGCTGCTAAACAGATGAGATCGTCTGAACTAACTCTAACTTATATTATTTATAGTGCCCCTTTTATAAAGTTATTGCATTCCACACAAAACCTATCCTTGGATGACCTACTGCTGTTCCTTAATATTTGCCTAAGTTAGAAAAACGCATGTTTCAAAGTAAAATCGAAGGGACAATATTTGGACTTCTCTGATAATTGTTTACCTACTTTTATAGGGAAAAAAACAATAATAGTAAGGATATTAAATCTTCTTGGAGAAGATTTATGGAAACCTACAAAATTTTGTTTATTGCTAAAGTAATAAGAAACATTTACAGGTTTAAAAATTACATTTTCCCATGCTTTTTACTCATGATGGATTTACATTTTTATGTTCTTGACATGGTATACATTTCTTTACAGGCAAACTAAAAATTTTAGATTAATTCTGATAATAAGTACACTCTTTAAATTGCATAGGCCTTTCCCCAGCTGGCAATGTTATCCACTTTGTAAAGTATTTGTTCATGTGAAACATATAATTTTTCTGGAGTCTTCAAGTAGTTAGTCATCATAGAGCCGTGATGCATCTGTTAATTCATTTTCAAGAATGATTCTTTGTCTAAATGATAGGACATTGAATTAAAATAACAGAATCCATTGATTTAATATTATTAGGAATAACACAACAAATAATTATCAGTTGAAGTCTCTACAAATTAAAAGAAATGTATATATTAATGACTTATTTTGAACTGTTTCAAATTATTCAATATTTATATGCTTTCTTTTTTCCTATATCATTTGTTTTGTTGCTCATATACACTCATAAATTATTAGCACTGGGAAGGATCATTTTAGGAATGCAATACTCTAAATTAAAATGCATTGAGCAAATTTGTATTATGCCCTTAAAATAGAAAAATATATAGTAATTAACGTTAGACACCATCGTTCAAATGTCTTTGTATAAACATATACTGATAAACATATACTGATAAGATATGTAAAGACAGCAGAGACAAATAGCTAAAACTAATTGAAATGATAGAACAGCATATATATTTTAAAATAATGAAGCACATTGTTTTGTCATAATAATTCTACTTGAAATTAGAGACTGAAAAAAGTGGAAGGAATTGTTAAAAATAAATAATATGGATCACATTAGATATTATTTTCGGATATTATGAAAACAATTTTTAAAATATTGAGAGTTTAGGGTTGTTGTGTCTTTATCATCAATATCAGTTTCTCTGTTATGGAAAACAAGGCCTTTAATATATTTGCACATCGTATTCACACTTCAATTCTGTCAATTACATGAGGTCCTACATTTTCAAGGTCTGTGACATCGTGATTCAATTCAGTGATGCTGGCTTCCGTGGTTCTTTAGTATTGCTTTTGTATTTAAATTAATTCATATGGAATAGAACTTGTTCTATCATGGTTTCTTGGATCTTGAGTTGTTTTTCTGTAACTGTTGCTTGACCAGAAGAAGGGCTATGTTTTTTCCTTGTTGCCAGGTTTGTACTTCCATGAGGCTCTTAGGAGGTGCCTCTGTGGGAGACTAACTTGGCAGGATAGAAAGTTCTTGCTCATCAAGTCCTGCCCCCAGTTCTGGGAGGGACAATTCTCACTGTTGCCCAGCACTGTGTAGCCCTTGTCTTCTGTCCTTTCAATAGTCTATCACAACCTTTAGGTGCTTAAGGACTCATTATGAAAAACTGGGGAGCAAATGTTTACATGTCCATTTTTAAATCACATCTACCAGACTTCCACGATGATATTGGTGGTATATGTTTAGTGATAGTCTTAATGATAGGTCAAAAGTCAATTTGGGCCTCCCCGGTGGTGCTCGGGTTGAGCACAGCGCTGTGGATCTGTCCACAGCCTCTGCAGCGCCAGTTCGATTCCAGGCTGGCCAGGGAGATTCCCCCATGTCTTGACCGCTGCTCCCCTCAGCAGTGTATTTCAGTCCTTTTGCCTGTTCTGCTCCCTGCTCTGTGTCTGGGGAATTCTCTCACCCTCCCGTGCCTCTGGATTAGACCCAGTGCTTATATAAATAAATAAATCTTTTTTAAAAAAGTCAATTTAAGACATTTACTATAAGCCGTACTTTTAAAAATTCAGAAGACAACTTTTTTCTAATCAGGAAGTTACCTTTTCTTGGAGGATATTTTCAAACCGCTCCCTCTGTTGCTTCTTTTCAAGATGTGGTGAATTTGTGTGGATTCCTCCGTGCATCTACCTGTTGCTGTTGACATTTTCTCAACAGCATCTCTTTTTTCTCCCTCCTCGACATAAAGCCTCTTCAAAAGATGGTCCTCACCCCAGCAGCATCCACATCACCTGGAAATGGGTTTGAAGTGCAATTTTTTTCCCAGCCTGCCTGCTACCGACTGGATCATCCACCTAGGGTGGATCCAGGCTCTGTGTTGTAACAACACCACCAAGTCACTCTGGGGTATGTTCAAGCCTGAGAACCATGGCTCTGTATCCCTGATTCTATGTGAGATGCCTCTGCATAGCTGTTGCTTAGAATTTCAGCCCTCGGTGATTATCTTTATTCTGCAACATCCTCTAAGATCTCTTATGTGTGTTGTCTTGCTTCATTGAGCTCATGTTCTTCAGGTAATTCTATGTTTAACTTATATTGCTATTTTTAATATTATTTCAAGCTATGTTTACAAAGTTAACTTGTTTTTTTTTATTTTTTTTTCATTTTATCCATTCTTGGATGATGAAACCTGGGACTTATTGTTTGGCCGGATCTTCACTAAGATGTGATCACACCATTTCAGAGACCAGATTGACTTAATTTCTTTAGACCTCCATTGTGGGAGAAGGTGTTTTGAGTTCCATCCAGGTACTGCAGGCTGAAGACTAGCCAACCCCAGGACAAGGTGTTGTGTCTATGACCTCATATTGTACTGAGGTTGGGAAAATCTGTGTCTTTTGGAGAGTGGTGGAGAGAATAAGCCATTCTTTTGAGCTTTCAAAGTCTTTAGAAATACTAAATCATTCCTTTTTCAGTCCTTTGCCCTGGAGTCCTCACTACTCATGTCAGCCTAATGACTCAGTGTCTCGCTTCATTTGTATCCCAGTAGCTTATTCCACTAATCCCCACAAAGAGGGAGGAAGCCAGGAACATTTCCACTATAGGGAAGATGTGCCCCTAAGTTAGTGCCATTCCTACTATTGGTGTGTAAATGTTGCTACAATGGCTCCATGAAGCCCCGTCTGTCATATTCATGTGTGTGTGTGTTTGTCAATCCTCAACTCATCTTATAAGAGGATCCCAAGAAATTTCTGAGATTCCTTGTCACCTACCCGAATTCCTCAGGTGTGAGGAAGACAGGATTGTAGAGCAACCTCCTGGGCTTCACTGGAAGCCTTCTTCTACCTTCTTCCCTGGGGGAATGTCCACACTGTTTTGTGAGTCCTCAAGCAGCTACCATCATTCCTGAGTCTTGTCTCCACTGAGTGGTAAAATACTTTTATCTAATGGTTCCAAATGTGCCTTTTCACCTGGTTATATCACTATGTTTAATTGACCCTTGAATTTTTTCTCATGGTGTATTTTTTCAAGTGTGCTATATTCATTGAAACTTCATGTGATTCTAGAATTTATTTGAGCCCATCTATTGAGAATCTGCCCTTACTGATAAGATAGAGTTTATCCCTACATAAAACATTTCCTCTTTACTTTGACCCTCTGGAATATCAACTGAAAACCTGAAATACTGACCAAGACTTTGTTCAACAATCAATTGTCAACTCGCTAGTCTTGAGCACTAGGTGGGCTGCAGAGATTGTTTTCTGATCTCCACTTTCCTAGCTATTGTTTTTTGTTGGGTTTCCTGGAGTCTTGGCTTACATTTTGCAATTTAGGAGTGAGCCAACAATTTAGGGGAAATTTACATACATACTTTTAAGCTATTTCTCTTATTTATGTTTCCTGCTCTTCAGTTTAAGACATTTTGCATGACCTGAAGTACATCTGTCTCTTTGCTTGCTAACATAGGAAGTTTCCATTAGGGTTCATTTCCCCATGGCTTTCTTTGGAAATCCCCTTAGAGAAAAAGTTTAGCAGGATGACCCCCTCAAGGCAGTCTAGCCTTTGCTCATCACTCCATCCTGTAGCAAGGGACACAACCTTTCCCTTAGCACTTGGAAGTTGATGCTGTAAGATGCAACTGTGCTCCTTCTCTAAGCACGCCTGAGTAAAAGCACCATGTCATAGACTGGACAGGCTACTGGTATGGTGCTGCGTCCCCTTGTTCTGTTTTCTGTAAATGCCTATTTTGTATTTTGAGATTGTTTTGTTTTTCTGTGGCAGGCATATGTCACATAGCCTGATGTCATACAGGTTCATTCATGTCCCTTGCAGGAGTCCCTCTTTTTGAAGGCTGCATAGTGTTCCATGTGTACATGCTCCACATTTTCATCAATGACTGCCATGTTGATGGATATTTATTGTGTTTCTATGCCTTGGCTATTGGGACTCGTGTTGCAGTGAACACGAGGGTTAAAGTCTCTTTAAGATTCTAGTTTTGATTCTTTTGTTTAAGGATCTAGATGCTGGACTTCCAGATCACATGGTAATTCTATTTTGAATACTTTGAGGAACCTCCATATGATTTTCTCCATGCCTGCACCATTTCTGCATATGTTGAATAAAATTAAAATTTAGGATGCTGGGGAGATCCTAAACACACTATCTTCTTTCTTTTTTAACTATATCCACATGCATTGAGTTGGGTACATTTCCCAGATATTTGTGTAGCTATGATTGGTGTGACTTGTGTGGCCACTTGGTGATTACAGCAAGGTTTGGTGGGCTCCCAGGTGAGGGTACAATCATTTGAGACCCTTTCCACTGGTTACAACGTAGGTCCAATATCTCAGACTCCATCTGCCCTCTCCAGCCCTGAGCTGCTCTTGCAAATGGAAATTATGCAGAGCAGAGCAATGTGGGCTGAGAAGCTCTGCTCACTGCTGCTAGGAAGGACTTTAGTGCCTTTTGTGGGTACCTGTGATCTCAGAAACTGTGAGGGAGAAGTGAACCCCTATCTTATTTAAGCTGCTGTTGAACAAACAGGCTTACATTGCTTGTAGGCATATTGAGTTCTAAATTATACAATCTTTAATGTGGATAATATGTGATGTTTTCTTTTAAATCTTGCACTATTCATATATTCTACTGATAGATCATAGAAAAATCAATGAAACAATGAGTTGATAATCATGATTTCATTTCTGAGTCTCTAAAATCAATGAGTATGTATATGAGTGTCTCAGAAGCTACAAGCAGTAAGAACTCCTAAGCAATGGCAGTCTTTTAAAGAAGGAGAAGGGCAGTGTTAAAGTTAGTGTGGCGATGCCAAAATCGACCTGTTACGCTCACATAGAACTTGTGAAAAACAAGCCCACAGAAGCTGCAGATCGTAGGTGATGACTAGAGGGAACTTTGTAAAGAAACACATAATGGTTGAGGTACAAAGTTCATCAAAAGTAAACCAGATACATTTTTAAGACTCCTGTCTTCCTTTAACTTACTGTTCAAGTCTGCATTTTTTCTTATATTTTAAGCCCTTTAATTATATCCTTCTGATCCACTTTCACTGATTATAAATCAAACAATTTGCATTACTCCCAAATGGCTGTCACACGTTAATAAATAGGCTATTGTGTCACTCTGCAAACTGATGATATTCCAGGACACTTCACTGGCATCATTCAAATAAATTTCCCTTCTTTCAAGAAAGAAGCAACAAGTCCTGGTAAGAAGGACATCCAGCACATATAATTAAGTCTTCACTAATCATTTGATTTTAGGTGAAATCTCTGCTTCCTACAATCACTTGTGCATATATTTTTAGTAGGGCTGAAAAAAAAAGTTATGTAAATTTCCTATGATATTTTGGAGCTGTATTGAGATACATACTTTTCAGATGACTCATGTTGCGCTGCAGCAAGCATCTGTTCCAATTACCAGGAGGGCATTAACTAAAAAGGGAGCATGCGCGCATGTTTAAGACATTAGACATGACCAGCTGTTTCCAATTCTCAGACCCCTTTGGATAATGAAAGCCTCCCATGCAGCTTCCAGGTAAGGGGGTGGTGGGGAGAGGGGAGTGGATGTCCAGGCTAGCGGGAGAGGCGAGTGGGGACAGTGGGGGGCTCAGCAGCCTGGTGCTTCCCACAGGGTGCTGATGCTGCTGCCCCAGCAGGCGGGAGCATCTCAGTCCTGTATCCACGTCTAGGAAGACAAGGCAACCTGCAGATGCTGCTCAAATACCCTCTTCATATGTTGGCACTCCCTGTTACGTGATCTAAATATAGCAAAATTGGCTGGTCTGGGGTGTTCAGGCTGCGTTATAAATCACGTTGAAGAAGCGTGGATGGGATTGCATGGTGAAAGGAAGCTTCTATGCTGTTCTCCGTCACAGTGGGCAATTAGAATAATTAATATAACTCTTTGAATGTGATTCCCCTCCCATCATCACTGCTAAAACATATTCTAAAAAGATCAGCTATTCACTCAGCCCCAAAGTATGTGAGACCAAGCCTGTGCTATGCTGGCTTTAAAGAAGGCGAGACTGGAGAGGTCTGCAGCGCCATGTGGGTAGCTCCCTGGACGGCTGGGGATCGAACTCGTGCTGCAGAGGCTGCGGATTGCTTCATAGTGTGGTGCTTAACCCCTTGCGCCACCAGGGAGGCCCTGGTTTAATGTTTTATAATTGGATCTCTGAAATTGTGTTTAATACATGAAGTCTGATGAGGAAAAAAAAAAAGGAAAAACCGATGGCAGGTGGCATCCAAGGCCGTGCGCCCCCCAGGGATGCCCGGGGCAGGCTTTGGAAATGACCCAGTTTCCAAACAGGTACAAAAGGTCCTGTGTGTCCCCTCCCCTGCTACAGGGCCCGGCCTGGTGGCGGCACACCTACCCCTGTGCCTCCCAGGGGCGGCCTGTGGCTCCGGGGACCACAGTCCGGCTCTCCTGCCTATGGTTGGAACAGCCCGGGAGGCCCAGAGTCCCCAGGTGAGCCCCAGCAAAGGAGGAGACTCACCACAAACTCACAGCCACCTCTGAGGAATTTGGGTTGTTTTCCTAGTCCCGCCCCTCGCTCTCTGGCTTCACTGTGGCCACTTTAATACCGTGGCCACCACAATAGGTCAGCCACGGTCTCTGCACCCGTGAGTCATTTTCTGTTGCTTTGCAATCAAGCGATTACTAGTAAATAAACCGGGACCCACCTGACCACGACTGCCATGCTCTCCCCCCCAGGGCCAAGGCTTCAATGGGTATGCCTGCTTTTTAAGCTCTGTGTTTCAAACCTAGAGTGTCAGAGTGATATTTGCAATCAGTCACATCAAAGCTGGTGTTACCTAAACTTTTTTTTTTAATATGCTACTTTTAAATTTCAACAGAATCCAGTCTTTAAATAATAAAAATGGAGGAAAGGGGCTTCCCTCATGGCTCATGGGGTCAAAGAAACAGCCTATGAGGCTGCCGTAGCCTCTGCAGCGTGAGTTCCAGCCCAGGCCAGGGAGCTACCCACGTGGCACGGCGGACCTCTCCTGTCTCCCGCTGCTCCCCTCAGCAGTGCTTTTGGTCCGTCTGGCTGTTCTGCTCCCCACTCTGTCTCTGGTGAATCCTCTCACCGCCCACACCTTTGGCCTGTGCCTCAGTTCTTGTATGCATAAATAAATAAATCTTAAAAAAAAATAAAACAAAATGGAGGAAAATTCAGAATGGACAGGACATGGAGTCTAAGAAGAAACTTGGGGCCATACAAGGCGGTTAAACCCCAGAGAGTAGGAAGGGGTCAAGGCACGGTGGGGTGGTCTGTTGCACCAGTGTGTCAGCTTCCCCTCCCGGGAGGGAACTCAGGTACTAGCCATGATAGTGCTGAGACTTAGCCCCGAGGCCACCCGGGAGGCCCTTGCAGCGAAAGCCCGGGGCAGGAATTTTAGATTTTCAGGCTGCTATTTGCCACTTGTCCTGAGAGGAGCCAGGAGCGGCCACTGTGGGCCAGAAGGAGCCAGGGCGCTAGAAGGTGCAGGAGCTGAGATGCGGGTGTGAGCAGGCTGTGGGAAGCGACCCAACTGGAGAGAGACTTCAGGGAGAGCTTACAGGACACGAGGCGAGCTCGCCTGTTCGTCCCAGAGACAGAGGATGCGAGAAGAGGATCTCATTACACTTCTCAAAAAATTTTACTTTTGAGCCAGAGAAAGAAAACAAAGATTAGTCCAGTGCACATGAGCTTGAGGATTTTTCTTCTAGTGCTTGTTAGTGTTTCTTGATTCTTGGATTTTTTTTACTCTCATCGTGATCATCATCCCTCGGCCTGCTCGCTGAGCGATGCCGCGTTGATGAGCTCTGAACCCTGAGTCTGTGTCCAGGATGATGGTCAACTCCCTCTGGAGGCTGAGTCCTCCCGGTCTCGCTGCTTCTGCTCACTGGGCTTGTCTCCTGTTGTTGCCCTGAAGCCTCTAAATTTGATCTGATAATGTGTTTCTTCTCCCCTCTCCCATATAGGACTAGAAGGAACACATATTTGCTGTTATAAAAAAGTCACTGGAGATCACTGGCCTTCAAAACAATGATGGTTTAGGACTCTGAGATGCCCCTTGCATGCCACACGGGCACAGTGTTCCTACATTCATACCCAATAACACTTTTATTCCAAGGGTTGTTGAATGTGATATTCTGTCCACTCCAGCCAACGTGTATCCGTCTTTCTGACCTAAGGTGAGTCGACTTGGAGGGTCTGCTTGTATATGAACATTATTATTTTTACTGAGTTGTAATCAATATATACCATTATTTGGGTTTCAGGTGTGCAACACAGCAGTGTGAATTGTGTACGTGTGGTGCCATACTCACTTCAGTGCCTTGTTCACATGCATCCCCACACCCAGTTACACGCTTTTCATAAGAAATGGTAAGATCCACTCCATGAACACTTGGCTAATATTCACATGCAAATGTTTCCAATATTCAGCAGATTTAACAATAGATTTAACAGAGATTTAACAGAGTCTGTAACACCGTGTTCCCGGGACAGCCGTGCGATCCTGGCAGCTGAACCCGATGGGGCATGTTGACAACAGCCCATGGCCATGGCGACGCCAGGAGGCAGCACCCTGGGCTCCATCCCTTCATCAACGGGCTCCCAGCAAGTCGGGTGGAGGCGAAACGCCACCCGGCAGGGCGGGGGTGCTGAAAGGTCATCATGTGGGTTTTATTTGCTTTACTTTGTTCTCTTTTAGGGCAGGAATACAAACATGTGACTCCAATGAAACCGGGCTCAGCGCCCCTCACGCCGAGGCCTGCACCAGGGTGACCTCCTGGGAAAACCATGCAGCGCAGACTCGCCCGCGGGTCCCCGCCCTCGCGCCCTCCCGGGGTGTCGGGTCCGGCGGGAGGACCCCCATCTCGGTCCCGGGGTGCCCGCCTCGCCCCGCGCGCGCGCGCTCTGTGCCGGACGCGCGCCCCGGCCCTCGCCTCGCCCCCTGCGGCCTCGGCCCCCCTAAGTCAACAACAAAGCGCAGCTTGGAATCTCAGTCCCCACACCCACGCGGCCCCTAAACAAAATCTGGTTTTTATTAGTCATTTCGAGCTAATGGACTTTGCAGAAAGTCCCCCTGTTGGGCGCTGATTCGCACCTGGGGTGAAATTGCGCGAAGTCCAAGCGGGCCCGTCTCAGCCGGTCGTAAAACGCCGGGTCTGGCGTTTGCCCTGGATGATGCTCACACGTCCGTCCAGTATCTCCATCTTTCCTTGCTCCTTTGCTGGGTTCTTGATCCATCGAGGCCACGTGGATGACAACACTGTGTAGATTTAGGGGTGCAGGGTCTCACCCTGCAGGGGCACGTCTCCACGCCACACCCACCGGCCACCCCCCACCATCCTCAACCCCCCCCAGTCCCTGCAGCAGCGCCCCAAGTTGCTCTCTTGCTCTTTCCCCACCCAGCGCCTCAACTCTGTGTCTCCTCCTTGTGCACAGCTAATGATTGGGTTTTGGCAAAGGGCGCTGCCCTGGATCTTTCAGTGGCTATTATGGGATGAAGTTTTATTGCTCAATAACTTCTTCCCTGGACTAGACCGTGTCTCTCTCCACACGCATTTACTAGGGGGAAAGTTAAGCATGTTTCGAATTTCTTAGGAAAAAGTTGCAATGGAAAAACTGACCTCAGGTAATATTGCTTGTTGTGGAATTTTCAAGAAGAAAAAACATTTGCTAAGATGTCAATTCCAGGTCATTTCTCTTGACACTGGTTATCAGCTGGTGCTGGTCTGACTTCAGGATGAGGAGGGTCCAGCTGGCTCTTCAAGCTGCAGAGGCCCAAGGGCAGCACCCTATTTGGGAGAATTCCAGCTGTAGTCCTTGGAAGCAAATTTTCAATAAATAACTGGACAACGTGTTGCTCATATTTTTTAAGTCCTCCTGCCCTGTCTCAAAAACAAAGCAAAACAACTTCTGAGGACAGCCAGCCACAGTCCAGAATTGCTCTGAGGTCAAGTGGAAACCTGAATGGTGTAGTGCACATTTATGGCAAATGTCGGGGAATTTTGAGATCTTTTACCTAATTCCATGGAGAGTTAAAGCTCTGAAGGAAAAACAGGAAAAGCAAAAGTAAATTAAAGATATGAATCATTAAATAGAATTATTAACAGATTTGCTAATACAGAAAATGCATAGGCAATCACCCTCCTATACTCTTTTTTAAATAATTTTTTTTTTATTTTTAAAGATTTATTTTTATTTATTTATTTTATTTATTTGTACATGCACTGGGTACAGTCAGAAGCGCGGGAGGGTGAGAGAATTCACCAGAGCCAGAGCAGAGAGCAGAACAGGCAGACTGACGAAGTACACTGCAGAAGGGAGCAGTAGGCGCGGCAGGAGAGGTCTGCGCAACATGTGGGACCCTCACCCGGTGGTCGGGGATAGAACCGGCACTGCAGAGGCTGCGGGCAGCTTCGCAACCCAGCGCTCAGCCGCTGTGCCACCGGGGAGGCCCAATCACCCTCCTATACTTTTAAAGACTGTGGTTATCACATCAGAGTCATCTGTGATTTATGAACAATTCCCAAGGGGACGAGGAAGTGTATCTTTCTTGTCTGATGCACAGGTTGGGAGAAGGTAAATTAGGGCAGCAAAATGGAAGAGGCCTGTGAAATGCTCCTTCTATAGGCACACCTGCCGGGTTCTCCAGCGTAATTCATCAAAGTCATCAGCCAGGGTGCCACTGGAGAAGCAGGAGCTGCTGACCTTGGAGACAAATGCCCTCCACCCAGGCCCTGGGTCCACCAGTAGCACAGTTGGACGCCCAGGCAAATTAAAACACTCTCTGGGCTTCCATTTTATAATTTCTGAATTTATGAAACTGATAGTTAACCTTTGAAAGTGTTTTGTAGAAGATTTCATATAATCTTAGATGCCAAGTACAAAGTAAGAGTAGCAAAAATCTTGGGCCTAATGAACACATGTATGTGAAAGAGAGAATGTGGAAGTTTTGTGTGTGTGTGTTGTTTTTTTTTTTTTTTTTACAAGATTAAGCTTAATAATTTTGTAAGCTTGGGCCTCCCCGGTGACCCAGCAGGTTGAGCACAATGCAGTGAAGCTGTCCGCAGCCTCTGCAGCACGGGTTCAATTCCTGGCCAGCCAGGGAGATACCCACATTGCACGGCAGATCTCTCCTTTCGCTCCCGCTGCTCCCCTCAGCAGTGTATTCGGTCCTTCTGCCTGTTCTGCTCTCTGCTCTATCTCTGGTGAATTCTCTTACCCTCCTGAGCCTCGGGACTGTACCCCAGTGCTTCTATAAATTAATAAATCTTTAAATAATAATAATAATAATTTTGTAAGTTTTTTTTACAAAATAAATCTTATAAATTATGACTAAATTAATAAATTGTGCATACTTAAGAAAAATCCCTGATCATTTTTATAATTTAAGTTTCACTGTCTCCACACTGGGGCACCTTAAAGTGGACTGGATATGTGAGGCCCCTCTCCCAGCACTAGAAATCCACCCCTTAATCAGACATGGAGGTGCCCCACCAACTCCATCCAGGGAAAAGGGTAAGTTGTTCCAGTCACCCATCTAGGGACCATTGCTGCCCGAATTATGGACCTTATGTCAACAAACAGGTACATAAATACAGATAACTAGACAGGTAGGAATATAATTGATAGATAGATAGATAGATAGATAGATAGATAGATAGATAGATAGACAGACAGACAATGATGGATGGAGATATATGTAGATAGAAAACAGAGGGAGAAATGGTAGATAGATTTGAATGTTTGAGAAAACACGAAAGCCCGTAGTTGAACATTATAAACAAATTCTTTTTGTTCATGATGAAGTCAATAGAAACCTTAAAACCATTTTTATTTGGTTTCACTAAATTAGACAAAAAGTCACATTTTTACACAAGTCAGAACCTCGTGGAGCAGAAATACCTGTTGAGACAAGCAACCATCTGATTTCTCTTCCTGACTCACGCCTTTATTTGCTTTGAGACCTGGATGGCTTCATTTCATCACTTTGTAGCTTATCCAAGAAATTGAATTTTTCACATACTTGTTAAAGTGCAAATGTTCTTCATTCTTAACTCAAATGCTCAGAGGATACATGCAAAATAGGTAAAGTGCTCTGATCTTTACATTAGAAAACCTTCCTAAACCCATTATTATTTCTAAATGGATGGGAAAAGCAGCACATTTATATGTATCAGGCCATGCTGCTGATCAGCTCCCCAGCCAGAACATCTGAATGAAGAAACACCACCGGGAAACTAAACATTCATAATTCTGAATTCCTCATGTCAAAAGACAAGGATTTGAGCTACCTGTTTGCTTTTTACCAAAAAAAATTAAATAAATAATAATGAAGAGTGATGTTTCAGATAATTGGTTGTGAAAGGGAAACAATTAGGAACACACAACAGGAAGTAGAGCTGGCCACACAATAAAAATTCTTCCTATATGAGAAATGAGGACTCTCAGGCAGGTGGTGTAAACAGAGGTAAATTGTGAGAACATCAGTGTAAGTATTGCTTTTGGAGCTTATAAAATTTTAGCACTTTTTTTAAATGTTTCATTCTCCAACATATGAGAAAAATATCTTTCACTGATTATGAATCAAATATGGAAGTGTCATGGAACATTTACTTGTGCACTGTTCACTGTTAAGTCTAGAAAATGCCTCTTGTAGTTGTTCTACTCTTAGTGGCCCAGGGAGCTGCATGATAAATAAGAGTGCGCTACCCCGCTATACCAGTGAATGCACAGAAACCTCAGAGAGTTGAAAACTTGGTCATCAAAAAAGAAATCTGGGTATGCTCTGCTGACAGACAAAGTCAGTTGGAAAAAGCATCTATTAACAATGACAGTTGTGAATTTTGATACAAATACTTTATTTTTTTAAGATTTATTTATTCATGCATACAAGAACTGGGGTACAGTTCAGATGTACAGAGGGGTGACAGGATTCACCAGAGACAGAGTGGGGAGCAGAACAGGCAGATCTACTGAAATACACTTCTGACAGGAGCAGTGGGCATGACAGGTGAGGTCTGCTTTGTCATGTGGGTATCTCCCCAGCCTGTGGGGACTGAACCCACACTGCAGAGGCTGCGGACAGCTTCACAGTGCGGCACTCAACTGCCTGTGCCACCAGGTAAGTTCTTTAAATTTTGCTCTTTGCTAGAGCAAGATCTGTGGAAAATGAGGGGAGACTATATTGCAACATTCGGGTCATAACCATAAGACACTACCCCCAGGAATGTGGTTTCTAAGAAAACCTGTCCGGAAATTTATAAAGAAAAACATGATTTACTTTCTCTGCAACACTTGTCATTTAGAAACAAGCCTTCTGAGGGCGCCAGTTCAAGTTCTCTTTCTACTTTATTGCAATAAAGTGAAAATCAAAATCAACAAGCAACTATAAACCAGAGACACTCTACGGGGGGAGGGGGGAGGAGGGAGTAGGATCAAAACAAGGCGGGTGGAAATTGTGTGGGGACTATTACGAAGATGAAAATGCATACATTGTGCAAAAATGAAAAATGATGTAACAAATGTATAAAATAAAAAAAAATAAAAACGAACAATGATGTAAAAAATAAATTAATTAATTAAAAGAAAAAACAGTGACCCCAGGGCCTCCCAGGTGGGGAACCTCTGCAGTGCAGGTTCCATTCCCAGCTGACCAGGGAGATTCCCACATGGTGCAGCAGACCTCTCCTGTCGCATCGGCTGCTCCCTTCAGCAGTTCTTCAAGTCAGTCTGCTTGTTCTGTTCCCTGTGCTGTCTCTGGTGAATCATGTCACCCCCAACCCTGCAACTCTGGCCTGTACACCAGCTATTGTATAAATAAAAAAAAAAAAGTGAAATCATCTGATATTTTTCTTTTTCCTTCTGGCCTATTTCACTGAGCATAATTCCTTCTAGCTCCATCCACATTGCTGCGAATGGCATGAGTTTATCTTTTTTGATTGCTGAATAATATTCCACGGTGTATATATACCACGTCTTCTTGATCCAGTCATCTATTTTTGGGCATTTGGGTTGTTTCCAGGTTTTCCCTATTGTAAATAGTGCTGCAATAAGCATAGAGGTACAGGTGCTCTTTTGAATCACTGTTTTTGTGTCCTTTGGGTAGATCCCTAGGAGTGAAATTGCCAGATCATGTGGTAGCTCCATTTTCAGTAGACTGAGGACCCTCCAGACAGCTTTCCACAGTGGTTGTACCAGTTTGCACTCCCACCAGCAGTGCAGGAGAATTCTTTTTTCACCACATCATTGCCACCATATGTTTTGCTTGTTTTTTGATATGTGCCGTTCTCACTGGTGTAAGGTGGTATCTCAATGTGGTTTTGATTTGCATTTCCCAGATTACAAGGGATGTTGAACATTTTTTCATATGCCTGTTGGCCATTTGCATTTCCTCTTTGGAGAAATGTCTTTTAAGTTCTTCTGCCCATTTCCTGACTGGATTGTTCACTTTGTTTTAATTGAGTCGTGTGAGTTCTTTGTATATCTTTGTGATCAGTCCGTTATCAGTTGACTGGAGTGCAAAGAATTTTTACCAATCAGTGGGGTGTCTCTCTGTTTTAGTTAATGTCTCTTTTGCTGTGCAGATATATAGGGGAACCCAATTAAGACATCAGTGTAAAAAATAATAACAGTACAAAACACAACAAAGCAAAACCAGACAATTATAAACCAGAGACATCCTGCAGGGGAGGAGGTGGGAGAGGGATCAGAGGGAGGGAGGGAGGCGCACAGGGGACTGAGGTGATGGTGCATGGGTGCCTTGGGGAAGGAAACTCTATGGGGACAACACCTGAAGGGGTGGGAGGAAGCAAATATTGTTCAAAAATGAACAATGATGTAAAAAATTAAAAAAAATAAAAATATAGAAAATAAATTAATTAAAAATAAATTAAATAAATCTTAAAAGAAAAGGTAAACTCATAACACTCAACAGGTGTCTATCTCCTACTTCCTCCCTGTGGCCCATCTTCAGCAACCCAAGTTTCCAGAAGATGTTGCCTTTTGCGCAGAGCCTGGTAACTGTCTTTCAGTTTGCTCTGCCCTCACTTGCTTCGCCTAGTCTTCCTTTATTTTTAGCCTGCACCTCACCCACGGTGCCATCTGGAAATATTATTAGATGAGTAACAATTACGTTTCTGCTGAAAGTCTACGGATTATCTGGAATATGATTCGATGATGTATCATCCTACAGGATGTAATACTAAAGCTGTCACATACTATATCACACTCGCACCAACCATCCAGGCACACCTGCCTGGGCCCTTCCATCAAGTTCTGATTACTGTCAACAAGAGGTTAGCAATTGAGAACGAGAGTAAAATTCTCAGAATAATGGCATCTGACATGTCTCCGCAGCTGGCAGAGACACGCAGCGGATGAAAAGGTAGCACCTCATAGAACTTTCATTTCTCAGCATAGGCACACGCTAACTGGGGGGTATTTCAACAATCCAGGATGGCTTCTATTAGATTCTCCTTTTTCTCTAAAATGCAATTAAATGTCAGAAGACTGTGCTATATTTTATATAAATATTTATGTTGATTTAATGACTACTTCCAAACTATTCACACAGGCCTGAAATTTTCCTTCTTGGACACAAAGTCACTAGCTGTGCATGGTCTGAGGGCCGGAGTTTGGGGATAAAGTCTCTCACCAATGCATTGCATTTCAGTCTCCCCATCGACTCTGCCTCCTCTCTGTCCTTTAGCAAGAGCCGTTTCTGCTAAAATGGGAGTTAAACAGAACAAAATCTTTTGGCTTCACCATCAACTCAGAGAAGTCCTGCTTGCTGGGTGCCAGCTGGTTTCCAGTCATGCGCCTTGTAGCAAGCACGGGCCCTCCCTGCCTCTGTGCGCTTGCATTATCCCTGGTGAAAGCGTGGGGTGGGAGGGAGAGGCCTCACTTCCCTTTACACTGGACGGTCCATTCCTCATTTTTCTTTTCCATAGAGAAGAGGATGAGTCAGAATGAGGTGAGATAAAAATAATGAAATACCCTTAACTCCGTTTCTGAGAACATCTTGTGGCAACAGACACTTCACGTGCATAGAGATCTTTTCATGACCAGCATGGCGCGCCTTCAGCGGCTCCACGGTGTGCGGACTGCCTCCTGCAGGTGGCTCTCTGGGCAGCATTTAACTTTTGTAATTACTTCCAAAAGTACGGGCTTCATGCTATAGGCTGTGCTGTGTTATCAAGAACTTGAGAGGGGCCTCCCTGGTGGCTCAAGGGAATAAGTCGCAGCACTATGAAGCTACGACCAGCCACTGCAGCATGAGTTCGATCCCTGGCCAGGGAGCTGCCCACATGGCGCAGCAGACCTCTCCTGACTCACCCACTGTCCCCTCAGCAGTGGATTTCAGTGGATCTGCCTGCTCTGCTCCCCACTGTCTCTGGTGACTCCTCTCACCCCACCCTCCAACCCCCACCCCTTGCACCCCAGTTCTTATATGCATAAATAAATAAATCTTAAAAAAAGAGCTTGATAATATCTGTTTGGGACAAGAGACTCATATCCTCCACATTGCATATTAATCGATGGCACTTTCTGTGAGGAGGAGCTGGAGTTGCTGCCTCACGAAACATAGGAGTCAAGCCTGATGGTGTAGATGGAACTTCAACTCTCAGCTCAGCCAAGGTTGATGTATTTTCAGATGCATAACGAACATAAAGATATTTACTAATCGCAGTGTGAAATTTGGGAAGAAAAGTGAAGATTTTGCCAAAACATTCTGGAAAATGAGTTGCAAATTTAATATTCTGGCAGGCTTCCTACCTGCCGCAGTGTTCTGTGCTGAGTGGGTGTGCGGTGACTGCTGGCAGGCTGCATTCATAAAGTTGGGGAAGAGCGTCAACATTTTTCAACATGGTTTATATCAAAGCCTTGAATGTAAAATTTCATGTTAGGAAGCACTGGTTAAGATTCTAAATATGCTATTAATATAGGTCATTGTTTTTGCAAGTGATTTTATGCTCTTAAAAAAAAAGGAAAAGCCAGACCTCGACCTCAAAGAAGCGCTTCAAACACTGAGCGTGGTACCGAGAGCATTTAGGGCATTTATGACATGAGCTTTGGTCTTTGATCTTGGCGCACATGCAGTAAACACAGAGCGTTTCTCTGTGCGAAGGCTGCATCGCTGCCCACACTGTGATGTTCGCCAGTGTTTTAAGCTGCATTTTGAAAGTTACTGATTTGGGAAGGCTCCAAACACATTTCTCTGAGTAAGTTTCCACACCAACCCTATGAGCTTCAAAGGTAGCTGATCTTGCATAGCACAGAGGCGGTGCTTGCAAAACTGACTCTCACATATTGTTTTGTGTTTCAGAGGATGAAAGCACAATGCATGTAGCTATAAAAATGAATGAAAGCACTCAGCAACTTTGATATAAGCACGATGAGAGACTAGCTTTGTTTAAGAGCAGAAATTAGATTGATATAAGGTAGGAAATGCATGATAATATTTAAAATATTTTAGCACTTTTTTGAGCTCAAATATGACTATTTTTCACAGATATGGTATGAAGTTTAGGGGACATGTTTTTGGATATCATTTCACTTCTTATAGAGATATGTCCATTTCTGGAAGCTGTTTGTATGTGGTTTGTTGTATAATATTATAGCTCTGGACCAACAAGAAAACTTGTGTTGACACCAATAAACTAAGAAAAATGACTTCACCATTCTCCTGCTCACCAGTCCTGTTTTAATAACAAAATTTCCTTTGTTATTTAGAATAGCGAAATATAACATTATCTCTTTGGAGCTCAATGGGGAAAAATTTGGATATCAACACACCAACCCCTGAATGTTTGTATATGATAAAATTCAATTTTATGCTATCAAATCTCTGAAGAATGAGAAAGGATCTTAGAGATTGCAGGTGGTCACTTCCAAAAGGTGTTGGATAGAGCCTGAGGGTCCTCACAGAGGGTCTTCCTGAGGCAGCGCATGAAAAAGAAGGTGTGTCTAGGTGGCCAGGCAGATTCGTGGCCATTTTATCACAGATGAGGCTCTCTCAAAACTTTTGCTCTGTTTTTTAATTAAGAAAAGAGATCTTGCTGCTTCAAACAATGAAAACACTGATTTAAATAAAAATCCTTTTAGAGATGAAAAATGTTTTGCTTTCCAGCGAGGCACAATTATTTGATTATTTGTGGACTTGCTACTGGGATCTCTGTGTCCATTACCCGACATAGTTTTAATGGTTTGAATCTAAATGGATTTAAACAATCTCAGTTCATATAAATATACTATGACTCATCGATCTGTTAAATTATGCAGCATTAGCTTATTTGCTACTAGGGACCAGAACAAAATGGCTGTGGTGCTGTATTTTTAATGTGCTGGTTAATCCTATTCACTTTGCAAGTAGCAAACTTTTACAAAGGGCTTCCTCCTTAGCAGATGCCTGAGATTAACTACACCTTGGGAGAACCAGTAGGTAAGAACATGGGGTGCTCATCATGTAAGGACAGTAACAGTGTCCACTAGAACTCCGGGGAGGCATTCTCTGGAGGAGCAGGATGGGGTGGGAAGAGGTGCATGAAAAACCTGATTAGAGGCTGCCTCTGAGCTGTGTCGTGGGTCGGAAGTTTTCCCCAGTGATGCTTTGTGTGAGGTGAACTGATAGTCACTTACTACAGAAACCCCCAGGGAGCTGGTGAGCAATGTGTGGAGGACAGGAAGGTTCCAGCATGGAACGACAGGGGTGCAATGTTTGTAAATGCCCTGGTGCAGATGGTCCCAGCTACAGCGTCTAAGCAGGAGGACAAGAGATAGGGACACTGGCGGAAGCTCCCCCGCCCTGACAGTGCTTTCCACGGCAGTAGCTCCACCGTGTTGATTTTCTTTTCTTCTTCAGTTTCCCTTGACCTCACTTGCATGCCAGAGGCCATGGAATCCTTGCAACGAAAATGTTGCTGCAGATTGATGATGCAACTTTGGAGTCTGTGCTTGCTTATTACTGCAGTGTGTAACTGCAACGCCATTACACAAATGTCTATGCTACCGGTGTGTACTAATTAGCTTTCTATGATTTATACAGCATTATTCTTTTTTTCCTTTTTTTTTAAAGATTTTATTTATTTATTTATTTATTTATTCGTTTATTTATTTATTTATACATGCACTGGGTATAGTCAGAAGTGCGGGAGGGTGAGAGAATTCACCAGAGCCAGAGCGGGGAGCAGAGCAGGCAGAGGGACCGAAGTACACTGCTGAGGGGAGCAGCGGGCGGCAGGAGAGGTCTGCGCGCCATGTGGGACCCTCCTCCGATGGCCGGGAGCAGCCGGGGATCTAACCGGCGCCGCAGAGGCCGCGGGCAGCTTCCCAACCCAGCTCTCAACCACTGTGCCACCCGGGAGGCCCTATTCTTTTTTTAAAAAAGATTTATTTTATTTATTTATGCATACAAGAACTAGGGTGTAGGCCAGAAGTGCAGGGAGGGGAGAGGTTTCACCAGAGACAGAGTGGGGGGCAGAACAGGCGAAGCCACTGAAATTCACTGCTGAGGGGAGCAGCGGGAAGACAGGAGAGGTCTGCTGTGCCATGTGGGTAGCTCCCTGGCCGGGGATTGAACTCATGCTGCACTGGCTGGTGATAGCTTCGTAGTGCTGAGACTTAATCCCTTCCACCACCAGGGAGGTCCCACAGTATTATTCTTGTTGAGGGAACACTGATGTACGACACGGTATATGACTTAGAGGTGCATGAATTTTTTTTTTTTAATGATCCAAGAAAGTGTGTGTGTGCTCATCTGTGGAGCTGCCAAGTCCCTTGAGAAGGAGGATTGGTGAGTGGGGGTGTGGGCTGGAGCTGTGGGGCTGTCGTCAATGGACAGCGGGTCCAGGACAAGCTGGCTGGGCAGAGAAACGAAGCAGGAACACAGCTGCCTTGCAGGAAAGAAGAGCCACATCTTTATTCAGACAGTTGACAAGCCAAGAGAAAACAGGAAGATTACTGTGACGGGGTCGGGTTTGGCGTGTCAGGTAGCAGTCTGGAGCGGGCGGCATTATGAGTTGGTGGATGAGCCACCGCGGGAGAGATCACTAATCCAGAGTCACGTATCTCGAGGAATTAAGTTGAATTACCGAGCATTTCCTCCCCATACCCCGCGTGCCCTTTTTGTCTCCCGCTCCTAATCTCTTCCTGCTTACATATATTTGTTTTCCATTCCTTGGCTTATTTCTGCCCGACTTGTCAAAGCTCCGCTTGATGTCCTGGGATTTTCCTTGCCTCATCTTGTTCCTTTTTCTCTTGCATTACGTACCGGGTTACATATCCATCTGCTGATGTCTTCTCACTGCCATGCATAACTGCATTCTGTGCCTCGGAATCCGCGGGCTTGTTAGATCCGAGAGCCACAGGACACAACAACAGAAGATACTCAAGAGGGGCAGAAGGGGCTGGAAGAGCGTCTGTTTCCTGCTCTGGATCTGGGATGAGAAGTGACATGGCAGGACCAACCTCCCTGGTCGTGCTGGCTACTAGCTGGCATGGCTCCTACTAGATGGATTTGCAGAGGCCGTAATGCTGCCTTCCCTATTGTGAATGTTCCTGCTATAAACACAGCACTCACGTATGTTGCGTGATTGTGTTCAGTTTCAACTTCAGCCTGTCGAGGTCCAACAGAGTTGAATTTTTTTTTTCCAGAAGTCAAATTAGTTGGAAAACTATCTAAATACATCTAAATACAAGTTAGAGGATGTTGCTACCTGCTACATTTTGATAAAAAATATCCCTGTAGTGTTAACCTTCACGTTTTCCGGATGGAGTAAAACTGTCACCTCCTCCTGCGTTGCTACTGGACGAGGAATGTCTATTCTACACCTGCCCCGACACTGTATTTTGTCTGATTTCATAAGCTCAGAGCTGAAGAAGATGCTTGCCTGGGGATCAATTCTACTTGAGCCTCATCTCTCTTTGAGTCAGCTGACATTTAGATGAGAGAGGGAGCTTTCGAGGTGATGTGGGACTGAGGTGAGACTCCGGCCATGTGCGGACGGAATCCATGTAACTTTATATAAGGACGTGCCTTTTGAAGACTTGGGGTGGGATTTTTTGTTCTGAACTGTATCTCCCCAGATTCACGTGGCGGTCTTGCCCCTGACATGCTTTATGTGAAGACAGGCCCGATGGTCAGGGGAAGTGAGGTCATAAAGGTGGACCCTCACCCAACAGAGCCAGTGTCCTTAAAGGAAGAGGAAGTGACAGCCCGTGGGAGGGTTCGGTGAGAAGGTGGTCAAATGAAAGAAGAACTCACAAGAAACCGGAATGGCCAGCGCCTGGCTTAGACGTCCTGTCTCTAGCACTGGGAGAAGCAATTTCTGTGTTTAAAATACTAAGACTACGGATATGGTCACTGGGGCAAACTAATACCACGGTGGACATTTTATGAACCTCATACAGTGACGTCTCAAAATTTCTTAAATTTGCACTGTCTCATTTCTTATAATAATAATAGTTAGCACCTTCTACAGAGTTTTCTCTTCCTAGAAATCTCCTGTGCACAGGCCTCCCTGGTGGTGCAAGGGGTTAAGCACAGCACTGTGAAGCTTTCCGCAGCCTCTGCAGCACGAGTTCGATCCCCGGCCAGGGAGCTACCCACATGGCACAGCAGACCTCTCCTGTCTCCCTGCTGCTCCCCTCAGCAGTGTGTTTCAGTAGATCCTCATGTTCTGCTCCCTGCTCTGTCTCTGGAGAATCCTCTAACCCCCCGCATTTCTGGCCTGTACCCCAGTTTTTGTATGCATAAATAAAGCTTTAAAAAAAAGAACTCTCCTGTGCATCCTTGAATGATGGCTCAAATATCATCTTTCTTATGAAGATCCTACTACAGTATGTAGCTGTTGGGCAATAAACTCATTATTGTTTGTTTACTGGACATGTATTAACCCCTCTGTGTGTGTCAGCCATCGCGACAGATACTTTATCTTCAATTGCATCACAGCCCATCAAGGAATTTGTGGTGATGAGAAAAGACACACAGCTATTCAAGCAAAAAGATGATGGTTCCTAATAATGAGAAAAAGGCCTTTATTCCTAATTGTTCTAGTTATGAAGACAGGTGAAGGGAAGTAGGACTGACATTTCTATGTTTCTGCTAAGACTTCTGACTGCTCAGTTTGAAGCCCACAGATCGGATCTAGTAATCCAGACCCAAGTGGAATGTCAAATTGTTCTGCATAATAAAATGTCGGGAATGCAGTTTCTTAGGAGGATTTAAAGGAAACTAACCTGGGAGGATAAGAACTGAGTGATGAGGGGGGGATGGAGTTGAGAAAAGGGACGGGGTTCATATAACACAGTAAGCAGGGATCTACAGAGATGGCATGTAAGGAATTCCCAGAGCCATTCAATGAAGGCCTGACAATAAAGCAGAGTATTACGTGCAATTTTCGGTCATTTGCATTGTTGTCATATCAACCCCCAAATCAAATAGCACACAAGCGGTTTTCAGAGAGCTCAGTAAAAATGAGCTCTGGCCTTTTATAGGTTAGCATGGAGCAGAAAATCAACAGCAGGTCTGTCTGCCCAGTACGTGCCCCCATTCTCATAGTGGTTTAGGTGATAGAGTTTAGTGGAGTCAGGATATTTGACCCAAATGTGACCAATTTCTCTGGTGCTCAGAGGTGACGTGGGTTTCCTATGGCAACCACAGCCAAGGACAAGAGTCTGGGTAACTTAAGCAACAGAGATTTATTTCCTCACAGCTCTTGAAGCTCCAAGTCCAAGGTCAAGGTGTAAGCAGGGCTGATTCCTTCGGAATGTGGTGAGGGAAGGCTCTGCTCCAGCCCGTCCTGGGACAATAGCTGCCTTCTCCTGTGTCCTAGCCAGTCATTGCTCCCGTGGGTCTCTGCGCCAGTGTCCCGTTGAGAGGATACCCGTCACCCACCACATGGAGCAGGGCCATCAATGGTCTCATTTTAACTGAAGTGGTTCTTTCATGACTCCAAATCCACCTCTGACTTATCTTAAGGCCCGTGGGGGTTAGCATCAACAGATGGATTTGGGGGGAGCTTATTATTCAGCCCATAAGAGTGAGTGATAGACATCTTTAAGGTGTGTATTGCATTGGGTATTTAATAAGAATATTGGGTTCAGGGCCTCCCTGGTGTCGCAGTAGGTAGAGCGCAGTGCTGTGAAACTGTCTGCAGCCTCTGCAGCACCGGTTCCATTCCCAGCCAGCCAGGGAGAGATGCACATGGCGTGGCAGACCTCACCTGTCGCAACTGCTGCTCCCCTCAGCAGTGTATTTGGGTCAGTCCGCCTGCTCTGCTCCTCGCTCTGTCTCTGGTGAATCCTCTCACCCTCCGGCGACTCTGGCCTGTACCCCAGTTCTTGTATAAATTAAAAAATATATTAAAAAAAGAATATTGGATTCATGATTTTTAATCTTCAGAGATAAGTACCTGCAGATTATGTCTACATTTCACAACCACTTGGAAGATTTACAAAAGTGTGATTTTGCACCCAACACTAATGATAAAGGACTGATCACAAAAATCTGCAAAGAGCTGATGAGACTCAACAACAACAAAGAAAATAATCCAGTCAAAAAATGGGCAGAAGAGCTTAAAAGAAACTTCTCTGAAGAGGAAATGCAAATGGCCAACAGGCATATGAAAAAATGTTCAACATCACTTGTCATCAGGGAAATGCAAATCAAAACTACCATGAGATACCATCTCACACCAGTGAGAATGGCACATATTAAAAAAACTAGCAACAACAAATGTTGGCGAGGGTGTGGAGAAAAAGGAACTCTTCTGCACTGTTGGTGGGAGTGCAAACTGGTCCAACCACTGTGGAAAGCTGTGTGGAGATTTCTGGACCTACTAAACATAGAGCTTCCATATGACCCAGCAATTCCACTCCTAGGTATTTACCCAAAGGACACAGAAACATCAATTCCAAAGAACACCTGCACCCCTATGTTTATAGCAGCACTGTTTACAATAGCTAAGCTTTGGAAACAACCCAAATGCCCAAAAATAGATGACTGGATCAAGAAGATGTGGTACATATATACCATGGAATATTACTCAGCATTCAAAAAAGATAAACACATGCAATTTGCTGCAACATGGATGGCGCTGGAAGGGATCATGCTCAGCGAAATAAGCCAAAAAGAAAAAGAAAAATACCGGATGGTCTCACTCATAGCAGGAATCTAGAAAACTTAAATAAGGGACCAGGAAAATGAATAACTATAAGAAAGTGAAAATCAAAATCAACAAAAAACTATGAACCAGAGACACTTTTGGGGGGGGGGGGCGGGAGGGGAGGGATTG
The DNA here is from genome assembly GCF_964194135.1 of Talpa europaea. Classification (NCBI taxonomy): domain Eukaryota; kingdom Metazoa; phylum Chordata; class Mammalia; order Eulipotyphla; family Talpidae; genus Talpa; species Talpa europaea. The sequence continues at coordinate 134,948,996 of NC_140072.1, forward strand.
GGGTCAGAATGGGGGGCTGCAATTGTATGGGGAATATAACAATAAAATTTATAATAAAAAAAAGTAAATAAATAAATAAAAAAAAAATTTCAAAAAAAAAAAAAGATTTAAAAAAAAAAAAAAAAAAAAACAAAAGTGTGATTCAGTGATATTCAATAACTAACATAAGGCCCACAGCTTTCCTGATTGCAAAGACCATACTCTTTCAATCCACCATTCTTCCTCTCAGTCATACTCACAGTGGAACAGACTTGCTAGGCATGTCTAGTAAATAAAAGGAACATCCGAAATAAGTAGCTAAAGCTAATACAACTGCAAGTATCTTAGCTAAACTTTTTGAGACAAAAACAAATTATAAGAAGAAGCAGTTTTATCATGAGTAAATCATAACAATTATTCATTTTAATGTCATAGATAAGAAAAAGGAATGTATCCCCAATAAAATTTTAAAACGAAGCATTATGTAAGTAGACAGATACATGTCTTGAGTTCTTATCTATTGCTAAGTGTGTAATGTTTGAATGTATGCCTTAAGACAAGTTTTTAAATTAAAAAGAAGAAATAGTCATATTATTTTCATTTTCACCTAAAGCACTGGATTTATTATTGAAGATTCTATAATGACACATAGCCATGGTAATATTAATAAAACTGGGACATTTTCAAACCATTCTTAATTATTAGCACTGTAAAGTTCTGGTAACTGAAGTACAAGTAGCAGAAAATCCAAATATAAGCTATGAATTAAAGTTATAATCTAGAAAGGGACAAGCATCATTAAAATAAAGTAGTCTCAAAACTCTTGCTTCAGGGAATCAGCTTCCTGAGCAAGGATTCCCGGACCCAGTTACTAGAAAGGTTTATTGCTAAGTCTAGTAGAATTTAGGAAGAGGAACAAGAGTTTCTATGGTTAACTAATTATACCTGGGAAAGAAAGGACAAAGTTAAAGATGTCTTTATTGTAAAACTTACCAATGGTCAAACAAACCAACTTTGAAAGTCTCCAGAAGGATAATAGAATATGTCCAGTGTTTGCAGAGCTCATTCTGTGAAGATCAGGCGGCAGGAATCTAATACTCTATAATACTCCTTTGGGAATGTTGTTCCAAATACATCAAGCAATAGTTTCAGACTCAAATCATCTCAAGAATCATTTATGAAAGGTCGTCTGTATTCAAAATATTGGACTTAATGTTTGTAAATTGAAGCTGGGATGGGGGAAGGTAGCATGTGTAGCAACATAAGGCAGTTACCTTTAGTCATGGCTTCATTTATTCCTTATATAGCGTTTATCAAGCACTAACTTATATAATCTATATTCTTATATAACCAATAGTATATATTAATAGTATATATAAAAAATTATTGTCCCTAATGATAACCCTTAATCAAGGAAGGAAAATCATTATAGAAAGGTGACAATATGTCTTTGTACAGTATCCATTATGTTTCTTTCACTCACATTAAAATAATAGGAGAAGCCAGTGAAAATACTTGTTTACTGGCCTATAAGTGCATATGTTCACAAAAGTATTTGATATTTGAAATAACTATTTACAGAAAATATTAAATGAAGATTATGTAGGGGGGTGGATAACTTTCTCATTTAACTCAAATATTTAATAGCGTAGACTACTACATTTTATATTCATTCTGGTAAAATGATAGCTTACTCTAAAGGATTCATTTTAGAGTCATCAAATCAAATACTACTAGGTCATTTGCTCTGAAAAATGTCTTCTGGTCAGGCTGCATTCTAACACAAACTGTGCGTAGCATTTAGCTAATGGGCCATCACCTCTGTTCCACTGGTGTGCATGATTTGATAGTCAGAAGGATTTATGCAGATAAGACTGTCATTTACATCTTGAAATTGATGTAGTAGTTATCCTAATTAGACCGTGTTCTCACTCGGTAAATGGAAAGGAAACTGAAGCAGGAATACACACCTGGGAGGGACAAAGGATAAAGCAGTGACCTCTAAGCCACTCAAATAAGAGCTTTCACTCAAGATAGAAGAAGCAGTAGGTTCCAGCGTGACTGAAGCACCGACATTATGATAAACTGGGGATCTCATTCCGCTTCCACCAGCCTCTGCTTTTATGGGCTTGGTTAAGTCTTTTAACGTGAGTAGGTGTAAGTGTCCTCATCTGAACCCTGAGGATGATCATGTTTACGGGATTATAAAGGTAAACAAGAACTCCTGCCCCCAGCTCCAAACCAAGTCTAGCACTTAGCTAGCACTTAGTAGATGACTTTTATTTCTTCATGTCCTTTGTCTTATTCTTTTCCCAGTTACATTTATTGAGCTTACGTTGGGTTACACTGTTCTATCTTCTTTGGGAGTTATAGGTTCAAATGCAAAGCTAAGGCAAGCAGGGGTGGGGGCAGGGGTGGGGAAGGCCATGGGCATGGTGGTGGGGGAGAGTCTCCAATGAAAACATAGATGACTGTTGTACTTAAAAATTATAGATCATTTGAAGGTATGCTGAAAGAAATTCTGCAAAGAAGTCATTTGTCAATGGGGAGATAAGACGTTCCCCTCCTGATCAGGGTAGAGATAACATAAACTTAAATGGTAGAAAATCTTCTATGTTGTATTTTGCTTGACATTTTGCTATGTCTAAACTGCACATAAACTTTGGGGCAAAGCCTCCATGTTTTGTTTTTTTCTCAGCGGTTGTGTGACTGTTCCTTGTTTTGTTTCTAATTAACAGAACATAATGTATAACACTGGTCCTTTCTACTCAAGCCAGTCTAAAAACCAAACTCTACATGCACGAATGAGAGGATATATATGTAATAATGTGTGTGCAGTGATAACATGTGTGCATGCATGTATATGCTGCAAATATGCCCTATTGGCGAGTGGCATAAATATGTAAGATCTAGCCAAGATGTTCACCAAATAGATTTATTGACTCAGAGCCTTCTTTGGAAAGTAAGGAGGAGGGTCAGCCAGCAGCCAATGAAAGCCTCCTCAGGCTATTTCAACTGGCCTGTCAGTCTACAATCACTTCTTCATTTCCGTCCCTTCCTCCTGCCTTGGGAGTAGTTTGTAAAAATCTGCTCTGACTGACAGCTTTGAACTGTCAGAGGTCTGAATGCATCTACTATCATTTTGCTGCCAATGGGCACCAAGGGAAAGAGTCATGGGCAAAGTCTCCCTCACCTGCTAACTAGATGGCGCACCATGTCTTCAAATGGTCTTTTGCTAAAAGGAGCTGAAATTTCCCTCAACTAGTAAGAAATCATGGCCTCAGTATATTCACCTTCAAGTCATGCTCATACCTATTATTTCAAGTTCGTAATAAGCATTCCTGGAACTTCTTACCTTCCTAAATGCACCAAAATGTGGGGTCTGTACATGCAGACACTGTGGAAATAGATCTATTATTTAGAAGTTTCAAATAAAATGCCAAGTTGGTTCATATCTACAGAGCATCAGGAGGAAAATACATTTGATGCCTGAAATAGCTTAATTTTCTGTTTTACTTTGTGCACACATAAAATTTTAGAGGGTCATTTCAGAAATATATGCATATATATAAAGAGAGAGGCACATGTTATTGTCTGAATCCATTTTCAACAATCTGATTGAGAAAAAAGGAACCCTAAAAACTGCTGGCACTGAGCCACTCTAATATATATTTGAATGAAGCTCATAAGAAATAAGGATTTGGGTCATATTCCTTGGGGAGGTCTAAAGCAAACGGTAGAATGGCCGTGTGCTTGTAGTTGGCAGAGCGGATAAAAACGTGCATAAATTTACAACAAAACTATTTTCAGTTTGCACTGTAATATTTTCTCAGATTATTTACTTTTATTGCACTATTTATTAGACTTACAATAGGGTTCTGTGACCAAGACGAAGTAATGGACAATGTCTGAGGAAATGGATAATGAGGATGAAGGTAACACACAGGTGCAGTCGAGCAATTGAAACATTTATTACATTTATTAGCTTTTTTATTGCACATGCCCATACAAAAGCTACATTGAAATGAGGGGAAAGTTCTGGTGCAAGCTAAAAGCAAAGACATTTAATGCTAAGGATGCACTTTTATTCTTGAATTGCCCCATTGGAGAGAATAGATGACAGAAAATATAGTAGTTTATACCTACAAAATGAAAGGGAACATGGGTATTGATGAAATGACTGCTACCACAGATGAAGTGCATTTTTGAATTGTACTCAACTGAGCTAGAGCAAATTTCATTTTAAAATAAATAACGTTGTACAGTTACATTTGATGTTTGGGATCTGCAGCAAGAGGCCCTAGCTATTTATTTGACTCAATTAAAATGAAGTGTCAGGAATCATATACCAAACCCACCTGGCAACCTAAACCAGAGTTCTGCAGCTACCACGGATGCCACAGTGACGGGGGAGATGATTTGGATGGCAAAGGCAAGGTGGCCCGAAGTAAAATATTGAACAAAGCTGGATCTATTCATCCCCCACCAGCAATGCCATTTTCTCCCCACAAGCCTCTGTCTGATCTCAACCCCTGGCCCTTATTCTGGATTCCAGACACGTCTCCATGAGACCTTAGAGGTTCCCGAACCAGTGAAGCTCTCAGCTCTTTTGTCAACAGGACGTTCTCCCAAGGACAAGTGTCCTTTCCTCCCGATCCAACAACTGCACCTGGCAGAACTTGACCTGCTGGTTGAGCCCTTTACTGAGTCTGAATAAACAGAGACTGGACAGGCCGTATCTGAAAATGAGTCTGCTCTGGGTCCAGAATCAAAATAGCTTGCATTTTCCTAAGATGTCACTTTGCATCCTGTGGTCCAGGCACAGACACGCTCACAACGCTGGTGTCCCTTCTCAGAGGAACATGAAAGCTGGCCAGAACTTTTTCTGTGTATCTTAATCTTGTTACTTTTGGAGGTGTGTCTGCCAGACTGTAGCACAATTTTATGATTACAGCTTCGCTCCTGGAGTTTTTAGAAACTTAGTGGGAATATCCAGCAGGACAGCAACTAAGATTTTACTGAATTTAACATAATGGAAAATTTTAACACACGCTGATGTTTGCTCTCCCTGGAAGAAAATACTAAAAGGGAGATTGGGGGGAGGGAGAATTATTTTGTTTTTCTTGCTTCCTATAGTTATATTTTAAATGTCTAGACTGAAAAATGATTTAATTTTAGATTTTCATTTTTTTGTACTTCATCATGGCTATAAAATTTTCAGATATCAAATTAACTCAGGATAAGGAGATTACACAAAAGTTGCTTTTCTATGACTCATAATAGAAATAGAACCCACTAAATAAAGTCAGTAAGGTCTTTTTTTTTTTTATTTGCATGAGTATTGTACATGTAACCACACCAAGTTCTTTTAGAAAAGCAATTATGATATCATCTAGCATCTTTCGGTCCACCTTGCATTGTTACTCTAATTTTTGTAAGAAAACTCTTGCCTCAAAATCTTTCACAACTTTCATATTACCTGTCAATCTTTATCCATTTATTTTATCAGTTGAAATCTTTAAAAGTTGCTTTTGTATATAAAATTAACAGCTTTCACAATAATCACCAATTGCTATGACATTTTAAATGTGCAAATATAACCATTCACTTAAACTAATGAAAAGGCTTTCAAAAACATAAAGCCTATTACAGGCGGCATTTGCTCCAAGTTTTCGGAACCCTTACCTACATTTCTATGAGTGCTCACCTGTTAACACTAAATTGGAATGGCATGTGTTAGTTTTACTAATGATGTAGCTGCCCTTGTTAGACGTGATGGTGCCAAAAAGGATGCAGCAGGCGTCTGGGACTGGACCTTCCTGAGACTGGGGCTTCCAGAGAAACTGACAAGCAAGCACTTTCACTGAACTTGGAAACTGTGGTTGATATGCCTGAAGTTTTGAAACACTGGAGGTCATATTTACCTATTTTAACAACAATAACAAAAAAATGAAGTTGCATGGAAATATATTAGAGAACATTTGAAGAGATAAGACCAATCTTTGGAAATGACCAGGAACCATGCTAGTTAAAGGGGGCCAGGAGATGACCATGCCCCTGGTTGTGATGCAGCGGGGACTGACGGTTCAGCCTTTATGGAGCCTCCAGAATATACCAGCATCTTACTCTGTGCTGACTTGGCATAACTGGCTCAAGACCCAAAGCCCATGGGCACAGTGATATTATAAACCGTCAGGTATAGAATGAGTGAGGATCTCAAATACGGCCCTTTCAACTCCTAGAATCTTCTGGAAGAAGAGGGAAAGGAAATTCCCCCCAAGGGACTGGATTCATCCATTTGTGACCCAAGCGCTTGCTTAATGCTTATAAAGTTTGTCTTCAATCAGCTCAGGCTAGATCAAATCAATAGACACAATCCCTGCCAGGATGGACTTATATAAAATCAATAGCACAGCAGACAGTAGGATGTCTCTTGTAGAGAGACCACAGGAGCAGCCAAGAATAGCAAGATGGGGTGGCATGAAGTCCTCAGGGAGGTAAAGCTGGAGCAGGACCTTCCCAGAGAACAGGGTTTTCTGACGTCTGTGAGCCACGGGGTGTTAACATTTCCTGCAGGCGTGCAATGACCTAAGTCTAATGGCCTGGGTAAAATTCTAAATCAAACTTTTTGGGAAAAGGATTGTTACTGGTGCAAGTGCATTTTGTTTACTCTTGGCATTCCTTGTATGTTTATAATTTAGATTTTGGAAAATGCTTTGTCCATTTCTAAATGGTGGAAAACAACACGGACGGATTCCCAAGTCGCTTTCATCCAACTGATGATTTTGACTCCTTGGATATCGAATGCGGGCGAAAGCAAGTGGCTCTGATTTAAGCACAGACAGATCAGACGCTTTTAAATTTTATGTTTGCCTCACAGGGGCCTCAGTCCACATGTTCATTCTAAATCCAATGACAACATCAAATTTATCTGCTCGCAGACTCACAAAAGTACCATCTGGCTTTAAAGTTTCCAAATTCTACTGAAGGTAATTTAAAGTATTGCTGGGTATAAAAGCCTCCTAATTAAGAAAATCATGGGTGTTGAACTAAATCTAGCTCATCTCCTTGCACTAAGTGAATACAATCATAACTTCTAATGTCATTTGCAATCTAATATTATCCCTGTACGTAGGATGACAAATAATCACAGAGAAGAGGAGCTGCATTTTAGTATTCATAGGGGAGGTTGTTTTATTTTGTTTTACTCTTTTGGGGGTACAAATAAAGCACATTAATTTCATATGGATGACGTCATTTCTTTTTCTTGGTGTGAGACACCTGAACACTACTCCTGTTTGTATTTCTACAAAAAGCAAATGCGTAAAAGCCCGGGGTCTTTTCCTCTGGCCTTTCAGCCAAGTTCTTCACATAATGTGGCCAAAAATCCTTTCTTTGACACCTGTTTTAATTTCTTTCCCATTTCTTCTGTTCACATTGCATCTCTTTGTCACCCACCCACGTTCCTGTTTACTCCTCCCTCCACCAGTCTGGACCACTTGGAATTTCCCTGGCATCATCTCTGCCTTTGGGTGTTAACATCCTTCCCAGAGGATTCAACGCCCAGGTCGGATCCATGTGTCCAATTGAATAAATAGCTCTGAAAAATATCAGCAGGTTTCTCACCTAGTTCTCAGTCTTGGCAGAGTTAGGAAAGGACAGGCTGATTCATTAGAAGTTAACATGACAGGAGGAGGCTGGACACAGGCAGTTCATTAGTGAGAATGAATCAACTGCGGCGATTCCAGAGAACCGGGCAGGGTTCTGACTCCCACTTGGGCAGCAAGGAGAGGCACCCCGCCGGGGCGTGGCAGGTGGCTGAGGCATGGGATCACACTGGCTTCTAGAATTCCAGCCGGTGCCTTCCATCAACACCGTATCATGCGGCCATTAAGTTAGGAGTGTGGGAACCAGTCGCAGCCGGCTGCCTTGCCTGGTTCTGCACCCCCATGATATCTGTACTTCATGCAGAGCACCTATCATTTAGGAGACTCACACGCCTGCGTGTTCTCACTCCTCTTAAACCTCCAAAGTCACAAGCACATTTCACACAATTCCTGGTGGGAAGAAAGACATAGACGTGGGGAAATCAAGCCCATCCATACACCGACATACCAACCACAACAAGAAACACTAACCTTTACGTGTGTTGTACTGAAGTCTGCGCTTGATCGTTTTCCACAACATGACATTCTTGAAGGAAAATCTGGATCCTGCATTAGAGTTGGTCTTGGCACAGGAGTATAAATTTTGTAATCCTACCTTAAGCCCTAGGTGCTCTGCATCCCTAATTGAGGGAAGTGACTGAGGCGTATTTTTTTAACTGAGTCCGGTTGAATGTGTTTGCTACCCAACTGCTCCTACTAAGTATTCCATTTCAGACAGGAGTCTTATTAATGTGCGCTTATTAACACCTCTGACAACTTCATAAATAACAATTATAAATAGAAAAAAATCAACCTCAGACTGTAAGAAATGACTGGCTTTTGGAAAGAGAAACACGTTTCCCTGTCTCTAGCAAACACAGCTTTTCCGCACACGGTAACAGCAAGCCTCCAACCTCAGGCGGGTTTTGAACTGTGCACTTATTTTTTATTTGAGTGGTATTTTCTTTAAATGTCACTCTTCATTAGCTCAAAAAGAATGTCTCTTTCTCTGAATTGTTTATGTACAGCTCGTGTTTTCCATATTTGTAGCATGAACTCAGTTCTCTTTATCTGAAAGGTTAGAACTGTGAGGCTAATTCCACACCTCTGAAAGCTTTTATCCTGATATGCTGGATGTGGTTAATTATATCTTTTGAAAAACAGTTGCAGTGTTTATTGAGACATTTGAGATTGGTTCTCTGTTTTATATCCTTTCTAAGGCTTAGCATTTTAATAACTGTCTCCATTTTAAAACATGTTCTGTCTCTAAAAACTTTGAAAAATCGTCATTAAGACATGTTGTCCAGGTAAGCAAGGGGTCCGCCTTTCTCTCACAGGGGAGTCTGGGAACAGGGTCCCTTCTGCACCCCTGACTGGGGTTAAAGGGCCAGAGGAGGAGTGAGAGGCAGCCCCACAGTCACCCCAGAGCTGCCTCTCTGGTGGCGACAGCCCCAGGGACCCTCTCTCTTCACTGCTCCCCGGGTCACTGGTGACCAGGGCTCTGAGACCTCAGAGATTCAAAGATGCACATCATCATTTAGGGGTGAGCCATGTGGGACATTTAACTTATCTTCCTTCTCAGAAGAATATGAAGAATAATTATCCCTTCATTGACTATCCATTCATTTTATTCATTCTCCCTGCTTGTGACATCGTCAGAGGGCACTCTGTCCCTTGCAAGCTTGTCCACTCAGAGCCTGCCATTCTTTTCTGTCATCTCTCAGGCAGGAGGACAGCAGGAGTGCCAGCCCCCTCGCTGGCGCAGGCGAGCATATACTCTTGCCACTCACTCAATCATGTATTAGCAAACGTATACTTAGTACCGCCATGTTCTAGGCAGTGATTGATCCAAGAAAGACGGAGGTGAAATGCTGGCGGCTCAACTGATGAAGCATGAACAGTAATTATATGGTTTCCCAGCTGGTAATAAGAGTAAGAATGAACGTCTTAGGAACAGAGAGATGACAGCAATTAGTTTTGCCTGGGAGGGTGCTCTTGTGACTCACTCCTTATGCTTCTGGACCATTAGTGCATTGGTGCATTGTCTTATATATCCTACCTTGAAATTCCAACCATGGGTTTATTCCTCTCCTTCAGATCAGATCTGAATGTTCTTGACATTTCCCCATTTTTCTCAATGGCATCCGTGACTCACTAGCCTCTGAACATACCATTCCTTCCTGTTCATCGCCAATCAGCTTCAGTTTCAACAAAGTGGATGACTTCTTTGTTGTTGTTTTAGCACAGCTTCAAAACATTAATAATTTAAAATCCAATGGCATAGCTCTCAATGAATTTCACACACTTACTTAAATATGCCTTGTATTTTAAAGGGGTGTACAATGTTGTGAGTGTGTGTGTGTGTAAAATGTCATCATACACACTTTTGACTCACAGATTCCAAACCCTTGGAATTCCATAAATGTTAATTAAAGGTGAAAGTGTTATCTTTAAATACGCGAATGAGGTGACTTTTAGAAGCAGGTAAGGATGAGGACTATTTACAAGGAGATCTGACCATGTAATTGGGTTTTGGAACTTCCTGTCCCATCCCTAGTCCTCCAAGGACAGGAGAGGGGCAAGGGGCTGAAGTTAAATTCAGTTGTCAATAACCAAATATTTAGCCAAGCATAGCTAAGTGATGAGGCTTCCCTAAAAACCCAAGAGGACACGGTGCAGAGAACTTCCAGGCTGGTGAGCACAAGAAGACTTGGTGAGCACAGTTCACTGGGGAAGGCATGGAAGTCCCTGCCCTTCCAACTGGCTGCTCCTGAGTTGTTTCCCTGTATAGTAACCTAGTAATCAATTGACTGGATGAATTTCCCAAGTTATATGCATTTCTCTGGCAAATTAATTAAACCTGCAGCAGGGAACTTGGGAAACTCTGATTTATAGCTTATTTGTCAGAAGCACAGGTAACAGCCTGGTCTGTGACTGACCTCTGAGCTAGAGGACAGTCTTGGAAAAGTCCTTGATCTGTGGAATCGGATGTTATCTCCAGATAGGTAGCTGATGCCTACTTATCTGGGTTTGACACCCTGCTAGTGTCCAGGAATTGCTTGTTGGGGTCTGGAATACTCCATATGCATGCTGGTATCCAGTGCGCCACTGGAAACATGGAAGTAAAAGGGTCAAAATGAATGCAAAATAAAAATGAAATGTCATGGAGGCTACAGGCACGCACACAGGATGAGGCGTAGGTGGGAGGGAAAAGCATTCCTCTAAGAAAAACAGGTGACAGGAATTCTTAGAAGGTAAATTTGTGGCAGGGGTGGGAAGCTGCGTGAATCTATACCTCATGCCTTCCTGCTTGAGAAAGTGGGAGCTATCGGCAATGGGGAAGACAGCTGCCCCCTTTTCTCTCCTCATTATTTGATTTCATTGCCTCCTCTCCAGCCAGAGCACCACGTCCATCTTGTTTAATTTGCCCATTCTGGTGACTGTCTGCTCCAGTCACTGAATGTCTGTGCATGAAAGCAGGAAATGTGGATTTCATCCACCCAAATATTGCTGAACAGCACGGGGAAGGGCTGTGCAATCAGCACACATGGACCATCCGTAGTGACTGCTGTTTCTTCTGTTCATTGAATTTCCCACAGTGTTCACAAGGAATTCAATAACTTCCAAATGGCCTCCAAAGCTTGCGCTTCCATAATTGGATTCCATCTTGACTATAAATCCCTTAGCTTTGTATTCAAACCCCACTGTCATCTGTCTCTTTAACTGTTACCACAACTCCTCAAGGAAATTGTTCTTATTGAGGCCCCAACAGAGAGCTGAGAGGCTCAGCAGTGGTAATTTGTCCCGTGTCTCCCATGTACCCTGGCTAATCCCAATCATCTCAATGAAGAGCCTGCAGAGAACCTGGTCCCTAGTTCTTTCTCTTATGGTTAATCAGTTTTCGTTCTTGGGTTAAAATGAATAACTTCTCTGAGCCACAATTTCCTCCTCTATCAAATGGGCATAAAAATAAGGGTGATAATGTCCTTAGGAAATAAGACACTTACACAGAAGTAGGTAGTCTAAAATTGTAAGCCACGATTAGTCTCTGCTAATCCAATTGGATTTTCTCTCTAGGGATCCTAATAGAAAAACACTGATGAAGAAAGCAAATTTGCTGCAAGCTAAAGTTTGAAAGATACGTAGATTGACACTGAAGAGAGAAATGAGGAATAAGCAGAAAAATGAGTAAGGAAAATATAGACATAAGAAATGTCTATATTTCTTATGAGAAATATAGAGTAGGTGATGAGAAGGTATAAAAAAATGAATGAAGGAGTGTGACAGTAAGAATCAGACCCGAGAGAGGAACTGAGGATTCTATACTCCTCAACACTGATTTGTTCCTGCTCCAGTTTCCCTTAAACTTAGGTGAATCATTTGTTTGTAGAGATCTGTAATCCTGAGATCCATTTCTCCCTTCTTGACCCTTCAAGAAAAAAGCACTGTATGAACTAGGTTTATCTGAGTGAGTTCCTGGTTAATAAAATAACTCAAATTAAATGCTTCTCCTATTTGACTACTTCTCTCTGTATACCTCAGGTTGTGTTGCTTAATTTCTCCCCAAAATCTATCACAAAGTCTGCTAATGTAATTGGAAATACTGAGCCTTACAAAGCAGTGATCTCTAGTAGGCCCTGTTCCTTCCTGTGGGAGTCCTCAATGGAAATGATAATGCCTAGCGAATGGCAAGAGATGCAGAGGAGAAAAAAATGTTCATAAATAACTGGCCAAAGTGTTAGGGCAGGTCAACTCTCCTGGGGTATCCAAATTAATTTGGGAAATAGGAGGATGACTTGTACAGATAAATTAATTATAGCATGCTATGACATTTGACCATTCCATCATTCAACAAATAAATTTTTCCTATTGAAAATCTAGAAGCTTCCCTTTTCTAAGGCCTTAGTGAAAATCCCAAGCAAGATTTTGATTGGCATAGTTCATCTTTTGGGTCAAGTCCTAATAACAAGACTTGATGTAGATGTCTACCTTTAATCCAATAAGTCATTTCAGGGTGGAGATTGGGAGGACTCATCCAATCATGGCTGTTTAAGGCAATTGGGACAAAATTAGAATGACTCCAGTCTTCAGACATGGCATGGATAACTAGACAAAGGGAAATATATGCACTATAAATCCCTTAGTGTGTGTGGCAAGTACAAATTTAGGGATAAATAAAGAAGCAATGCAACAACAACAACAACAACAAAAAGACTTCCTGGAAAATTACTCAGTGGACATCTGGGTCAAGGGTATAGATCAGTCTTTGTGCTTGAGCTAAGTCACTCCGCTTACAGACAACAAATGAAAACCCAGAGGGACCTGGAATTATTAAGGAAAGCTTGAGTAGAAAAGGGGGGTTCATGAAGAAAATCATCACCCATTTATGGGAAGAGGAAAGATGCATAAACATGCAGCCCCAGAGGAAAAAGGCAAGTCAAGAGAAGACTGGGAAAGAGAGATTTAAGAAGGAAGAAATGAAATGTTTTAGAAGTCAAAGAGAAATCAAGACATTATTATCAAAAAATTGTGGTCACAGTGACTTCATAGGAGATGTGTTAATCTAAAAACATATCAACTTTAATGGAAATAATACAATTAGAATCCTAAAAATGTAATAATAGATTGAGAACTATTTGGAAGATACAGAAATACATTTTCAGTGTAGACAACTTTTTAGGGATATTTGGCTGAAAAGAGCGGGGAAAGACATCTAAGGTCAGAAAAGGGGATTTGAGTTTGTTTTTTAAGAGGAGGAAATGTTTATGTGAACAGCATGATAGTGATAGAAGAAGAATTTAAAGATCTAGAAGACCACATATAAAGATATTAAAGAGAAGAAACCACCAAGTAGATAAGAAGGAAGAAGATCTGGAACACAGATCGGAGATGGTTTTAGAGAGAAGTATTCATTTTATAACCTTCTTTTCACAGGAAAGGAGAAAATTGTTATTTGGAAGTAGCTAGAGCAATTTTTATTGATAAAAGGAAATGGGCATTTCTTTAGTTTGATGAGTAGATGGTATTCTCTCAATACGGATATGCCAAGATGCCCCATAGCATATGCTCTTCTTTGAAGGAGATGTTGACATTCCTTCATTGAAATGTGGGATCGCCATTCTTTTCCCTTGAAACTGAGTGGGCTTGTAGCAGTGGGGTATGCCCCAGACATGACTCACTATGATAGATGAAGAGAGCTCTGATGCAGACAGAAGACTGCACATTTGGTGGAAAAATCTAGATTCTTGCACTATCATCTTGCTCAGGTTTTGGCTGAAGGCCTCCCTGAAAGGAGTAACTTGGCTGGAAAACAGAGGAAAACCTAAATAAGCAAATAGCTTCAGATTAACCACACCCCTCCCAGTTGGGAAACAGAAGGTAGAATATGAGTCATGTGCCTAACGCTTTCCTCGGGCCACTCTGGTCTACTTCAAGCAGTTTGGGGAACAGCTCCTTCAAGGCCATAATGAGGCATCCTTCTTGCCCTGGGAATGAGGTTTGGAAGAAAACCCCATTATTCCATTTGCTTTTCAGGCACACAATTCCTATTCATCTTTTCCTTCTATTCTATATCCTCCATCCCCCTCAACCTCATGCCATTACTGTTAATCTAGGTGGCTACCTCGTGATATGTCCCAATCTCTTATTCACAGAGAGTCTGAGGCTGAACCTCTTGAGCCCCATCACATTCCCATCCATATACATTGGGTAACAGCAACCAAGCCTTCTCCTGCTGACCATGGTCAATTATCACTGCAAAGATTGTGGCTCCTCAGCTTTCAACTTGCCCTTCAACATTAGTCCACAAGGTCCCAGGTAACTCCAAAGGAAAATTTGTTACTCAGCAAAAGTATCACCTCCTCCAAATTGGGAACAGATTGCTAATCTTGCAGAGCTCAGAGTCCCAGCATGCCAAAGACTTCCAGTAGGTCAATAGGGTGAGTTAGGGTCACTTCTGCTTCAGCCCTTGGATCTCAGACTCATATGTTCTTCTGAGAGGAAATATATAGACATAAAAAAAATACTTTGCTTTAATACATCTTGAATCACAATGACCCCAAGTCCAAATGCTGCCTTTGAGTAGATGTTTCAGCTTGCATGTTCAGCAGGTTACTCCAAGGCTTGATCATGCTTGCAGGTCCTGGGTGGTGTAGAGTCAACGTAACTAATGAATCCCATGGTCATGGACTCTCTTTTGTACTTCCTTCAACAAAATCTGGTCTCTCTATTGGAATTGATGTTATGTATGATTTCATGCCTGTGAATCACATATTCCACAGTTTTCTGGGTAGTGGTTCTAGCTGAGGTCTTTTGGACAGGAGAAGCAACTCCATACCCAGAATAGATGTACATCTCTCAGCTCTATCTCTCTGTGTGAGAGTGGACTTATAGTCCTTCAAGGAAGGAAGGGGCCCCATGACTTGCCACCTAGTGTGTTGGTCTCTGTTGATGTCCTGATGAACATTGAAAAGCAGCCACAACAGCTAGAAGAACCTTAGTCAGAGGGAGTACATCCTGTTGAGCCCATGGACAACATTTATCTCTGCCCCAGGGCCACTCTGTATGATCATCCTGGCAGCACTGGAGTAGTTGGTGGTTAACATCAACTGAGTGAGTCATTTTGTCTACGTGATTACTTGGTGCTGCTTCCACAGCAGATGTTAGATGTTAAGGTATGATTCAAAGGAATTCCCACTTCCTGGCCCATTTCATGTCTTCATTCATATGCCTCTAAATCACATAATTTTGACTTTTATTTCCAGTGTGTTTCCTACTACCTGATCAATCAGACAGACTATTGCTCAGTTTTAAGTCAGTCGATACGCTAAACTTGTCTCCCTTCTCATTGAATACAAGGTGGATGACTAAGCATATCGCCACAAACTCTGTTCATTAGGAATATTTATTTTCTTTACTGTCCATTGATGTCCACTAATTAATTAAGCTTAAATAATTGCCTCTCAGCTGCCACCCCCTACCAAATCCATCTGCCCATATTGTGAGGCTGTGATTTTCTCTCCACCATCAACTGGTCATAAAAGGCATTAAACATGACTGCAGGTGTGAGCTGATGATGAGTTACTGGTGCAAATGTGATGAGTGAAGTGGGAGGCCTGGGGTAGCTTTTCTGTGCCTGCCAGTCCTGCCTGAACCTATGCCTTTTGGAATGATGGACATCTCCAACCAGGGCTCTTGTATATATGAATAAATAAATCTTTTTTTTAAGATTTATTTATTTTTATAGAAGAGCCAGGGTCCAGGCCAGAGGCATGGGAAGGTGAGAGGATTCACCAGAGACATAGTGGGGAGCAGGCAGACAACTGAAATACACTGCTGAGGGGAGCAGCAGGCAAGTCAGGAGAGGTCTGCCACACCATGTGGGTATCTCCATGACCAGCTGGGAATCAAACCTGCACTGCAGAGGCTGAGGACAGCTTCACAGTGCTGCATGCAACCCGCTGTGCCACTAGGGAGGATCAGCATAAATAAATCTTAAAAAAAAAAACAGTAGCCATGGTGTAAGAAATGTAGAAAGACAAGAAAATTTCAATTTAGTATGGAACATTCCCACCTGACAAAGAGGGTGGGAAGGAAGCATGTGAAGTCACCAAGGAGCGGGGCACCAAATGCTGCTGAGAAGAGCTGAGGATTCCCAGAAACTTGATGGAAAAAGTGGCTCTGTGTGTGTGTGTGTGTGTGTGTGTGCATGAGCACGCGTGAGAGAGAAAAAGAGAGAGAGAGAGAGGCAGGGAGAGAGGGAGAGAAGCAGGGAGGAAGGGGGAGAGAGAGTTTCTGCATATTGGAGAGCAGGTGGATGGTGTTCTTTGACATCAAGAAATACCTGTTTTCTGTGGAGGGAAGCCATCTCTGAAAGTGCTGAGCGCTGGGGCGGGGGCCGCCCTTTGGCCAGCTCAGTGACGGATCCGTGTGACTGGGGCCAGGAACACGGTGTCAGGTCAGGCTAAGAATGTAGAGTAAGTCAAACGGCAAGGCACTTCCTATATCAAACTAAGAAAGATGACTTGATATTACTATATGTCTCCCAAATGAAATAATTAGTAACTCCGGAGTGTTTTTCAAGTAGTTTTCCATCCTGTAACTAGCTAGCAGCTGTAACTTAGTGATTATTATATGAATAAATGTGGCAGTGAATGTTTTTACACCAGATAGCTGTGCTAGCAAAATTTCATGACACGTCCAAGTGAGAGGGGATAAAGAGCCTTATTTGCTGTGTGGAGAATACTCTATTTTCACTCTGTCATAATAATGCAGATTTTTAAAAATGAATGTGAGACTGCAACTAAAATGTAAGAACATCTGCATTGGGAAGGAACATTGTTTATACAAATGTAGATACTCAATTTTCATTCTTCATGGACCCATCAAGGAGGAAGCAACAAAACATGCTCTCTGGACAAACAACGAATAGGTGATTTCATGATGATTTCACTTTAGCTTCTATTTGGCAAATTCTAGTCAAATTATAAATACCGAGTATAAAGTAAATATATCCTAGGGACCCTAGATTTTACATATGGCTGAAAAAGATGGATGAAATAAGTAAAAAGATGTAGCTAGAGTGTTCTTTTATAAAATTTTAAGTGTGGGGGCTCCCTGGTGGTGCAAGGTGTTAAGACACATCGCTGTGAACCTATCTGCAGTCACTGCAATGTGAGTTCGATCCCCGGGCAGGGAGCTACCCACATGGTGCAGCAGACCTCTCCTGTCTCCCTGCTGCTCCCCTCAGCAGTGTGTTTCAGTCAGTCCACCTGTTCTGCTCCCCACTCTGTCTCTGATGAATCCTCTCATCTCTGCACCTCTGGCCTGTACCCCAGTTTTTGCATGCATAAATAAATAAATCTTTTTTTTTTTTTTTGAAAAAGAGTGCATTATGGAGATGCAACGGCTGGGTCCTCATTGTCAAATCTTCCTTTTGTGCTTCTTTGATCATTAGTGGGAGTGAAAAGACTGACTTTACCTGCAGGCTGTCAATTCTGCAGAGCTGTTCCACCATCTTGTGTTTTGCTCTTCTATCCAACTTCAGGAAAGTTCTGTGCAGGCTGGTAGGAGAACAAGTTTAGTGACATCTCCCTTTAGTGTCCAAATGTGCACTGACCTTCCAGGGGTTCCACAAAGAGGTCTCCCTTCTCCTTCCCGCTGGTCTCCTGTATGCACAGCCCTGCTCTTCAGCTGCCTGAGTAACTCCCAGTGCCAGGAGATGAGCATCTGTTTCAAAAGCAATTCAGAGGCATAATCACCGCAGTTGTGTCCCTCGCTCTCCGTCTTCTCAGCCACCAGGAGGAATCCGACCTGTGTATTCCCCAAATATGGCACTTAAGTCCCAACCCCAGCTGATCACAAAGTCTGTTCACTTTTCTCTGCTCTTGGAAGACCTAGTTTTCTGTGAGGCATACACGATGCACTTGATTTCTGTGAATCTCAAGAAATTGCAATAGCTCATTATTTTGGACGTTGCAATATTTGACTATCAAGACAATTTTCTAAGAGGTATAGCACATCTTGTGTGTGTGAGGACCTGACTTAGACATCAAAGAGATAAAGATAGTGGTTGCTGTTTCAGTGATGTGCTGCACAAGTTCTCTAGGACAATCCATTCTGGATATTTAGCATGCTAGAATATACTGGTCACATGAAGGATTTTAGATTTTAATTTCTTTGGATATTTGCCACTTCTCTGTAAGTGAAGCCAAGCAAATACAGTTATCATTCCTGTTTAATGGGTAAGAAAATCAAGATTCAGACAGTTAAAACATTTCCACAAGGTCATGTAGCTTGTAAAGTTAATCTTGGGGTTTCAGACCATGTGCTTTAAGTATGTCACAATCTCCTAGCAGTGATTAATTTTATTTAATGATGCCTAATGCGCCTATAGTTTGCAGACACATCTTTGATGCAAAGCTCTTGGTATTTATACAAGACAAGACTGAGTCATCCCACAGAAGCTGAGGAGGCTTCTGTGAACTTTCCATTGGCAAATGAGACAGGTGTGCATTAACCCATGGCTCAGGACTCGGTCCTGATTTGGGTATCGCAGGAATGGGTCAGCTTGTGAAACAAGTAGGCTGATTAATACCAAATACGTGACGAAATTTGCTAAATTGCAGCAGCCTCTGTATGGCCTAAATGTTAAGAACTTAGTCCATTGAATCACTAAGCAATGCTGGCAACATCTGCACTAAAACTCAAATGGTAAAATAAACAGGAAAGAATATTTAATCCTTTCCTTCAAAACTGATCTTTTAAGCTATGAAAGGTTGAGAGGATGGTCTCGAGGGAGACTTTTGCCTTCTTTCTGGGATTATCTGTCTCTTCTGTTTAATGGATCTCATTTCAGGAGCCAGCAGGCCAATTCATCTCATCATCAAGGATCTTCTTACAGGCTAATAAATATCATGGACCTCACACATGCCAAGTGACGGCTCTACTCTGTGGGATCACACGATGGGCACTTTGTTCAATCTGGAACACAATATGTGGTGTCCACCTACTTCGAGGGTTTAATTTTACTGGAGCAATTCAAACAACAAAACAAATAATCTGACAAGCCATAGTCAACCCAGGTTTAGCTAAAGATCAAATTTTAATTTCCCCTTGTTTTTGTTGAAGATGAACAGCTAGAACGAACAGTGAGGAATGAAGTGGGATGAGGAACACGCAGAGAAACGACGATGTGGCAGGGGGAAGAGACAGACTAGAGAGAAAGCCTGCTGAGGTGGGGCTGGGACCAGCAGGGATGGGCAAAGGGACATGGTCGCGTGACCCCAGGTCTGCCGGTAGCAGGGGCCCCGAGGACTGTGTGTCGTGTCTAAACTCTCCACGGCACCTGATGCGGTGGGCGCACTATGGAATAAATGATCTTCCTGCCACCTGTCCTTGACCAGTGTACCTTCATAACATAAAACCGAAATTGGTGTAATCATAAGTCTGAACTTTATTGGTTTTGCTCAGACCTGGTGTGTGCTCATGGCCTGTCGGTGTCATGATAAAAAAGACAAGAGAGAGATGCAGATGACAAACCAGTAAATATTTATTCAACACAATCTTGTTTACGCCTACATCTCCTCAGTTTTACTAACTGTATTATTATCAAGATATTCATTTAATTTGATAGAAACAAATTGATGGAGTAAAAGGTAAAATGCAATTATATTCAGAGTGGATCTACTAATTTTATTTTCATAAAATCAAAAGGAAAGTAATTATACACATCAAAAAAGCAAAATATAAATTTCAAATTATTATTCTAAAATGTTCAAAATATTGAGGCAATTTTTTATCAATTAATATAATTGATAAATTATATTTGATTATAATCAATTATTCAATTGTATTCAATTATAATCAATAATCAATTATTCAATTATAATTGATTAAAGTTACATTCAGATATTTATTACATCAGAAACTTAATTCTATCTTAGTAAATAAGTAAAAAAAAAAGTGTTTCCCCAGCACTCAGTGGTTATTTGGTTGTCAAAGTTGTCAAATAAAGACTTAATAGCAAGTTAATGGTGATAGTAAGCACTTAAAAGACACATTAATTAACACATTAATTATTTCTTCGCAAGGTTTAACATTTACCAATGAAGTAATTGATAACTGACCTGTAAGTGTATGGTATTGATAGACTAATTAACCATTATTATACTTTTGAAAGAAAAGACATTTATTCAATGTTGCAATTAAACTGTAAACTCTTTTTCAAACTCTTTTTCGAAAGTAATCTCTGAAAACTTGAGAAAGCAATGCTCCTGGGCAGCGCAGCGAGGTCTGGCCGAACAAAGTGAAATCTGATACACTTGACATCCAATCCTTCCAGGCCCTTTTGTGGTATAAAAAGAAAAAATGTGATTAGAATTTTATTGTGTTTCTAAGAAGTGGCTGAAGAAATGTCTTAGTTCTCTGAAGCACTTAGTAACAGGGGACAGAGTTCCCATGAGGACGTGGCCAGGTGCCACCTCTGAGTAGTGCCCCTAGTTACCAGGCAGATAACTCGGGTTAAAGGGAGCCCCTTCACACCCATAGCGGCATCCAGAAGAAAGAGGGACAACTTGTCAGACATCCTCGGATAAAAAACAAGAGCTGGGAGCGTGAAGGAGATTAATTGTGTTGACTGATCCTATGCATATGATGTCTCATTCTAAAAAAAAAAAAAAAAAAAAACAATGAAAACAACTTGGACATATTCCACACTCCCTGCAAAATCCCTGGCTAAAGAGCAAAATCAATCAGCTGTTTTTGAAGTTGCCCAAGGCATCCAGACTGGATTTAGTCAGCTGGTTCGACATAGCTGGACAGACTTCACATACCCTCACATGCACACATGCACACATGCACACAGGTGCACACACATGGACACACACGGGCACATACTCACACATACAGGCACACACTCATACAGGGCACACAGGCACACACACATGCCCACACACACACATTTTCAGATGGCCCGTTACAGGTAGAAGACCAGAACCCTGAAGATCTCTAAAATCAATTATTTTTCTCATATACAATCTCCTTGTTAAGTTATCCACCTGTCTGCTAAATAAGTATTTAAATGACCAAGAAGAGCATGGTGGATCGAGAAAATGCAGTTCATATACACCAAGGAATACGTTGAAAAGAAGTGATAAACTCTTGACATCTGTACAACATGGACAGAACTGGAAGGAAAAATGCTAAGTGAGATAAGTGAGAGGACAAAACAAATAACTGGTGTTTTCACTTATATGTGGAATGTAGAAATAGGAAAAAAAAAGCTCAGCTAAAACTAAATCAATAACAAACCCTAGAAATCTGACAATAGGGTTGAGGCTACAAGAGGGGGAGGGGTGAAAGACCGGGGGACAGCTGTGGTGTAGTGACACACACCTGAAGTATGTGAACCTATAAAACAATATCCTCAATAACACAAGTTTTTTTTAATAAAAACATGAAATTTAGAATAAACACAAATAGAGCCATTCAGTATTTTTCTCTCTCTAGACCTGTATCTAACACATTGCAATTCCACTGATTTCTACCTTGATAATATATCCTTCTCACAGCTCATCATCTTTCTAGTTAAAACTCTATTTGAAGCTATCATTTTCAGTCATCTGGAGTTTTGCGAAATTCTCCTAACTTTTGTATTGTTCTACCTGGCCTAATGCACTTGATTTTATCCAGCAGCCTAAGATTTTTATAGCACAATCAGCTGTATCTGTCCCTTGCTTATAACCTTTCAATAGTTTCCAAACACAAGTAAAATTATTTAAATCATCCACTAACAATTATAAGATCTTATGTAAGTTTTATATGTGAACATAGATAATAGTAAGGTTGTATCTGTTGCTTATAAATAAAGGAAATAACACTATAAAAGATTCCCCTGATTTCAACCCAAGGACATCAAAGTTATTGTAACTTAGACACACTAGTTATTTTTTTCCAAATATTTTTTTAAGATTTATTTTTATTTATTTATGCATACAAGAACTGGGGTGTAGGCCAGAGGTGTGAGGAGTGAGAGGACTCACCAGAGACAGAGTGTGGAGCAGAACAGACGGATCCACTGAAATACACTGTTTAGGGGAGCAGTGGGGAGACAGGAGAGGTCTGCTGCGCTATGTGGGTAGCTTCCTGGTTGGGGATCAAACTCAGGCCACAGTGGTTGGTGATAGCTTGATAGCACTGAAACTTTTACCCCTGAACCACTAGGGAAGCCCTAGATTTTTGCTTGTTTGTTGTTTTTCAATTTAAGAAACCCTGTAAAGGTGGATGTAGAAACTAGGAAAGACCCGAAAACAGGGCACCAAACATGATCAAGATTATCTTAAAGTGATTAGCAGTCACCATTTTCAGCATCCTTTAAAAATGTAGGTTTTCTTTGGAAAAATATTGAGTAAAATTATGCATTACACTTTTAAAAAATAGATCGTACTGAAGGATTGAGAGTCAGGTATAGCAACATCTGTCCTTCATTCTCCATCCCAAATGTAACTTTTCTCCAGAGTTTTAAGTTCCTCCAGATATTCCTTTATGTGTTTATAAATAGTATACTTATATATTATTATTCCTTGAACTGTCACTGTTATGATTTTGATGCCAGCTGGTATTGAACAAATTATCTCTTTTGATGCTAGTCTGGAAAAAGACAGCTAGTCTAGAAAAATAAAATGATGATGTCCTAGAAATGTGTGAATCCAGGCTAACAGTTTATTTATCAAATTAATATTTATTAAAATTCAATGATGTACAAACTATGTTTTCAGCATTGTCTCTAGAAATGAATATAATTTGAATTCCCAAATTATCGGGAATACTATTCTTCAATGAGAAAGCATATGTATTAACAGTCAATAGGGTTTATATTATAATATGATGTGACAATGTAACAAGAAAAAAAGCAATAACTGATGAAAATAATTTTGTCTCCGTAGAAATAGAAAATAAGACAGTCCAAAATCTCTTAAATATTACTTCTCCATAACTCTATCATTCAATAAAAATATATATTCAGCCAAAATGTCTCTATCAAATAGCTATTCATTACAAAATAAATGAGCATTTCTTGAATTTTTTTTTAATATATTATGAAGGTAGTATGTAATTACAATTGACTTCTTAAGACCTAGACTTTCTGACAACACAATTAATAAAACATGAATAAATTTTTCTCTGGAATTAACTATAACTATAATTTCAATACATTTAAGAAAAAGGGAAAAACATTTTATTATAGAGTATTCCATTTTTGTTGAAGTGAAATAATGCATTTGAAAGAAGTATTAAAATATTAGTGGTAATTATAACAGACAGGATATATTTTATTTATTTGTGGTTTTTAATCTCTTAGGTCCAAATTATATTTGCACAAATTATTTCCTTAATGCAATTTCAAATTAAGTTTTAAGTAGGTTTTAAACTTCTTAAACAAAATACCACCAACATAATCAAACATTTGCTATACAGTTATTGTCCATTCAATATGCAGATTTCATTTTCTTGTTTACTACCTGTTTTTCAAATATTTTTCCAATAGCTGAAGAGCAAAATTGAATAAAATAACAAACAACTAAAATGAAGGATGTACTCTCTACTCTGGGAGAGGGCTATTTGAAGACTGAACATCTATGGATCCATTAGTATGTGATTGTCTTCCAAAATTTTTGTGGCCTCATAAAGATTTGCTTCATACATTTAGAGTGGATAAATTAAATTCCATCACGTGTGTTTTTATTTCAAGGCAGTGAGTGCCATAGGTATTCATCTAATGCCAAATCCTGAAAATATCTTCTTTGTAGTTTTTATTTGTCATCACTGAAAGCTAATTTATTGGAAAAATTGAATTGCATTTAGTTCCTAAACATACTTGATTCTTACAATTAGCTTTATAAAGTCACCCTCAATACTGAATTAGTGAATTCTTAACCACTGTGCCTGTGGGAACTAGAGGGTTAAATTTGTGAGCCTCAGGCCACAAATATTTTTTTTATCAACAATTCAATACATGCCCTGGTTTCATATTGCTAGATATGTAAATCTGTATATACATACAAAAGTTGTCCTTATTATTCAAAATATTTTTAACAAATTTCCTGGCTAGTAGATCATTAAGCAATGTTCAACCACATGAATTGAAGTTGAAACAAAATTTAAAATTATGTCAGGAAGAATTATGAGAAGAAAAGAATAAAAAATGTTCAGACCAGCAGGGTCTTGAAATCTGTATTTCCTCCTTACCCTAGGACAACTGGAAAGCTTAATTTTTTTTTTTTAATTTATATGATGCTCTTTATTTTTTAAATATTCTTCATTTTTCAGTGCTCTGTTTTCACTCTTGACACCCCGAATATGATACCATGTTCAGTAGGAACCATGGAGTAACTCAGACTTGGAAAGCTTAATTTGTTTTAAGCAAAGGGCAAAATAATTATATTTTTGTACCCAGTGTCACTTTGGCTAAGCACAGAGAATGGCTGAAGTGGAGGGAGGCGTAGTTGACAATGTAGTCCTGCTTCATCCTCTCTGCTTCGCTAAACAACCTCCTGGGGACTCCTCCTGAGAGAGCCTTGCCTGGATGAAGGTTCCCTCCCAGCTTGTAGCCTCACCCTGGCCATGTCCTTACACTTGCATGTCCAGCCTGTCACCACATCTTCTATGTCTTTGCTGGTGACCAAATGTACCCAGAGTGAATGCTTTTTTAGTGCCCTTTTGCTGGTGACCAAATGTACCCAGAGTGAATGCTTTTTTAGTGCCCTTTTACGTTTTGTCATAATTTGCTTCAAATGTTCTTTGCCTTTTCATTAACATTTCTTATGCACCAAATTCAAAGCAGGTGGTAACTTGAGTAGTTTTTGAAGTTCAATTTGAGTATTTTCCCTGGTATTAAGAAGTTATACTTAGGGATGAATACATTTCAGTTGAACCAATCTTATTTCATGCTGTCTTTGTTGCCTGATTAATGGGGAGACTAGTGTAATTATGTTCAACTCTTTTATGGTCTCCGAGAACATTTTATAAGCAGGTGAATCCACCACTCTGCTGATACAGAACATGGAAACATTCCTCTTTGTGCAGTTATTTTATCTCTTGTTTATCAAGATGTGTTGCGTTGATTTAATGCTGAATTGAGCACCTTGCACACAGTCTGTGGTATGGTCATACATGTGAATTTTTAACAGCTAAGCTAAAGAAGTCTGATGAAGCTTGAGGAGGGTTAAAGAAAGAAATCTGTAAGGTCAACCATTTTACTAAGCAGGGACCCTCGTTCTTACAGTCTCACCTGTGGCTAATTAGGCACTCAAAATATGATTGATGTAGTGTTGAAACAATGGTAAATGTAGGTATAGGTGCAAAGATAGATATGTACATACACACACACAGAGACACATATATATGCAGACTTATTATGTTGTATATCCGACATAATCCCCCTGATGGGATTCTTTAAAACCATTTGATAGTATAGTTAACGTTTTTCTTTTTCAGATCACATGATTCTTTGTCCTAAGAACTCTGTGTTAAGTTTCAGTTGTATTACTATTAAGAAGAACTGCATTGAGTAGTACAAGCAAGCTCGTGGCCCATCTTGCAAGTATATAAATTTGCAAGGAGAAAATCTCACGTCCAAGTTCAGAGTCACAGAGTGAAAGAGGAATTCCACAACTCTCACGCCTATGACTCTCCCCCAAACCCACTTTCCCATTCACCATGGAAAATCAGAAGCAACATTTTTTTTTTTTCCCTAGGAAGGTCATATTATAAAAGATTCATTGCATTTTGTTAACTTAGTATAAGCTTTTAACTGATTAAAAGTTATTGTTCTCAGATAATTTCAGAAAAAAACATCACAGACGTTTTATAAAGAGGTTCCAAATTCACTCATTATTGATCTATTTTCCACAATCACCACTTCCCTTTCATTGTAGATCCTATTTGAAAGCAACTTTTACATGATAGACCATTAGAGTTCAATGACTACTTCCTTGAAAATGCACTTTATATTTTATTGTACATTAAGAGATGTATCAAGTGGATAGGCACTACTGATGTGTGGCAATGAAAATAAGTTTTATTGCATATAAATGACAGGGTATGAGCATGCACATGTAAGACAGAATTTCCCGATATTGTAAGTTTCTCAAAATTTGTGCCTATGACTCACCTGTAGTTTTCCACCTGCTGTATTTATGCAAGTACCATCTTCTCCCTTCCTTTCTTCTAATAAATCTAACATTTTTGTATATTAAAAAAGATAGAAAAAAGTTATAAATATGCTATCTGTTTCCATTTTGTTTTTCAATTTCTCAGTAATGAAAAAAATACCTACAGTATTCAACTGTTACTTACATTATGCCATTTTTATTTTACTTTAGATATCCAGAGACCACAAATCAAAAAAAAAAAATCAGGAAAATATCATCCTGGTTGTACTTGGCTTAGTGATACTGAAGACCTTGGATCAACTGAAAAAGAACTGTAACTAAAGCTCAGCAGAAAAAAATGAAAGACTTAGGGTTTGAATATATTTATATTTACGCTTCCTTTCTGAGCTCCCCAAAGAGAAAAATGAGTTTTAGAAAACACTCTTGGAAAGATGATTTCTGTCATCAACTCATTTTATAAGATATACAAAGAAATTGTAGAGTAATTTTCATACTAACATTAACATGACTACACTGTAAGTAGCTTTAAAAATTCAACTCAATTTCAAGCTTCCTTTCACAGCTCGTTTCCAAACAGACATCATATCAAAATTGCACTCTGTTCTCAACATACTAATTATTTATTAAAAAATGTGTGTGAGATTTGCCTGAAAGATGAGACAAAGTGAGTTGCTCAAAAGCTTGTAGAATTGAGAGGGGGGTCTGCCATTCAGCTTGACTTCCAAACTATAAAGCATTTAGGCAATACAAAGGATAGAAATTGATTTTTTTCCATAGAAATAATTTCCTCAGGCTATAAAATTGCAAATTGCTTTGAACTGTCTTTTATACTCAGTAGGGATAATCTAAATAATATTGCCTGAACTGTGTTATCATCCACAAAGTGTTGTCTTTTAATAATAATACGTTTGAGCTTTGATGGAATTTTTAATCCCAAGTATTCATGATGATTAAGTACACATCCATCGTGAAAGAATTGGCAAAATATATGTGACAGATACCTTTTTTTAACTTAAAAAACAGGAAGAGAAAATAAACCTTGAGATAGAGCAAAACCAAGAGAATTTCTATACTGATGTGGTGGTTTGATAAACATTTTTCTCATCCTGGGACTGTTGCTCTGGTCTCAGAAAGGGTTCCAGATGGCATGAGCACCCAAGGAAGGATGCAAGTGTCTGGAAGGCGGGTAATGGCAAGGTGAGTAAAGAGGTGAAAAATATGAACAGAGTTTAAGAGGTGGAACAGGTAAGATTTTTGTGAAAGTAAGGTTAGGGACAGTCATGCACCAAGAATTCATTTGAATAGAAAACTTCCATTATACTTATAACTTCCTAATTGTTCTCTAACTATTTTGGCTAAGAAGAGCTTTTATAAAATTATCTCATGAACTATTGGGTGGTCCATCTAGTTTGGGTAGTGTTAGTCTCTGTAGTGTTAGTCAAAGTGACTAAGAGACCATTCAGATAAATCCTTGCTAGTGATTTAATTAATTTAAGATCAAAGTATCTTAATCTTGGCCCCTCTGTGAAGTTCTGGTCCATTTCCATGTCTCAGAAGGAAGCATTTTCCTCACGAACTGAGTTTCTGGCTTTCTTCCTTGGGGCAGAAATATAAATCTGATAGCATTAGATCTAGCTCTTCTAGCTTTCTCTTTGGAGTAGTGCTGGTAATTTAGCCAAATACAAATGTGATTATATATTTTCCAAATTTCCCTGACTATCTTATTAAGAGATGATAATCCTACACATTTTGCTTTAAAAATGTCCTAAATAAATGAAGGAACATACCATGTTTACTAATTGAAAGTTCTAATAAAATTATTATGAAGGTATAAATTTCCACCCAAGAGATCTCTAGATCCTATGAGGTCTTAATCAAAATCCCTAAGGAAGCTTTTGGTGGAACTCAAAAAAATTCTGGAGTTTTTGCAGATTCTAAGATAATCTTGGAAAATAACAGAATAGGAAGAATTGTTCTGCCAGATGACACTGCTTATTATAAAGTTATAACAATTAGGAAAATGTGCTATCAATCCAATCACAAAAAGATGAAATGTCAGACCATGGTTGAGACCTTCAAAGCAGGCACCTTTTGTCGAAATGTGGTTTGGAATGAGGTTGTCACTGAAGATGCGTGGAGAAGGAAGATGTTTTTAGTAAATGAGTCTGTAATGGCTCAATACGCATATGTTAAAGAAAAGAGAGACTATTTGTATTACCTATCACCATATCGAAAATAAATTTTGGAAAAAAAAAGAAAATATATTTAAGAGCCATAAATGTGAAAGGAAAGCAATAAAAGTTTTAGTAAGTTATTTAGAATAAAATATCTATAAAATCTCAACTCTGAGAACATCCTCTTCAATAGGATACAAAAAGCTCTACTTACAGAGGAAGTTAATGGTATATTTTATACCTTCAAATTAGAACATCTGTTCATCTAGACACACCGCAGTGGTTGCTCATAAAAATTACACAAATAAAAGGTCTTTTTCATGCATATACCTATAAAAAAGGTCTTTGATAGAAATATCTAATAAAGGATTCATAAACAAAACAACAAACATTCAAAAAAAAACTCCACACATCAGTAAGAAAGTCTAACAGCCTGTAAAAGAAAATGACAATGAGACTCCACTAGGCATTTCATAATAGATTAATCCCAAATGGCTGCTCAAAATATGAAGTGGTCTTGTATTTACTGCATCAGTTGTCAGGGAAACATAAAACTCCAGAGGGATGGAGCATTGACCCACAAGAATGGTTAAAGAAACACACAGAAAGGAACGATAGTGTCGGCAGAGGCAATGATTTGGAAGAAATGAAACTTAGAGACACTGAATGAAAGTATGAATTTGGCAACAAAAACATCATCTTCTAAGCCTTAGCTTGGAAAGCTGAAGATACGATAACTGTGACCTGGTAATGATGCTCAATTACATTGACCTGCGGAGTGCAAGCTCATAGACTTCAGGCAAATACCAAAGAGTGAACAGAGAAGTGTCCCTCACAGTGTCCAAGCAAGAGGACAACTCCAGGTATCCATGGATAGATGAACTGATAAATACGATGTGTCACCTTCACACAATGGGATGTGATAGAGCCATTTGGCCAAATGCATCCTGGGCCACCAACCTAATATATCAGATAGAGACACGTACACACACATAATTACTTTTGTGTATGTTCAAAAAGTCGCAAAATGAAACCACCATTTTCAGTGATGCCAGGCAGGCAGCGATTGCCCCACCTACTAGAATAAAGGTTACCTGTAGGTGTGGTTGGTATGATTGGGGAGTTCCAGGACTTTAGGTGTGCCAGAAAGTTCTGTTTCTTGAAATTTGTAATAGAACAAAAGCAGCTTCTTTACACAATTCTTTAAAACTTAAAATTAACATTATAAATAATATTTACAGCAAACCAAAAGAAAATACATTTCTGATTTTGAGACAACACTTACTTAATATAAAGAGAAAAATTGCATTGGTGGTGTAATTGTACTGAAGATTATTTTTATAATCTAATAATTAATAGATCCATGTTCCAATGTCAGTTACATGAAGAGTCAGATCAATTTCAGTTGAAGCAAGTAAAATAGAAGATCGTTACTTCAAGCTTTCCCCCAAAAGGCCTATTAATAATCGGCATTAAGTACATTATTGACAATAGCTCTTCAACAAAATTAGGGCACGCTGATTTTAAGTGAGAATTTAATATTAAATTAATAAAATTAGATTAATTTGAATTTAAATTAACAAAATTTTAATTCAAAATCCAATAAATATTTGAAAGGAAGGAAGCAATAAGTAGAGAAGTGATTGACGAGTGACAGGAAAGGGGAGTAATGCACTCAGCTAGCAAAATAAAGTCAATTAATAATTTTAGCAAAAGTTAACAAACATATTCACTCATTTTTCCTGAGTTAACATTTGCAGCTCTACAATATATCTGAATTTAGAGTAGCACAGTATAGGCTAACAGGCCCTTCTCATAGGTGAGCATTTACCTTTCACACAAAGAACTGTAAGACAGAGAATAGGTGACATTCTATCAAGGATGCCTGATGCTTCCTCAAAATAAATTTCCCAGGTTTGGATTGGTAGTGGCCCTTTTTGGGTACCCTGGCCACGGTGGGTTTTGAGTCTTGTTGCAGGAAACTTCAAGTAAAGTCTGAGTGGTCTTTTCATTGTCTCAAGCGAGATAAGGATGACCTTACTTGCTTACTTAGCAGGAATACTGGTTGAAAACACTATGAGATCCAGAGGTACAGATCCACACCTCTTCAGGAGCACGTTACCATACCACACCACCACCAAGGCCCCATTATCTTCCACCTAGTCCATGGGGCCCCACCCCTTTTTGGACGCCTCCCCTCCCCTCCGGTTGCCTCAATTCTACAGTTTGATTTCTAAGGTTTGTTACAGTTTGGTTTTGTCTGTGTTTTGTTTTGCTTCTCTCTATTGCACATATTAGTGAAATTGTCAAAATGGGTGATTTTGAAAGAAAAAGTGAAAGGGAAATCTTCTTATTGCATCCACAGTAGGAAAGTGTCAGGCTAATCATAATCATTAGGGGAGAGCGTATTTGGAAGCAGACAACTTATAAAGTGATTCTCTTAATATTATCTCTTTTGTGTATCCCTTGAAAAACTATGTGGGTACTTTCAAATTCTGCACATCTTAATTTGCAACTAGAGTTCTGGGCCATCTCATTTACTTTCATAGTATCACTCACTATTTTCCATCAACTTTAGCCACTGATTACATAATTATTAAACATCTACCATGTGCCAGGCATAACCCTAGAAACTGGCAAGCAAAAGTCACTCAGTCCTACTCAAAGATGTCCTAATACAGATAACTTTCTATTTAGACATTATTTCTGATTCCAAGCAAATATTTTTTATTTCCTTTGCTTAACTGAAAATGCCTTTATCACTCACTAGTAAATGATACTTCCATCTGATTTATGTTATCTCAGTGGTATTTTTCCTGAACATTCTGTTAGTACCAAGCCTATAGTTTGTCATTTTCATACATAGGTGACAAATGCCATTTTCATCTACAATTATGTTTGTATTTTGTTTTATTTTTGTTTTCTGTGGTTCACAAATTAATCTTTTAAAGATTTGTTTTATTTATGCATACAAGAGCCAGGGTGTAGACCAGAGATGAAAGGAAACACCAGATTTATTTTTATTTATTTATGCATACAAGAACTGGTGTGGGGGGAGAGGACTCACCAGAGACAGAGTGGGGAGCAGAACAGGCAGACTGACTGAAATACACTGCTGAGGGGAGCAGCAGGGAGACAGGAAAGGTCTGCTGTGCCATGTGGGCAGCTCCCTGGGTGGGGATCAAACTCATGCCACAGTGGCTGGCAATAGCACTGAGAACCCTAAATTGCTAATTTTTTAAGTTATTATTTTCTTTCTCCAGGGACTCATTCTGTTTGTGTCAGATGTAGATTCATGTCATCAGTTCTGGAAAGATTCTGTTTCTTTGAGTCATGTCCTTTCTGTGGCTGATCTCTCCCTGAGTGTGAAGAACTTCCCATCTCCTGCCTATGGCCTCACCCATTTTCATCATTGAAATAAAAATTTATCATATGAAAGATTTGTTGAAGAACATATTTTATCTTTAAAAATGTTTTTACAGTTTTTGTGTTCATTGTTAATTATTTATAAATTTCAAATTACCATTTAAGTAATTATTTATGTAAAATAGATTTTCACATTTATATTTAAATGTTCACAAAATATAAGATAAGTGTATTGCTGAGAAGTGTGTAATAGATGCGTGTTTGATAATTGATTTTGTAAATTTAATTTTAGAATAAAATTAATATTGATAATTAAAAATTCAGATAAAGTAAAATATATTTTTGAAAACAAATCCACTCATCACTGGAAATATGATGCTAAAGGTGAAGGAAAATTATTATACCAAATTAAAAAACATTAAAAATAATATATTTACAGCTTTCACTTTTGAATTACAAGCCTCTCCTAAAATGTAAGTGCAAAATTTCTGTTTTTAAAATCCATGCATAATGAAGAAAAGCATGGTGATAAAGATCAGGTTTTTTGTTAAACTGAAGCATGATAAAGTCATATCTGTAACAAAATCATGTATGCCTGAATTTCACACTTTACTTATTCAAATACATTTTTTGTTTTTTTATAAAACCACTAGATAAACAATTTCCATTATATTATTGAGATAACAATATGCACAATTTTACTCCTATTCTATGGCATGGAATACAATTATGTTCTATTATATTTTATTGAAGTAGCACATGACATCAGAATATTTGGCTACAGTTCATTTCTAAATAAAACAAACTACATATGCAAATTTGAAAGAAGTAAAAACCTTTAGAAACAACTATTTATCATATAAATTTAATCTGACATATGGGCCAGATGGTGAAATACTGTATTTGGTAGAATCAGAAATGGTTCCTGCCCTCATGGAATTTTTAACTTATTAGGAAGACAAACATGTAATGAAACATGAGACAAGGGCAAGAGGAAGGAGGTTGAGGACTGGGGTCAGTGTGGCAGGGACTCGGGGGAGGTTGCAAAGAGATTTTTCAGGGGCACCAAGTTGAGATAACAGGACAGGCATGAGGCTCCCCGTGGTAAAGAGTGAGCTCCTCAGTCAACATAATCATAGACGTGCTTCCTGTGGACAAAGACAGCAAGGAGAGCCCAAGGCAGTGACTGAGCTTGCGTCTGGAGCTCAGTGAGGGTGGAGACATGGGATGAGACTAGGAGAGAGAAATAGGCAGACCAGAGCCTGTGGACTTCTAATGAGTCTGAGAGACCTGGGACACGACGGGGAGGGGAATCAGACATGGGGGACTGTCATGTCCAGCATGCAGTAAATCTTGATTGTCTTAGTGCTCATTATACACTATTTTAATTGCAGCAGGTGTAACATCAAAACATACCATACAATGATAACATGCATGAGTGATTAGTCTATTTTCTTACTATTATCTATTTACTTGAGACAGTAGGGTACCAGGTGGTTAGTTCTCACGCACGTAATCTTATCGCCCCCCTAGCCAGAGCCTGGGAAGTTTGCTCATTATTTTTGTTGTTCTCAAACTGTGGAGATGTACGCAGGCCACTTCCAGGCTCTCAACACCAAGTCCTGTCACCCAGAGGTTTTCCTCCAGGACGCATGTGTTTTCACATGCCTTAGGGACTCGGGTCAAGGCCCTTCTGCTCACTGCGCAGGGTCTCTCCGTTTTGTTATTCTCAGACTGTGGAGATGTAGAAGCCCGACTCCATGCAGGTCACTTTCCTGGCTCTTAACACCAAGTCCTGTCACCCAGAGGTTTTCCTCTGAGACGCATGTGTTTTCACATGCCTTAGGGACCCGGGTCGAGGCCCTCCTGCTCACTATGCGGGGCGTCCTCCAGCAGTAGCCAAAGTTACTCTCACGCTCCCCTCCGCCTCCAGTGTGGGTTCCATTTACTAGCTGCTGTATTTTGCTCTTTTGTGTGTGTCTGTAAAGAAACTGCCTGTTAAAATTTAAATCTTTGTGACTATCTTGAGTGTTTAAAATTAACCAGAGAACTTTTCCTGCTTCATGTATCCTATTGATTGCACACACTATTTGCTGGAGAAGATGATTGCATTGACTTAAGACACCTCAGCCACGCGAAAGCACTGAAGACCCAAACAGAACAGTCACGTATCTGCAGCAAAGGGTCTCCATGAGCGTGTGACCCCGTTGGTAACTCCCGCACCCACAGGATGTCATTCTGGTCAGCCATGCTTGGGCTCAGGAACATTCGTCTTGGAAGTTGTGGAAAGAAGACCCCCATGGGCACAAGCATGCAGCTAAACGAAATGAGAATCTTGTGTTTAGCTTGCCAAGAGCCCAGCGATAGATGGAGAAGGAGAAAACAGTTCTTCTGCTCCAAAATAGGAACTTCCAGAAGAAGACCTTGGCAAGAAATGATCCAAGGTTCTTACTCTGTGGACACTGGAAAGTGTCCTGCAAAGGCCTCAGTTTGAGTGAAACTCTAGAGCCATGGAGCTCACAGCGGTCCCTCTGGGAACTTCCCCACACATGTTTTCTCAACTGATGGCTCCCCTGGCAAGTTTTCCCTCCCTTCCCTCTTTATGTAACACAAGTGCATATACACATGTGAGCGCAGGAACACACCCACGTTATTTTCCTTTGTTTGTCAACACTATGTTTTGAAAAAAAACATTTCTTCTAAAGTCTTAGGCTGCAAACTAGTTTCCTTTATCTCAAGGCAGCAAGAACTCAGTTTTCTTTATTTTATTCCATATAATTCTTACATCATTTTTCATTTTTGCATAACGTATGCATTTTCATCTTAGATTCCCCACACAATTGCCAGCCCCCTTATTTTGACCCTGATCCCTCCTCTCCGCCCCGGGCCCCCCCCACCCCCGTAGTGTGTCTCTAGTCTGCAATTGCGTGTTGATTTTGATTTTTTCTTTATTATAATTAGTCTTTTTCCTGGTCCCTATTCAGGTTTCCAAATTCTTGCTGTGAGTGAGACCAGAAAACTCAGTTTTGAAGCAATTTATAGAAGTGAAGAAACCATATTCTTCTGTCTAGAGAAAATGCCTTTTTTTCCCCAATAGGTTGAATCTCTCTAATGGATCAAAACAATGGGGCAGGGGGAAGCAGGGCTGAGAAGGTAGAACATAGTCGTTTCCATATTGAAACTGACTGAAAGGTCCATTTATTTGACTCCTTTCCGTGACCTAGTTTTTGTTGGGAACCCATCAAGGGATGATTATGATGCTTGCAATTTGATGGAGCAAATATTTCTTGGCAGAGAAACAAGTGATTTGTCTGAAAAGTAAACATATGCAAGAAATAAATTTCTTGGTATGTTAATGAGCAAAAAAAAAATCTGAAATTTGTTGGCTTGTCATTTGCAGCTCTATCAGTCAGCACTTGATCAGGAAAGTAGAACCACTATGAGTACTTGCAGACAAGGGACTTATTGTTGGGAGACTTTATTTGGTGGAGGATTCAGTGGTGATGTCTGCAAAGAGGAGCTGGAGGCTCAGACGAGGCAATGGGAAACTCTGGAGAGGCACAGTGGCATGTGGGTCGACAAGCCCTCACCTGCAGACACGTCTATGAAGCCAGGTCTGACCAGCAGCTTCAAGGGCACCATGACAGGGAAGTGGAGCAGACCTGCATGTGTGACCATGAGCTCTGCCTCCGTCAGGTGTTGCCACTGATGGGTGTGGGCAGTGGTCAGGAAGCGCTGCACATGGAGGAGGTCAGAGCAATGGAAAGCTAGATGCTGGCACCTCTGACTCCCCAAAGAGACCTTCACAGATAATGATGGCTGAGTCACTTCTGATTTCCTGACTCTCTCCAAACATCCATTTCTGAAGAGTGTGTCTGCCATGGGATCTCCATTAACTTTCAGCACAGAACACTGGAGAAGTAAGAGCATCCTAGTCTTAGTCTTCCCTCCCCCAATGGTCAGCACCAGCCCAATTTCCTTGCGAGGATCAAAGCCTACCAGGCAGCCCGAAAAATAAGCCTTTCCTTGTCTGTCAGCTCAGCTGTGCTAGAAGTGTCAAGAGGTCAAGCGGCAGGCTAACCTTCTTAAAGGAAATCATTTGCAAATCCCATGGAGCAAGATTCCTCTCTAGAAAAGTAAGACCTGCATCCTGGCAGACCCAAAGTCCACGGGAATAAACTCTTTTTCTTACAAGTCAGCAAGGGGTATAGTTAGAGGAGCTACCCCCATTTTCATCCCCTAACTACCAGACCCTTGAATTTTGGCGATTGGAGGATTATACGGAGATTACCTTAATACTTAAAGTGAGCTCACCCCACTGGCACTTATTACTTAGTTATCAAAAGGCTGCTCATCTGTACCATCAAGTCAATTGCTTGAGGGTGACATGGAATCAGGTAAGAACAGTGAATTTCCTGTGCCCAAGTCGATCCACCATTATGCTTTAGTAGCAATAATGTGAGCTTTCTGGTCCAAAACAATGCTGTGCTCTATACCACAGCACGGATACTGCACCTGTGAATTGATGGGTGGTCACTTTGGCAGGTGCTTCACAGGTAAGTCATGTAAATCCATGTCCAGAGCAAGTATCTGTTCCAGTGCAAACAGGATCTGTCCTTCTATGGGAGAAATGTGACCAACAGAACAAAAATATGACCGATTTACCTCCTCAGGCTATAATTTCATAGACTCTTCCATGGACTATTTATTTGTCTCACATTCTCCAATTACATTTCTTAAACATCCTTGACTGTCCATGTGAAAAAGTGACCCCTGCCCATGGATCAGTTCAATTTGCCAGTGTCCTTTAGGTCCTCCCATCATTAGACTCTCATGACGAAGTGATCCTCTTACAGTTAGGGCCCACTTACCTTGGAGAACCATCTGGACACTGGGTCTGAACTCACATTATCCAGTAACTGGTCATTGAGGGTGTACAGCTCACTTTTTGCCCATGCAACTGACATGTGCCTGCAGGGCTTACTCAAATCACATTTTCCATACAAGAATACAGCTTGATTGTTGAGTACCAGAGCATGACAAACTTTACAAATTCACCTATAGAATTTTACCTAAAATTCACCTAAAGTGAATTTTAGGTGAGTTTTTGGTCCAACAATGTACCATTAAATATACTTTTCAGACATATTTCCTGGAGTTTCCATGACCAGCATTTCTTTCTGCAATCCTTATTATAGGTTTCTCTACTGTTTCATTTAATTTGCTTCATTGAAGAATAATCTCAAATTCTGAGTTGAAATTTAGGCCTGCCAGTGATAGATTTGCTCATGACAAAAATGTTATGGTCTTCATTATATTGCTTATAATAACTTCTTTTCATGGTCAATGTCTAAACCAAGTGGAAGAATGGCTTCAATTTTCTTTCTAAGAGGCAGGTCAAGTTATTAACCTGACCATTGTTTCCAGAGGGTGAAAGTCAACCAACATCTGTCTCATACTTGTCTATTCACTCAGATCTGTAGGGAAAGAGAATATCAAAAAGAAGATTCTCATGTTGCAGGTGATATTCTGCAGAAAGTTTACATAATCTTTCAGCTAAAACTTTATTTCTTCTGTTATTTTCCAAAGTAATATGACTTTAAGATTTTATACTCAACAGCCTCTCCGGTGGCGCAGCGGGTTGAGCACAGCACTGTGAAGCTGACTCACTCAGAACCCAAAGCAGATAACAAGCCTAATGTTGAGATTGAGTGTGATTGTCAGATGAGCAACAAATGATGTTTTAATATAAGTATACCCCCCTTAAGGTCTGGACATACAGTAAACCATTACTTTTTGTTAATCTGAAGCTCACATTTAGCACCACATCCTAGTTTTTGTTTTGGTTAAATCTTACCTACCTAAACCACATCCATCTTTTCAGACTGTCAGAGTTTATGAGAGAAAAGACATCAGAGCTTGTCTCCTCCAATCGTTCTTAAACGATG
Source organism: Talpa europaea (assembly GCF_964194135.1). NCBI lineage: Eukaryota > Metazoa > Chordata > Mammalia > Eulipotyphla > Talpidae > Talpa > Talpa europaea. The sequence continues at coordinate 134,986,780 of NC_140072.1, forward strand.
ATACCTACATTCTCCAAAGAGGTTATTAAAATGCATTGGCCTCCTGGCAAAAAGTATTTTGAAAGAACCACAGCATTATCAGTAAGAGTTGTTCATCATATGGCCTTTCTGAACGATGCGATTATAGAAGACTTTCCTTATCACACAAAGATGCTCTTATTTGTACACATGGCACATTTTTTAAGCCCAGTATCAAATAGTTTCAATGTCTCTGAAGTTTACATGGTGGAGTGTTTTTCCTATATTTTCTTTGACGTATTCTGTGGTTTCAGATCTGTCATCCAAGTCTTTGATCCATTTCGAGTTAATTTTCTTGTCTGGTGTGAGTTGGTGACCTGGCTTCTTTCTTCAGCATGGTGTGATGGATGTGCCCAACGGAACACTAGGAATACTGCTCAGCTATCCAAGAAGATAAACCCACGCTTTTTGCAGCAACATGGATGGAACTGGAAGGGATTTTTCAAAGTGTGGTGAACCAGAAGAAGAAAGATACCTGATAGTTTCACTTATATGTGAAATTTGGAGAAACAAAACAAAGATCAGACAAAGACAATGTGGAGTGATCCTTGAGAGCAGACAATTGTCTGAGACTTTGGAGGAGGGAAGGAAGAAGAGGGTAGAAAATATGGTGGAGGGGTGTCTAGGGGGAGGAGAGTGCGATGGACTATGGTGGGGGACTATAGGTGCAGTGGTAGGAAAACTATGGTGACCACATCTGAGGGGAGATCCTCTGCTGTGGAAAAAAAAAAAAAGGAAAAACACAAATATTTCCATTTTCTTTCCATTAATTCACTTTTCAAGGAGCAGAATGTTGTCAGGAAGCAACTGATGATCGATTGACAGCAACAAAGCTCAATGTTCCATGTAAAGGTGGAAGTCCCAGTTATCTAGACTAGGGTCTCCACAAACTGACTCATTGAGCATCACAGAGGAGATTATTAAAAGCTGCAGTGTTAACGATGTTTAGTAAATGCAGCAAATTTTGATTGGAAGTGACGAGATGGGGTCATTCCGGAAAACGTTTGTCACGGTATATTTCTTCCAGTAAAAACATTAGACTTTTAATTTTGTGGCTAGATAAAGGACCAGGTTTATTTTATCTCTCCTAAGTCAAGTCATTTTTTTAGCTTTTCTCTCAGGATCACTGTGAAAAGTCATCTCATTTAACATCTACCCACTTTGATGGCTTTCTTCTGCATTTTTTACTTAAAATGCTGCCTCAAAATAGGAAAAGATACCTTCCACAGTATAATTATCTTGGATGTCTTATATAAATGGTCTTAAAATAGATCTCCAGTATGACAATCTTCTAATGCTCTCTTTTCAGCTTTTCTAAAACATGCTATACGAGAAAGTTCTTTTTTATAATTAATTATGCGTTCATGACAAAAACCAGAGGGTTAGCTAAAAAGCAACAGAATTTCTGATGAATTCTACATAGCATGCAGAATCAGTGTTTCTCTGTTAAACTGAAACTTGTTTTAGGAAATAGTGTCATACTAAAATATCTTTTACTGGGGCCTCCCTGGTGGCGCAAGGGGTTAAGCACTGCACTATGAAGCAATCTGCAGCCTCTGCAGCACAAGTTCAATCCCTGGCCAGGGAGCAACCAACATGGTGCAGCAGACCTCTCCTGACTTGCCCGCTGCTCCCCTCAGCAGTGTACTTCAATCAGTCTGCCTGTTCTGCTCCCACTCTGTCTCCGGTGAACCCTTTCACCCTCCACATCTCTGGCCTGTACCCCAGGTCTTGTATGCATAAATAAATAAATGTAAATAAATAGATAAATAAATAAGATATTTTTTACTTATGTCTTAAATACTGAATATTTCCTGAATAATATTTTATAGATTGGTAAGTTACCAGCTCTACTTTTTAAGTGCTTATTCAATAGTCACTTGGTCTTTGATGCTATTACATAGTACATAGTGAATGATCTAAATTTCTTGTTATTAAATCCCATCAAATAAACATAACAGGAGGGTCTTCTGTTATTTTGACTTCATTTAAAGTAGCAAAGGATGGAATTTAGAATCTAACAATCCTGGTTTTAAATTGTAATTTTAAAATATATAAAATCTCTTAATTGTGGGGGAATCATCTAATCTTTCTAAAATTCAATTTTCTCATTCATAAAATTTTTATGAATTGAAATATTCAATATAAAGATTAAACTCATATAAAAATATCAAGTGGAATGACAGATATCCAATAATCACATCTAGGCCTAAAAGTCCCCTTTGGAGGCTTTTTAGTCAGTGCCTCCATTACATATAAGAAAACTGACCAAAATAAATCAAATGGAAATTATAAAACTGAAAATTCAGCCATCATTTATGAAACTATTACTGAAAGACATACAATAGGCTATATTCCTAACAATTTGTTTATACTTTTCTGTGTGCATGAACACACACATATATGTACATACACACATACTCCATATATAGGAACTATATATATTGTCCCCCATACATGACCTTATTTATATACATAAATATATGTGTGGATATATGTGCAAATGTATAGGATGACCTTATATGGACTGAGAGCCTATGTAGAGGATGAACTTATATGGACTGAGAGCCCTCTACCACGACCTGCTTTTATGAACTGAGAGGTCTCATCCAACTAAATTGATTCATTTCTCTTTCTTTTTCTGAAAAACATCCCCATTAAATTGGCTGCCTAGAGCTTCAGCCAGTTTTCTCTCAGACATCTGTCCGGAGAACTTAAGTTCTTCCAGAACACTCAGACATTGGAGTGGGTGCTTTTATGTCTCTTCCATTATAGAGTAATTAACTCAAAGGGAAATCATCTAGAATCCCATTTATGCTTTGAGGTACAATAAACCAAGCAACAAAGATAGGGGTTCCAGCTGATACAACTAAATTTCACTAGTATCCTCAGGTAGCTCCTATTTTTAATGGTTTAAATTGGACTCCGAAGCGGATACTCCTTAATTTACAGATTAGCAGAAATCCTCCACTGCATGAGTATCAATTTGTTTGAAAACAGATACTTTAACCATCTTAGTTCCTGTTCTGTTAACTTCTAGTTCTCCCTTTAATGTCAATAAACTTGTGGACTTTTCAATTTATGACTTTCCTAAAAGTCTTCATTCTTTATATAATGTTATATACTTCACAGTCACTGTTTTCGAGCACAAATCTCGGTGGTTTTTAATATGTTTGCAGTATACATCTATAGTGTTGCTGAATTCCAGAACCTTCACTACCCACAAATGAAGTCCCCACTTTTTACCAGATAGTCCCAGAATCCCTTGCCTGGACTGTAACTATGGATATGTCACTGTTTCTATGGAGAAGACTTTTCTGGACATGTTGCATAAATGGAGCCATGCAACGTGAGACATTCTCTGCCTGACTTCTTTCTCTCTTAGTGTCATATTTTTGAGGTGAAAGCATGTAAGACTACTTGATTCTTTGTATGAAAGAATTCTTTGTATGTCTGGGTGAAAAAATATTCCACTGTATGCATATGCCACATCCTGTTGACCCAGTCACCCTACAAAGGATATTGGGCTGTTTCCTATTTGACATCACAAAGGCAACTGCATGAGCATTCACGTGCAAGTTCTTGAGCAATGGGATATTTGTTGGTCTTTAGGTCTATACCTCGAAGTTGGAAGACTGTGTAGCTTGGTAATTCTTCTAACCTTTTTGAGGAACCACCAAACTGTTTTCCACAGTGGTTGTGCCATTTTGCTTTCTCACTGGATACATTGGAAGGGTTCAATTATAAAGTGTTGAGTCCTGGTCTATTAGCTCAGTGGTCAGCTACACATGACACATGGATTTCCCTAAGTCCCTTTTACCAAAGAATCCTCCAGGGATACCTCCAGCTCTGTGTGTGTCCAGTCAGGCCTTCAGGACTCAGTCAGACATCGGTAACTGTCTCAGTCTTTTCTTTTTAATTTTTTTAAGATTTATTTATTTATGCATACAGGAACTGAGGTGCAGGCCATAGGTGTTGGGGGTGAGAGGATTCACCAGAGACTGAGTGGGGAACAGAACAGGCAGATGGACTGAAATCCACTGCTGAGGGGAGCAGCGGGGAGACAGGAGAGGTCTGCAGCATGAGGGTTACCTCCCTGGCCGGGAATTGAATTTGTGCTGCAGTGGCTGTGGAGAGCTTCATAGTGCTGACACATAACCCCTTGTGCCCCCAGGGAGGGCCCTCTGTCTCAGTCTTTATTTCATTCTTCCAGAGTGTCAAGGTCACCTTGAGTTTACCCTGCTCCTGAGCACAGCCCCCTGAGTGTGTGTGCGCCTGTGTGTATGAGTCTAGATCCCCAGTAACGTGCGGCTTTCCAGAGATCCGTGTGTGCCTCATTCCCCAGTCTCCCTCCAGTTTTTTTGGTCAGTGTGTAATTAGTACCAACTGTTATTTATTGCCTGAGGCAACAGTAACCTAATAAATTATCCTGTAAAGTATTTTTTGACAAATTTCTGCAGGAAGCAGCTTGCACAAAAGGACAGTCCAGAATGAGATGAAATAACAAGAGTCAGAGAAAATGTGAGCCAGTCTTCACACAACCTCCAGACAGGTCAGAACAAGACGGGCCACAGGCTCTGTCTGAGTGGGGTTCCCCACTCCCTTGGAGTTCCCACTGCTCGTTTCCTAACTGCTACTGAAGAACAGGGGGTTGGACCCTAAGTTAAAATGCCACGAAGTTCATTGCTCTGCCTGAGGTTTCCTTACTTTTGTTTTTAGGCATGTTCCCCCAGAATCACTGCATGCCTTCTGTTCACTTTCTACTCCCGACAAAGTCATTTCGAGGGTTTTGTCTTTTGGGGTGGCTTTTATGGGGGGATCGGAGTTTCTAACTCCACCATTTTCTGCACCTGTCATTCTGACTCATCTGCTCTCTCTGCAATATTTTCCTTAACTGACTTTCTTCCTTTATGAGCTCCAAGCCCATGAGTCATTTTCTTAGCATTTCTGCCAAAGGACTAAATTCTCTTTCCCCGGTGATTTACAGCACATACCTGGAACAGCTCGGTGTGAGATGTGCTTCCTTCTCTGCTTTCTTATAACCTCTAGCTGAGACATGGAGCAATGATGAAGAAATCCTCGTATGGAAATTGTCTTTCCCTCACTGTGTAAAAGCATCCCTACCTCCTCCTGCTAATTGAGGTCCAGCGCCCACTCATGAGCGTGACCCCACTTCCAGTGGGTTTCTCCCTCGCCACAGGAGAAATGGGCTGCCAAGGAACTTTGCATGGCCACTCTTTGCCTCTGCTTTTTTTTTTTTTAATTTCTCTACCTTCTGGCATGATTTTCCTCTTGGTTTCATTTGCTCGCCTGTGACATAAGGTTGTGAAGTTCTCTAGAAGTTTAGGCTCCTGCTTAAATTTCAAATCCCAAATATCACATTCAGAAACTAAAAATCCATCATGCTATTTTATGAAAACTGCTTTTCTGTATTAGAAATTTATTTTTATAAGTAGTTCGATCTATTCAATTTTTGTAAAGATTTATTTATCTATGCATATAAGATCTGGGGGCAGGCCAGAGGTGCCCGGGCTGAGAGGATTCACTAGAGACAGAGTGGGGAGCAGAACAGGTGGATCCACTAAAATACACTGCTGAGGGGAGCAGTGGGGAGACAGGAGAGGTCTGCTGTGCCATGTGGGACAGCGGGCAGTATTGGCTGTGGATTGCTTTACCGCTCTGAGACTTTAACCCCTGCGCCACCAGGGAGTCCTGTCATTCCTGCACCATCTTCCGTTCATCTCCTACACACAACTCCTGTTGAAGGAGAAGAGTAGCAAGAACACAATGAAGTGCTGGGTCTCGAGACTTATCCATGCGTATCCCCAGAGTTCATTCCAGGACAGCAGGTGCCTAAACAGCACAGGCTGAACAGCCTCGTTCCCTAAAGGGTATTGTACAAGAACATGCTGGAGTGGCAAGTCCCTCACTAGGGTCTGTGTGCTGGTTGGCATCCTGAGAGGTGAGTTCTCTACCCCACTAATATTCTGGAATCAGAGACATGATAACACACCTAAATTGTGTGTTGATTGAGAGGGAATGTAAACCTTTAGAGATGCAGACTCATTACCAAATGATTCTTTGTTTGGTGTTAAGTAGTCATCTGTGTCTTCATGTTTTGAAATGATCACATTTCCAGGCAGGGAAAAAGTTGAGGTCAAGGGAGTCCCATCTGTCTGTAGAGGACAGCAATTGTGTCTGCCATCATAATTAAAGGTCACGAGAAAGCACACGTGCAGCCATTTGGAGATGATGACAGAGGCGTAGAAACTGACAGCCTGAAGGACTTGACAGCCCTTTCTTGAAGCTTCCGATTAAGAAATGAAGGTTCTTCATTGCTTCGCTTGGGTAAGCCATTTTGATAATGTGGCTTAGAGACCTTGTATCTACCTCCTTTTAGCTACTTCTTCATTGATCAAAGATGTCACTGTCTCTGAGTGCACAGAAAATAAATTAATATACATTTTGTCTGGATGACTATCTAGTTGAGAAGATTAGAAAATGGATAATAATGCACTGGGGGATTTTAAATGTATATCTTTTTTTTCCTCCTAAGAGTGAATATTCCGTTATAACTTATTTCTAGAGTTAGTATGTCACTTCTTCTGCTGCTGATTTTAATAATAGCATTTGGTTCTAAGTTTATGCTTCACGTGTTTGTGAGATATCAAATTCCCAGTTTCAAGTTCTCTATATTTTGATGTATGTTAAGAAGATTCACTTTCTCACATTCAAAAACCAAAATATGACTTTCTAACTACATATGTAATTATATAACACATATATCATCTATACCATGTTTAAATTTTTATGCATATTTTAGGGCCACCAGGGAGGCCCCAGGATGGACCATTTTAAAACATGCATCCCTTAACCGTTTGGGATTCCTGGGTACCCCTCAATTGCATGCTTACACTTCCTCCTCCTAGAAGAAAATCAAATGTCCAGATAACCAGCTTATGACTACTATTCAACATGCTCAATTTGAAAAACCAAAAGAGTGGAAACAAGTAGCATCACAATATTTTGGGTGAAGATTTAATTTTAGAGTCAAGCAGTTTACCAGTTCTTCCTTGTTCGATGCATTCTCCAGAGTTCATCACAGAATTCAGGCTTTTCTGTAAGTACCTTTCAAATCTGCTGGTTCATCAGTTTTCATATGTTTATTAAGAAGATCAAGGAGGAGTCTTTAGTTTGTCCTTGGGTTGTGGTGAAGATTTGAATATTTAGAGAATAATTAAAAAAAAAAGACACAAATATGTTTGATCTGATATATAAGGAATTTTTCAAGGAATATCTAAGAATTTTCCTCTTACTTACATTACATAAGATATTTCATTTTCAGTTCACTCCATTCATTGCATAACGAAGGTCCACTATCTGAAGTGGGGTTTTAATTCCAGATAACTTAATCTCACAGAGATCCTTAGATGAGGGGCCTTCTCCATTAATGTAGGAGCCGTGTAGTGAATTAACTTTGACTCTTCCCAGCTGTCCTCTGGAAAATCCCAGTTTTGATCAATCAGTGATTCCCTCTTTATCCACTGACTCCCTATCAAGGAAACATTCATCAAACATAACTGACTATATGCTTCCATTTTCTCTCATTACTAATTAAAAATAATGGCTCAAGTTTATGACAATTCACACAACTCTTCAATGTTCTCAGTGTCTATTTCCATTGAGTAGATATTTTAATGGTAGCTTAATGCCATACATATAATTTTATACTGAAAAAATGGAATATTTTAAAAGAAATCTGGGATGCTTACACTATCTATTTGACACTAATTGCCTACATATTTAGAACTTTTCAAAAATAAATTGAGTATGTTGTGATACTTATATTCAGAATTTGTAAGATTATGCCTACGATTGGTTAATGTTATTAAAGCATGTGAGCATATTGACATCTTGTTTGGCATGAAATATTTCCTTCCCTCCTTCCAACAGTATATTATTAAATTTTCAAAGCTTCAGGAAAGATTAGTGATGGGACAATAGGTATTCATATGCCCTCTACTCAAATTCAATATATTGTTCTCTCTCAATCTCTGTCTCTCTCTCCCTCTTGCTAAAGCCTTCGGTGTTTTCCCCTGTGAGGTAGTGCCTTTGTTTCTGCATCAACAAATTGAAGATTAATTAATCTGGTCTTTCTCTACTTCCTTTTATTTTCCTTCTCTTATTCATGCTCACTGATTTTGCCTTCCTATAAACTACATGCACTCAAGTGTTGTCTCAAGATCTGCCTTTGGAGAGAGTCATATTAGGGCAGTTGTCAAATTGCTTCTTGGTTGTGTCATTTAACTTATTTCTTATCCCTTTCATCATGAGCGCTGGAAGTTAGGCCCCAGGGTTCACTTAAATTCAGGTCAAATGTTGTGGTGAAAAAAAAAAAAAAACTATATGAATTTCATGATGCCTCCCTTCAGGGGACCCATCATTCTGTTTTCCCAATAGCCAAGATGCAGTATTTGACCTTCAGGTGGCTAGATAAAATTCTGGAGCAAATTAGGTAACTCTGTGTATATCTAAGAGAGAAATGCAGTATAAGTATTTGCTGACTTTTCATCATGAAGTGATAATTATTTGTTTACATGCTGGTTTTCTAAGGAGGATTTATTGGATAACAGAGCTGCAAATTCATCAAGATTTACTGAATTAAAGGGATCTAATTAAAACTACACTTGGTTGGTAGAAAGATAATTTTTATTCTTATTGCAGAAAACTTAGAAGAGAAAAATAAAGCACATATCTTAATGAAATAGTAGCTAGTCTGCTGTAATAGTATTATAACAAGTTGAGATTTAGTAGTGGAAGGAATCCTGCTTTGAAATCATGTGTGGTGCGTATGTGTGATAGTGAAAACGTTGCTTTGGCTTGTCTAGTCCCCGGCCCCCAGGCCCGCAGGGAGAGGCCAGCCCCAGCCTCCCGTGGAACCATAGAGATGAGGGCAGTTGTGATCATGGAAAAAGGCCAGAAGTTAGGTCAGTTCTCCAATTTCCATTGTCAGCTTTCACACAGCCCCTCTGTGCTTTTCTACTGGCTGCTTGTAAAGAACCCAGTGGAAGATTCTGACATGCAAAAGGCTGTGGAGTTGCGAGATCAAATGAGTTAATAAGTCTGTCAAACTTCACCCATCTCCAACACTGACTTTTATTGGTATTAAAAATCAATTCAGGGGGGGCCTCCCCGGTGGCGCAGCGGTTGAGTGCTGGGTTGCGAAGCTGCCGGCGACCTCCGCGGCGCCGGTTCGATCCCTGGCTGCTCCCCGGCCAAGGTCGCCGGTTCGATCCCCGGCTGCTCCCCGGCCACCGGAGGAGGGTCCCACATGGCGCGCAGACCTCTCCTGCTGCCCGCTGCTCCCCTCAGCAGTGTTCTTCGGTCCTTCTGCCTGCTCTGCTCCCCGCTCTGGCTCTGGTGAATTCTCTCACCCTCCCGCGCTTCTGACTGTACCCAGTGCATGTATAAACAAAGAAACAAACAAATAAATAAATAAAACATGCCTCTATAAAAAATAAATAAATAAAAATAAATAAAAAAAATCAATTCAGGGGAATGAAAATTAAAACCACATTGAATACCACCTTATACCAGTAGAATGGCACATGTCAAAAACAAGCAACAACAAATGTTGGCGAGGATGTGATGAGAAAGGAACTCTCCTACATTTCTGGTGGGAGTGCAAACTTGCCCAACCACTGTGGAAAGCTGTCTGGAGCTTCCTCAGTCTACTAAAAATGGAGCTACCATATGACCCGGCAATTCCACTCCTAGGGATCTACCCAAAAGACACAAAAGCATTGATTCAAAAGACCACTTGCACCCCTATGTTTATTGCAGCACTATTTACAATAGGGAAAACCTGGAAACAACCCAAATGCCCAAAAATAGATGACTGGATCAAGAAGATGTGGCATATATACATAATGGAATATTATTCAGCAATCAAAAAAGATAAACTCATGCCATGTGCAGCAATGTGGATGGAGGAATTATGCTCAGTGAAATAAGCCAGAAGGAAAAAGAAAAATGTCGGATGGTCTCACTTATAGCAGGAACATAGGGGAACCAAATAAGACATTAGTGTAAAAAAATAATAACAGTACAAAACACAACAAAGTAAAACCAGACAATTATAAACCAGAGACATCCTGCAGGGGAGGAGGAGGGAGAGGGATCAGAGGGAGGGAGGGAGGCACACAGGGGACTGAGGTGATGGTGCACGGGTGCCTCGGGAAGGAAACTATGGGGACTACACCTGAGGGGGTGGGGGAAGCAAATATTGTTTAAAAATGAACAATGATATAAAATAATTAATATATAAAAAATAAATAAAATCTGAAAAATAAACCACAAAAAACAAACAAATAAAGCATCCAGAACTACACATTACAATGTTTTATTTACACGCTTGTCTTAAGACCTCCTTGAGAAAGATGATATCTTATTTATTTTTATCTTCCTAGGACTCTGGATATTTGTCAAATGAATAAATAAATCAATGAATAAACAATATCAATTCAGAGCAACATTTTCCTTGCTAAGCTACTGAAATTTTAAGGTAATTGTTATGGCAGTTAGCATTTCCCAACCAATTTTTTTTTTTTTTAATAGAGGCATGTTTTATTTATTTGTTTATTTGTTTGTTTTGTTTACACATGCACTGGGTACAGTCAGAAGCGCGGGAGGGTGAGAGAATTCACCAGAGCCAGAGCGGGGAGCAGAGCAGACAGAAGGACCGAAGGACACTGCTGAGGGGAGCAGCGGGCGGCAGGAGAGGTCTGCGCGCCATGTGGGACCCTCCTCCGGTGGCCGGGGAGCAGCCGGGGATCCAGCCGGGGATCGAACCGTCACCGCAGAGGCCGCGGGCAGCTTCGCAACCCAGCGCTCAACCGCTGCGCCACCGGGGAGGCCCTTCCCAACCAATTTGATGAGGGAAATGTGGGAAAACAAAAGGGTGACCGAGATGATTTTATGGGAGAGAACTTCTAGCTAGAAGAGTAGAACAAAAGTAATTATCTGCCCATCCCAAGAAAACACTCTTGGGTCTACGGATCTAACAAGAGTTTGACTTCTTGAGCCATTTATTCAGCAAAGTAGCATTTTGAAGTGAATACTGGACAAAGACATCGATGTCTCTGCCAACACAGATTTTTTACTCTTGGAGAATTATGAGAATTCAGTTGCTGGCCTCTGGATGTCATTCCAAAACATAGATCATGCCATTTGCCCGTTGGTTAGTCTACTTGATCATGTTACCAGCTCGCCGTGCGGCTCTGTCATCATGGTAAATCATCATCCTGGAAATTGTTGCAATATTTATAAGCTATAAATCAATTTTACCCCAAACCATCCATTCAGATATTTTTAGAGACACAGCATCGCCTCTCTAGATCCCCACACTCACGTCTGCAGCCATAGTCTGTGTATCACAGACTATACTATGCTGTGTATCACACGGCAACGGCTGTGTTTGTAATGTCGGTACAATGCTTCCAAAATAAATACCTTGTCACTTGTGACCGATTTTTATGTTGCTGGGTACAAAAAAGGTCATTAATCTGAATCAGATTAACTCAGCCATGAAATAAGGTTGACATGAGGTTTTAGAAGAGGGTATACACGACTCCCCCAGAGACACACCAGTTATTATGTGAGGAAGAAATTAAAACAATCCCAGGGTGTAAAAAATGCTGTCATTAATAGTTTATGGCCAACACTGCTCTTTCTACCATCCTATTGTGACTGTAAATTTTCTTTGTCTCCCCCTATTAACTTTTCACATGCTTTCTCTAAATGTTAAAACTTAGATCTAACTATATAATATGACACTACCTATTAAAAAACCTTCCAGTTAGTGTCTTTGCTAGAGTTAGCATAGCGCAATATTAATGATAACAATATTAACTATGACATTTTTTACTAAAAAAAAAGCACCACGCACACCTAAATTGCATTCATGACAAACGTGTTCATAAATAATCGACGATCATTACTTAGAACATTCATCTATAATTTGTTACATTTGTCCCAGATATTTAGCTTTAATACACATCACTGTGAAAAGTCTTGGTTGCTTGACAAGAATCATGTATTTTGCTCCAAGAAGTCTTGCGGTGCTTTAGCTCGCTGTTTGGTGTATAACGCTACATGGTATTTAAAAGGGTTGGTTTGTTCTTCCCAGGTGACTGGCTAAGTTTTGTACTGTCCCCCTAAATCACAGCACAAGCAAAAGACACATTCAACCTGAAAGCTGGTATGGAGCACACTGCGTGGGGAAGCAGACGACTTTGTCTTGCTGTGAGTGGTGCAGCTTTTCCTGGCACGCTGCTGCAGGTGATGGGACTGAAATAAAAGGCACACTGAAGGGTTGGAAGCTGAGACTCTTCTAGACGTCCTGCACAAACACAGGCAGAATCTGACCAGCTGACAGAGTTCCTTCCTAAGACATCAAGGAGTGGTTTCTGTGTGGTTCAGCCCGGGGGCCATCCCTGCAGTCTATCTCCATGTGACCCAGGATGCTAGGACTACCCAGCCTGTTGTCCTGGCCTGGATTTACAGCTTCCTGTTACCAGGCAGAGCTGGTGTCCTGCTGGAGAGCGGAAGGGTAAGAGGGCAAGAGGAGGGGAAAAACCCAAGCCAACAGGCCAGGAGGAGGTGACCATTCCCTTTCTAGTGTAATCAGAGGGTGAAATCTGCCACACCAAAGAGGCTGAGGCTGTGAGAATCTGATGATGAGAGGTGCCAAAGAATTTCTCCACTGGTATAATTATATTTTCTCGGAAAAATAAAATCAATGGCAAGCAGATACAAACAACTGGTTTCATTATTAAGTCTGAGGGCCAGATACAATCATTTTCTTTGGAGTAGCAACGGAGATTGTCATTTCCTGTAAAACAGTCCTGCAGATGGGTTCAAAAAAAATCTATGGTCTGAAAAAACTCTCATGCCCTTCCCACATTTGTCAATGTCACTTTGGTGGCTTTCTTAGGCATTTCCCACACTCGTCAATGCCAACATGATACAGCAATTAACGAGAGCAGCCTGAGATACCGGGTACCAATTCAACAACTCGTATCTGATTTTGTTTTTCAACAATATCATGCACATTTTTATTCTGATGTCTTTTATTGTAGGTACAGCAGCACCACCTAAACTTTTCAGTTTTAAAAACCAAGCCCAAATGTTGTACTATGAGAAAATTAATTTATCAGAGAAGTCTCAAATTGACAGAAAGATGTAAAAATGATTGTATAATTATTTATTCCTTGGTATTATTATTTATTCCAAGCTAACTGAGGGGGAGGGAAATATATCTACGTAGACTTTCTCTTCTCCTCTGCCAGTGCTCCATTTGACTGTAGAAAAGTCATTTAATCTAATAACTTCTGACTTTAAACATAGTAGAGATTTGAAGTGATTCTTGCGGTTGTAAAATTCCAGGATGATTTGGCCTAACCTAATTTTTCAATTTGCAGATACACATAAAGAAAAATAATCCCTTGACACTAAGGCTCAGGTTATACTTTATACTGCTCAATAACAAATTCATTAACAAGATTTATGTTGGAATCAATTAAAATCACACTTTTGAATAAGGATGTAATTTTATAGGGAACTAATTATAGGATTCGGCAAACAGTCTTTTATTGACATGGAATCACAAATGATAAAGTTCAATGGTGATGGCTATTTACCAGTTATTCATAGTGCCATGTACAAATAAGCTTTTAAATATTTGTTTGCTTTGAAATTAACAAATGTAAATTTAAGTCCGTAGACTTTAGGTAAAATATTGAAGCAAGGAGCCCCAGAATTCCCTCAGCATTTCAAAGCCCACACACGCTCTGAAAATACTTAGCAATTTTACTGAAGAACCAAGTATTTCAGCAATTTTTATAAGTGATGATGGAGATATTGCCCTAGGGATGATAGATGAATTTTCTGAGATTTTGATTTGGATTATCTCTCAAATTTTGTAACTTTATTTATTGATTCATTTACTCAATATCTATACTTCCAAATTATTAATATTTAACTGCCACCAATATTATTTTCCTGTTTGTATGTTTATTTTTTTAATATTTTATTTGGGTCTGACTTTTTTTACTCCATATAAGGTTATTTTTGACACAGAAGATTGATGTTCTCTGTTTAAACTTGCAGCTTCTAACAAATCTCAAAAAAAATAGTTTAATGGTTCACTTGGTTTATTTCCTTTTCCAGTCTGACCAGTTATTTTGATGACTTTTCCTTAATGCAAAGTAAGGTGAAAACTTGAGAGAGGAAAGATTGCTTGTAGGTATAAATTTCTTCATTCAAATTCAAACATCTTAAAAGACAAATACAGGAAAAGAAAAATGTCTTCCTAAAATGGACGGCTTACAAATGAAGACCATATTGCCATAGTAGTCTGCAGACTGAGACTGTGTTGAAATACTACAGGAGTGACCCAGTGCAAAGAGGCAGTGACCTGGGGACAGGACACTGTCGTGGGTTCTCACCCTTTGGCACAGTTGTAAGATCACTCAGGCTCAGTGTCCACAACATCAAGGTTTATTTAACAAACAAGAGATTGGCGAGAAGGAAAGATTTTTTGAGGCCACCAGTGGGCAACTGTCTCTCCCCAGATAGTGTCCTCAGTGTCCAGATGTTCCAAACAAAAACCATTTGGGGAAGACGAGGTGACACTGCAACACCCACAGTAGCAGGCCAAAGGCTGCGCCCTACATGAAGTCACCTAGTGGGGGGACACAAGAGCACCCAGAGTAGGTGCCTGAGACCCAGAGTCTGTGGTCAGTGCTTTGAGATGCCGGGTCGAGCTCAACTGTACTTCTTGTAGGTGACGCCAGAGGCAGGTGCAGTGGCCGAGTCTTGGTGACGGTATACAGAGGTGTGGGAGTCTAGAGGCCCAAGGAGTCTAAGCAGTCTATGAAGGGCTGCTTCCTCTTCAAACACCAGCAGCAGGTGAATCCTTCACTTGTTAGAGACTGGGAGCAGGATGCTTCAAAGGTAGTCCAATGAATGCTTCTCTCTTCCACAGTCAGGAGTGGGCAGAATCAAGCTGACTCTTGCTCTGCTTTATACCGCTTCAGGGCTCCACCCTACAAGCATCATTGGACCATTTTCAATCCTAATCTTTTGATTAGACCGCTTAATGCTTAACACCAATCAGCTCATTTTGCATTTTTCAATCTGAATCATTAATGAAGTCAGTTTAAATCTGATTGGTCCATTATCTTGCACCTCATTGGTTCATTTTGGAATCCTAGAGCTAAATATGTAAAGGAGGGAAAGCCCAGCCCAGCCCCCAGTCAGGTCAGGGCAGGCAGGTGGGCCTGTTGGCTCCAGGGATCCATGGCTAGAGGCAGCTTTGCTGGGCTTACAGGGGTGGGGGTGCAGAGCTGTGTACTTAGGCCAGCATGTCTCAGTCCTCCAAAGGCCTCTTACCCACACTCAGCCTCTGGGGACCATGGATTTGGTCAATGGGTGTCACTCTTTCCCACCCACTTGAAATCAGACCTGGCTATGTAATTTGCTTTGAGTTTCTTGCTTTGGGTTCACATTGCTTATTCAGCAAGATGATGATGAATAATACCTGTATTCTTTGAGTCTCTGCATTGAGCATTATATCTATAAAGACACATTCAATATGATATAGAACATGAGATTTGCCTAAAGTTATGAGCAGGTGAGACCTGGTATTCTTATGGAGTGGATGGGGTAGATGTGAAAACTTATAGCCAAAGACTGGGTTGTGGCAAATCAAAACTATGAATGATGCAAGATCTTGCTGAGTCCATTATCAGCAGTTTGTTGACAGCTAAAGTAACTAACCTTGAAAATACTAGATGCCAAAGAACCGTTTCAAAACTGGATTAGATTAAATCTATTAGATATCCATGTGGTTAACCTGGATTTAGGAATTAATACGCGGTGCTCAACACTGGAGAGCCTCTTAGGTAGGTTAACTCCAGCCTGCACCACCTGCCTTCCTGAGGACAGTGGGTTTGAAACGCCTGGCTTCCTGATGACCTGAGAGGCACAGAGGGCCTGGAAGTATGATGCTGGCGTGGATAAATGAGGTGGCACCAACTCACCCACTCTGACACCACACTAATCTCAGCAGTGACTGCCCTCTGCAGACTGGAGATGAAGGTAGCGAGAAGACCTGTGGGATCTGACTCCCTGATTTCCTAATTTTTGGCTCTCGGACATGTGATAACATAAAAAAGTCAACAACTAAATATTTACAGTGAACGCTTTTATTGTAATGAAAATGTTGTGAGCCTCGGTGGCCGCTTTGGGTGGCTGATCACTGCATGCACAGGAATTAAACCACACAGGGCAACCTACTAAAGTAATGATTGATGACACAAGCAACAAAGTACAGAACCTTCTGTGGGAATCCACAGCCTCTTACCCAGGTTTCCTTAAACTAACTAATTAAATGTCTTAATTGACATAGAAAATCAAATTATATTTGTCTATCTGGGATAGTTAAAATGTTAAGTGTTAAATTAAAATGACCTGACCCTGTAAGTTATTTGTAACTAAAATTCACTCTCTAGAAGAAAATATATTTTTTGACATTTACTTTCCAAGTATAACTTGAATTTATTGTTAGAAAACATTTGATTAAGGAAGCACATAAGCTTAGAAACATCATAAAATCAATGAACTGATTTAGCAGAGCAATCTAGCTAGATTATTAATATGTCAAAGTAGCATATTAAGTATAAATGATATAGTAGCCAATGAACAATATTGAAATGATAGTATTGAAATGTGATAGCTATTTAAAAGTTGAATATATCATTACAGAATATATCATTACAGAAATTATGCGTGTATATATACACATGCATAGTTCTGTTATCACTACGAATATGTATTGGCTATTTGCTTTCAATATTGATGAAGGGAATTTGAATTGTATATTCATTATTACTCAGTTGAAGCATGCATATTTTCTCTCTTAAAGACTTTTTCCTTTTCTGATCCATTTTCATTTCCTTTGTAAATTAATAGCTGGTCCCTGGATGATCAGATGCCTTCAGCAGTAATATTTTACTTTCGTGTTTCTAGGAGCTGCAGTGTTTATTTCTCCTAAGTACAACTAAGTTGAATTCTACTGTGAACTTATTGTAGGAATGTAACCATCCAATCTTTTCTTTCAAGAAGATAAATTCTGCTTGTTTAAACTTAAACCATAAAATAAAATTAATCTTGTACTTTTATTAGGATTTTTTATTTTCTGTCAAGAAATTCATCTTGAAATGCTTCCTTAGGGGCCTCCCTTGTGGTGCAAGGGGTTAAGTACCACACTATGAAGCAATCTGCAGCCTCTGCAGCACAAGTTCTATCCTGGGCAGGCCAGAGAGACACCCACATGGCGCGGAAGATCTCTCCTGTCTCCCCGCTGCTCCCCTCAGCAGTGTATTTCAGGACATCTGCCTGTTCTGCTCCCCACTCTGTCTCTGGTGAATCCTCTCACCCTCCCACATCTCTGGTCTGTACCCAGCTCTTGTATGCATAAATAAATATTTAAAAAATATAAATAAAATAAATGCTTCCTTATTCTAAAAAAAATTGCCTATAATGCTATAGAATATTATTACAAACTATAAAATTGTGAATTACTTTAGAAATAAAATGCATTAGGCATAATAGAGTGTCTTCAATGCTTTGAAAAATATCATTGAACCTCTTTCTTAGTTTCCCCATGAGGGATGCTCCTTTCCTCATACTAGAGGTCAAAATAAAGATATAAGATAATCATCAATGTTTTCTCAATATAGTGATCTAATTATTTCTATAAACAGTCAGTCATTTGAATCTAAATCATTGGTCATGAAGACCATGGAATATTACTCAGCATTCAAATAAGATAAACACATGCAATTTGCAGCAACATGGATGGCGCTGGAAGGGATCATGCTCAGCGAAATAAGCCAGAAAGAAAAAGAAAAATACCGATGGTCTCACTCATAGCAGGAATCTAGAAAACCTAAACAAGGGACCAGGAAAAAGAATAAGAAAGAAAATATCAAAATCAACAAACAACTATGAACCAGAGACACTCTACAGGGGGTGGGAGCAGGGAAAGGAGGGATTGGGGTCAAAATAAGGGGGTTGTAATTGTGTGGGGAATATAAAAATAAACTTTAAATTAAAAAATGAATTAAATAATTTATTTCCAATGTACATGACTAAAATAAATTGCTTACTTATTTTAAAATATGACATACATTTAAATTTACTTGCTTTTCTATATATGTTCTTTTCTTCCCTCTGAATTTTAACTTATAATACAGGGGCCATATTGTTTATATCTGTATCACTTGTGATGACAATAGCATCTGGTGTATAAAAGATACCAAATTAATGCTAATTAACAAATGTATAAATTAATGTAAGAGATTAAATATAGTAACAATATTTTTCAGATTTACCAATAAAGAATTTAATGATGAGTTAAAAAAAAAAAAAAGCTAGAACTACAGCAGTAGAGACGTGACCAAGATCTCTCTTTAAAACATCAAAGTGCAAATGGTTCCAAGTTACCCTGTTCCAAGCAATCGCCCTTTTATCCAGGACAGAGACCTACTCATGGTAAAATGGTATTCCATCTAGTAAATATACCAATGATCTTTAAGATCATAGCAAACACTGTGAGGTTTAAAATCCGTCAGGCAAAATCAAAACAAACATATGCCAGGGGCTGAAACATTAATGTCAAGGGAAAACACCTATTATTTGAGCTCATTTTCAAGAAATAACATCTCGAATGAATGTGTCAGTTCAGAAAAGCCATATTGGAATAAAGACTAAAGAACTGATTTAAGAGTTTAAATTTTGTCACACAGCTACATTAGAGCTGCATTCTGAAGTATCTGTTGCAGTGACTTTTCTTAGCATTTGTTTTTTTCTTCTTGTTAAAACACTCATAAAACTATTTAGCAATGGAGGCTTCTGTGCACTCTTTTTCATTTACAAAATGTTGTTTTGGCGGAAGTCAGCTCAATTTCACAGATTTTTATATGCTGACCAGAATGCAGATGTTTTTATGCAATTTTGTTATTTTCTCAAATTCTTTCACTTACTCTGCAAACATTTGGCAGATTAAGAACTAGAATTTCTGTTTAAGTGTGACACAGTTTTTAGTAAGTTTTATTGGATGTGATAATTAAATACAAATGTCTGGGCTAATCTAGGTAAAGTGCATGCTATCTTAATGTGAATATATAATATAAACTGGATCTATATACACGGATGTCTCCATAATGAGGATAAGAGCCCACCTCACAGACTTGCTAGGAGAACCTAATAAATAAATGGAAAGCACTTTTATAAGCGGAAAATGGAACTATCTGTTTTATTTATGATCTACTAAAAACATAAATGTGGTTGATAAAATGGGTAAGATAGCGTCACAGTAAAAAAAGAATATTTTAGACTGCTACTTCATTCTGTATCAATGGCAATTGTTTTTTTTTATTTTTTTAAAGATTTGTTTTTTATTTATTTATGCATAGAAGAACTGGGGTGTAGGCCAGAGTTGCAGCGGGCGAGATGATTCACTAGAGACAGAGTGGGGAGCAGCGCAGGTGGATCTACTGAAATACACTACTGAAGGGAGCAGCAGGAGAGACAGGAGAGGTCTGCTGCACCATGTGGGTCAGCTCCCTGGCTGGGGATTGAACTCATGCTGCAGTGGCTACTGATAGCTTGATAGCATCCACTGGCAATTGTTAACTGGTATTCAGAATGAATGTATGGTGTTCTTAAAGTTATTTAATGTTTATAAAATTTTATTCTTTATTTCTTTAGCCCACACTAAAAACACTTTTTAAAACTGGGTTTACCATATGACCCAGCAATTCCACTCCTAAGCATCTATCCAAAGAACACAAAAAAACTGGTTGTGCAAGGAGTTAAGACACAGAACTATGAAGCTATCCATAGCCACTGCAGCATGAATTTGATCCCCACCCAGGGAGCAACCCGCATGGTGCAGCAGACCTCTCCTGACTCTCCCGCTGCTCCCCTCAGCAGTGTACTTCAGTCAATGTGCCTGTTCTGTTCCCCACTCTGTCTCTGGTGAGTCCTCACATGTCTGGCCTATACCCTAGTTCTCGTATGCATAAATAAATATTTAAAGAAAAACTAAATGGAAATGGAAAATGGAAAGAAAACCTGCATCCCTGTGTTTGAGCAGCAGTATTCATTATATTGAAGATAGAAACAACCCAGTCGTCCCAGAACAGATGAGTGGATCAAGACGTGGTACATATACATGATGGAATACTACTCAGCAATCAAAAAAGATAAACTCAAACCATTTGTAGCAACATGGATGGAGCTGGAAGGGATCTAAGTGAAGAGAGCCAGAAGGAGTAAGATAAATACCAGATGGCTTCACTTCTATGTGGAATCTAGAAACAACAAACAAATGCTCAGACTAGCTGTAAGACTATAGATCTTGCGTCTTGCGGTCATGAAAGCAGACATAGATCTGCAACATTCAGGAGGGGCGAAGGAGGGGGGAGTGGAGGACAGGAGGAAACAGGTGGGGGCAGGGAGAACAAGGGACTTCAGTGCAGGACTGCGGTGCTGTGCTGGGAAAACTATGGAGACCACACCTGAGGGGAGAAACCCTGCATTGTGGAAAAATATCAAAGATGTGTAAAAAATTAAAAAATCACATAAGACTACTTTATGCAAAAAATCCACATTTTAGTCAAAAGTCAATTTTACTTATCTCTATTTTTAATAAGAGCTAGATGCCACATATAAGATAACATTTCTGAAAACAATTGATTAAAAGGAACTAGGGATAATTTCCCTAGTATTTCATCCTATATTTCCATCTGCCTGTCTCTGTCTACTTAGCTATTTAGAATGATATATTTTTTAGATGAACTCTTCACTAAAATATTAAATAGTTTAGCAGAGCATATCATAGTATGTATCAAGATTTTTGAATGAACTTTAACTTCAATTGAAAATTTCTATTTTTTTCATAAAATTATCTAAAATCAGTGAGGCAGCTTTGTCTTTAAATCTTTGCTTTTACATTCGATTATCTTATAATAATCTGTGTTGTTTTCAAACAACTTTAAGAAAATAGCCAAGAATCCTAATAAAATATTTGCAATAGTTGTTATGCAAATAAAATCAGGGTATGAGCGTACTTCTAGGACTTCATGTCTAACCAACTTGACATAATAGTCTCATATTTTACTTTTTGTTTGCCTACAAAAACTGTTGTATAAATTGATGTCATATTTTAATCTTTTCTTTGAATAATTATTAGCTCCATAGATAGGTATTTTATTAACCTATTGATTTGAATATATATAACTTATATTTTTATTCTCTGAGTTTTGTGTCTTGAAAAGAGTTTTTATTGCTTTCCATTTAATTAATCACATTGCATCTTCTGTGATATTTTTCTTTTTACTAGTTCTTAAACATTTTGTTCAAGGGTAATGACATAGTCTATATATTTTTCTAGTTTTTCCTATTTTTCATAGCCTACATAGCTTTTATTATCAACTGAATCACTCCCTTATGTGTTATGATTGCAAATTGTTTAAATAATTCAAATATTTCTTCTCCATTTACTTGTGATACCTTATTATGAGCAACTCTGCCTGGACTAAGGCTTAAGGATTATTTTCCTTTCTTCTGTCCCCTCTCCTCTCCTGCCCTCGCCTCTCTTGACTTTCTAGCCTGTCTTTTTAAAAATATCTTGTTTTCATACGTCTATTAATATTTATACAAGCACCCCATCCCTTCATTCATTGTTACTTGAAATTATACTAATATACATCAGCATATATACAGTAAGGAAAGTCACAAAGTAATGCCCTTATTTACAAAAATAAGAAGGTTGATTATTCTAGATGAACTTTAGAAAATTTATACCATATCACTCCCAAACAAAATAAAATGCGATAATTATTTATGTTTTTATGAAATGTTCATTAGTTAAGGGGAAAAATTTGTTTAATACTGCTTAGTTTCTATATTTGCAACATCTTTTTTGAGTTTTAAAATGTATTTATATGTTTTATAAATTTTTGTAGTTGTATGCATGTAGGCCTTTATTATTGAATATTTCTTATTTGCATCATTATAAATTCATTCCCTGTAAAAGTTGCATCTCCCTTTTTCTTTCACTTTCTTGGCCTAAAAGAAAATGTTTTTTTCAATAAATCACTAAGATGACACCCATATTTCATATGAAAAATAATGATTAAAATATATTTTATTATTTCTCAAACTATCTGGATAACTATTAATATTTAATTTTTATCCTAGAGCTAAACATTTCATTGTATTCACTAATTTTATCATTTTAGCAAATAGTCTATTGAATTATCAAAAAAAGAAATTTGTTCTTATCATAATTAGTAATTTTACTCCTACTTCTGTTTTATTAGTTTGTCCCCAGATCTCCAAGAAGTTTGTTAAAAGGTAATAGTAATAGCAGTAATTTCAGTGGAAATATCTCTGGTACTGCATTATAGTACTTGAGAGAAATGTCACCTTAAATGGATCATTGGCCTGATTTATATTGTCATTGACTATCTTTGCCTTAATTATAGAAAATATCTGTTGAAATGTGATGTATTGACCAATTTCCTAATATTTTTTCATTATAAGAGGATCATTATTTAGGATGGTGGAGTTGGGTTCTAGCACTCCATTTTATACTTATTTTGCTTGAGCTTTCTGGAAGAAGGGC
This sequence comes from Talpa europaea, assembly GCF_964194135.1. Taxonomy (NCBI): domain Eukaryota; kingdom Metazoa; phylum Chordata; class Mammalia; order Eulipotyphla; family Talpidae; genus Talpa; species Talpa europaea. The sequence continues at coordinate 135,009,557 of NC_140072.1, forward strand.
CTGGCATGGGTTTGGTGTGAAATGATTTATCGAGGTAGTACTTTTAAGGAAAAATAAAACAACTGTAATGGAACAAGGAAAATATAATTGAGCAGGAAGAGGAAAAAGTCTAATCTCCAGTATCTATCCATCATCTGGCATCTGTCGTCTGTCTCAAATACCGCCATGATGACTGGGATAAATTACTCTTGTCATAGTTGAATCTCCTGTCTTGTTGGCTGGCCTGCTGGCATTCAGGCCAGGCCTAAGGTGAGCTAGTGGCAGACATGGTTTTTGGTGTTCAGTGGAAAATAGGAGGAACACTCATTCAGGCCTTTGGAGGAAATGTCCTCCCACAGGGAATCAGGACCTATTACCTCACAGAATGTTAAGGGACACGACCTGGGCCTCTCTGGTGTTGCAAGGGGTTAAGTCTCAGCACTATGAAGCTATCCTCAACCACTGCAGCCTGAGTTCAATCCCCTCCCCGGCCAGGGAGCTGACCCACATGGTGCAGCAGACTTCTTCTGTCTCCCTGCTGCTCCCCTCAGCAGTGTATTTCAGTGGATCTGCCTACTCTCCTACCCACTCTGTCTCTGGTGACTCTTCACACCCTTGCCCCCACACCACTGACCTATGCTGCAGTTCTTCTATGTAAAAATAAATAAAATCTCTGAAAACCTAAGATGCAAGACCCAGCCCCACAAGCACAAATTGTCCCTGGGATCACTCTAGTCTAATTCTGATCAGTAGCAGAGCTTGCTAGCGCTATAAAATTTGAATTTGCCTTTTATCCTAAATATAACCAACACTACAATTTGAAACAAATCACCTATTTTTTATTCAAAAAAAAAAATTCCTAAGTTGTCACTAGTCAGTTTCATTTTCTTGTCCCAATACAAATGTGTAAATGTTCACAAATTCTAGCTCAATGAATTGTCAAAATTTTACACTTATTAATTCCTAGTTTTATTGATAACATTATATGCAAGGATTCATCTAGTTATTCTTTTGAGGAGTATGAGGTTGCCTGGAATATAGAAAATGAGATAAATGCTTCCCTGAGGGCTGCAAGGAAGCTGTGTTGACTGCTCTGATCTTCAATCAATCACATGTTTTAATTTATTTTTTGTTTACTGGCTTTCACAAAAACAGTGAGGAAAAAGGAATCTACAATAGGTATTTCTTTCCATTTCTCTTCATATAAACTGTATATACTGATAATATGTTTAATACTACACAAATGTGTGCTCAGTATTTTTACTTGCAAAATTTTTATTTTATAAATGTTCCCACACATTTCATCGTATCCCTTCTCTCTGGTATTATTTTCTAATAGCAATGCAGTCAAGCTTTATTTTTCTTTCTTTCACCTAATGTATGTTTACCCACCTTGATTTAAAAAAAAATGCTTTTAGTATGTGACTATTATATATTGCATGTACTTATCCTTTAAAACATTGAATTGAAATAAATATAGGTAATAACAGGTAAAAGTTATAAATCATGAGCACATAGCTCAAGAGATTGTTTCTATATAACTATCAGTCACAATAAGAACTAGAACATTTCTAACACAGCAGAGCCACAGGACTCTCCGGAAAGCCTTTGCTGCTTAGAAAAGCCTTAATCCATCTGTGTTATAATTGATATAAATGATTTTATCTCAAGTCTCCTTACTCTTAAATCTGTTGCTTTTGACTATCTTTTCTCTGCCACATGTGTTATATTGACTTTTATTTTCTCCAGTGAAAGAGACCCATCCCGTTTTCATGACATTTTAACAAATCACCTTTATATTTCTAAAAATGTTACCTTAGCCCACATTTCCAAACAGAATCAAATTTAAGTCATACATAATAACTTTTGACTCCTTCCTAAAGTAAGGTAAGGAATTTAGCATGCATCCACATTCCTCATCCCCCACGTCCTGACATTAAGAATATAAAGCTCACTCCCCCAGGAGCGCTAAGGATGAGGACACTGCAATATACAATATCCTCAAGGAAACACCATTACAGTGGAAATAGATATGAGCATAAGGCTGCTGTTTCTTCTATTATCCTTGAAAAGAAGTCAAGCCAAAGGGAAATTCATAACAACATAACTCAACAGCCGACAACTAATACCGAGGCTCCACACAGCCATTGTAATGGCTCCACAGCCAGCAATAGTTGGGTGTAGGGTCCCTGGGTCTCATCTTAGTGATTTATTAGAAAAAGTTTTTCTTTGAGACCAAGAAAGTAAAAATAAAAAAAAAAAACAAAAACAGTAAATGCAGTGTTTGCAAGGAGTATGAAATATGTTAGGGAACATTGTTCCAGGAACTAAGAAATAAGAAAAAATAATTTTATATACATGTAAAACATATATTTGTATATAAATTTCAGAAGTTTAGTAGAATAAAGGGGGTAATATTGTGGAGAAAATAGTTTCACCTGGCTAAGTTTCTGAGAGCCATTGAGTGAAAGTAAACTTGAAGTCCTTGGAAGGCTCCCAGACCATGGCTTCTCCTGAGTTATTATATTAGTAGAGGAAACTATTCTTCAATCCATAGTGTGGATAGGAGAGAGGTAGAATTTTTTTAGGAAAATTAATAATTTTGTGGAAACACTTGTGAATGAAAATTACTTCCTCTGTATCTGATGGTGAAACAAGTATAAAATAGCAACCGATTTTGTCAAGCCTACATTTCAATAAGTCTCTGTTTGTAACAAGAAGATCTTTGCCAACTTTCATTTATATAGATTACAAAACTTCATATTTTAGAAAAAATTAGATTCACAGAAATATTGTGAAGGTAAAATTTCCATATATCCCATACTCTTCCTCCATTACTAACAGTTTATTATCTTTGTTACTTTCTTTCAATAAATGAGCTGACATGCCTTATTCATAACTAATGGCCATACCATACTCAGATTTTCTTAGCTTTCACCTACTAATGTCCTTTTGTCTGTCCAGTAGTCCATGTAGGACACCACGATATATTAAATTGTAGTGTTTTCTGAGATTGCTGACTTCTTAGTCTTTCCCTTGTTTTGATAAGAGTATCAGGAGCACACACAGGGCATTATCTCAAGTTAAAATGCTTCTAAACAGAAAAAAAAAAAAAAAAGATTAAATAGACACGCTTGAACCGGAGGAACTATTTACAAAATACATACCTGGTAAGGGATTAATATTCAAGATATATAAAAAACTGATACAAATCAACAATAAAAGGCAACCCAATTATCAAATGGGAGACAGATGTGACTACACAATCCATCGAGAGGCTATCCAGAAGACCAAGGCTTATGTTTGTGGCCGCTCCTTGTAAGAGGGATGTAGATAAAAAGTACAATGAGATGCGACCTCTCACCGTGAAAACGATGTATGTGCTGGAGAGGATGTGGAGAAAAAGGAACCTCTGGCACTGCTGGCAGGAAGGGCGAAGCCATTGTGGGAAGCAATCTGGATTTACTGAAAAGATGAGCCGTGGAAATACTATAGTCCAGCAATCCAGCCCTTGGGCATCTATCCATAGAATATGAAACCATCAACAAAAATCCCTGTCCATATCCTGATGTATCCACAGGAGCATTATTTACAACAGCTGGGCATAAAAGCAGTCTAAATCTCCTTCAATGGGTGAATGGATTAAGAGGCTGTGTTATGGTGCAGAATCATAGAGCCAGAGGAAAAGATGAAATGCAGCCATTTTCAACAAAATGGAAGGCATTTGAGAGAATTATGTGTAGTAAATTCAGATGGATAAAAACGTACATTGGGGGACCTCCCTGGTGGCGCAGGTGGTTACGTCTCAGCGTTATGAAGCTATCCACAGCCACTGCAACATGAGTTTGATTCCTGGCCAGGGAGCTGACCACATGGTGCACAGACCTCTCCTATCTCCCCGCTGCTCCCCTCAGCAGTGTATCTCAGTGGATCTGCCTGTTCTGCTCCCCACTCTGTCTCTGGTGAGTTTTCTCACCCCCTGCACCTGTGGCCTACACCACAGCTCTTCTATGCATAAATAAATTTTTAAAAATCTAAAATAAAGAGGTGGAGGGGAGCGAAAGGGAACGGGAGGCAAGGGTGGTAGTGGGGGTGGTGGGGAATAAATAAGCAATAACCTGTAAATAAAATCAATTGATTCTCTACCAATGTGCATCTAATCTCCCCAAAATGGAAGGTGACAATATGGAGAATTCCTGGATCTGCATAGACACCAGCATAATTATTTAGGGTTATTTTTTTTTTCAGTTGATATGCCCCAGGCTTGAAAACTCATTATGTTCCATAATTCAAATAACTATATTCAAACTATATTCAAATAATATAGTTTGATTGCTGTTTACTTTATACCTTTGTTTTCTTACCTCCTCTAATTTATCTCAGATATTTCTACAATTTCTGTCCAAACATTTCGTATTAACATCAGGGAATGAACTACCTTTTCTATCACTCATTTGTAAATTTGGGCAAGCAATTAGTTCATTCATTATTTGCTGTCAAGAAAGAATCCACACTCTTAAGAAAATAATTGTCAAGTAAGAAACATGTAATTATAATTCAGGAAGATAAATAAGAGTTGTAAATAGAGTTACTTGATATTGTGTTGGGAGAAATTTTAACCAGAAGTGTCTGGCATGTCAAGAAAGAGGCTCCAGAGAAAGGGAGGCTTGAGCTGTTGAGTAATAGTAGCTTCGAAGCTAAATCTATGCTGAGCTTTCAACTTCAGAGAATTGAGAAAATCAGACAAGTATAACTGGACCTTGAGCATGGTAAAGGTAGCAAAGTTTTACCTTTTCTATTTTTTATATACCAAATCCAGATCATTCTTTGGCATAAAGTTAGTTCTTTTTTTTTTTTTTAAGATTTATTTGTTTTTATCCAAGAACCAGGGTACAGGCCATATGTGCGGGAGGTTGAAAGGATTCACCAGAGACAGAGCCGGGAACATAACAGGCAGAATGATGAAACATACTGCTGAGGGGAGCAGCAGGGAGACAGGAGAGGTCTGCTTTGCCATGTGGAACCCTTGCCGGCCAGCCAGGATCGAATCCACACTGCAGAGGCTGCGGACAGCTTCACAGTGCTGCGCTCAACCATCTGTGCCCCCAGGGAAGGCCCTAAAGTTAGTTCTTAATGAATGTCTATAACTGAATCAATAAATAAATATATTCAGAAAGGACACAGCAATGGTGTTAACTCTTCTTTATGTCTCCAATTTCTGCCTTCCATTTCTAACCTGCACCTATAACCTGTGGTTACTAGAAATTGAGATTAAAGAATAATTTCAAGTGTATCCTATAATCATTTGACAATATCAAGTATGATTCATATTTTTGTTAGCTATATTTGGTAAATATTTTTGATCAATTTACTGCTTTCAGACTCTGAAATCCCCTAGTGTATTGAGACATACTGAAACACTGACTTCTAGACTTCTAGTACAAGGAGTAAGACACTCCATGAAGAAGCTGGAAATGTCTGTGTGTTATATGGGTGGCACAGCCAATACAATAATATATAACTTCATAAAAGAAAGATCACTGAGCTGGGACTCTACAAAAGGAAAAAAAAAAAATCTTCCTGCAGAGTAAGATGTGAATGGGAACAGAGGTGAAGTATTCTTTTATATTAAGCAAAATAAAAGGACATTGTTCATAAGTGACAGAGGTCTAATGTCAAATTAATCTTTTGAGATAGCACTCCATTTAGGATATTCAGGGAACTCTTTATATATATTTTATTCCAGAATGTTATAGAAATAGTATCCACAGATAATAAGCTTACAATCTTCCAAGGTGGTTATTTTAAAGAACAAAATATATTTTATGTTAAATGCCCAATGGGATTATTGAATAAATTATTTTTAAAATAATGATCACCTTAGCTATTAAAAAAACCACTCAAACTTGTTTATTATGGATTCTGAAGCAGGTGGGAAGGTGGAGGTTTTATATATCTAGGAGATTATTATTTTAAACCCTCTGTGTAATTATCTTTACTAAAATTATAACCCTCTTTCTACAATACCATATACATAGTTTCATGTGCGCCTACAATAAATTCTTATGCAAGGAAATCAGTGAATGCATTATTGAAGTAAAGCAATGCCGACTTTCCAGCTCTTTCATGAACTAGCACAGCAGAGGGCTCTCCAAACATGCTGTAATCAGCAGGGCTCTTGATGCAATTTAGTTGGTATAATAATTAGATAAATCATGTAAACATATAAGAAATATAAAAAGGAATTCTCTAATATGAGTATGATTATCTAAGGAAAACTTGGTAATAGTGCTTCTACTTTTTCTTACGTTTCAGATTTTCTATGTGTGCATCTTTCAACTGTGCAGTTATTATCATTGATCCACTATGAACTCGTCTACCATTTAAAATCACCTTCATCTCCCCCAAATGCTTTTTGGTATCTACCTTTTTTAACCACAACTTCTGTAGAAATTTGTTTTTCTGGTGGGCAATTCTTAGAAATTACAACCAAATTATTTTCAGCCGAAGATTGCAACTATACATCCATGCATCTTGTTCAAAACACTCATTGTCATAATTTATCTGTTTTTTGTTTGTATGTTTGTTTGTTTGGGGTAGGGAGGGCACACTCAGAACAAATGCTTTGTGGGGGGTGCATTTAAATCCAACTTAAAATGAAAGTCAGATTTGTATTTGAATAAAATCACAATTTGTACAGATTTTATGTAATTCCAAACATAGGTATAAAAAAGTAATGTAAAAGATACATTTCTTTTAAAGTAAAAGTAACTTGTGTATAAAGAAATGTTTTGTTCAGACTGCACAGGCCGTTCCTTGACCTTACCTGATGACACTGTGCTGCCTGTCCTGTGGGGACCCTAGGACTGAAGGCGGGGATTCAACATTTCTATTCATCTAAGTGTTGACACACATATTCAGATTTCTATTTTTAACTTTATGAGCCATGTTGTAGCTCAGAAATAACATTGCCCTGAGCAATTTTGCTTGTTTGCATTCAATGTTTCTCATACTGAGGGTCAGGAAGTCCAGGCACGGGGTCACTGAAGAGCTCAGAAGGGCTTCAAAGTGACTGTTGATAAAGAATTAAGCGTAGGTAATTAGGACTGCCATTTCCTTATGGGGAAGCATATGTCAAAATTATCCCTACTTATCCCGTCAGCCCTCTCTGCCAGTGTCACCAATTCTTGTAACCACCTTTCACCCATGAGCTATTCAATCTTCACCAAATTATTCTAGCAAAAATCACCATCTTCCATTGCTACTGCGGGGTATTAAAAAGCACATCTATTTATTAATCTAGCTATCTGTCAATCATCTATCTATCAATCATCTATTCATCCATCCATCATCAATGTATGTATCCATCCATCACTAACATCCATCCACCCATCCATCCATCCACCTATCTTTCTATTTGCATTTCGGATTATTGGAGTTAGAACATGTGAAGACACATTTAAAACCAACATTCTCTTCAAATACAACTTTAGAAACTCCTCATCTTTACAACTAGTTATTTTATTTTCCAAAGTGACAGAGCCCTTACCAATTATATTCCAATCGAATTTTATTTATCTCAGACCAATACAATTCTTAAGATGAAATGTATATATCTTGATAAAATTGGTTTTGACAATCCATTTTCTAACACATTTATTTCTCAATATTGTGACAATAAATCTTTACATATTATCATTTTCATTACCTCAAAGAAGTCCACTTCCATTTAAAAGAAAATGAACTGACAATAAACAAGGCTTTTAAAATTCAAATCAAATTATATTAGCATCAAGGAAAACAGAAGGACTAATAGACTAGGCTAATAATAAAGATGATAGATGGCATAGTTTCAAGTCATGAAACAAAGTAAAAATCATTTTTCTAAATTATAACTGGTAAAATAAGTAAAACAGTCATCAAACGGTGCCCAAAAATCATGGTCCTAAAATCAAGGTGGGATAAATACTAAGTAAATTTACAGTAATATAAATTCACTGATGTGCCAAATGGACTTTTGAACCAATTACTTAGACTATTTAATAAGGTAACTATAAAGTATATTAGAAATTTTATTCAGACTAAATGCATTAAACATTTGAAATTATAAGGATAGTAATAGCACTGCTCATTGTTTTCTCCTTGATGAAGATAAAATCAGAAGACATTGTTAATATTCCCTTTTCATAAAAAGGTTTATTTTAATACCTAATGATTTCTATTTGACTATACTAATATGACTATGTAAATCATTGTCCAAGCAAAAGCAATCACCTTAGAGATGATATACCAAGACAACTTCCATTTTATAGACAGATAGAATAAAGTTTAGAACTATTGCATTAAAAACATTTTCAAAAGAATGGTCTTGAATTTGTTGTAATTGATATTTTCTTGGCAAATGATATTGACAAATAATAGTGAAATTTATGTCATACAAAATAAATCTGAAATAAGATTTTTGATCAACATACCTGGCTGCATAATTGAACTAAAATGAAACATAAATAATGGAAGTTATTTGAAGATAGGTGTGGTCAAAATTATGGAATAAAGGAGAAGATCAGCTGCTGACCTTGAACCTTACAAGATCACAAAAGTAGATAAATTATCTCTATAAAGAAACCTCCGAAGTTAAAAGACAATTGGTCTTTATATTTGGAAAGGACAATCATATCCCTTTTGAGAGTTTGTGAAAGGGCATTGAACTTGAAGATTACCTTTTGAAATGCTTGGGAGTTTTTGTGTTGAATTTCTATTGCTTTGATGAGAATATGTGAAAATGTCTTTAGACAATTACAAAAGAACTGAGTTTTAAGACATCAATTACCAGTTCTTCCCAGGTCAACACTAAAACAAACCCAGGCAGATTAGTCAATTCAGTATTTAGTTAATTATGTTCAAGGATTCTCATACCTGTAAAGGTAGCTTCTCCCTTCCCACATCTTTCTCATGTCTCAGAGCTTCACCACTTGTCACTTATCAATCTACAGATGGTCCCCCTGCAAATGTACAATCTCCCCTTGTAAGTTTTTTTTCATAAAAATTCCAAATTTACTATCATATTTTCTCTTTAATGATGCTTCATGATACCTACCTTTCAGCTTTTGTATTGCCTTTTAAAATTTTGTCAGAACATTTTTTATAAAAAGACTTTTTTATAAAATGCAATTGTTTGTAGAGAAGTTAACCCCCCCATAAATTTGTTTTGCTATTTATATTCAATATGCATGACAACCCAAAATTGTCAACACGTCTATGTATATATGTAACATGTTACCATGTGATATTAACTGTGTTTATGTAATATTAACTTATTACATATGCATATACTATGCAATATAGGTAATATATTTATTACTTTCAACTTTATGTTCCTCTGTCCTTAATACTTCCCCTAAGACACTATATTTTAATATAGTAATGTAACGATGTGAAAACCCTTAAAACCATGTGTGCCAAGCCACTCTTACCATGTAACTCGTCAAATCTGGCATTTCTTCATTTTTAGGGGCAATTGTTCAACCTGCCACAGAGATCAATGAGAAGAGACATACAATCAAAGCCAAGCCTTCTCTAATGTATTGAATTTGGCTAGAATTGTATTTAATTTTCCACTAAAAGGGCAGAATATGAGAACGAACCAGAGGTCAGAACTAGCATGGATGCCTGGCATTGGAATTCAGTTTGGGCTTCTCACAGATTGAATAATGCTTTCATTAAACTCAGTAGTAAAACTCTTTTTGAACAATACTCTAACTTAGTTTACTGCCATTGAAAATGAGAATTTAAGTATTTGAGAGAACAAAAAACAGTACTGATTATAATAACATTGCAAGCAAGCATGTACTGTTGATTTACTCGGTGAAAAACTCTGCGGTAAAGCAGTTTACATAATTCTTTCACTGGCTTGTTACAACTACCTCCTGGTTCTCATCCCCAAGCTTTGGATGATGAGCATGTGACTGACAATTCCCAGAGTCGGGATGCAGGATCAGTTTGCCCTGAAGCCAGTTGGAAACCATCAGGCATGCCCCGGGGATAAGGGAGCAGTAAATGCTTCCCCCTTGCAGATTTTCCCATCAGTGTGCGGGTGTGTCAGTAATGCAAGGGTCCCCTCTACCAGGCCTGATTCGATAAATCAATGAAATTAATACAGAATATTTTTTTTTCCAAAAAGAGTTAAACTTAATTAAAATATACTAATTATGAATTTCATAATACTTTAGTTCTCCCTAAGCACCTTTAATTGACAAAGGTCAATTATTACCACTCAGCATGATTTAATCTTAAAATATTGAGAATTGTTGTATGACCTAGGTAATAGTTTCCTAATTAGTGAAACCCCGTATTTAAATCCCAGAGACTAGAATCACTTCTGTACTTTTACAATTCTGAATGGTTCTGCCAAAATACATTTTGGCTGCGAAATGCAGTTTTGTTTTATTTCCCTAGTTGCAGGTAAGAAAATACAAAAGCAATCCTCATTACTATGACTATATGCTTCCCCCTAGAAAAGACATTAGGTTTTAATTATTGTTCTTCAAATATTCAAAAGCAGGTTAATTAATTTGTGGAATTTAAAATGCCATAGATTTGAAAACAATGTAAAAGCCCATAACTACATTCAAGCTGAGAACATCGATGGGTGTCGGTTTCCAAAGTTTAATTTTCTGTTTGACGATTAACTGATAGCCATTGGGGCAGAGGCTCTTTGCAGTGTTGCTCAAATGAGTTCATCTGCTTTTGGTTTGGAGCCACGGTCCTCTGCATTTCTAATTTTCCTTGGTATGTGGCTCCACATCCAAACGCCGGATCAGATCCCGGAATGCTGACATAGATTCCTCACGGATCTATTCCAGCGTCGTTCATACTCTCCTTCTATACATGCAGCTGAATAATGGGGTGTGTCACCCACCCCCATGTTGCAGCTACCCCACCTTAGACCCTTATTTTTTATTATCATCACTCCTCACACTCTTCTTGTGGGACGTTCCATGCTGGGACTCCCATTTTTTTCTCCTCACAGCTTCTTAACTACACCTCCTTGCTGATGCTCTGGGGGGTCTAGGTGGGCCCTTAAATATGTGTTCAAAATACAACCCTCTGTCCTCTCTGCTCCTTATTCCAAACCTGTCTTTTCTGCCATGTCTCTCTCAGCACAGGACAGCGCATCTCCCTGGGTGACTCAGCCTTTCGTTGTGTGCCAGCTGCTGCCTCTTTCTCAGGGGATCCAACTGGACCATTTCCTTAAGGTCCTCTAGGGAGCTTTTAATCATAGTATATCTGAACTTCGCATCAGAGATTTAATGATTCCGGGTGAGGCTAGGACATTCACGCTCCTCAAAAGCTGACCGGGACATTCTAATTTCCATCAAGGCCGAGGACTCCTGGTCTGCCTCCTCCAACTTCCATTCTTTTCCCAAACCACAGATCCCTGCTTCACAGCCTTCACTAGAACCTGCAGCTGTGAGGGGAACCTGGAAGGTCTCCTGTGATCTGGTCACACCTGCTTCCCACCCAAAGCTAAGAACCACTCTGGACACTGACTCAGATCCCTACCCCCACCCAGCACCCACCTCTAGGTGGCTCTGTTGTTTGCGGTGCTGACTCCCACCCAGGAACCTCCGCGATACTTTCCCTCAGTGACAGCCCTCCAGCCCCACACCTGTGCTGCCCAAGCCATCTCCCCAAAACATCCATCTGCTTGGGTCCTCCTTCCTAAACTCTTCCAGAGAACCACTCTGCTTCCGCAGCCTCCTGGGGATGTGATTCTACAAGTCAAATTTACCAACAGGAAAACTGGTACTCCTGGATTTTAACAACTTGATCACAGAAACAAAGAGAGGGAGGGTTGATAGTCCAGGTGTGAAGAGCTCTAACTCCACACTTTCCCATAGTTGATATTGCTAATTAAACGCAATAGTCCCACTAAGAAAACCCAGGTCTCCTGCAGGAGGAGCTTTTTCAATAAAGTGGTAGCTGGAAATAATAATAAAGAATAACAGCAACAACAAGAAGACGGGACCTACTGCATATCCCCATATAATGTAGATTAGCAATAAAATGATGAGGCAGAAACTACTAACAAATGGCTTATGCCACTTGGAATGATTTTGCTCAACATCATTCGGTTACTCGGTGAGAGGTTTCAATCACATTGATTTTGCAAACAGCTTTTAGTGAAGTTCAATCGATACTGTTCAAAAATACCTAGTCAATAAGACTAAGTGTTTTGCACATTTAGTGTGCAGGAAAAGCCAACAAAGAAGCGGGCACCTGTGTCTGCAGGTGACGAGAATTTAGGAACCCTCTCTTCATTGCACAGCACAACATGTGGGCTCTTGGATGGCTTCAGAGTTGCTCTAAAGATTGTTATCCTTATGCAAAAATCAAACTAATATCATATTTCTGAATGCAGAGCTGGGAAACACTCTCTAAGGAAACAATTATACAAGCCTGTCTTGAATTTTAAAAATTGAAGTAACTGTCTCTGTACCATCAGTATATCTCTTTCTAATCTAATACCACTGTTCATTTTTATAGTGTCACCATAAAACCCCATAGTTTATTTCTCATCCACTAGCAACCACCAGCAGCAGCTACTTAAAAAAAAAAAAAAAAAGGGTCGTAATTCTGAATAACTCAAAATGCAGCCACAGCATATGTGGACACTCAGAATCCACACTCCGAGATTTCCAACCAACCTCCTGTTTTTATTTTTGAATTGTGTTGCCTTTTGTGCCAACTACATGGGCTGGAAGCCCTGATTTGACCTGAGCTCTCTGACCACAACGAATTTACCCAGTAATGTGTACCTGACTCAAGCTGAGCCATTGGGGGTCCTTTGGGTGGATTTTCCAGATGGATTTAAGAAGGAGCCTTCATTTCTCTGAGTCTCTGAAGCCTCAAGCTATGAAGCAGTTGTTGGCCCGGTTTTGCCCCCCTGTGGCTAGAACCAGTGGAGAAAGAACAATAAAGCACATATAATGAAAAAAGATCTTGCTGGTTTGTGATCACCACTGTCTGACTTGACATACAACTAAACCTATTCTTCCCTGCATCTGGCTGTTCAATTTGCCTTCAGTTCATGAGCCAATACTCCCAAGGTATCTATGTTTGTCATCTGAGGCATATATTTGTTCATCATTTTGCTTAGTTGGTTGCCTTGAATGTTCTGTATGGTTGGTTGTTATGTCTTAACATCAAATTGTGCATGGAATAGATAGCTACATAGAAGCAAGAAGCCAAGTATTTCCTGACAAAACCATTGATTTGTGGTGATAATCAAAGCACTTAAAAGCCAGATAATGGCCAGTCTCATCTGATGCCAGCCATGACCGTTGGCCTGCACCAGCGCAGAGAAACCAAACAGCCGTGCATTGGTTATTGCTGCAATGTTCTCGTAAAGACAAGAGCCTGTGCTTTCCTAAGAGAGAGGATGGAAGAGGATGGCACAATGCAAAATTAATGGAAATTATATCAAAGAAACTAAAATGAAATTTGGTTTAAAATTAACAAATGACTGGTGATCTATAAAAATATTAAGTTGACATTTATATTTTCATTTACTTTATTCCTTCTCTATTATTCCTATTAAAACTGCCAAGTAGGTAAGTTGTGCTCCCTCCTACTTTTCTCTATGTGGCTGTCTTGTAGCCTTCCACTTACATGCTGCCTTCTCCATCTCACACTCAGGTGGTCCAATCAACTTCACCTGCCCAGACTTCTGGTCTTCAACCTGGACTGCCAAGTGCAGAGATGTCTTTCCCTTTCAGTCAAAATTCTCCTGACCTGAGGCTTGTTATAGGTTTTTATAAAACACACAGACACACATAATGATGTCCTCTCTTTCCAGGAGAGAATGTTTTATAACCTAATTTAAGGGTCTACAACAAGATCAAAAGTCCTCTCTGGTTTAGCTTGTCTTTCATGCCTTCTACTCTATCAATTTCAAGCAACATGACATGGAATTTTTAAAACTATAATAAATAGAGCTTCAGAAAAATCCAAATTCTATCACCTTCATTCCATCAGTTACTTAATATGGAGCATACGGTAGTGTAATTGGCAATGGTGAGGACACCACGATGGCAAGTATGAAGATTTCTCCTCTAAGCTCACTCACTGCTGTACAAGAGCAAGAAGCAGACAATCTCCCACGTACAGGTTCAAACAGGTAGTACAGTGTGGTGTTGGCACAAAATGGTGCCGGATTCATTTCCACCAACAGGAAAAATGAGAAGCTCCTTGAAGACAGATGTAAGAAGTTAACTGATGATTCTTTTAGTTGATTTTTTTTTTTATTTTTAGAGAAGTTCTGTGATCACAGCAAAATTGAGGGGTTGGGGGCAGAGTGATTTCCCATCTAACAGTTGACACATGCAAATTCATCCCCACTGCCAACATCTGGTGGCAGATCAGCGTATTTGTTATAGACATGAACCTCCATGGACACATCGTTATCACCCAATCCAGAGTCTACAGTACAGTTCATTCTGGTCTTGCATGTCCTCTGGGTTTGGACATGCAGACACCAGTGCTGTGTCACACAAAATCATCCCGCTGCCATAGAGAGCCCGTATCTCACCCCTTCACCCTCCCCTCCTCTCTAACCACTGGCAAGGACTGATTTTACTATCTTTACTTTTGCTAATCATTTTTTTTTTTTTAGTTCAAGTAGCATCAGTTTACACCACTGTATTGAATTTAGGGCACAGGTCCACAGTTCCCATGTGCACACCACCGGCCACACGCACCACCAAAGCACCCCTAGTCCGCCACAAACCGTTGCCTCCTACTACAACTTCACCCCCTCCCTCCTCCTCTAGTAGCCTCAATTCTACAGTCCTATTTCTAGGGATTGTTTTGATTTAGTTTTGACAGACCCTGAAAGTTTTCCAGGATTTGATGCTGTCAGGGTCAGACCATATGCTGTCCTGATACACTGGCTTCTTTAACTTGGTGATAATCCGCATAGAGTTTCTCCATGACTTTCCACAGCTTGTTAGCACTTTTCTTTATACCGAGGAATGATATTCTATTGTCTCTGTGCCACACTCACCTACCATGAGACACCTGGGTGCTTCTGATTTTGGAAGCAGTTAAACGGCTGTAAACATCTGTGTGCAGATTTCTGTGTGGACATAACTTTTCAACTTCTTGACTCAACACTAGCACATGGGACTACAGGATCGTATGGATACAGCATATTTATGATGCCAAGTTACCTGCCAAACTGGCTGTACCTTTTTGCATTCCCTCCAGCAAAAAAGAAAAAAAAAATGTGTTCCTCTTGCTCTACCTCCTCCCCGGTGTTCGGTTTGTCGCAGCGGGTCATGAGAGTAGGCGTGTAGTTGTAACTGATGTTGCATTGAAGTAGAATGACAGGTGCTTCATTCAGCAAGCCCGGGGTCCTTCAGTATGCAAAGTACGCTGGAAGGTGTAATATACACCCCCCAGTCTCATCTCTACTAACAAAACCTTGATGCCAGATCAGGTAGTGATCTTGATACCTAGACAAGGTAGTGCTGCTTTCAACATTTTTTTTTTTAAGTAACAAAGTCACTTTCAAAATTCTTTCACTGCCCTACTCCTCAAGCATAGCCAAAAATTAACATTATTCTTACTTTGAGACCTCCAGGAAGCAACTGCATCATGTGGGTGGTGATGCTCCAGGTCAGCAAGAGGAAGGGAGGGCAGCAAGTGCCTGCTGGAAGTGAGGTTTTCCTCACACTTTCCCTCGACCGCTGATGGGAAGTTGGTGCAGCTGGTACAAGAATAGCTAGAAACTGGAGCTTCAAAATAGGCTAGGAAAAGGAAGAATAAGGGTTGGGAATGTCGTTATTTATTTATTTATATATTTTTGGCAATTTGAGCAAATTTTTTTTGGATGTTTTTTGTTTTATTTATTTTTTACATCATTGTTCATTTTTAAACAACGTTTGCTTCAGGAGTGTCTTTCAATGGCCCTTGTCTCCTCTGCTCCATTGGCTGGGGTTTCCCTTGAAGACTTAGTGTTCATCTGCATCTTCATCTTAGTCCTAGCAACTCTGGATTGAAGCAATTCAAGCTCAGAAAGCTCTTTTGTGGGTTCTCTGTGTCCCAGATACCCACTCTGTGGTGTGATATTCTCACCACGTCGGCAAGTGGCAGAAGGAACCCAAAACTTCCAATCTGGAGTTAATGGACTGGTTTGTGGAGGTTTCTGAACGCTCAGGCATGAGACTGGTCAAATTGGATGAGTATACTGAGCATGGGGGGAAGCTGCTGCTCAGAGCATAGAGAATTACATTAATGTGCAGCTGAGGCTCTGGACATGGAGAGAAGGCGTGGCCACTGCAGGCCCACGGGGCCGGAGAGCAGAGGCTCATAAGTGGGAGGATGCTCAAAACATAAATCTCTCCAGAGGATGCCATACTGATCTGGAAAATTGAAGAATCAAGAAAAGGTAGTGATTAATGGAGGGAGTAGGGGGGATGGAATTTCAGATACGGTGACAAGTATTCACAATTACTTGGGGACACATTTTGAGGACTCAAAAGACAATGTGGTAGCCAAATCACAAATCATAAAGGGATTTCAGCTTCATGCTAATTCAAATGGGCCATGACTGACAAAGAATTAATAAAAAAAAATGATATGACTGTTTTTAGTAGCCAAATGTACTGCTCCTGTTCCCTTTATGAAGAGAGTTACTTTTTTGCTAGAAAAATCTTATCAGGTGACAATGGATTATCACATCCTGGACACTATTTAGTCTGAAATTCTCACTGGTTTACAGGTTACCAGTTTCTCCAGAGACAGGAATTGTAGTGGGAGGGCCGCTGGGGGACATGGGGCACTATCTGGGGACATCTCTATGTTTACCACCAAAGGCTGTCCAGAAAAGCACCCCATGATTCTCAGGAATAGAAGGTCATGCAGCCCCAATTTCAGTGGTGTCCTCTCGAGAGTGTGAGGGTCACCCAGGGATCAAGTCCACCGGTGCACACTGAGCTCACTCCTCCTGGTGCATCTGCAGCAATGCTTCTAGCTACGCGCTGCCTGGAGGACTGAAAATCAGCCCTCATCTCACTTATGTGTCCCTGATGAGAAGCTTCAGCTGAAAAAGCCTGGATCAGAATTAATTAGCTCACCTCCAAGCACAAGAGCAAAAGGAAAAACACGAAGTGCATGACAGTCGATAAGTACCAGAAACTTAGAAGCAAATAATACTACCCAATATGTATTTTTAATTATATTGTGTGTGTGTGTGTGTGTGTGTGTGTGTGTGTGTGTGTGTGTGTGTGGTCAAAGCACTTTTCGCTAAGCCAGAAAATGTATGTGTTTATTTAGATGTATGGGTGTTCATGTTGGGATGGATTTACAGAGGCAATGATTTTATACATGAGGAATCAGAAGATATTAAAGACCAAACTCCTTGGTGGTAAATTATTTTATTTTTGCTTTTCTCTAGAGTTTCTATCACACATGAAGCAAGCAAGCAATACCACAGTTCATAGGCAGTCCGACGATGTGAACTCATCCCATTTCAAATTTATTTTTGTAAATAAAATGAAATAAGCAACATCACAGCCCCTATGATGTGGTTGCCTGTGGTATTAGCTTTCTATTTCTATCTTGCTTCATCTAGAACAGTCTCCATGCTTATATTAGGATCTCCAGAGCAGAGGCCTGGGCTAAATATAAACATTTTTAAAGAAACTAAAAAGAGGAAATATCAAATTTATCTCTCTTCCTCACCTGTATTGATATGTGACAAGAAGTGTGCACTTGCTTACTCTACGTGCTGAAGTCACTCTGTATATCTCTAGCTTAGGATTTTAACAAGACAGGACTAGCACCATCCGCTCCCAAGAGCACAGTATAACTTCACCTTCCCAAGTTCTTCACCTCCCCTTGTGTGCTCACTTCCACCTCCAGTTCCACCTGGAATAGCTGAACTTCCGCTTTCAGACCTCTGGAGCCTTCTTTGCCTTTGTGTGTGGAAAGGAGAGTCCTGTTTGGGATTGCATCTCCAGGGACAACTGTCACAGAAGACTGATGGAAGTAGAGGGGTTCCCTTTCCGGCTGGCAGTGCTCCCCACAAAGTCATGGTGGGGGGGGGTGTGGAGAAGGTTCTACCCTCTGGCATTTTTCCCCACAGACCTTCAGTTTCCTCCCTTTTCCAGTTTCATGCCCCTTCTCTCTTGTCATTTAAAACACTTCCAATTAAATTTCTTTCATGAAAATCTTTTCTGAATGTATTTCAGGGAGGCCCAAACTTAAATGAGTTCGTGATAGATTGAATTCAAGGGAGGCATGTGAATTACACTTTGAATTAAAACAAATCATGCGATGGAATTAACATGAATTTTTTATTCAATTAATTAGCTCCAAATTATCATTTAAATCTTCAAATCTACCACCATTATGTATTCATATGCGGACGACTTGAAAACGCCTTAGTTTTGATCTCTCTGCAATCAGTCTTGGGTACCTGTAACCTCTGCATTTGTACTTTGATTTTTTTTTAATTTATATATTTAAGAATATATTTAGAACATCTAATTGATGTCAATTAGGTGCTAGCCTTGTGTCTTTCATCTAGAGGAGCTTTTGAATTGAGTAATCTTGTGGATAAAGGATATGTAACCACCAATGTGGTGTAATTTGGAGAAAAGTTCCATCTATCCAAACATATGGCCAAAATGTAGTTCATGCACTAGCAGTTCATGCAGTAAAAGTGAATCATTAGTGCAGTTATAGTGGGAAACTGGCAAACACTGCTTTCCTCATGTGCTCAAGGTCAGACAGGTCATGGGTGAAGTTGATTGCATGTGCAGGCTGACGCTATGATGAGAATAGCACTGTTGCTCTGAAAATATCCAATCCAATATAATCACACATTGCAAAGATGAGTTTTGTCTAGAAAAAAGCATCAAAAAAACCCCCAAAACCTGAAGTGCATTCTGTAAACTTTAAGAAGCTCAAAGTCCTCAAAAGCAGAGGAAGACTAAGATAAGGAAGTCTGTCCAGTAGAACCTAAGAAACATGAAGACTGAATGTTTGGGGCGGGCACTATGACAACCCATTCATCACTGAACAGCCTACTACTATTTGAGTGACTCAGTCACAAAAGATGTAAGAGAATAACAGGGAGCAATTGGGCAAAGCGTATCTGGGAATGCTCTGAATTGTCTTTGCAAATATCTTTGCAAAATTAACTTTCTGCAAATCAAAAATTATTCCAAAATAATCACTTATTTTTAAAAGTTATGAATTCCACAAACACACTATTATATATACTTGCTTATTAAACATACACGTTTATTTCATTGGGAAGGTGTGATGGGGAGAAGGAAGTACAAAGCAATTATAACTCATCTCTGTGAATTAAGTAGAAGCTAGACTCTTGCCAGTTTGCCTAAATAAAAGATTATAGGGACACAGTAAGGAGAGATATTGGAAGGGACTTAAAATGGAAGGCTACAAGCTGTAAAAATATGCCTATATTCACTTCTGGAAGAGACTGTGTATATCTTTATGCTAATAGCAAGGTTAGAAGGAAAACTCCGTGATAACCTAGGATTTACATTGAATTTCAACAGCATAAATATTTTTAGAGTGTGTTCCAAATATTGCATTTGATATTTATTTGAAATTTAAATATGCATTCTTTATTTTATCTGGAAAACCTAGATAGTGGGGACCCCCAGGACCCAGGACCTACTGTTTCTTTCAGTGCAACCATAACTAAAAGTACTTTACATCCTAGTGGGAAAGATAGCTATGTGCTTACTAACTTGAAGTCACGATACCATATGGAAGATTCCAAAAGAGAAATTTAAAATATTTTGAAACTTCTCAGAGAGAACATTTAATTTGAACTGAGGGAATTAAAAAGAGCTTAATGGATGAGATGCTACTTGCACTGGATTTCTAAAGGAAAGTAGAAAATACAGAAATTGAAAGCTATTTTAGCCCATATCAACAATGTGGAAAAAGTATATTAATTCATATTGTTGGATGTTTGCTGATTGCACAGTGGGTACAAGTCTTGATTCTTTGGGATAAGAGAACTGCTTCTAAGAAAAGGAAAAAAAAAACTAGCTCATAGAGCTGAAATTAAAATAGGGAAAAGGGAAAAAAAAATCATTGATAAGTGTATAAAATTAAAGTGTTCTACCAAAAATAAAGTTAAGGAAGATTTAGCAATAATGGGAGTAGGGTGTTGTAGTGTATAAAAGGGTCACCCATGGAGTAACTTGTGAGCAGACATTTGAGGGAAGGAGGCCATGCAGTTCATTAGGAGAAGAACATTCCAGAAGAGAGGAAGCAAGTGAGCTTCTCAGGAGCAGGACCATGTTTGTGTGATGAAGGGAGAGAAGCCAGGAAGGCTGGAACATATGAAGTGATGGGGTGGGAACAGAAAACTAAGTCAGAAGAGTAAAACGAGCCCAGTCATGAAGGTCATTCCAGTCCATAGCAACGACTTGAATTTACCTCTGAGGAAGTTGGAAAGTTCTTGGAGATCTGTGATCAAAGAAACGCGATGTGATTTGGACCTTATCAACCTGCACAGTGAGTTTGCCTCTAGAATGATGACTGCACAGCCAACGAGGCTATGAGAGTAGTTGTGGTGATGGTTCTTTTTTTTTTCCTTAAAGATTTATTTATGCATACAAGACCTGGGGTGCAGGACTCACCAGAGACAGAGTGGGGAGCAGAACAGATGGACCTACTGAAATACACTGCTGAGGGGAGCAGCGGCTGAGGCAGGAGAGGTCTGCTGCACCATGTGGGTTGTTCCCTGGCCAGCAGGGTATCAAACTCTTGCTGCAGTGGCTGGTGATAGCTTGACAGTGCTGTTTTTAATCCCTGTGCCACCAGGGAGCCCCCTGTGGTGATGGTTCTAATGGACATAGCCAATGAGAACTGTGGTGATGGACTAATGGGTGCAGCCAATGAGTCCCAGTAGGTCCAGTCAATGAGGAAGCTGTGGTGATGGTACATTGAGTATGGCCAATGGGGAAGCTGTGATGGTGGTTCCAGTGGGTATGGCCAATGAAGAAGCCCTCTCCATGTTCCCACTGAGATCATCTCATGAGGAAGCCTTTCAGATGCTTGCAATGAGAAGCAGTATTTCAGATCACAGGATTTATGGCCCCAGTGGGGCACACAGTTGTTCAAGGATCAGAAATGAAAGAAGAAAACTCAGGACTGTCATCAAATCAGCCCTAAAACAGCAAGAGATGCTGGAAAATAATTGATAAAATTAAGGAAATGAGTGATGGACTATGGTGAGAATAATAGAGGTTATTACTAAATAATGAGTGACATTTTTAGAAGATGGAGTAAGAAGATTGGACTGTATTCTATAGGTAGCAAAGAAACACAACAGGTACCTGTGCAGAGAAATGTCATGTTTGTAGATGACATGATATGTAATTAATGTAAGACAAGACATTAATTGCCTCATCATTTTTGTACTTAAAGTGGAAAAGTTTGATTTAATCATGCTGTTTGCTGCAAGACATCAATTATCTATGGGAACTCCTCACTTCACAGGTTTAATTTACTTTATCCCACCACGCCGTCCACTCTCTCCCACAACAAAGCTGCCCCAGAAATTAATTCAAACTTGTTTTTACAAATTTGGAGATGGCAAAATTACATGTAATTACAAACCCCCACCCTTCTTTTTCTTCCTCTCCCAGTGGACTAAAATCAAAATATAGCAAGGTACGTACGCTGTTTTCTCTCTTCAACTTCAAGAGGAGTATCTATTCCCTCGCCTTTTTTAGTTTCTAGAAGCTTCCTGAATTCCATAACTCACTGCACCTTTCTCCATCTTTAAATCCAAGGCTCTGGTCTATTCCAGTCTCCTGATTCTGCTGCTTTCATTCTATCTCCTTCTCTGACTCTTTTAAGGGGATTTGTGAATACACTGAACCTTCCTAAATAATACAGGGTAAAGGATTATCTAGCAAAACCATACACAGAAGGAGACTTATCTGTGTCTTATCTCAAAGTTCTTACTTTAATCACCTCTCGAAAGTTCCCTGGACTTGCAGCATATCATATTCTCAAGTTCCAGGAGTTAGAACTATCTCCTTCCAACTATCTCCTTCCTGGGGTGGGGGTGAGGGGGCATTTTTCTCCTCACCACGGTATTCTTTGAAGCTACACTTCAATTTGACAAGGAATGTTTGTAATGTGAAACCTGAAATCATATTAACTTTTTATACTGTGTTACTTTAAAATCTGTCTAGTCTATTTTATTCTTTGAACAGGTCTACTCATAAGTGATGTAAGTATTATGCACTGGTTGTTTAGTATAATATCGACAGAGATGAACAGATAAATCTCTATATCTATCTCCCTTCCAAATATTGATTTTCTCTTCATTATACATTTTTATTTTAAAAGTAACATCCATTGGAGCCTCCCTGGTGGTGCAAGGGGTTAAGCACCACACTATGAAGCAATCTGTAGCCTCTGCAGCATGAGTTCGATCCCCTGCTGGCCAGGAAACAACCCACATGGCACAGCCGACCTCTCCTGTCTCCCCGCTGCTCCCCTCAGCAGTGTGTTTCAGTACATCTGCCTGTTCTTCTCCCCACTCTGTCTCTGGTGAATCCTCTCACCCTCCACACCTCTGGCATGTACCCCAGTTCTTGTATGCATAAATAAATAAATCTTTTTTAAAAAATGCATAGAAGCAAAAGCTTTCAGAATCTGACAAATCTCTTTATTTCTTCTGATCCAGACCTTGCAAAAACCCAAGTTATCTCCAAGAATCCATTAAGGTTACCAGCAATTACCAGTTACTGCTCCAGTATTTCTTTTACCTTAGCACCCAAGCATAACCCCCACTGCTCCATTGTTGGCTTGCAAAACCCCTTCAGGCAGAGATCACTTTAGGTTAACTTTAGGTAACAAAGGATGCCGCAGGCAGTAAAAATCTTAATAGAGACCAAAAGAACAAAAACTTGCAAATTTCAGAGAAGCCCTCCAGGTAACCTCAGATGCCATCTTTGATCTGGCCATGTGGCCCAACTTGCTACCATCTTTTGAATAAAACTGCTTGCTACCAAACAGAATAATTTCCACAAAACCAAATCACTGAGCAAGTGACTACAAACAAATTACACACATGCGCATAGTTTCCACAAGTTCCTAGACAGTTTTTCAACAGAGCTACACATATCTGAAACAAACACACTAGGGAAACTTAGACCACATCTGTGCTCACCTTAGCCAGTGCCAGGGGAAGCCACTTTTCCCCACAGGGCTGACCAAGCAAGGACGGCTCTGTCCAACCAGAGTAGCCAAATCTGTTACAAGGCAGGGTGAGGGGCACCCCAGAACCCCTAAACCTGCCCATTCTAAATTGGTTCTGCCATCCGCCTCATCAAAACAAAGCATATTCTGGTGCGTAAGACCTTTAATGGAAAGCAACTTAAATACCTTTAAGGGAAAACAACTTAAATTATTAGCATTCCACAAAAGACAAAGATAAACTTTCCAAATCAAGTACCCAAAGCTACCCATCCCCTGCTGGGTAAATGTCCAGCCAAACAGGGTCAGCCAAAAGCAGGATCTCTGAGGCCCAAAAGCCTGCCCCTCCTGGTGGGGACCCAGAGGGAAGGGGTAGAAGGGGCCAAGCAAGTCTGGAAGGAAAAGAGCAAAATCAAAATCAAGATAAAAGCTGCCATTGTCAGCCCCTCCACGGGGCTCTCACCCACGGCTGGGTCAAGCAGTCCGGGACCAAGTAGCAAGCACAGCTTCTTCACTTGTCTCTGCTCCTTGCACCTCCTCTAGTCTCCTCCAGGCTCCCCATCCTGCTTCCTCCCTTCTCCAGCCTCCTCTCCAGCCTCTTCCCCTCTCAGCTCAGCTCCACCCTCCCTTGGGTGGGGCAGAGAAACTGAACCTCCCTTTCCCTGGGGACCACCTGCCACAGTATCACAAAGATAAACACTACTAATATCAGTTTTCTTCTTTCAGCAAATACAAGTTTTATGGAAAAAAAAAAGAATTCTCACACGGTGCAATGTTATCAAAAATAAATGCCAAGTGATTGTACAAATTATAAATTAAATGAAATTATTTTATAATTAATTTCTTAATAATATTACAAATTAAATATGTACATTTTATTCATTATAAAATTGCACTTAATAAAATATAGCTTAATACATTTTGACTCAGTAAATGACAAAAGAGTAACAGCATTTGGAGCCCCCTCTATTGGAAGGTACATAGGGAATTAATATCCTTATATGCTACTTGTGAGAACTTTTAATAGTGGCTGGCAAAAAGGTAAGATGCAACAGAAATTAAAAATACACACACCCTGATCCAGAAAGATTGGTTTAGAAAAATCTCTTATAGAAATAAAAGCACAGATGTATATAATTGTATAACTGAAGGGCTGCTGGAGCATTATATGTAAAAACCAGCAAGACAGAGGGCCTCCCTGACAGTGCAGGGGTTAAATCCTAAGCGCTTTCAGGCTGTAAACAGCCACTGCAGCATGAGTTGGATCCCTGGCCAGGGAGCTGACCCACTAAGTGCAGCACACCTCTCCTGCCTCACCTGCTGCTCCCCTCAGCAGTGTGTTTCAGTCAGTCTGCCTGTTCTGCTCCCCACTCTGTCTCTGGTGAATCCTCTCACCTCCCACACCTCTGGACTAGAGCCCAGTTCTTGTATACATACATAAATAAACAAAAATCCTTAAAAAATAAACAGTAAGATAAAAATTGTGGAGTTGCTGGAAACTGGACAGCACTATTTTAACATAGTAAACAGATGAGTTATTTATTTACCTGTAGAGAGAGAGAATAGCTGAATATTTATTCCTAATACAATATAAAAAGTTGCAAGGATAAGATTATATTTTGTGGGCCTCCCCGGTGGCGCAGCGGTTGAGCGCTGGGTTGCGAAGCTCCCCGCAGCCTCTGCAGCGCTGGTTCGATCCCCGGCTGCTCCCCGGCCACTGGAGGAGGGTCCCATATGGCGCGCAGACCTCTCCTGCCGCCCGCTGCTCCCCTCAGCAGTGTACTTCGTCCATCTGCCTGTTCTACTCCCCGCTCTGGCTCTGGTGAATTCTCTCACCCTCCCGCGCTTCTGACTATAACCAGTGCTTATATAAATAAATAAATAAATCTTTAAAAAAAAAAAAAAAAAAAGATTATATTTTGTTAAAGAAAACATAGAAACACATATTTGCGTGTGACATTTTATAAACATATATTACTTTAGATAAGATAGCTCACTAGAAACAAGGATCTACTGCAATCAGACACTACTCTCAAAGAGAATAACAGTAAAAACAAATATTCTGAGTAATCTAATAATGTAGAAAACAGAAATTTATTTAAGTCATCAAATCCATACATTACTCATTGAAAGCACAGCAAGTGAAAAAAGTACTTTTTGTGATGTTTAAAGAGCTAAATGTGAGTTTTTCAATGCAAGCATTTAAATCATTTGTGTACCAAATGGTTGCTTGCATAGGAGGAATCCTCTTAGTAATCTTTGCTTATACCAAGTGGTTGTGCATCATGAGGGACTAGTGATATTAGCTCTAGATAATGGATTATTACAGTTAAAGCAAAGGCAGAAGATTTTGCCAAAGGCAAATTATCCAAGCTTCCAACAGTAGCTCCAACTGCAGGAGGGCCACTACCTTCAAATTCATGGTGTTACAAGAGCAGTTTTTAATATAATAACAGATATTAAACACTTACAAAAATGCTTACTCTTAATTGGAATGAGTTTTGCCTGAAGATAGAATATAATTTATTTAATGTTATTTCACTTGCCACGAGTAAATAAATACATAAGACTAAATACGTCATGATTAGTACTCACTTCTAGTTCTTTACAAGGTCCATTATTTTTCAGAGTTAACAAAATACATAGAGCAGTCGTTTTACCTTTTTTTTTTAGAATTTTGTATTCAGGAGAGTATGTATGGTGATGATTAATAGTAAGTAAATAAAGAGATCTGCTGTTGAAACCACATAACCATATAAAGCTGTAGCATGGATTGCCACTGGAAATTTTAGTACCATGTTAAACCAAAGAACAAACACGCTGTTATTTTATTTTCACTCCTATTTTTCTCTTCAACATTCAATAGACTTTTTAGAGAATGAATACACTGGGGAAGGTGTTCGCCTTGGGTGCTCTGTGATGATGTCGCCTAGGCACTTTTGGGTGGGAGGTACCGTTTTTCATTCACGCCTTTGACAAAACAAACTTAGGGAAGCAGTGTGTCATTCTAATATTCAAATTTTGCGATACTCACAGTTGTTGATATCAACAATATCGACCAAATTTAAGCATAGAGTAAAGAGGAACTCTATGTACACTACCGATATTACCCAAAAAAAGACTTAAATGTCAAATATCTGAATTATTAAAAAAAAAAAAGTATCAAACAGAGAAACAGGGAAGTGGGATTCTATGGGCCATTTGTGCCCAGGAGAGGGACTGGTTTAGATGCACGATGGGAGCTTTACAGCAATGAAGCTGCTATAGCGACTTTTGCTCCCACACAGGACATTGCTGACAGTTCCTTGGGAAGCAACCTGCACATGATCAAAGCTACTGCTCCCAGAGTGAAGCCCTTGTTTTTGAAGATCGATTGATCGATTTGTTTGTTTGTTTGTTTGCTTATCTATGCATACAAGAGCTGGGGTGCAGGCCAGAGGTGCAGGGGGTGAGAGGACTCACCAGAGACGGAGTGGGGAGCAGAACAGGCGGATCTACTGAAACACACTGCTGAGGGGGGCAGAGGGGAGGCAGAAGAGGTCTGCCACACCATGTGGGTAGCTCCCTGGCTGGGGAGCAAACTCATGCTGCAGTGGCTGTCAATAGTTTCATAGTGCTGAGACTTAACCCCTTGCACCATCAGGGAGGCCCTCCAGAGTGAAGTATTGAGTAAGAAAGTGTTGCAAACTAATTCTACGTACATAAAGAAAAAAAAAATAATAATGAAATATTTTTAAAAAAGAAATGTGATTAGTCAACAAAGGAGAGTGTCGTGTTTTTTTCCATAGTAAATACTAGTCTAAATAGATACGGTTCCTCCTAAATGAATGGCTGGGTATACTCATAAATCACTAAATGCTGTTATAAATTTTCTAAATGACATTGATAGGATTAAGAAATCATTTCACTAATGTTTACTAGATGCAACATCAATGACTACTCACTCGGGGAGCCAATACAGTGGGAAAGGAAAGGAACATAAAAATAGCAAATAAAATAAAATAAAATAAAATGCAACGCTCATCAAGAAGAGGAAGGGACAGGAGTCCTTGATTCTTCAGAGGCAGGTCGGCTCCATCTCTGGGGCAGCCTTGGCTGGAACCAACCTGAGCTCAGGCTTCACTTAAGGGGCGAGACCCTGGACTACCTTGAGACATCCAGTGATGACTTTAGATTACTGCCCAGACCACTTCTTAAAGGAAGTACTTCAGCGCAAACATGAATATAATTGGATTTTGAAGTTTATAAATTTCATCAATATTTGCTAAGATTCAGGGCCTCCCTGGTGGCACAAGGGGTTCAGGCGCAGTGCTATGCAGCTAAGGGCAGCCACTGCAGTATGAGTTCCAGCTCTGGCCAGGAAGCTGACCCACATGGCGCAGCAGACCTCTCCTGGAGCTCCCACTACTCCCCTCTGCAGGGTATTTCAGTGGACCTGCCTTTTCTGTTCCCTGCTCTGTCTCTGGTGAATCCTCTCACCTCCTCACCTCTGGCATACACTCCAGTTCTTGGATGCATAAATAAATAAATCTTTAAAAAAAAAAAGTTGACTTTCTTGCTGATTCTCTGTATTTTAGAGCAAATCTTCTGTTGATGAGATCTTTCAACATCACAAAGACCATGCTAGGGAGGTTCCAAAGTTCTTCATCCACTATCCCTTCATACCTGGAAGAGACTAGCTATGAAAGGTTAGTGAAGCATTTGAATCCTTGCTTGTTTAAGCCATTATGTTTTCCCTCCTAAGAAATATGCAGCCACATTCTCTCCAAATGACTCAGTGAACAAGTCTGCCCCTCTCAGCTTATTATCTGCCGGCATGATTAGAGGCTTGGATTCCAAAATAATGATCACCTGGGACTGGAAAAATACTTCAGGTTGCATTGTAGGGAGTGATGAGAAAAATACCTAAATTAAGATACTTGAAGGATTATTGCAATAAAAACAATACATTTTTCCTTCTTCGGTGAAATCAATGCAGTTGACGAGAATGAGCCATTCAAAAGGCAGATGATTATACAATTTGTACTTATTTCTTAAAATGTGAAAGTTTCACTGTAGTGTGTGTCAGTCTTGGTTCATTGCTGTTACCCAGGAACATTTGTCTTATATGTACATGTCTTCATTCTTTATTTAATTAATACAATTAAGTATATCAAAGGGTAACTATTGCTACACAGCTCTGCAGAAATCATAGACTCATAGATGTTTTGAGCTGATTGATGGATGATACTATAGGACAAAGTAGAATTTCACTGTCTTAAAATTTCAAGAAATACTCAGTAAGTCCTAAGAATTACTGCATAATAACTTCAGCCTGTTGTTTATTGGATGATTTACTCTGATTTCTTCTCCTGCCATGATGAGATTTTCTTGACAACTGGGGACTTCCACGCTATCCTGACATAAGGCAATAAGGCACTAAGGTCTGTTAAATGAAAATTCTAAATCAGCAATC
Source organism: Talpa europaea (assembly GCF_964194135.1). Lineage (NCBI taxonomy): Eukaryota > Metazoa > Chordata > Mammalia > Eulipotyphla > Talpidae > Talpa > Talpa europaea. The sequence continues at coordinate 135,038,256 of NC_140072.1, forward strand.
AGGTCACTTAACGAGAGATCATTATACAGCAGACAATGGGAAAAGTTGAGAGAAAAATTTCTCATTGTAAGATATTGATTGGGCTAATGGTGCAATGACTTCTCTCATTAATCTCAAGACAAGAAGGTTCATTTCTGGGGTTTCACAAGCAACACAACGATCTTTCTCTCAGCTTGTTCTCTAAATAAGAAGGAAATTAAAGGTATCAAAGGCAAACATTTAGTTTACAATAAGACACAATGGAATTCTAAACATAGTCTTTTTTGTTGTTGTTTTCAAAGGAGTATATGCAAATAATGACTCTTAGCAAATATTTTTTTAAAGATTTATTTATTTATGCATACAAGAACTGGGGTACAGGGCAGAGGTGTGGGGGTGAAAGGACCCACCAGAGACAGAGTGGGGAGCAGAACAGGCAGATACACTGAAATGCACTGCTGAAGGGAGCAGCAGAGGAGACAGGAAAGATCTGCTGTGCCCTATGTGAATCAGCTCACTGGCTGGGGATTAAAATCAGGCCACAGGGGTGATAGTGCTGAGAACTAACCCCTAGATCACCAGGGAGGCCCCCCAAATTGTTATTAAACATATTTCAAATGACAAAAAAAATTCTCTAATGAATCACCCTCTCTCCTGATTTCTCTTCTTTAGCTGAGAAAGATACTTAACTATGTCAATTCTGGAGGGACATTAATATAGTCCCTTTTGTCAGTGCAATGGGAGAAAATGATCTGATATTTACAAGGCTGTTTTCAGGCAACTGCTGACTTAGCTGCCTGGTTTCCTACCCCAGGATCCTGGCGATCCCTCAGGCTGCTGGATAAAAATGCCCTTGGTTCTGGAGGAATTTCAAGGCTGACTCAAGGGCAACTGGGGACCTTGGAAGATTGTAGAGCTGATGTAATTGATATTCAAGGGGGTAGGTGTATTCCTGGCCTTTAGAAGGGGACTACTTGCTGGTAGAAGGCAGAAGAAATTAACCTGAAGGAGCAGAGCACAGCCATCAGGGTCAGGAAGCTCCCCAGCCTCCTGAGGCCTCCTGAGGCCATGCATACCTTATTGCCACATAATTTTGGGTACATTTTGTGTCAAAGCTCTCCAAACATCACAAGCAAGCGGCATGCATTGAGTCTGATTTTCCGTTGCTGGTTTTAGCTCCTCTTGGTAGTAAGTCAGACACTCAGGGAGAAATTTGCTTTTCATATGAGGCTCCATCTTATCAAGGTGGCTGGGGCTCTGGAGTCATATCCGGAATAAGTCAACAATAAATAGACACTGTGGGAGTAACAACGTAGCTTGGTAAGATCAGACTGTGCTCTTTTCTTATTTATTCACTCCATCCTTCCTGTGCCTGGCATAGTGTCCTATTCAAGATTAGAGTTAGATTTCTGATTGATTGAAGAGATATTCAATAAATTCATATAGAATGAAGTCTGGGAGGAATGCATGATTTCATCTTCTTTGAGAATCCAACCCTAGGAATGAAATTTTGCTGCATAAGAAATAAAAAGAGGTAGAAAACGTGAGAGAAAATTAAAATGTGTTACATTGGCGAAGAGCGAAAAAACATATTCTCAGTCTAACAGGGAACAAAACAGTCGACTAGAAGGTTAAGAGCCAATGTTGTCTAATTTTATGAGTCACGAAGCTACTGTGTCTGCAAAGCCAAAGCAAAATAGTAGGTTATAGAAAAAGGGGTATGTGGCACAGAGCAGCCAGTGCCCCACATAACTCTCTGCTGAGCAGACGGTGCTCCAGCCCCCCACAGCAGGACTGGATGCTGTGGGAGGGTGGCTAAAATCGCTGATGTCATACACAGGCCCCCCCACTTCCCGTTCCCACTGTCCATTTGCCTTTTGGCTCTCTTACCATTTCTGAAGCTCAGTTTCCCCTTATGTACAATAGCACCCATAATATAACTGTAATATCAGTTCTATTATTTATTTCCAATAATACATAATTTTAGCTTTGTGATTATGTTCACCAAATCATAAATGATTATCTTATCATTTTATAAAGCATTCAGGAGGACATAGATTATGGAAATTTAATTTTTTTAAAGCAGTAAATATGATTAGACTTAGGACAAATTGAACTTTGTTATTAAATTAGAGGAACTAAAACCAATACTAAAAATAAAACAGCTATTTTTTCAGGCGTGTAATATTACATAATTGAGGTACTACTGGTATTTCTTTTGTGTCTATACTACAACAAATGAAAAATGGCCTTAAATACTAATCAAGGCAAATTGTGTCAACACAAAAATAATATTTTGATTGATAGTGTGGTAATGCTATAAAGTTTATATTGTGTTTTTAGAATATGCATGATTATGGGAACTAGAATTTCACATTTCTATAAATAACATAGCAATAATAATATATAATAATTACACAACAATTATCAAGCCATGGATTCTTCCAAGCACCTTGTTTATATTGTCTGAAAGACAAGAGAGTGATTCAAATGACTTCTCTCGAATTACTCTGTTTATAGATTGCAATTCTCAGTGATTTTCCTAGGGTTCCAAGTGAAATTGCAGAGAATGAAATACGGCTTACAACAACCGCACAGATATGCTGTCAGGTACGCAAGCATCCCAGGGCAGGACAAGAAGAGTCCAGATTCAGTGAGATGAACACAGTGTAAGTTACCATATTGCTGTGGAAAACCTAAATAATTTCTTTCAAGTCAAGTCATGTGGTAATTTGCATGGCTTCCTTCAAAGACTAATTAGTTTAACACAAAACAGAACTGTTCAGAGCTAAGGTTAATAGTTAACATATTGCTTAATTCTAGCTTGGACTTTTCTTAATTCTCGTATCCTCTTTATTAAAGGATTAGCAGAAAGGTTGAAACAAATACATATTTTATGAGTTTTCCCCCCCTAAACTCTGAATTTGGGGAATGTCCAACTCTCAAAACAATTATTTAGGAGTTTAGATGTGCAAATAGCATTGTATAGAAAACCATTCTCTAGTAATGCACTCTGACTTTAAGCCTTTCATTTCTTTTTTAAGCTTTATTTTTATTTATTTATGCATATAAGAACTTGGGGTACAGGCCAGAGGTGTGGGGAGGTGAGAGGGTTCACCAGAGACAGAGTGGGGAGCAGAACAGGCAGACTGACTGAAATGCAGTGCTGAGGGGAGCAGCGGGTGAGACAGGAGAGGTCTGCTGCACCATGTGGGTCAGCTCCCTGGCTGGGATTGAACTCAGGCCATGGAGCTGAGTTCAACTCTGAGCCTAACTACTGAGCCACCTGGGGGGTCCCTAAACTGTTTATTTCTTTTTGAAACAAAATTTAAAGCTATAAGACTCCTAAAACTTAGAAAACCTCTATGATGGAAAGTCAAATGCCGCTGTAAGTCTTCCCTGGAATACACATCTCGTGTTATTGATGATCAAAATGACTAATATCAAGTGAGTTACTGTTTCTCAGAGACAAAATGTTTTGTATACTTGATGTGACATTAGGAATGAAATATGAAAAAGTTGGGTGGGTAAAGAAAACATGTTATTAATGTTGAAAGGCAACAGGCAATCATTGCCATCATATTCTCTGAATATTATATTGATCAGTATATACCGTCGCGTACCTTTTGACGACACGCATTTCATATATTGGATGAAGCCTTAAAAATGGAAGAGAGGGAGGGAGGGAAAAGGAGCAGAGGGAGGGGGGTGGAAAAGACACTGAGAAGGAAACAAGTTGAAGCAAGAAACCACTTAATGGATTTGAAAATACACTAGTCCTATTTCCAGGCTATATTTTGAGAAACTCATTCTGAGGTAATTTCAGTGTTTTCCTTTCATTAATTCACAACCATCTGTTGTCAGATAGGGAGATAAGGTGGAGCTAGTCTTCTGATGAATGCCTTAGAGCAATCCACAGCAGCTCTTGCATTTTCTCCATCAGTTGGATTCTGAGGTGGGACCATCATTCCTCTCTGCATCTTACTTCTAGGCCCCTGCCTGGTGCTTACCCCCTGCTTTCTAAGGCTGCAGTTCCAACAGAGGAAACACCACCCAGTTTCTGTGTGAGGATGTGCCCTCAGGCAGCTTCAGGGCCCCAGGAAGAATCCACCCTCCACAGTCACCTCCTCCCAAGGCTGAGATGACATTGATTTCTTCTTCAGCAAACTAGCCTGGTCCCGGGGAAAAGAACTTAACCTTTATCCTTAAAAAAGAGGGTTTTCATTTTCTGGGCAGATGAATATTTGCATATATTTGTAACATTTGTTTAATTAGGCTGACTTTAGCAATGCCACCTTCCACAAATATAACCAAAAAGCTAATAAGTCATTGCTCTCATTTCTTGACACTGTATGTGCATGGATTATATTTGATTGAGTCTGCAAACAGGGAATATATCTTTTACTTGTTTTAATTAACTGCTATAGTTACACTTTTCAAACTTTTAAGTGTCTCTGTGTAACCTGGGCTCTAGTTGACTTGAGGTGGAACCAGAGATTATTTCTCCCAAGTGCTGCTGAAGCTGCTGGTTCACAGAATTATTTTCAGTAGCAAGGTGTTAGCATGTCAAAGGCATCATTATCTGATTCCCTTTTGAAGCTTCTCTTTCCCACAATTATCTGTATTCAGGCCAAAGGGATTTTGTTCCATTAGGAGCAGAAAGGCAGAGGGGGCCTGAGTTTGTCTTTACCTGAGCCTGCACTACCCTCTGAGGTAAAAGGTCCCCTCCCTGACCCCATAGAAGCTGCCACAGAGGGCAGGAAGCCCACAAGGTATAGAGGTACTGCAGTGCCCATGTGGGCCTTTGGATCATTTTCTTCCTTTTCACTTATATGCTGACTGTTCTCTAACAGAAGGCATGATTCCAGGGTACCATAGTATTGCCCTTCCCCAGGAAGGTAATTGAGGGGGATGGGCTGTCCACCTTGACCATAAGAACTGTGTAAGAACAGCAGCTTCCTTAAGAGTTTGGAGATTTCTCAAAAGATTAAAAATGGATCTGCATAGACCCAGCAATTCTACTTCTAGGTATCTTCCTGAAGATTTAAAAAACTAATTCAAAGGAAACTTGCTCTCCCATGTTTATTGCAACACTATTTACCATAGCCAGGCCATGGAAACCACTAGCCTAAGTGCCCCAAAACAGATGAGTAGATCAAGAAGATACGGTACACGTGTAGTCCACACAAGGGAATACTACTCAGCCATCAAAAAGGATAAACTTGTATCATTTGTGGCAACATGGATAGGGCTGGAAGGAATTATCCTAAGGGAAATAAGCCAGAAAGAGAAAGATAAATAGCTCTTGGTGTCACTTAGAGGTGGAATCAAGCTATCAGAGAAAAGGCAATCTTTAAAACCATGCCTTGAAAGATGACCTTAGAACTGAGGCATACAGGAGGGGAGCAGGAGAAGAGAAGGAGTGAGAACAGGGTGGGAAATGAGAATAGAGAGCTTGGTGGACTATGGTGGAGATCATGCATTCTTCAGAGGTAGGTGTGGTACGGTGACTACACCTGAAGGGGGAGATCTGATATTTCAAAATACTGACAATGATGTAAACCATCGTTGGGACTACAATAACAATTTATATTAAAAAAAAAAAAACAAGAGTAATATATCGGCCTGTCTGCTCATCAAGTTCCCGGAATCAGCCAGATATACCCAGTGGGTAACACAAATTCACCTCCCTCCTGGGTTAGGAGGAACTGAGTGACTTGAGTTTATAATAACAGCACTTACGTGACCGTCACATTGTTCCTCAGATATAGCCAGAAAGCCTCATCTCTCCTACTATTTCTGAATCTTGAACTTCCTGCATATGATTGATTATTCAATTGTATTCCTGGCACTGTAACTGGGTTGGCACTTACCAAGGGTGATAGCCATTTAATGGGAAAAAAAAAAAAAACTCTCACTAAAAAAAGTATATTCTTACTCTTTACTAATTAATACATAGAAATGTTTATTGTCCTAAATGTTGTCCCAATGAGTCACAGGATCTGATTGTTTTTTCATCCACCCATTTGGGATACATTGATGGTGGATTTTGCATTATTAGGAGTTTTTCATTCCGTTGAACTTAATAGACGCATCAAGAAGGAAAAGAACCACAAAGACCGCAGCAAAAACAACACAAGAAAAAAAAAAGAAAGCTTTTCCCTTTTAGAGAGGAAGTTTCTGGTGGATAGAGGTTATGAGAGAGGTTTAGAATAAAATGTATCAATACTGATAATGTACAGAAGTAAATTGTCATTGTATAGGACTGTCTACCTCCTTTGCCATCTTTAAAGCATTCAAAATCCTATCCAAATGTTCAGGAAATCAGAAGTTGTTAATGAGGTGAAAATGCACTGCCTGGCAGGCAAATATCTTAGTGTTCTTCCAAAAACAAAGAACATGTGGGAAAATATGGGGGAATCTTGATTTTATATCCACTGGTCATTAAAATGGCTTCATAATGCAAATGGAAACCCGCTAAGGATTTTAATTGGACTGAATGGTTATCAGCTCCTTTGTTATATTTGTTTGCTACTACTATCTCTTACTTTTTTTTTTCCACTAAATGCATTTATTATACCCTACAGAGTCTGTTTAATTGGCTTCTCATCAGGCAACACACACACGCACACACACAGAGTGATTGACTAAAGGGAAGACAAAGCCCATATTAACAAAAAGTCACCCTTACACTCTGACTCAGAAAATTCACAATCATTAATAAAATAAGGACAAGGATATCTGAGCACTGCAAAAAACATCATGTTTCTAAGAACGACCTCAGAAGTAGTGATGTAAAGGGAATTGAAATGCTGGCCATATTGGATGCCCTCACTTTGGACTGAATAAGGGTTATTCATGGGGAGAAAATGTATGGGAATCCATCTGCATCACTAACAGAAACATGTGCTGTGATGAAAGGTCCACAGCTGTGACCAATTCCAGCACTTACTGCGATTCGCAGACTTAGGCACATAGTAAAGACGGATAAAAGGGTTCTGAAATGTGTCGTTGCCTCTGATCATTAATCTGCTTGTTTAGTCAGGAAGACTTGATACTTTTTACTACTGGTGTTCACATGCCTTCTCTTAATTCCTTGCAAGCACAGAGCGACATGTCAAGTGACTTACAAAAGGCGTATTTTATTTTGCATATTGTCAGAGAGAAATGATTGCAAGTCCAACTATTAGACTCTCCTACACTGTGCTCTGAACAATGATTGACACTAAAACACAGATTTACTAAGGACAGCAGCCATGGCAAATGTGTCCAAGTCACTAGGATCATATTTCTTAGAATTTTGATTTTTTTCTCTCCCAAATGACCTGGAACTACTTAAATTTGCTTTTTCTTCTCAACGTCCCCACGAGTTCTCCCTCCTCTTCTTCATCTTCCTTGTCCTCCTTTCTCTGCTCCTCTTCTTTTTTCTTCTTCTTCTCTTGTGTTGGGCCCTTAAGCTTGGTGAAGGACATCATCCTCATTTCAAAGATGACAGATGCACTAAGAAAAGGCATTGAAATTATGTTCCGATTTACAAATTCAAGGTAAACAAAAGCACATCAATGGTCAGGATCAAAATGGAAGATAATACCAAAGTTGAAATGTTACCATGTGACAAGGTGGAAATTGTGAAAAGGTGGGCATGGCAGATGATCGCCAAGGAGAGCTGTTTGGGCTTTTGAAGGATGAAATCAGGCAGGGCAAGGTCATGGCTTTATTTAGTTGTATTCTTCTCTTTTTCATAGTCCTTCCTGAGAACATTGTGCCCAAAGTTGGTCTCTCATTGGCAATGACACAATTGAAAATGAAAAACAAATGCACAAAGATTAAGGAGAAAATGTGGGAAAGAAGGAAAATGGCAGCCTGGGGCAAAGACAAATGTTCCAGGAAGGTGTTCTGTAACAGAGAGCTAAGTGGAGGATATTCCTAGCAAAGTTCAAAGACATTAAAGCTTAATTTTAAAGACTGCCAAGGACCTCCTTGGTGGCGCAAGGGGTTGAGATACAAATTATGAAGCTGTCCGCAGCCTCTGCAGCATCAGTTTGATCCCCTGGCCAGCCAGCGAGCAACCCGCATGGTGCGGCAGACCTCTCCTGACTCGCCCTCTGCTCCCCTCAGCAGTGTGTTTTGGTCAATCTGCCTGTTCTGCTCCCCGCTCTATCTCTGGTGAATCCTCTCACCACCCCCACACCTCTGACCTGTGCCCCAGCTCTTGTGTGCATAAATGAATAAATCTTAAAAAATAAATAAAGACTGCCAAAAGTAGGGGGGTTTGGACAAAACTATGTATCATATTTCATATAAGTACAAAGTAAGTCTTTGAATTTAAGAGGCAAACAATCTAGAAGACAATTGCATGGGCAACCGTATTCTCTGAAAGCATCATTCAGAATATGTAGGTTATGGAAATGCTCCTGATACTGGTGGGAAATTCTTCCCAACCAGACATTTCAGAGTAGAAGTTAGCACTATAGGAAAGACGGAGGAATGAGAAGGATAAGGATAATCTGAGCATTAGGGTCACAAAGGAACACAGATTTGATTTTGAAAATAACTTCTTTGGGTAGGAGGAATACTAAAACAATCATTTTTAGTTATACATACATAAATTATTTTTTGATGAGAAACTGGTAGAGAAATAAATGTGAAAGAAGAGTAAAGAGTATCATGTTTAATATATATGAAGTTTAAAAATGTGTTAATTTCTTCTTTCATAATAGAGAGGAAATATTTTAAATATGATATTAGCATGTATTAATGTGTGTTAGGAGATCCCGTCCACATCCGGGCTGGTACTCAATTGAGTCCGGAGCAGGTTTAAAGTTTGAGATGGCACTAAGAAACCCTCAGTAATCAAGATAATGATATTTTAAAGAACATATTAAAAAGCCAAAATTGAGGCATAAGATCCATGATGAACAAAATATGGTATCTTCAAATAAAGCCAAGCCAGCCATAAACACATTTCTTCCCTACTCACTTTCTTAAATATTATCACTTTGGGATCATTCTGAGGAATGCAGTTGGCCCCATTAGTTTATGCTCTTTTTTTAATTCTAGAGTAAACTGAAATTGTGTTCCCTGAATGGTTTTGACAGGAATTACTGAAATTCATATAATTCATATATTTGATTTTTAAAAGCACAGTAAATATTTAATTGTAGATGAAAGAATTGTGGTGCAGTATCACTGCACAAATATGTATAGGCATATAAAGTGCTTTTGTTAACATATTTACTTAAAATAATCATAAATGAAGTGAAAATGAGATTTGTGTAAAATAAATTTGTGATGCTTTTATAATCCTCATGATTTTGTATAGATTTTTTTTTATTATATCATTGGGTTTCATTTAAGAACATATGGGTCAATATTTGTAGACTTTAGAAACTAATCTGTTTAAATGGAAATGAAAACAAAAGACAAATTAATCATTCCAGTGTGGCTGTATCCTCATAGGAGCAAATATTATGTAAAACATTTGTTGGCACTTTCTCTTTATTAGTATTAATGCATTAATATCTATTGTTCCCTACTTAGAAGTCAGCAAACTAGCTTGCAGCTTAGACTGAGGACAGTCTCATTAAGAAATACAGCCTCTCTCAAGGAAAGAGTAACTTGGTGAGATATTGGATAAAACTGACTCAACATTATTTTTTTTTAATTGTAATATTGTCTATTGTGATAACATTGGTTTACACGCTGCTAGGATTTAAGGGTATAGAGTCAGATTTCTTCAGATGTGTGGTACCACATCACACAGACTACCAAGTCCTCCTAATCCTCCATCACATTCCAATGGGCCCCTCACCCTTTCACTCCCACCCTCCCCTTCTGTAACCTCAATTCTGTTGACTCAGCATTCTTAATTGTCTACCCCTCCCAAGCAATGCTATGAGTTTTTAGCCTTCTTCTGAGCAATTTTCAAGTGCAAAGCTTGGGAATAACCAATGATGTCAGACCAGCAGAGGGCCTCCCTGGTGGCACAAGGGGTTAAGACACAACCTATGAAGCTGTCCATAGCCTCTGCAGCACAAGTTCGATCCCTGGATGGCCAGGGAGCCACCCACATGGCAAGGCAGACCTCTCTTGACTCGCCCGCTGCTCCCCTCAGCAGTGTACTTTGGTCAATCTGCCTGTTCTGCTCCCCTCTCTGTTTCTGGTGAATCCTCTAGCCCCCCGCACCTCTGGCCTGTACCCTGGCTCTTGTATGTATAAATAAATAAATCTTAAAAAAAAATGACCAGCAGAAGCATCACCTTCTGGAGCTAGTTACAAATGCAGACACTCAGGTGCTACTATAAATTTTCTAAATCAGAACCTGCCACCACAGTTCCCCCACTGTGTCTTGCTGGAGTGAAATACTTTGTCCTCTGATTGAACCAAACTTCATTGAAGTAGAGCTGTGTTGACTGTATCCTGGAAAGGAGCAAAGAAAGGAGTGTGTGTGGCTACAGGTGTGTCCACAGACGTGCTAGGGGGCGAAGCACACGGGTGATTCCATTATTAAGTGGGAACTATTGTTTTCATAGTAAAATTGCAAATTTTACAAATAATTGTGCTGGTAATGCATTACACAGAATAATAATTCTCATCATCAAAGAAAATCACTATATTTTGGTAATAACTGTAATATTTCTCACATTTTGCTTTCAAAAAGTAGGACACAACATGATCGATTTTTATTTTCATTCTTTTTAGTATTTATGATGATAACCAACATTGGAGCAAGATTTAGCTGTACAAGGAAAAGAAGAAATTTAATCACAGCAAATACAAAGAAGGACATACATATTTTTTGATTCATTCCCCCATAGACAATTAAAATTGGACATATTAAATGTTGGTGATGGGAGATTTAATTGCTGTTCTTATGAGTATTATTAATCCAATATTATAACAATGCAAATATTTGCCCATCCAAATGAGTCCGTTTTAATTGAAAAGACTGTAATGAGACAGAAGTTGTTCTATTCAACTCCAAGAGAAACAAAAACCAAAATTAGTAGAGAATTGTGATGATAATGGTCCTGAAAATATCACTCACTGGGAAGACGAGTTTACTTTCCATTGTTGTTAGTAAAACTGGAATAATGATAAAATTTCTTCACTAAAAATAAATCACAGTTTACATTTCATGTAATCACTGAATTATAGAACCATTTGCATTGTAATATAATGTGATTGGTTTTTTTCCAAGTTACTATAATTGAGTAATGGCAAGCATATACAAATACCATTTGCTACTTTTATATAGATTACTTGAGAGTCAAATCCAGCAACAATTAAGTTATTGACTAAATGATTAAAGGAAACCTAAACTATCAAGTGGTTTTAGTTGACAAGATAAATCTACAACTAAAATAAGAATTCCACCACAAGATGAACAGAGTTAATTCAACAATTCAAAAACAATTATTGATTTCCTTTAGATGTCAAGCCCTGCAATAAGCTCTGAGTCTAAAGAGATTAGTCAGGCTCTACTTTAAGGAATTGACAATTTCTCACTTGCTCTGTCATCATGTTCTATGACCCTATAGCTGATTCTTTACCACCATTATTGCTCTTAAGAAAATTTTATTTTAGTTAAGTTACTGAAGATGTAAATTTAGGAGCCTGTAATTGGCACCAAGGTAAAGGAGGTTTGAGGAAGGATACTTACTCAATTAGGAGGAGCAAAAATCCTTTAAATTTCTTGTAAGACTGGGAGAAGGTCAGAGAGAACTGTACTCTAGAGTATGCTTTTCAACACATTGTTTTAGAATTTTTCATGTTTGCTTCCATCCAATTATTTTGCTTTGATACTTTGTTAGACTGAATACTCTCTGTTACTGCATGCAAACTTTATTGTTTATGAGTGTCTTTTTTTTCATTTTTTCATCTTACAGGAAACTTTCATAGAAGCAAATCATTAGAGGTAGCTTTTCCCACTCAGTTGTTTGTTATTTTCAAACAACATAGGAAATCATGTTTTTGCTCCAGGCTGAAGCTTACTGATACAAGCTTGAGAGTTGTCACAAAATTGCTTTCAGTGTTGTCCTGCATCCATTTGCCATCTTGCTCTTGCTCACCATCAGGTGACTCTGGCTTGGTATTAGAATTCTACCTTTCTTTTCTTCATAAAAATTATCACTTACTTGATATTCAGTAGAAGATAGAGCATTATTTTCTTCCTGTTCTCTCATGAGAAACTCTATAATGTCTGCTTTTCTGGAATATATTGGGAAAAGAAACTTCAAAAATTCTAAAGATTTAAGAAACACCCATAACAACATTTTAGAAAATGGCATTTCCATATCATTTAATTAGACATTAACTAAATTAAGGACTAGCTAGGTGAGGTTAAAGTGAGTATTACAGTTGTGCAGGGGAAACCCACAAATGACACTGGCATAATCATTCTAATGATTTTTCCAAATCATTAGACGCTTAGGCAAAACTATAATTTACTTGGTGGAGGTCAGGTACCATACAGAAAAAAATATATATGTATACAGATACATATATATGTATATATACACATATAGTATAATATATATTATAGACATTAACAAAAACATTAAATTTGTGTATCTATAAAATATATCACTGATATATTCAGAAATTCAACTGCAGTTGTACTTGCTTTTACACCAATTCCATTAATTCTCCTTTCAATTCATTGTACTGTTGGAAACGCTCCAAGGAAATGATATGTGCTATACCTGCAAGTTGTGAGTCATTTGAGCTGAAACCCAAGCCTGTCCTCCACACAGAACACACATCCCACGTGGGGGCTCTACCAGCCGCCTCCTCACTGCAGTGGCCCTGGGCGACCCAGGAATCAGTCACTCGCTAAGTGGGGGAATGCAAATTGAAACAAAAAAAAAATGAGGCTGACGATTCCTATTACAGGATCATGGCATGGATTGATAATTACAAAAGCTCTTGACAACGCTCTACTGTTGTAGGGAAGAATTTTACACAGCCCCATAGTCTTCTCATTTGTAATGTTCAACCTCTAAGACTGGGCAAGTTACCAGGTCACAATTCTGTGATAGCCAAATAAATTTTGTAACCAACAGGGAACAGTTCCTTCTTGGTTGATCCCATAGTAGATGATGTCCATTTATGGTTAAAAATGGAGGATAATAATTTTTTTTGATTTAGTAGTTATGGGTTTAAAGTGCATGATTTATGGTGTTGCTGTAGACCCATAGAATAACTTCTCTTGATTCTACTTAAATCTCTTCCCAGAGGAAAAGAAATTTAGTAAGAGTTGGAAGTGGACATTGGCCCTGGACAGAGGCTTCTGTTTTCTAGGATATTAGCCTTATGCCAGACTCTGGTAACCTGGGTGGTCATTTTTAATGTGGACATTTTTCTAAGGAAGTAGAGCGAAACCACTAAACATATTTGCTCCATGAGCTAAACCACAATAAAACAGAGGTCTCCTGTGTATAGCTTTCCTCACTCTTTGAATGCAGCTCATTCTTATTTTATTTCCATAAGAAACAAATGCACTTTAGAAAGTTTCTCTTTGAAGTTTAAAGGCCGTTGTGTAAGTGCGTGAATGCATGTGTATCCAAAATGCAATTACATGCAAGTATCTGATTAAATGATGAAATGACCATTTCTCCGGGACAGTTATGTGTCCTCTGGGGCTTAAGCATGCCAGACCCCAGCTGGGTGATCCATCATCACCCACCTATTGTAAATGTGGATGCAGAAATGGGAGAAAGCTGGTATCACAAAGCGTACCAGGCAGAGTTGATGGCTGATGGCAGTGTTGGAGAAGTCTGTTTGAAAACAAACATTGAGTTTTAGGGCATTCTTTTTCCAGTTTTAGGTCACTTTAGTTCTACATCACTTCAGCGACCACATGAGCCTTTCTTTCTTTTGTCTCTATCCTACTTCCTTTTCTGATGGCAGCCTCTGTCCCCAAGTAGAAAGTGACCAGGGATTGTGAGGCCAGAGGCTTCTGGGTTGCAGAGAGAGCTGAGTAAGGTGGTGAGGGAACTCCCTTGAAGTTGTGCCGGGCAGGCTGGAGGCTGCTCTTTATGTCAACCTGATTGATAGCGACATAAATGTGACATAAATGTTTCGTGCTCAGCGGGAAGGAGAGTACGGGCCCTCAACAGTGAGTGGCCGACATAGCACTATTTTGACTGCTGCAAAACTCTGAGAGGTAAATAGAGGGACCCCAATATACCTGAACACCTGTTGCCCCAGGGCATCTGGCAGATATTTCACTTCTTTTCTTGTTTCTCTTGTATTTATTTTAACATACTGTGTATAAATGTATGCATAGACAGAAATTGTCATATATGCAAACCACATTTTATATATGATGCATATTGTGTACATTTAGTGTGCACGTGTAGTACATATAGTATACATAGTGCATATAATACAGTATATGGTGTATAGAATATATATGTTTAGTGTGTAATAAAGTGTATAAATAGCTTATATATAATATATACAATAGATGTATCTATCACATATTATATCTATATATTATATCTACATATAATAGCATATCTATTATTTATATATCATTATGTATTATTTTAGCATATATATAGATATATAATAGGTATATATATAATATATTTTTATATATAAATATATATACACACACACATACAGAGATACAGATGTGTGTATGAGCAGTTACGTTTAATGTATCCCTAAAGGTATAATGCTTTTAATTCCTCAAAGCATAGGTATTATATTTGGGTTTGATACACTTCCTTAAACTTCATATACTATCTTGGATAAGAATCTTATGTAGCATGTGGATTTAAAATAAACGTCACTGCATCTTATTCTGTGAGACTGAGGGATACTCTCTCGGCTGCCTGATTGTCCTAAATAGAAAGAAACTGGTCCTGTTCCCCAGACACTGCCCAGCATGGACATTTCTCTGCAGGGGCTTGGAGGGGCCGAAACAAACAGACCCTGCTTGCAGGACCCGCGGTGCAAGTGAGCACAACCAGGGAAGGCGGTAACTCGTCACTGGCAGGTTTTAAAGCCCAAATGTGAAACTGACCTAAGGGCTACGTAATAGAAATTGTGATTATTGCCTTGCTTATGGGGAAATTGATAAGTATGCTTATGGATTTTTAAATCTAAATAATACAAATAACGGTAATAATGTAGATTCATAACTAGCTTTGTAAGTGGCTTTTCCTCCATAATGTGTTGGGCACATTCATCCCTATAAAGCCACGTGCACTATAAATCACACATCACCAGTGCCAGGGAATTAGACATGTTCATACCATTTTACTCTAAAATAAATGTTGAAAGGAAGATTCGAGAGACTGCAAAGCTAAAATCAATTTAAAAATAATTTTATGTTCTGCAAAAGGGTCAATCAAGTAGGAAAAATCCCTAAGTGAGTAATTTTTAAAGGGAAAAACACAGTTTTTTTGCGTGGTTTGCATCTCCTGTGCAAGGACTGTCATTGCACCTGCCCTAGCAGGTAGCAGTAACCAGCTGGAACTGGGGGTTCTGCATGAGAGCGGAGTTGGGGACAATCAATCCCTGCTCAATAGAGGGCGGCTCTGCTGGCGGTCTCAGGCTTTCCTCCCAGACGTGAGGCTGCTCAGGGCACAGGCTGGTTCATTATCACTGATGATGGAGAATTGGCCGCACTCGCCTGGACCCTGCGGCCGGGCCCCCGCCTGGCTGTGCTGCGTCTCAGCTTGACCGTGTCTAGAGACTTCTGATGGTGGACTTTAAGTCAAGGTAACACAGATACTTTCGGTTGTCTTGGAGTTTCAAATAATTGCAGGAACCTAGAGAGAAATTATACAATCATGTGACCAAGTGCAAAACCAAATTCCTTTTTCCTTAGCCAGTCCACAAGCCTCAGAACTGCCTACGCATCCATCAAAGGTGGCTCTTCCATTGTGCAGCTGGGGCTACGTCTGGGGCTCTGCATCCAGGGAAATTAATAGTGGAAAAAAGCGATGGAATAGTCAGAATAGTTCCACTGACAGAAAATGGTACTAGTTCTGTTTAAATTAAATGTGTAATCTGCAAACCTCATTTATACTCTCCTAGGGGTTTGCTTTCATTGATCTAATGAGGATGAAGCTCAGAAGTCACTTGCCAGTTGACCTGTTGCAGCTGAGGCAGCTGCACATTATCCTCTTCAAACAAAAAGTGACATCAGTGGGTGAAAAGGAAGCATCGTATTCCAGACCTATGTGCAGGCGTCCAGAAGGAGAGCTGTGCCGCCAGGAAAGCACCATGGATAGGAGCAACTTTTCAGAACTTAAATTTTGCATTTTTATAGACAAGCAGGAAAAGGAAACTTCAAAGTGTTATTTTTGGTTTTGTTTTTTTAAAGAGTTATTTATTTATGCATACAAGAGCTGGGGTACAGGCCAGAGGTGCGGGAACAGAACAGGCAGACTGACTGAAACACACTGCTGAGGGGAGCAGCGGGTGAGACAGGAGAGGTCTGCTGCGCCATGTGGGTTGCTCCCTGGCTGGTCAGGGATCGAACTCATGCTGCAGAGACTGTGGATTGCTCCATAGTGCTGTTCTTAACCCCGTGCGCCACCAGGGAGGCCCAAAAGTGTTATTTTTGATGGCGAGTCACACTGCCCTCTGTGTGGATGCTGGATAGTTTAGCAGGGGACCTTTTCAAGATCATAGAAATATTAATCAGTCTCAAATCACTCAACTTTACCTGGATATTGACATCTGTCTTTTTGGCTCATTCTTATATATATATTATATATATTATATATTTTCTTTTTTTTTGAAGATTTATTTATTTATACATGCAAAAACTGGGGTGTAGGCCAGAGGTGTGGGGGGTGAGAGGATTCACCAGAGACAGAGTGGGGAACAGAACAGGCAGACTGACTGAAACACACTGCTGAGGGGAGCAGTGGGCGAGGCAGGAGAGGTCTGCTGCTCCATGTGGGTAGCTCCCTGGCCAGCTGCAGATCAAACTCATGCAGCAGTGGCCAGCATTAGCTCCATAGTGCTGAGACTTAATCCCTGCGCCACCAGGGAGGGCCTCTCCTCTTCACTGTTAAAAAATTCTAATCAAAGGTACCAGAAAGGATTCCGAACAAATGTCCAATTTCCTGTTTGCAATCCCATGCAGTAAACAAGGGCAGGACTTGAACTCCATGAGCGATTAGGAAGAAAGGGCCAAAAATGTCATTTCTCTCAAGAAATCGCTGTGCACAGGTGATGAGCATGAACACATTGACGTCCTTATCAGGCCAGGCCCCTGGGATGGAGTGGGACCATCACTGACCAAACTCCATTAAGGCGCCTCACCGATGTATCCCTTAGCAACGCTGAGCATCCAGGACACTAAGTCAATATTGTGAAGAAGATTAGTGTATAAAGCACTGACCTTTCGTTTTCAAGATTGTATCCATTTTGAGCCTTGAGTCAAAGATTCTAGCCCAGAATAAGGAGTGTTGAAATGGGAAGTACATTTTGGGACTAAGAGGATGGATTTAATTGGTTGAGGTTACAGAAAGTTGTTTGCATTTAAACGGAATGCAGAGAAAATACTCCACTTGTTAGAACTTTAATGAGGGCTTCTGGCATTTGAAAATGTAAAATCCAATACAAACACACATTTCCCTTTGATTACATTTCAAAATACATTTCTGCATTTCTATGTTTGAGAGACATGGAATTTATTAGCAGTTAATTTGATTAAAGTATGAAAGAAAGCTGCTTAATAACAATATGCTTATATTATTTTTCTCTCTATGAAAGTTTCACTTTCATTTACATGCAAAATAAGATTTTTTCCTTATAATTGTAGTGAAATTTTCTAATGGTTATATAATTTAAATGTGAAACAAAGAAAAAATTTCTAATATACTTTACCTTAATAATGTAAATGGAATAGCCTTCCTTCTCATCCCTGTTTCCAGACACACCTTACATACATGTGAATAAATATACATACATATCCATATATACACAGGCGTGCGTGTGTGCCTTTTGCTTTCATTTTTCAACTTTTCATGAACAATTGTGTTCAAGTTATTAAGTTTTTAAGCAAATAATTACCATGTTAGGCCTCAGTCGGAATCAACACCCATAATAGGAGTTGACAGCACGTAGAGGAAAGTCAAACTCTAGCCCCTTTCAGAAAGAAAGGTAATTGAGTATCATTGAGAAGGATCAGTAAGAGGATCAGTAACAGATGGTCAGCCAAGCAGTGAAGCCGGCCGCACAGCCTGGGGGAGGAGCAGAAGCTTCAATGGGGACTGAAGATTTATCACCCAAGGTGCTGACGCCAAGGGCATGATGGTGGTCCAGGAAGAGGGCTCTTGATGTGTGTGCTGGGGTGGAACACCAAGGTCTATATTAGGGTATGAAGGTGTCTGGATTATTCTCAGACAACAATGCCTGACAGCAGTTGTCTTTTAATCAATGGAATGACATATTTGGATTTATTTCTTAGGATAATAAATATTCAGCAAAATGTCCAGTGGACCAAATTTTGGCAACTTGGTAGCCAAAAGGAAGAAAGACCATTTAGAATTTTATAAAAATAGTGAAGATAAGAGATGAGGAACTCACAGTTAGTTTTAGAGTTAGGAAAGTGTTATGGTGACAGATTGGAGAATTATATTCAGGATATCTGTGCTGATAAGGAACAGGGTCTGTTAGTACATTTAACTGAAGAGGGAAAGAAGACGGGGCGGGTGATGAGGACAGAAGCTGACAAAGGTGCTGCATGTCGGACTCCAGATATATTGGTGAAGATAAAAATGTGGTTGGACGTACTGTGCTTTCATGTTGCCAGGACAGCCAAAGGTGGATTTCCAGAAGACCTGGCACTCAGGACAGCTACAGGGCAGGAAATAAAGTCACAGCCTTCATCAGAATTTAGAAAGTGGGGGGGCTCCCTGGTGGCACAAAGGGTTAAGGCGCAGCACTATGAAGCTATCTTCAGCCACTGCAGCACGAGTTCAGTCCCCGGCCGGCCAGGGAGCTGTCCCATATGGTGCAGCCTGCCTCAAAACTGCTCCCCTCAGCAGTGTTTTTCAGTAGATTTGCCTATTCTGCTCCCCACTCTGTCTCTGGTGAATCCTCTCACCCCCCGCACCTTTGTCTTACACCCTAGTTTTTTCATGCATAAATAAATAAATCTTAAAAAAGAAGGGATTTGAAGCAATCTATACAAATTGGATTAAAAGCAAAAGCAATAGAGATACACATCCATTTATTAATGTTGATGACATCAGAAAAAAAAATGTGGCACAAGGAAAAGATAACTTTCATAAGAAAGAATGAAAGCCTGGTCGATGTTAACCTTTATGGGCCAGGATTATAGACTGCAGAAGGATAGTAATGAGGATATCATATACAGAATAATTCAATTCAAGGTAAGAAGATACAGAGCTCTGTGGCATCGATTCACTCAGTTAGCACTGGCCCAGTAATCTAATGGAGGGAAATTGATCAGAGCCAGCTTTGGTCTAGCACCGGGAAGCCTGGGGAATGGGATTAGACAGACGTGATGCACAATCTCAGTTCTGCTCGGTTCTTATTCTCTTGAAGGGGATCGTTTTCTCTTTGTATTCAAAAGGCAAAGTTGCAAAGTTTTATTGAAACTCTCTCACTATCCTCTACTCCCTTATCACGCCTGGAGATCCATTGTCCTCCTGTTGATCTTTCAAGTCCAAAACCTGGTCTTAAAATGGTTTCTGCTGCTCTCAAATATTCTTACTCAGGTTCTATTCTTGTTCACTAAGATTGACTTTGTTTTGGCTGATCTGATTCCAACAGCATTGACTGCAATTCAGCTTAAGTCATAGTTTCAACAACAAAAGAAATGGAAAAATATCGGTGGATCCTTACATTAAGTCAAAATCTTTAAAGGACCATGAGCTCACTGTGGAGTGTGCCTCGGTTTCACCCACTTATCCCAACTCACACCATATCGCAATTCACATCTATCTGCTGTGCAATTGGTCTCTCCCAAAAGGTTCATGTAAGCTTTTCCCAAGATGTCAGAATAGGCTGCTTCTCCTACAAGTCTCTTTGACATGCGGATCTATGTTCAATCAGTGCCCTATGAGTCTTGGGGGAAACTGCGACCGTCACTCAGAGAGTGCTAGTCGCCTAGATTTAGGAATCTTTCCAGAAACAACACTTTTTTTTTTCTTTTTTAATTGGAGATACTTATCTTAAGGCGGGACAAGCATCTAGAGGCAAATTTTATCATATAAAGTCTTCCTCTCATCATAATGTGAAACCCCCTTTGCTCTCCTTAGTACCCCAGGTCTTTTAATGCCAAATACAACCCTAGTTTGTCTCATTTACTTAGAATTTACTGTCATGAAATTCTACTTGTGTAGGTTGTTAAGATTATTTTTTCCTCTATTGATCTGTCTGATTTTGATGTGTTTGCTCATCCAGCCTCAGAAGAACCCAGACAAGCCAGGTCATGCAGCACTGCATTTGAATAACAGACACATATTCAGCCCAGTCCATTTCAAACACTGACATGACAAGAATCTCCTGGGAATATGATTAAAATTGCAGATTCTGATTCTGCAGGTCTGTCTGGGGTAGACTGAAGTTCAATTTCAGCTTCACCAGGCGATGCTGATGTTTTTGGAGACATTAGAGACCATTTTTGGAGCAGTGAGGATTTAATCTTCCCAAGCTGTGATTCTGCTGGGGGTCTGTTACTCAAATAAATCAACAATTAGAAATATCTGTTAGGGAATTATTGTTCAGCAAGGGGATCTCTTTCTGTCTTAGTTTATACACACACACACACACACACACACACACACATATATATATATATATATTACTTAATTTGATGAAAATGTGTCTATTTCCTGGGATAGTGCTATTCAATTTGCATCCCAACAAAATTCATTGGCAAGACAAGGAGCAACAAATATAGATTTTCGATGTACTTTATTTCTTCTAAAATCTAGAGACAATTAAAATTCAAATAAACTGATGGTATTTTTAGTCATCTTACTCCAAGGGGTTATTTTTTATCATTTGAATTTCCTAAACTGAACATTTAAACTCCTTGGAGTGAGTAGCCTGCCTTTCTGGAAGAGAAGGTAGTTATGGCTCTTTTATTACTCTACTGGGGCAGAAATTGTAACCAAACTAAAATCTACTGTCTGCTTCATTATTTGCTCATGTATAATGCAGAAAGAAGCCTTGTTCTAATCTATTATTTTGGAGACATATTTATCAATACATCTGTCTCTCTCTCAAGAGAGAGCTAAGTAATGGGTTTCACCTTTAAAAAAAGCAGTTTTCATGATCTTGCAATACCCTCAATTGCCAGGAAAAGGAAAAGTGCCACTGCATATTTGGTGCCAGAATGTTTGCCCAATTTTTATTTTGCAAACTCTGGCCTCCCAAATTGGGTCTCTGGGGAATAAACCACAGGCAAGGGCAGTAGAGACTGACTAAACACATAGACCAGGTAGGAGCACTGACATTAAAGAGACCTTTAAAGGTGCAAAGTCATCATTTGGGTAGACACTAAGGAATGCTAAAGGGTCATTCAACAGTATCAAAAAATGAAATGACATGACTTTATGTGTTGTGAAATGATATATTTTATAACAGGATTAATTGCAAATACTGACTTAAATCTACTTCTTTCTAGTTCTACTTATATCTATTTCTTTCAATGCTTTTCACTTACTAATCATGCCTGAATTTGGTTTTACCCTTGCTTTCTTATTTTTTTTTTCTAAATTCAACTTCAGTCTTGTAAAAACAAGGCATAGTCTGTTCAAATTAGTACTAGAGGGTTTGGTCAAAGTTATCAGAGAAACATAGCATACAAAAGGGATCTACATAGGAAAAGAAGTGAAACTATGGTGACTATTTGCAAAGGATATGATACTAAATATAGAACACCCTAAAGAGTCCATCAAAAAGTTATTACAAACAATAAATGATTAGAGCAAAGTGGCAGGTTATAAAATTAACGTACAATCCATACTTTTTATTATACAAGGAAAAAGAAGCAAAATTAGGAAAATAACACCACATATAATTGCTTCAAAAATAAATAAATATG
Organism: Talpa europaea; assembly: GCF_964194135.1. Taxonomy (NCBI): domain Eukaryota; kingdom Metazoa; phylum Chordata; class Mammalia; order Eulipotyphla; family Talpidae; genus Talpa; species Talpa europaea. Next base: position 135,060,289 of record NC_140072.1, read on the forward strand.
GCAGAATCAACCTAACAAAGATGGTAAAAGACCTGTATAGGGGAACTGCAATGTGTTTTTAAAGAACTTAGCTAGTGACATAAGGAAATGGAATGATAGCCCAAGTTCACCAATTAATATAATCAAAATGACTATCTTGTCTAAAATGATGTCATGCAATCCTCATCAATATCTCAGTAATATTTTTCAAAAACACTGAGCAAAAATATTGAAATTTGAGCCTCCCCGGTGGTGCAGCGGATTGAATGCAGCGCTGTGAAGCTGTCTGCAGCCTCTGCAGCGTGGATTCGATTCCCGGCTGGCCAGGGAGATTCCCACATGGCTTGGTAGACCTCTCCTGTCTCACCTGAGGCTCCCCTCAGCAGTGTGTTTCAGTCAGTCTGCCTGTTCTGTTCCCCACTCTGTCTCTGGTGAATCCTCTCACCCTCCCGTGCCTCTGGCCTGTACCCCAGCTCTTGTTTAAAAATTAAAAAAAAAATCTTTAAAAAAAATTTGAAATTTATGTGGAACCACAAAAAAAAACATAGAATTGCAAAAGAAACCTTATAATAAAGGTAGAAATAGAGGTACCATGTCACCTGACTTCAAACTTCACTATAATGCAACAGTATTTTTAAGTATGATATTGGAACAAAAATAGATACATGGACGAGTGGAATGCAATTGAAATTCCAAAATAAATCCATGCATATGCTATCACCTAATCTATGAAAAAACACTAATGACCATAGAAAGAAAAAATGCACTCTCTAAAAAAATGGTATTGGGGAAACTGGAAAGCCACACATAAAAAAGAAAAGTTGCATTACTCACTAACACCACAAGCAACAATAAACCCCAAGTGGATTAAAGATTTAGACATAAGCCCTGCAGCAATAAAATACATAGAAGGAAATATTAGTTGTACATGCCATGATATCAACAATAAAGATATTGTTGATGATCAAACACCTATGGCAAGGGAATTAAAAACAAAAATAAACATGAAACAATTTTGGGCCAATTTCTTCAACTCTCTTTATATTAGCTATTCCCCCCCCCCTTTTTTTTTTCCATCACCAGTATTCTTTGATAATGAATGAAGTATTGAAGTGTTTAAGACAAATTCTGATCCTACCTTTCTTACGCGTAATGTGTTAGGCGCTTCCCTAAGCAGTGTGGCAGAAACAGTAAACAAGCAAACACCAAAGCCCTTAATTTCTTTAGAGCTGAGGAAAGCAGACCTATATTTTGTTAGTTGAGATTAAGAAAAAATAAAAAAGTTTACCAGGCACAAGTCATGCCAAGGTTGAGCCGAGGCCTGCAGGAAATTACAGATATAGTCCGAAGGTGAGAAGGTGGAAGTGCATTCCCTGCAGAAGGAACAGCAAGCACAAAGCACAGAGGTGAGCTGAGGGTGAGAGCCAGACAGCAAAGAAGCTACCACCGCCAGAAGGAAAAGCAGGCAGGGCAGGCAGCTCTGAAAACAAGTCTGCAGCATCACCACTGAGACCTGTGGTTAGCCGTCCTGAAACAGAAACTCGACTGCATCTTCACCAAACAAGATATAAATTAAGACACAGAATGTGAGTCAATTGCAGAATTCATTATGGTAAAGAGGGCAGAAATTTCAGCATCGGACTATGCATAACAGGCTGGTGTGCATTAGGTACTTTGATGAACTCAGTTCTTTGAAGTAAAGATATCATCTTCATCTCATAGCTGAAGGAATTACAAAAGGGATGTTGTACAGCACTTTGCAAGTATTATTAACTGTGGTGTCTTTCCTGACACCATCCCATTAACCATAAGGGCTCTTGAGAACAGCTTCCTTTTCAACCCCAGGACAAAGGAAACAGCATACAATGCTGTGGGATCCCCCACACCTGGGGGCTCGTGGTGGAGAGAAGGGAAATCTGCAAATCCCGCTGGACTGAGATGAGACTAAATGGAACCTGCTCAAAGTTTAAGCTGCACCTCCAGCCTTCACTCTGTGCATATTGGCTGTAAACGTGGGGGGAATGAGATTTTTTTTATTGCAGTAACATTGATTTGCAACGTTGCGTATGATCCAGAGGTGTAGATTCACACCTTCCAGGTGCACTTGACCACCCCACACCCACCACCAAGGCTCTGAAAATCCTCTACCACCTTCTATGGCGCCGGCTCGCGTCTTTGCCCTCCCCACTCTCCTTTCTCGGCAGCCTCCATTCTACCGTCAGATTTCCAAGGTTTGTTATTTGTTTGCTTTCTTTTGACCCTGTGTTTTGTTGCTGTCTATTCCACGTATTGGTCAGGCCCTCCAGCATTTGTCTTTCTTCATCTAACCAGTTCCATCCACGTTGTAGCAAAAGACAGGGGTTTATCTATTCTTATAACTAAGGAATTGAGATTTTTAATCCAGTTTTCAAGTCTCCTGATCTTTTCCATCAGGACATCTGACTCCAGTGATAAATAAATCATTTGAACAGTGATAATAAATCTATACAAGACTTTCTGTAGCCTGAAGATTTATGTGTACCTCTCTTTTAAGGAGTCTTACCGTCCTATCTTCCTAGCCAGCAAATATGATGGTAGTAAAATAATGAGGACAATAATCATCAGAATTTATTAATATTTGATGTGTTAGGCATCGTTGTGTACATGTTGCCTGGAACCTCTATACTCACCCATCAGTCATCATCTCCTGTCTCTGTTTCCATGCCTTCCTCACTTTATGCTGCCATATATATGTTCACTGAAAATGCAGAGTTTCTACCTCAGGGACTTTGCACTTGCTCGGCTTTTCCCTTAAAACAACATCTCTGTGGAGTTCATCACAAGGTCTCCTTCCATTTTCTTTTAGGTTCCTCAACCTAAAGTCACCTAACCAGGAATTCTCTTCTGATGTCTAAAAATAGTCCCCTCCATTCTGGTTACTCTATATGAAATAATCCTACATGGCATAGACATTTTTCAGTGTGCCTCTGCCTTGCAGAAATTATTTATTTGTATTTGTCTGCATCATCTAGCTGACTTCACTAGAACATAAACATATCCACATCGCAGGGACCAGTCTACCTGGCACTGAGGAGGGAAATGTAATTTAAAACCACATTAAGATAACACATCACACCCACTGGGAGGTGGGAAATCAGAAGAAAGATAATACCAAGAACCGGGAGAGGATGTGGGAAAGGAAGCCCTCCCACACTTCTGAGAGGGAATTAAAATGGCGCAACTGCTTGCAGAACCATTTCTCCATACAGAGCAATCACGTGATCCAGAAATTGCATGCCCACCTTACAGCCAAGAGGAATGAAGACTCATGTCCACACAAAAAAGTGTATGTGAATGTTAACAACAGCATTATCACAATAGTCAAAAAGTGGAAATAACACAAATGTTCACCAACAAATGTAAAAAAAATGTTGATGCATGTTAAGGCATGGATGGATCTTTAAAAAATATCCTAAGTGAGAAGCAGTCACAAAACACCACACATGATATGATTCCATGGTCCAGATGGGTTGATTAAAATCATTGAATCCCAAGTGTGCATTTACAGATCAATTTCCTTTTTAGAACAGGGTTACTTAATCTGAGAATTAATGGTCTGATCTTATCCCATTATTTTCCTCTACCTCAGCCATATGTGGAGAATTTCATATAAGGATATTTTTCTGAAGTGTGTTCTGAAGTCTTTTCCTGCTGAATAACAACGGGAACAAATAAATGTATGCTTATCTTATTTCATAATTTAAATTTCATGTGTTAAAAAAAATCACTTGGAGTTTAGTTTTTATTTTGGGTGATTTAAGTCTACATTGCATGGTCAAATGGATTACAGATAGTCATGACAATGACCTCAACTGAAATCAATATGAATTTGATATGCAGGTGTCTTTAAAGTGCTGTTAGAGAGGCCCTCCTTCAAGAAAGGACATGGGCCACTTGGAAATTAACAATAGGATCACCATGCACAACGGTTACCATTTGTCCTTTTCCATTTGTGACAAGAACATATTACTTTTTTTTTCTCAAAATACATGGAAACCTTACTCTCTGAATATCAATCAAAGCCCAATAATATTCTAAAATAATGATTGTGCTGAAAAGTTAAATTCTTTTAATACGTACTTTTTAATGAGATAAAACCTCCTATCATAGAAATGCATTGGATTTCAAACCTGGTATTCTTTTTAATTTCCATAATTCATGAAACACTTTCTTGGTATTTGAGAATGAAGAAAGAGATCCATTGTCTCTAAATTATGAAATCTCTGAGATATATTACTTTTCAATTATTTAATTGCTCGAGTAACTTCCATTATTCCCTAATGGATTGACACAATGGATATTTATTTGTATTCACTGATTTCCTGTTTTATTTTTGTGCCATGAATAGCATGAGAATGGGATGAGTTGGGATTGAATGCCTGGATCATTTTGTTTCCTTTCTCTTTAAAAGAAAAAATTACAGTGTGAATCCTAAATTTAGTTCCTGTTTCAAGAAATCTGTTGACAAGACTTGTGACCTTTGGGAGTCTAAATGTTATTTTATTTCATGTTAATGGCTGATGAAATTTCTGGATTTCTTCTTATCAAAGAAAAAGCACTCAAATTTGTTTGTCTCCTATAAAGATTAAAATAGTGTGGTCATTTGATGGAGTGATTTTTCTTAATCTCTTTACTAGTTATCTACGCATGATAGAGGTGCCTTGATAGTATATGTAGACAAAAATATTTGAAAAGTTTTACATGGATCCAAATTGGTAGAGGTTTTATTTTGAGAATGATTTCATTTTAAAACATAATAAATACTTCCTTCAACTCACAGAGTGATATTTACCCATTCCTGGAATGTATACAAAGATGAGACAATAACCTGTAATTCCTTTAAAATCGAGTATGCCCAAATATGATTGAAATTTTCTTAGTCTTTCTCTCTCTTTGTCTCTCCATATATGTATTTTTTCCTCTTCAAAACATTTATTGGTTAAATTCATGCATGATTATATGGCGAGTGATTAAACCCAAAATTACTTCTGAAGCCACTAAATAGTTATTTAGGATGCTTTAATTTTAAATCTGACACTTCACTAATTTGTGTGAATTCCCAATAGTATGAGGAACTAATGATGTTTACATGCTTTGTATAAATAAGTTTTCATAAATGAGAAATGCACATTTTGTTTTATTTCAAGTGCTATCTCACTTAGAAATACTTGAAAAATGCATTGTTATTATTATATAACTACATAAATATTTATAGTCTTAAGCCTTTTGTCAGTGTTTTACTGAAGTTTAGTATTGATTCAAAAGATACATTTTGCATTATTTTCATTAAGGAATATTGGGAGCAGAATAAAAATAATAAGAATAGTGCTTTATTTTGCCACGACCATTTATGTCCATAATAAGAGCTTATCTAATAATAAATTCTTAAATTGCTTTGTAGAAATCAACTTCCCTGTTCTGACAGCTTTGTCTCTTGCTTTCCTGACTACACAAATGGATCCATACTTTTTGAAAGCTATTTGAAAACATGCAGGCCATCTGCAGCTGAATGAGTGGCGTACAGGAGTTTGTATCTTGCATTTGGTCCCCATTGGCCATTTATTTCTGTTTTATTGTTTTCATTATACACCCTGATCTTCACTCTGTCTCTTATATGGCATTTCTATGTTAAAAAGTAGAGTCAAATATTCATGCACTTTTAAATTGCACTATAATTTTGAGAGCTATTAATCTGAGATTAATCTGGGGTCTCACTGATTGTAGCTGGACTGGGCTTGTACTGCTGAGTTTGAGCCTGGAAGTTACATTTCAATGTTAACTGACTGTTACATGACAAGTAAACAAGTTTAATTGTGTTATTCACCTCATTGACTTTAATGAGTCAATACTAGAGGTAATAGGCACCTCAGGACCAGATGGCACAGGGTAAGAAGTCCCCATGAATACCATTTTTTCCGTCTCAAGTATCTGATAAATATGTTAACTTCCTGCGTTATGGCAATTGTTGAAATTTCTTAGCAGCTGGTCACTTACACAGCACTGCAGGGGCCAATGGGTGCTATTTATAGCTGAAGTCACAGCTTTGTATTCAGTAGAGGAGGGGGGTGAAAACAAATGCTTTCTTTTTGAATTGTGCTACTACATCTTAATTGAAAAATTGCATGAATTATTTTACTCAGTTAAACAAAGGTGCAGGGAATGACTCTGAAAGGAATCAAATAACCGATCGGAGAGCTACGAAAAGCTTTTTTAAATGTCAACATCTCAATCCCACAGGCATATTTTAAATTTGTGCTTTTTAAAATATTTTTTCATCTGTCCTTTTGCTAATTTCCTACATACTCATGTGTGTGCACACAGGCACACTCACACAGAGGCATGAGCACAGGCACACAGAGTTTGAACTAATGTTCATTGCTAAGCTGATAACCAGTCTTAATAAACTATACTAGTCGTATAGTTGTTCTTCTCTTTATGGATTTAATAGAAGACTTTATTTTAACTGAGAAAAATCCAAATATTTTATTTTTAAAGATTTATTTATTTATACATGCAAGAACTGGGCTATAGGCCAGAGGTGTGGGGGGTGAGAGGATTCACCAGAGACAGAGTGGGGAACAGAACAGGCAGACTGACTGAAATACAGTGCTGAGGGGAGCAGTGGGCGAGACAGGAAAGGTCTGCTGTGCCATGTGAGTAGCTCCCTGGCCAGGGATTGAACTCCTGCTGCAGAGGCTGTGGATAGCTTCATAGGTTGCATCTTAAACCCTGCACCACCAGGGAGGCCCAAATATTTTATATCTAAAATTTCATCCTTGGTTGTTAAAGCAATGTTTCAATAGTTGCATGTTTTACAAGGCTCATGGCAGGGCTGATAAACATTACCTTGTCAATTTAATATTTCCCTCAAATACAATAATGGTTTTCAATTAATCACAAAAAGTCACCCATCCTCTTGTGGGTAAATGTCCAGCTAAAGAGGGTTGGCCCAAAGCAGGACCTCAGGTCTGAAAACATGCCACAAATCTCAGGCACCTTAGGAAAGGGACAGAAGGGACCAGGCCAGTCTGGGATGAAAGGTACAAAGTCAAAGTCACAAAGTCACAGTAAGACTAGTGTTGTCAGCTTCTCCTGGAGGTTAAATTGTGTGCACACCTGAAGTGTGTAGATGCTCACATATATCAACTCAAGCTCCTCAAGATGGTGAGGAGTCAAGAGTCACTGCAATGATAGTTTACAACACAGTGTAACAAATTCTCCATCCCTATAAAGTATTTTATCACTGACATGGATAGAATTGCTGGCATGTGATAGTGATAAGGCAGTTACTTGCAAAATATATAATTGACATTAACATAAAGCACATCATTTGTATGTAAATATATACATATATATGTATACACATGCAGTTATGTGTCTATATAAGCATTTATAGGCATATGTAGAGACTATATAGTATACAAAGTAATAAAGCAGATAAATCCATAGAAAAATAAACAATGACTAGAATAAGGACTGAAGAACTGAGGATGGTAGAGGGATAATCCAAGCTCTGAACAGAACATCTAAAGAAAAGAAAAGCTGATAAAATGTGGTTTGTGATCTGGCGTATTTGTGGCACTTGTGGCTATTATTGGGACAGGTGAAAATAAGCATTGTGTCCCTGTTAGTTTCCCAGTTTTGATCATTGTTTTATAAGAGAATGTGGTGTTGGAAGAAAACATCCTTGGCCTTCAGCAAGAAGAACCGTGAGGCAGTGATACAGGGTGATCGGGTCTGTGACTTACTCTCACAGTGTGCATAAATACACATGACTGCCTGCATCATCTATGCTGCAATTGGAAAACATACCGCCGACAGTGGGAGTGTAATTGGTTCACAAACTCAGAACAACATTGTTCAACATCTGCTAACACCCAGCCTATGCCTAGCGTGACATGCCACTTTGCAAGAGTCAACATATATGCACATATGAAAAAGCCGAAGGTGCGATTGCTCCTGCTAACATTATTTCTAACAGCAGCACTGACTTAAAGAACTCAAAAGTTAATCAAGAGTAAAATGTGTAGAGACCTCCCTCGTGGTGCAAGAAGTAAAAATTCTCAGCACTATGAAGCTTTCAGCAGTCACTGCGGCACGAGTTGGATCCCCGGGCCAGAGAGGTGAACCACATGGTGCAGCAGACCTCTCCTGTCTCCCTGCTACTCCCCTCAGCAGTGTGTTTCAGTAGATCCACCCATTCTGCGCCCCACTCTGTCTCTGGCGAATCCTCTCACCTCCACACCTCTGGCCTGTGCCCCAGCTATTGTGTGCATAAGTAAATAAATTTTGAAAAAAAAATGAGTAAAATGTGAGAGTGGTACTTTCATATAATGGAATTACAAGCAGTGGTGGAAATGAACTGTTGTTGCATGAAATGATGTGGATGAAGCGAGGCAAACACAGGTGCTATCTGCTCTATTATTCTATTTATATGAAATTGAAAAGCAGGAAAGGTCTGGTTATAGTGACAGAAATCTGGAGATCGGAGACTTGCTGGATTAGCATCAGGAGTGACTGGGGGCCTTCAGGGCCTCCCCGTGTAGGTGATGCTTCTTTTCTGAGCCCTGGGGGGGTAGTTTCACAAGTGTATTCAGTTAGAAATAATTAATTGACCAGTTTTGTGCACTTGTCTGTTGTGTCATTCTTAAATAGAAATGTTTGGAAATAGAAAAAAAAATGTAGGCAATTAGAATTAGAATTCAGAGTTACCAAATTGTCATTGACCCTGTGCCTTTATCTCTTTCAGCTTTACTGAGTGCTAATCACACATTCTACACTCTTAGACAAACATGTTCATCTGAGCAGAAGGTGTAGATTCCTCCATCAAGGTCCTTAATGATCTGTATTCAAAATCAAGAAACTTAGACCCGGTGACTATGTGGAAATATAGAAAAAATATTTTGTTAAAATACTAAGGAAGAAAATGGCAATAGACTATAAGATATTAGCAGTGTTGTGATGTCAATGGATAAGGTGAATTTATATGGACAAGGATGGGTTGTGAAGATAGAAAAGTGAAAAAAAAAAAAAAAACATGTGTCCAGGATAATTTTGATGTATCTGAAAATTATTTCCTTCAATGGAACATTTTCATGATTAATATCTAATTTTTTTTAAGATTTATTTATTTATGCACACAAGAGCTGGGGTACAGGCCAGAGATGCAGTGGGGAGGGTGAGAGGATTCAGCAGAGACAGAGTGGGGAGCAGAACAGGCAGATTGACTGACATACACTGCTGAGGGGAGCAGCAGGGAGACAGGAGAGGTCTGCTGCGCCATGTGGGTAGCTCTCTGGCTGGCCGGGGATTGAACTTGTGCTGTAGAGGCTGCGGATTGCTTCACAGCACTGTGCTTAACCCCTTGCACCACCAGGGAGCCCTAATATCTAAATTTTAGGAGTGATAACTAAATTTGAAAAACTCTGAACTTTAAAAAAATTCAGGAAACTCAAGAGGGGTGATTAGGTCATGTTTCCTAGGCCTGGATTATTCAAAAGGATTAACTAAGCTCCATCTTTGGGTTTTTCTTTTTGTCCCTCGAATAACACTGGTGTTTGACTTTCAGATCATTCCAGAATGAAGAGACTAAGCCAAACTGTCAGATCTCTTTGCACTCTCCTAAGAGGAATAGACATTCATCCAAACTCCCTCATGGGTTTGGAAACCAAAGTGTCTCTTGCTTACATGTCCTCTTCCTGCATTCTTCCTTTCTGTCTAGGGTCCCATGGCTTCTCCCAATCCTACCCCACTTTCTCTGCCTTCCTGATATAATCTTCAATTTGAATGTGGTCGCAGAGATATTTTAATTACTCTGACACAAACATAGCCCTAATTATCTCAGTAAAAAAAAAAAAAAAATGATCCAGCAATGTTTGGGATTTGGGGCCAAAAACTTAAGTCCTAACTGTATATTGCACATGCCCTGCCTGTGAGGACCTTTTGAGGAAGCTAATTCATGGCGAAGGCCATACCACAGATGTTCCCAAGTCCTCTCCACACCCCAGAGCACCCTGGTGTTATGGCCAGGCTGGCTGTGGGGATGTCCCTTATTTATGTCAGACAAAAAGAAGTCAGTTCAGTTGGAAGAGCAGTCTCTTGCCACAGGAAACCCAGGATTAGGTTTTTCTAATTCTAGATATGGACAAAATATCTTTTCAAAATTTTGAACAATCCGTGGCCCATACAGAGCTTGATTTATTTAAAAACATACTTCCCTAAAATTGTTTAGAGAAATCTAAAAGCTAAGCACGTGCACATATTCCTGAGAGCTGAAATCTAACACTCACTAAATTCTGATGGCCTGTGAAGACAGCTTTGACTTCATTCATTAATTTCTATTTTAATGTGTGGCCATATCATCTCTCTCCTCATAAGTGCTTCTCAAATGACCTTTCATTAGCATCCCAGCATCCCTGAGATCTCGCTCTGGGTATCTTCTTTTAAATGTTCCTCTTCCAGCTAAAATCACTGCCATAAGAATCTACACTGCTACAGATTGTTGGGGCACCAGAATGTGTTTTCTTTTGAGGAGTGATGTTTATTCTTCTATTTGCATTATATTCAGAAAGAGAAAGTGTCTATTCAGTACGTATTCAATCCTGACAGATGTCCTGTGAAATACAGTATCCTGCAGACCAGACACTTCAGAACTTGGCGTGCCTTTAAAATATAACATGAGAGTGTTCTTAAAATAGTTTGACAATATCCTTCTTCTCCATTTAGAGGAAAGGGGAATAGTTGAGTGGCATAAAATGACACACGTAAGTGATAGGAGACTTTCGTAGTCACGTGCCTCTGATGTGATGGTTTATCCAGGGCAAGGCCATAGCCCTCCGTAAAAATATTGTTTCATAAAAATGGCAATTTATGAAAGAAGAAGAGAAAACAAAACAAAACAAAAATTCCAAAATAAAGTTAGACACGGTAATGGGACATTTCAGAAAATGTTCATTTCGATGACATCATTTCCATGGACTTAGTTATGGGAGTCACTGGGAAGAAAACAGGTGCAGATAAAATGGTGGGTTTGGACTTTTTTTTAGGAGAACGTTAAACTCCATTCAAGAAAAACAGTGTGAATGAATCTAAATTGCAAGTTCCTATATGCAAAATAAATAACAAGATAGAGTGAAAAAGTGTGCACATTTACCAAGTAAGAAACTTGGAATTATTTATGCAAGGCAGGAGACTCAGCTCCTTTAAAAACTGGTTTCGTTGACTACTCATGAATTCCTGTAAACACACACAAGGGTTTGAGAACCCAAACCTTCCCCACTGCCCCAATGAAGACACTGAGATCTAAAATATACCTTAAAGAACATACTTTACTAATAAAAATTGACTATTCCTGTGAATTCCTCCCCAGCAAATAGCTTGAGTGTTCATTCTGGAGATGACCCATCAACTGCAGCAGGAAGTATTGACAGCCGGGCCCAGCTCCACCAGATGACTCTGCACAGCAGGTGAAGCCATCCAAGGCTGGGAAGTGCATCGTGGGAATGTGGAGGACTTCCAAGCCTTCTCTTGTGGGTATTGAGGGAGCTTCATGAGAACATAGCCTGGTTTTCTATTATTCAGATGTTCTAAATTTCTAAATAAAATGGTATTGATTTAGCTTTTGTAAGTGTTCTTCTGAAATATTTTCAAACAGATCTTTTCAGCTTAGGGATGATTTTATGTACAAAATCTTACCCTAGATATTAAAAATTAATAGAAAGTTCTAGGATTAGCTGAAGAAATAAGATAAATGTAAGTGAGTTGGGGCATTTGGGTGGGCTTTAGAACTTTTAGGTGGGACAAGCTTTTAAAACTGCAAATAAGAATCCGTCCTTGGGGCGAAGGCTCTTGGGTCTGTCTGTCCTGGCTGGGCGCCAGCACCCCTGTGCTGAGTGATTGGGGGGTGCTGACAAAGCAAAACTTCAAAGCTGCCTCCAGGGTAATTTTGGTTTGGAATCATTCTGTTCTCCCCACATGAATCTCTACTTTAAAACCAAAACTTTCACACAGGAAACCAAACATTTATATTCTCCATTTTTATTCCTTTTATTGCGTTTTGAGGGAGCATTACCTCAGTTTATGTCGGTTTATATAGTACATTAAATGCTGTAAATTACCATAAAGTGTAACAACACATCACACAGTGATGTCGGAACCATAAATCATTACTATTTCCTGCTGCAAACAGATGTTCTTATTTTTAGACCCATGTCAAGATTCATTTTCTTCTTCCAGATTGTTGAGCCGATCTTTAAATTTTCTTATCAAAATGAACTACTATAGTCACGCTGTCATTTATAAGGCCAGCAAAATGAGCTGCTCAGGCATTATTCAAGGCACATCAAATTGCAAACATCACTCGTCCCAAATTGGCTACAATTACGTCAGAATGTAAACCCGAAAAGATGAAACTGATTGACTTTAAATGATGATCTTATTCGACATCATTAAGTAAAGATGACATTTTAACTTCTGCTGAAAGATCATTATGTATGATTTAAACAGTGATGGTTTTGCCAGAAGTATCACAATTTATGTCTGCAAACCTGGCTGGGTGTCGCTTTGCCGTTGGGATTAGTACATCATTGGTCAGAAAAGGGAGCGTAGAATGTGTGTTGCTATCTGCTGTTTCTCCCTAACTTTTCTCTCCAACCTTTATTTTGCTTCATTTAAGGGTCTCACTGTTGAGGGCTGGGTCCAGAGGAGGATGTAGTTGCCCTAAGTCAAAAGGTGTTGGCTTAGAAAGCCCTGTGAGGAAGATTGAGAACCCACAGAAGTTCCCTGAAGGAAAATCAGAGGAACAAAGGAGGCAAGGAAATGTGAGGAAAGCGTGTCACACCCTATTAAAAAAAAATAGATCTCCTTGTGAGAAGCAAATCACCCATCACGAAACAATCTAGTAATAGATCACCTGACTCAAGAGTTAACTGGGAATTTTGAGATTGTCATTTTTTTGTGTTTTCTGTGTTGACAAGCGTGAGATCAAGTGCAGTACGTGTGAGAGTGTTTAATTCATAATCTAAGTGCAAAGGGTGATATTCAAAATGCTATTTGGGAATGAATCCAGTAGTGTAATCATTTTTGTGTTCAGTGGAAAAACTACTCTGAAATGATTTCTACAGGCATTTGTGAGGCAAAACCCTGAAAAAAAAAAAAACAAACAAAACTTTTAATTGTTAAATCCATGGTCAAAACTTCAGTTTTAGATGCAAACTTGAGTTTCATAATCTTAGAAAACATTTTGTGAAAATGAATTTTCCTTCCTTTCATTTTTTAACATCAGTTTTATATGTTGTAACTTTATGCTTTTCTACTTTCGTGCTTACATTTTGCCCGGATATTTTTGGCTCTTTTCACAGCTCCTTCGTTTCTCTTTAATTTTCCTTTACACACAAAATAAACTTTTAATTTACTTTCTTAACACCAGAGTTAAAGACTATGCAGCATTTACCTATACCACGAAGTAAGGGAACACACCATCCCAGAATGAAGCTGGCGCTTACTGACTAACCAGTTAAATGCCTACAGGTGGAAGCAATGGTGGCTGGACCAGGTTTGCATCAAAAGATGGAGAGGAGAACTGCATTGGCATCTTTAGGAACCCATAAAACAGAGGAAAACCTTGACTTTTAAAACTATTAGTCATTACTCTATGATTAGTTGTGATAATTGTTTATATGCATTATTATTATTATTTTTAAAGATTTATTTATGCACACAAGAACGGGGGTGTAGGCCAGAGGTCGGGGTGGTGAGAGGATTCACCAGAGACAGAGTGGGGAGCAGAACAGGCAGATATACTGAAATACACTGCTGAGGGGAGCAGTGGGGAGTCAGAAGGGGTCGGCCGCACCATATGGATAGCTCCCTGGCCAGGGATTGAACTCAGGCTGCAGTGGTGATAGTGTGATAGTGTTGAGACTTCCCCTGCACCACCAGGGAGGCCTCTATAAATTATTATTTTTCAGAGAATTATCCCTGAGTATGATCTGTGAATCACAGGAAAAAATAAGTCACATGTTATCTTAGAAATCATGGAAGACCATTGTTCAATTTAACTTGCAGATTTATGGAAATCCATTATCTTGAGATTCACATTAATAGATAGTAAACAGAAATTCTTCAAGTGGCATTTGATATGACAGTTTGTTTCCATTGGCGATGAAAGTTAATTCAAAGAGACGTAGAAATATATTCACATCAAATTGACATAAAGCATGTTTACAAATTAAATACTTCTAGAATCACTAACTCAACTTACCATAATGTCTTAAAATGTCTCAGAACAACTTAATACAACAGTCACTGAAAGTAATTGATAAGACTATAATATAATTTAATTGCAAGGAGAAAGTGTGTCTCATTTTGTATTTTTATGTCGTCTTTTGTACAAAGGGTGAGATTTTAAAAACCAATTATTTTGTATACTTGGAGGAAATGCTAAAGTCTTGTGATTTTCTATGGTGACTTCAAAGATTGATGCAGCTCAGAAGTTGATCAAATGAAGGGTAAAATAAAATAATGAAGAGCATGATTTTGCACATCTATGATAAAAATAATTTTCCTCCCAGAGAGGGTTGGATTCTCTGCCTTGTGCAATTTCTTTTCACATTTCACATGTTGTTTTCTTGTTTACCTGAAACTGATTACCATGTCAGAAAACATGCAAGTATTCATCTTCAGTTTCATGAAGATAAAATTAAGTAGATACTCAATTTGTCTCAATCAATTATGTCCAAGGATGTGTGCCAAAAATATCTTTGTGCTTCGTGAATATTAAACATGAATAAAACTGTTGATAACTATAACCCTGAAGACCTCCACTCAGGGCTATTCTTTAATTTTCATGTGATCATTCCTTATTTTCTACAAATAGACATTATTGCAAGTCATACCTTTTGACAAGGAGGTGTAAATAAAAAAGAAAATCATGAAATTTGTAAATAAAAAAATAAATACCTGCTTATTTATTTATTTATTCATTTATTTTTTGTGGGACCCTCGCCAGCGTCCGGGAAACGAACAGGTGCTGCAGAGGCTGCGGGCAGCCCCGCAGCCCAGCGCTCAACAGCTACACCACCAGGGGAGGCCCCCCAAATACTTGCTTATTGATATGATTTTTGTCCTCAAGTTGTCTATCATTTAGTTGGGATGGCAAAAAAAAATAGTAACAAAGAAGGAGTCAGTACTATAGAAATTCTTGTATAATGAAACGCTGTTGTACCGTATCTACTGTGAAATTTGTAGTAGCTCTTGGAAGGGGTGGTGAAGGTGGTCCTTGGTGCTGGAACAGGATTTGAACTGTCCATCACAAGGTGGATAGGATTCTGCTAAGAGAGTAAATTGAACGTGCAAGAGTACAGGGAGCTGAACTGGCTTGAGAGTCAGGAGCATTTTGGTAAGAAGGAGCCTGGCATGACCAGATGTTCGAGACCCTCTCTGCACTTCTACACTTTCATGAGCAATCTGAAACCATTATTGTGGTATTGGCTTTTCTCCCAGGCTGAATCAGAATCAGATATTTTGAAATCTTCTATCTGCCACATGGCAAGAACAACAGGGTCACAATCTCGTCTATAGTGTGAAGAATGCAAAGAATTCCATAATTTGCCTGTCCATGGAGGCCACTGAAGGACAGAGGTGTCAAATCTTCTTATGTTACCAGTAAATGCATAAAATTTTCATGGCATGTAAGCAGTCCTTCCTTAGTATTTATAATTTGCAAGTACCTGCACTTCTTTCTCAGGTATGGAGAG
This sequence comes from Talpa europaea, assembly GCF_964194135.1. Classification (NCBI taxonomy): domain Eukaryota; kingdom Metazoa; phylum Chordata; class Mammalia; order Eulipotyphla; family Talpidae; genus Talpa; species Talpa europaea. Next base: position 135,076,062 of record NC_140072.1, read on the forward strand.
TCACAGAACTAATCACCATGGACATGAGCTGCAAGCATGCCAATGGCATATAATTAAAACAAAACAAAACAAAAATGCAAGGATGGTCCTGCAAAAAAACTAATGAAAAAATGAGTTTGGATTAAATTTTCATCTTAGAAATGTATAAATTCAAAATTACTGTAATTAATTAATGAACTCCAGCACTGTGCTCATATCATCATCTTCTTACATGTAATGACTTAGTCACAATGTGAGTTACAGTGATTACTGAAATCAGTGAGAATATTCTGAATCATGATGCTGATGCTTTAGTATTTCATTGAAACAGCATAAAAATAGAATAACACTGTGTCTTATTATTTGAGATAACTTTTAATGACTTGCTACTTTTATTCTTTGTGAAACTTCAGGACAAAATGTGTACATGCAAACAATTTAAATTCTTCCATCATTAACTAGAACAGGACAATACTCACTACTATTATTTCTTTCCTTTTTACATGTCACTTAATTGTTTCAGTTCTCACCATACTGTGTATACAAATGTTAGTATGTTAATGCATGGTCATCTCTGCCTTATAAATCTTGTTCTTGCATATTTGCATTGTGTTCCTTTTGCCAAACACTCCCTATTATTTCTGGGAGAACACAGATGTCTAAAGACAACATTTTCTCCCATTTCTCTTATTGTGAAAATACTATAGACAACAAATGATGCTACTCTCAGAGATGGAAAGTTTATGGTAGTAGATTAAAATCATGAACAAGTGTATCTTTCCAAGATTGAGTGTTGGTCCCCCAGTCCCACAGCACTATGTCATCTTTCGCATGATGGACTTTGTCTTAGTTCCTTTCCAACAAGAGCTAACTAAAAATAATATGACAGGTAATTTCAGTGATTTTAATAAGAATGTCTAAAATGACCTGGCCCCTATATTCACATAGATGCATATGCTCAGCTTTCCCCCCCTAGACACTGTCTCAGTGTCAAAGTCTGTTCCTACTATCTTTTCACCCCCCCCCAAGCCAAGGAATTTAAATTAGATATCAAAGTAGAAATTACCAGTCTCATAGCTCAAACATTCCTTTAACTGTGTTAAGAATCATACATTTTATTGATTGAGATCAAATACTCAGAGGTGGTTATGACTTTTTTTGAAAGTTAATTAACCTCTGTTAGCTTTTGAACTCTTGATTCATTTATCAAGTTATCAATGTTCTTCATACTTGAGTAAAATTATCTTCTGTGCCATTTTTGTTTGTTTTACCCATACCACTCACCTATCCCTTTTACTGTCATGAATTCAACCTGACACAGCAGGATTGTGTGCTTTTCCCATGTCTAAGCTGAAAAAACAGGTGTGGACTTCTGAACCCACCTGATATCTCTTTGACAATGTAATTTTGGAACAATTTATCATTCACTTTCCATTGTATTGTCTTCATTCAATAATTGTTATCGTTGAGGCACCGGATTCATTTCAGTCACTATGCCCAAGCTTTTCATGGTTTGATTTGAGGCACAGGTACAGATCACAAACAACATTCATTTATTCAGATCATAAATCCAACTATATTTTAGCAGATACATATTTTTAAAAAGTGGCTGATAAACTTTGTTTTATGTACAAGCCCAAATAGTATTTAAGCCCTGAGGGTTATATGCTTCTGTGACAATGAGTCAACATTGTGGTAACTACAAAAGTTTTCCTTTCTAGGAGGAAAGCAGGAAAAAGGAGTTTGGCTGTGTTTTAATAAAAAAGTAACTTACAAAATTGAATGGCTGGTGAGATAAAATGAGGACGCACCCAGCTGGGTGAAGAGAAAGACCATGACCAAAGGTAGACTGTGAAATGTCCTCATAAGGTAGCTGTCCTGGAAGCCCAGAACAGGTGCCATAAGATCACACAGCTCTCCTGTTTTCAGGTCTTAAATCCTCACCAGGCTCAAAAGCATCCTCTTTCCTTCAAACATGTGATTCAGGGTTTTTGTTGAAAAAAAGTTAGAACAAAATAGTTGTATCTACTTTTGACACATACATGTCCAGACTTATGAGAATGTTATAATATTGACTTTTTTGTCCTCTTCTCACATCAAAAAATCATTCAAGTTGGACACTTTTCTATTATTTCAACACAAAGTTAAGGAAGCAACCTTTTCTATAGTGACTACACTTAATCTACAACCTACACTGGTTCAGCTTCTGTCTCTGCACCCATCCACCTAGTTCTGAGAAGTCAAGTGAACGCAGCTCACCCACAGTGCTTAGGGAAGGTGGCATTAGCAACAGCAAGACGAAAGATACTTACCTTATATGAAGCATTCACCTTTGAGGCCCACCAGTTATAAATAGCTCAGTTGCTGTTTTGGAAGCTGGTTGGCAGCCAGGAGGGAGAGGAAAACAGATTGAGGTGAGCCGCAGGGCGACCATCGCGGTGGGCAGAAGGCTAGCCATTATGAAAGAGTCAAAGGAACATAAAAAGCACATTTAAGTAATGAAAGGAGGAAAATCTAGGAGGTTATTATTCTATTCACATTCCGGCCATTCCACTATCTCGTCAACATAGCTATTGAGAAAATTAACAGGAGGAATTAGAGGAACTCAGATATGAAGCACAAAATAATCATATTATCCTTTGGCAATGAATCTCACCTTCTGCTTTTGAAATATAGCCAGGGGACGCAGAGGAGCAGAAAGGAAACAGACAACCAGACATACAGTGGATCTGGGGGGCACAGGAAATGCTTGGTCAGTTCACATATGTTGCATAATTTATGGAACATCTTTTAAAATAGCTAAGCCTTCCTTACTTGTGTCAGTGGCAACTCCAACAGAGAGCGTCGTAACAAACCATATGTAAGAGTGCTTCTTGAAAACCACGGCTTTAACCTGGATTCTGTTTTATCAAGAACAATCAAAGCAAAAGAAATTGTGTTAGTCTTGCAGACACAAATGTACTTAAGCTTTTTTGGATATCCTTTTAGAGTTTACAAATGCAGCCCATGAAAAATATTATAAATAAAAAATAATTTGACTTGTCGCTACAAATAAGTGGAACTTAAGCTGTTGTAGATGATGTTTAGCTAATTGTTTCCCTCAAATGAAGCATTGTAAGATCAATCAGTTAACTGCTTTTTGGGGGTACAAAATACAGTATTTGATGCTCTAGAGACATAGGAAGGAATCTAAAGTCATCCTTTAGACAGATTTTAATAAGGTGTATGCTTCCAACTTCAAACAATAAAAGAAAAAAATCCATCAAAGCAGGTAGAATGATGTTACTGTGCTCCATTTATATATTGGATCCTTTGCCTGTGAATGTAAGAATTAACCCCAGCAACTCCAAAGATAATGTTAACAGTGCTGATGACAGAGCTGGTTTACTTACAATTTTCAAGGTTCGTAACGTTAAGCATGTTAGCAATCGAAATGGTTAGAATTGAAATGGTTCTAAATTTACAACTTAGAAGAATGGCAATTCAAAAGCTAATACTTCTTAGAGGCTTATTGGTATTATCCAGAGATTTCCAGTACAATCATAATCCATTTTCCTCCACTTATAAAATAATTCATTTTTCTGGTGTGTAGAAATGCGGAGGTGTTAAGCTAGCTGATTCAAATCAATGGGTAATGTAGTATATGTGAAACAATTTTTACCTCTGAAGTATTTTCAAATGTATTACGTTATCTCTAATTAGTGTGAAACCCTCCCTCTACAGTTTAGAAATAAAAGCAGTAATATTAATTGATCTACCCAGATTTAAAGAGTAAACTGTCAAAAAATTACTGCATGTAATATTTGCTAATTTATATTGCAGAACTTTCTACCAACTATAAAAGCAGCTTTTGTGCATAATGAAAAAGTGCTTTAACATGCAATTAAATAATAGATTTTCATAATTTCCCAGGAAAAGAATGTACAAAAGACTATGTTAATTCCCTAGAATAGGCAATTCTGTACATTGAGTTGCAACTGTATGTCTACTAAAGTTTTATGTGATTGTGGAAAGAAGCAAATTTATGAAAGATTTTAATTGGTACAGAAAAATGTAATAATGTGTCTTATACACTAAATCATTTGTTTTTTATGAATATCACCCTATAAATTCTACTTTTTCCTTTTATATCTTTATAATCATATAGTGTGACTATTTTTCAAAAGTGGATGTGTGTAGCTTCATTTAATTACTTTTAATTTGCTACTATATATCATTTTTCATAAGATGAATCACTGTCATACAAGCAGATAAAAATGGTGGTGAGAACACTGATAATCCAAATGCTTTATAGAAATTTTCTTTTTATGTCAGTCTGTTATACATACTTGTAGTGAGAAAGTTATCATTTTTTAACCCAATTACAAATTATGTAGGGAATGTAAAGGATAACAGATAAATAAGCCCAAAGAACTGTGTAGTGATAATATATAGAAAATATGAAAAAATCACTATATTTCACATCATTTGGTGTCTTTATATAGTTATAGGTGGTATCTAACGCACCTATTAAAAGACAGATTGTTATAGTGGATCAAAAAACAAGACCCAGCTATATTCTGTCTACAAAATATTACTTTAAATCTAATGGCACATATAGATTAAAAGTAAGTGCATAAGTGCACATAGTAAAATATGTCATGACCCCACTAATCACAAGCAAAAGGAGTAGCTGTTTTAAAGGCAGAGGAGACTACAAGTCAGGGAAATTATCAGTGAACAAGTGCCTTACATTATGGCAAAGGGGTGAATTCTCCAAGAAGATATAACAATCTTTAAACATATATGTGCCTAATTACACAGTATCAAACTATGTGATGCAAAAAAGTAATAGGATTGTAAAAAAAAAAATAAATAAATGGAGCTGCTACTATAGTTGAAAACTCTAACACTCCTCCCATCAGAAATGGGCAGAAGGAGTAGTCAGAAAATCAATAAGGAGATAGTTGAACTCAGGAATACTATCAATCAAGATATAAATGACCTCTATAGACGACTTCATCCAATAGTAAAACACTCATTCTTCTAAAGCTTATACGAAACATTCACCAAGATAAAGAGCATTCCAGGTCATAATACACACTTAATAAACAGAAATCAGGGGCTCCCTGATGGCACAAGGGGGTTGTACACAGCACTATGAAGCAATCCGCAGCCTCTACAGCACGAGTTTGATCCCTGGCTGGCCAGGGAGATTCCCACATGGAGCAGCAGACCTCTCCTGTCTCTCCCGCTGCTCCCCTCTGCAGTGTGTTTCGGTTGGTCTGCCTGTTCTGTTCCCCACTCTGTCTCTGGTGAATCCTCTCACCCCCCCCATCTCTGACCTGTACCCCAGCTCTTGTATGCATAAATAAATAAATCTTTAAAAAATAAATAAATAAGCAGAAATCACATAATGTGAAAATGAACAATGATGTAAAATCTATCTATGTATGTATGTATCTCTCTATCTATCTTTATATAAATTAAAAAAAGAAATCACATAATATTGGGGTTCAGACCAAAATAGAATTAAACTAGAAAGAATTAGAAAATTATCAGAGAAATCCCCAAATACATGATGATTAAACAATGTACTTGTAAATAACACATGACTCAAAGGAGAGTGCTCAAAATAATTTAAGCAATTTTTAAACTAAATGAAATTAAAACACAGCTTATCAATGTTTGTGAGATGCAGTGAAAGCAGTGTTTGGAAGGACATCTACTGCACTAAAATATTAGGAAGGATGAAAAGTTGAAAACATGTATTCTAAGTTTCTACCTAGGAAAGCTAGAAAAATGAGAGAAAATTAAAAGTAAGCAGAAGAAATGAAATAGTAAGAATCTGAGCAAATATCAGTGAGATTGAAAATAGGATATCTATGAGAAAATCAATGAAATCAAAAGATTTTTTTTTTGAGAAATCTACAGAATCAATAAACCTCTAGCCAAACTCATTAAGAAAAAAGGAGAAAGGATGCAGATTATTAAAATCATAAATGAAAGAGTGAAAATCATCACAGGTCCCATGGATTTTAAAATTAAAATAAAAATATTAACAATAACTCTATACTAATACATTTGATAATCCTGTTGAAATTAACCAATTCCTTGAGAGAACCCATTTGGCAGAACTTGTATAAGAAGAAATAGACAATCAGAATAGGCCCTTACTTATTTCAGAATAGGCCCTTACTTTTTAACTAAATTAAACCAATAATAACTTTTCAAAACAGAAAGCACCAGGCCTAGTGAATACTGCCAAATTTTTATGAATGAAATTATTATACCAATATTCTTCTACTCAATGTTGTTTTGAATCTTGCATTTCTCTTTAAAGCCTTTAAAAACAGTTAGAGCTATGGGATTCCTGTCTTGGATAAACTCTGATAGTTCAAGTACGATAGTTTAAACTCTCTTTAAAGCATGATCTTATCAATGTCTGACTACACTAGCTTTACATAATATTAATTAGGTTTAAAGCTATGTTTTCCTTGCAATTCTAAGTTATTGTTATACCTGTACATGCATTATTTAGATAGGCAAGTGAGATAATATAAGGTAGTATACTATATATATTGGTCTTGAAAATTATGAGCTTGGGCCTCCCTGGTGGCTCAAGGGTTAAAGACCCAGTAATATCAAGCTATTGCCAGCCACTGTGGTGTGAGTTCTATCCCCAACCAGGGAGCTGACCCACATGGCCAAGCAGACCTCTCCTGTCTCCCTGCTGCTGCCCTCAGCCTGCTCTGCTCCCCAGCCTCTCTGGTGAATCCTCTCACCCCACCCCCAACTCCTGCACTTCTGGCCTGTACCCCCAGTTCTTATATGCATAAATAAATAAATCTTAAAAAAAAAATTATGAGTTTGACTTCTAAAGTCCACGGTATTCCTAATTAGTTCAATAATGTTTGATAAGTCATCCAATACCTAAACTTACTTTTTTGTATTTAGTGCAAATGTGATTTGATTTACATTTTAGAAACACACTAGGCTTCTTGCTTTTAGTCACAGTGGCCAAAAAATAGCAGTGAAATAAAAAATACAAAAGCCATGGCAAGATAGCATGAGATAGAAGTACTAGCTTAAAACTAATTGGAGACATATTGAAGCTTTATAGTCAGATTAGAATAAGCAGATAGGAGCAAGAAAGGGAATATTTAGTGTTTACTTATTTTTTTGTTTTATCTATATCATTGGCATATTTTACTGGTAGTAATATATTTTATTAGTGGTATTAATTTTTTTATGTTAACAGAAACTTGGTTGGAAGAAAGTTAACAGCACTACTTGAGGTATGTTTGAATCTAAGCAGAAAATAACAAATCAGTATTGCTTCCAATTAGCATAATAAAATGATGAGTGTATGGGAACTAAGATGATATTCTTCTGTGTCAATATTTCCAGCAAATGTAGCAGACAGGTTTGGGATTTGGACTGGGAAACTAAGTGTGAGACAGAAATGCCACAAGGATAGGGAGGGATTAGCCACTTGCCAGGTGTTTTTCATAGAAACAAAGGATTGTTGTAATGAAAAAAACAATTAAAGACGCACTTTGTATAAGTCACTAGAATTCATCTGGGAGCAATGCGCAGTCAGGAAGTGTGAGCGTGGTGAGGAGGAAAGCGACAGGCACATTTTCCAATAAAATGTGTGCGCCTTAATTATGCAAAAGGACACCCTACCTGGGAAAACCAGTCAGAGCTGAACCAACTTCAAGGATTCAGTATGAAGGTTTGGAGGGGAAAACGGATACAGTACCATTCTCCTAAATTAATAACACAGCATTGTAGGGTAGATAGGTGAAGATAGGAGAATGAGGGGCCTTCAGGAGCCATAAAACTGAGAATGGTTTCAGGCTGAAATGGGAACAATAAAGACAAGGAAACATCAGCAGGGAAGATGAACATTGCTGAGAAAAGGGGACAGAACATGCTTTTTTTGTATGAAGCCCTCTGATGAGGGCGGACAGGCGAGGAAAATGCTCATGAATGGGTGGGAAATCCAAGTCAATGAAAAGAATGGGACCATTTTCCCATAGTATTTCCCTACAGGCAAAATGCAGATGATACATCAAAAAGAAATATGGCAAAAATAATAAGGGTAACCCAAAGGGCCAAAGGCCAAAGGGGGAAAAAAAAATCAAAAGAATGCTTGAGGAATGAGACAGCCACATACACATGAAAAAAGGTAAGCTGGTGTGTTGGGGCAATCCTCAGAAGATGTGTATTCAACTTGAATTCCATTAAGATGGGCCAAGTTACTCATGAGGAAATCAGTGAAGAAAATCATCAGCAGAAAAACATCAAACTACAGTTAAAAACAAAAGGAAGAGGGTGGGAGGAGCAGGAGAAATCCAAGGACAGTCTGGTAAGCAGGTGCTCTCTGTTTGGCTCTAGGTGTTCTGGGCCACAGCTTCCTTACATGTTCAGTGAGCAGATGGGGCTTCAGGATGGCTGAGGGCTCCTGTCCTCTAGCCTTCTGGGGGTTTGTCCTTCCAGCCTGGCAGTGTGGAATACCAAGTAGAGAGAAGGTCAAAGACTCTGCTTCCCAGTCTACCAAGGACGCCTTCAGCTGCTCAGAAGAGCATTTCAGTTTCAAACATAAAGACTTAGGTAGAAATAGGAGACGTTTCTCTGGTTCTTAAGTCTGGAATTCTTCCAGTGAAAAATCGGTGAATATATCTGCACAAGAGTTGGATTTTTTTCAGTTAACCTGAGTACTAAAAAGATTATAAATCTGCCTGGGAAATTTTATGATGGGGGTGGGGGTGAGAGGCAATTTCACCTGCTTTTTTTTTTAATTCAAGTAAGTTTAAACCTTGGCAAAAAGTAATAATAATCTCAACTACCCTAATATCTGCCTATTAGAATGTAACTTAGGACAAGGTATATTGAGATACGCATGCTAATCTTCGGAAATAAAATTACAGTAAATGATGCATACAAAGGGACTGGTAGGTGTAGGGAAGTGAGAAATGTAAACTATAAAGAGAAAACTACCATTCTCATACTATGGTACTGCAAGAAGTGAAGTTAATTTCACACTATCCTGGAAATCTGGAGGTCATATGTAGGATGTAAAAGATTTATGTTAAAACATGAAAAAATGAAAATATTTAAATATAATCAATGGAATAGAAGTCTTACTTTTTATTCATACTTTTAGGATGCCATTGCTTGCATAACCAGGTAAAACAGAAGAAAAAACCCTGCAAAATAAGTTACTCTGTGATTGTAGTTAAAGGCATGTTTCTATTATTTTAAAGCAAAGAAAAAGTAAGTGAAGTAGGACATGCAAAAAAGAAAACAGTGAGGAGGGAAGTCCGATTAGTCAGATGAGAGACACCTACAGAGAAAGCACCTGCATGTAGTATGGGGTAGATTTGAAGCCTGGACTCCCTGTCTGGATGCAGATCACAGGTCAAGGAACTACAGGGACATGATGCTGACATGGAAGACAGAGGCAGCAGAGCAAGGGTCTGCCACCTGGAAGAAAATGGTGTGAGCTCACTGCACAGCACCCTTCACTGCTTAAGGGTAAGCACTGCATAAGGGGAGTTCTACCTGACTGTCACAGCCTCACTGCCAAGAAATGGGAGGAAGAGCTTCACAAACCACAGCAGAGTGGGAGAGAGAACAGGCCATCTTGGGAGGTTATAGGCACAGCCATTAAAAATATGCAGATTTAACTCCCGCCATTTCCATTGGAAGATGTGAAGAGAGGCGGTCTTCTTGGTGCATGCATTTCTAGTTTATAACTAAAAGCTGTGAGAAAAAATTCCATTGTGATATTTAAAGACAAGCTGTCCAGGTAGTTTGTGTTGTTAACATTTTTTTTTCAATTTCCAAATGTATGTGTATGAATATCTCCATTTATGTTAATTCTGTACAATTGTATAAATTAGAAAGAAAAATGCATGAAAATGAATGAGCATTATTATAGTATTCGTATCATTATTAGTGTTGTTTGATTTTACTATTTGCAAATAAACATTATAAGTTGCTAAAACAACAACAAAAGACCCTTTAGGAAAAAAGGACTGATGTCTTATTAAAGGGGGGGCGAAGCCATCTAAATATTCTCACAGATGTTTTGTGATATAAATAAGCCAATGTGTTAAAAAAGCATTTTGAAGAAGATTTTTACACTCTTTGCTGGGGAAAAAAAAAATCTTAAGAAGCTTATTTTGAAACTGCTAAATATTAATCTCGAAAGCCATTTTTATCAAACAAAATACAGCCAGTTCCTTTAACTTGTCCTAATATCCAATTTGTTCAGAATTGTTTCTTATTGCTTCCTTGGTGAAGTAACAATGTGTGCACAGATCCAGCAGAGAATTGAAGAATGACAGGATTATGGCGACGATTAGAATGGACTCCCTAGACACGTGCGACTGTCTTCCCTGGAGCTTGTAAAAATAGATACCCATCTGTTTAGAAGAAGTTTAATAAAATTCTGCCAGGATATAGAATATAGTTCTCAAGCTTGGGATTCCCAGAATTCTCCTTTATAGAGAAGGCCCTTATAGCCTATTGAATTTGGGGGGGGAAAAAAAAAAGAAGAAAGGAAGAAAGAAAGCAAAAAGAAACCCTTTGGCCTGCATTTCTGTTTAATTTATTAGTGCACAAAAGGTGTTAGTTTGTTGTGAAATGTTTTAAGTGGATGTTTATAGCCAAAATCTATTTCCCACTAGGTTACTTCATTCTAAATCAGGCCACCTTCTGGTTTAAATTAAGAAGGTGGTATCCTTTGTTTTTTTCTTTTTTAATTTTAGATTTCAATTTAACTGTGATTTCTGGGATCAAAGACATAACATTTATTTACCAGAAGGAAACATATCTTGGAAATCTGATTAATGTGGTAGGTGAGAACTTACTTAAAACAGTCCCTAAAAGGACTCTCATTGCATGGTCTTTGTTTTTTCATCCCTTGTCTTCCATCACTTTGTGTTCTTTAGTCTCAAAATCCTACCTTTTATTTTTATGGTTTCCCCAAAGGTGCCCAAGGCAACTGCTAGGAGTGGTCTTGGGGCTGCAGGGACTGGAAAGAGCATCATCACTTCCTGTGTACCAGTTGCTGGGATATTGATAACTTTTAAATAAATGTCAGAGTAAACACAGTTCGCATCCGGGCCACCATGGTGGTACAAGGGGTTAACCAAGTCTCAGCACTGTGAGGCTATCTGCCGCCACTGTAGCACAAATTTGATCCCCTGCCAGGGAGCTACCCACATGGCACAGCAGACGTTTCCTGTCTCCCCGCTGCTCCCCTCAGCAGTGTATTTCAGTCAGTCTGCCTATTCTGCTCCCCACTTTGTCTCTGGCGAATCCTCTCACTCCCCCGCACTTCTGGCCTGTACCCCAGTTCTTGTATGCACAAATAAATAAATTAAAAAAAAAAACAGTTCACATCCTTTTTCTTTTTATGAACAAACTAGGTGCACAATATTTGTTTTGCATTATATTCATCTGCACACAAACATAAATATGCACTCATATACATATCATTATGTGGACATACACACATGCATAGTGTGAAATGTGTAGGCTCCATCCACCGTCCCATAATCTGTCCAGTGTGTGTGTGTGTCTAGACGGATGCTTGCATGGTGTGCTAACATGACAGTAGGTAAAATTATGTTTTTTTTCTTAGAGTATTATTTTTCACTTTCAAGAAAAACATACCAACCATATCCAAAGACAGATAGCAATTTAATTGATATCCTTAAAGATCAATTTTGAACTTAAAATATAAAAAAGAGGATAGGGCGAGAGGGCCTGACTTGCAGGCTGAACCCCCATCCCCAGCACCACCAACACCCTATTTCCTTACACTATGCTGCTCTGCTGCGCCCCTCCTGCCTCTCTCTCTGCAGAGCCATGCCCCGCGGGCCTTTGAAAGACCTCGATCTGTGTTATGTCTTATCTACTGGCTTTTATTAGCCAAAGTGTCTATCTAATCACCCTTCCTATTAGTATATTTGATCAGCAGATCGATCCTCGTTTGATATAAATTACAACGTAATCATATCACGGGCAAGAGCAGGACCCAGCACAGCAAACAAGGACCACATGAAGGAGGGACACGGGTTTCAGGCCCGGCCATGAACACTTGCACATGTTCAGGAAAGCCCACTGGATAAAATTTATGTATTGCTAATGATTTTTATTGGCCCCTTGGCCCAAAGTGGTGGCAAGCTGCCCAGGAATCTGAAGCAATCCTGTTTTTGGTTAGTAGTCAGAAAGCAAAGAGTAATAAAACTCAGAAAAACCCAGAGAAGCTCATGTGCATTTGCCCAGGTACCCGAGTCCCGGCGGCCGGGGCTGTCAGTTCTTTGGCCTCCTCTTTCTGAGGTTATGGGTTCTCGTTTCATCAGGATGTCCTCGTAGGGGATCGTTTTAATAAAGCCGAGGAAAGCGCTGTGTTATCCATTTGTGTGTTTGCTGGTGTGTGCCTGGACTGTGTCTAAACATGACTAATGGGACCCACAGCGTTCTTTTTCCTGCTGAATGAATGATCTCTTACATTCCTGATGGAATTTCAAGCAGACCACTTTGCTTATATTAAAAGCAGGCATTTGGATAATCCAAAAGTTATATATAATTGTATGTAGGATCTCTCTCTTTAAAGGTAAAGGCGTATTTCCTGCCGAATGCCTTCATGGGGCCACAAGAAAGGGATAGTGCAGTTAAAAGCAACACTTCAACTTGTAATTTTTTCCAACTTGTTATTTGTGCTTCTCCTTACTAATTAGAAACTTGGCTTTCTTGTGATTATTTCAATTTTACAAAAATATATTTATAAAATGCAGCATGCATGAGTCCTTGATGAAAAACCAGCTGTGTGGGTGGGAGCTCAGGGGATTTGAATGGGACCGGACAACTGAAGATATCAAGGAATTACTGCCAACATTCTTTAGAGAGAGGATGCCCTTGTTGTGTTAGGAAATAGAGTTACCATGTTGTGTTTGGATTTTTTAAGATTTATTTATTTAGGCATATAAGAGCTTGGGCACAGGCCAGAGGTGTTGGGGGTGAGAGGATTGACCAGAGACAGAGTGGGGAGCAGAACAGGCAGACTGACTGAAACACACTGCTGAGGGGAGCAGCGGGTGAGACAGGAGAGGTCTGCTGCGCCCTGTGGGTCAGCTCCCTGGCCAGGAGTCGAACTCCCGCTGCAGAGACTCATAGCGCTGTGTCTCAGCCCCTTGCGCCACCAAGGAGGCCCCCGAGTTTCCATTTTGAAATACACAATTTAGTGTGTAAAAAATGAAACTACATGTGTCTGAAATATTTGCTCTGACTTTTGACATTGTCAACTGCAGAGGTCAAGGGAGCCATGAGTTATTGCACATCCATAGGAACAAGGCTATCTATGGGGAGAGGAATTAGTCAGGATCTGCAAAGGACTGAGCTGAGAGGACATAGAGTGATATATGGAAGAGGACCGTCACTTCAGGAATTAACTCATGTGACCATGGACTCAAAAATTTCCCCCCTTCTGGCCCCTGCAAGCTAGAGCTCTAGGCAAGGTGGTGTTGTGACTCCGTGGAGTCTCAAGGTCTGAGAACCAGGGAAGCCAAAGATGTCGCGTTCTGATCTGGGTCTGAGGACCTGAAAACTAAGGGTACTAAGGTCCCAGGGCAGGAGGAGGTGGGTGTCCTCGTCAAGAAGAGATAACTTCCATCCCTTTTTTTTTGTTCCATGCAGAAGACTGGCGGGGTCATGCTGACTGGTGAGGACACCCCTTTATGCAGTCTGCTGACCGAGCTGTTCTCTTCTGGGTACACACACACCCTGAAATGTTTTGTCATCTCTCTGGACACCCCTTAGCCCAGTTAAGTGGCTGTAAACCGCCTCCCTCACAGTAGACCAGTGTTGTAGGTGGGTAGTGGGTAGAGATTATTCCCCACTCCCCTAATTTTTATGTTCAAAATGTCCATAGTGAGACGGTATTTTTCCTCCTTTTTTTTTTTAAAGTACATTTTCAAGGTACTATGGCGCTGGTGCATGGGTGACTAGGTGGTGGGAATTTTACGGGGATTACACCTGGGGGGAGAACACAAACATTGTACAAAAATGAACAATGATGTAAACTATATGTAGATCAATTAATAAAAAAAATTCCATTACTTAAAAAAAAGTGTATCTTTCCGCTACAGAGAAGGGCTATTTCACCTCTAAGTTTTGCTACCAGGCAGGCACCCCAGAGTCTAACTCATGTTATCTGCAGTGCCTTGGAGGGCCTGATGGAATCCGTCTTGGTTTCCGTGCACACGGGCAAGCCCAGTGGGCTGGGCAGCAGCTTGAGTAGAAGTTACACTCGTGATTGGTGGGTGAGAGAGATATGACCTGTGTGTCCAGAGATGTGAGAAATGAACCATCATGCCAGCCACAAGTTATAGGGTGAAAAGCAGTGTCCACTCTGTTCCTGGGCAGAGAGTAGAAGACTCTGGACCGCTGGCCAGGAGGGAGTGCTGGATTCCATGAAACTTCAGTTTAAGAAGGCGCAGTCCAGTTAGGGGAAGAACTAGGGTAGACATATCAGGGTATCAACCAGTCACATCAGCACACAGACCCTCTGGCAGCCCTGGCAGAGCTGTGCCACCATAACCCCAAACCCCAGTGGTGCAAATTGTGGTTTACTGTAATGTGGGGTATCCTGAAGATCAGCCTGTGGCAGAAGCAGCTGGGCCACTGCATAAAATCCCCAATCCACACAAACACTGGGGCTTGCACAAGCAAGACTGTCAGTACCTGCTCTCCCGTGACATTTGGGGACTCCTCCTCAGCCTGGCCTTTAGTGCAGGAGCGGTCAATGACACGGCCTGCTTGAGTCCCAGACTCCAAGTGTTCACTTCAAGTCTTCACTAATTAATGAAACAGAATCAGAAATCAAAAAAAGTAATGGTCCACGAGCATTAGTAAACGTGAAGGCTTTACGTGCACATAGTTTGTGTTGAATGGATGGTGGTTGGTGCGACTGATAAAGCATAAAGGGTAAATAACAGCAATAATAACACTCCTACCTTATGTAATGGATATAAACAAAAGCCACGTTTATTCAGAGGGGTAGCCAGAGCTTGAAGCTGGACGGCACATGCCAGAAGCAGAGTAAAGAGATGAGGGCTGCTCAGCAGAGAGCCTGAACATATGGCTGCAAACACCCGAGCTAAGCAGGTAGGAGTGAAGTTCATGGGAAAAAAAAAAAAAAAAACCTAATATAAAAAAAGCATGCAAAATAAGGATGATAAAGCAGCAAACATGATAGTCATAAATTCCAGAAATCAGTTGAATGTGCAGAAAATTTAATAAGCACAGCCATTATTAAAAATGCTGAGTAGGCAGACAGGCTGCTCCGTGCAGGCCTCTTGAGGCTGGGGGCAGGGCTCTGCCAGGGCACAGACCAAGGACACGGAAGCTGAGAACAATGACCTTTGAAAATAGATACAGATGACCCACTTAGAGGACAGCAAGAGAACCGGGTTTGAAGAGCGAATAGGGAAAACTCCAACAGCAAATGTGAAAACACTGAAATCAAGGCCAAAAGCCTATGTGGTATGATGGAAAATATCAGCAGATGTAAACAAACACAGGTTCTTGGGGTGAGGAACAGCTGGGGAGGGAGGTAGGGAGGGAGCAAGAAGAAGGGAGAAGAAGAAGGCTGTTCACTCAAAGGTAACAGCCCTGAGTGTTCCAATACAGCAAACATCGCCTTAAATGAATGAAGCACAGGAAATACTTGAAGCTGAGTCCATCAAAAGCAGCACCATAGGGGCCCCCCAGGTGGCGCAGCGGGTTGAGCGCCATTCTGTGAAGTTGTCCTCAGCCTCTGCTGCGGGGGTTCGATCCCTGCTGGTGAGAATCTCACATGGCAAAGCAGACCTTTCCTGCCTCGCCCGCTGCTCCCCTCAGCAGTGTATCTCTGCCTGTTCTGCTCCCCGCTCTGTCTCTGGTGAATCCTCTCACCCTCCCACGCCTCTGGCCTGTACCCCAGTTCTTGTATAAAAATAAATAAATCTTAAAAAAAAAAAAGCAGCACCATAGAGGACAAGCTTACTAAATATGGAGGTAGAGCATAATGCACCGTTCACCTGATGTTGGAAAATTAAGACAAATATACAGTCATTTAAGAGGCTTTGTTTTATGAGCAGTAAATGGGAATGATCATACTTTGGACCTTTTTATGAACATGGGACAATAACAAAATTGTATCAAGTAATATAAGCATCACGTAAGTACTTGGTCCTATTGCTTTCAGATATGTTTGTTGATCTAAGCATTATTTTACTTTATTTCTCTAAGGAGGACGATATACCTTGGCTGCAGCTACTGTAACAAAGAACCAGTAACTGAATAGTTTATAAAACAGAAATGTACCTTCTGGCAGTTCTGGAGACTTGAGTTCCTAGACCCGGGGTGGGCAGGTCAGTGCCTTCTGGGGCTGTGCGGGGAGGTCTGCTCCAGGCCTCCCTCCCTGCTTCTCAGGCTGACCCTGGACACTCCTGGGCTTGCAGATTTCTGCTTTTATCCTCATCTGCCATTTCCATGGAGTTCAAGTTGTGTCCGGACTTCTCCTTTGTAAAAGCACACAGGTTGGATTTGGGCACCACCCTATTCCTTTTTTTTTTTTTTTTTAAGGGTTGTTTATGTATTCATACAAGAACTGGGATGTAAGCCAGAGGTGCGGGGTATGTGTGTGAGAGGACTCACCAGAGACAGAATGGGAGCAAAACAGACGGACTGACTGAAATACACTGCTGAGGGGAGCAGTGGGGAGACAGGAGAGGTCTGCTGCACCAAGTGGGTAGCTCCCTGGCAGGTGGGGGATCAAACTTGTGCTGTAGTGGTTGGCAGTAGCTTGATAGTGCTGTCTTTGACTGCTGTGCCAGCAGGGAGACCCCCACCCTACCATCTTTACTATTTGTCTCCTTCTGCATATAAGTTCATATTTTGAGGTTCTGGTAAGTTCATATTTTGAGGTTCTGGTAAGTAAGTCTTCAACATTCACCTACTTAGGGTCATCATTCGGCCCATCACAAGATATTAGAGTTGCCAGATCAAATGCAGGATATGTGGTAAACTTCAATTTGAAATAAGCAGCAATTACGTAAGCAAGGAAATGTTTGTATAAATATATCCCTTGGGCTATTTGATTATTTATCTGCTGAATCTGGCCAAACTCAGCGATATCTAATCACTATTTCAAGATTATGATTTTTGGAGAACAATGAATCAAGCAGCTATCTAGCCATCAGGTAGTTGTCTCTAGACCAGAAGTTCTGAATTATGATTTTGCTTCACCCCTGCTAGCTGTGGGGAGTATAGAACAAAGCAAGATGTTTAGCTTGTGGTTACTATGTGATTTTTGTTAATTTATTAAGTGAATGAATCATTTGCAATGTTGTGTTCCAAAACTGCAGTGTATATATTACACAGCTAACTAGGATTTGTGAACAAAATTAATAATTCAGCTATGCACTTGATAATTTAGTATAAAAAATTTAGACTCAGTCTAAAGATAATGTTTTGCAGTTTATGAATGTAAATAGTTAGATTATATATGGAGTAACTTACACTTTGGGTGAAAGTTTAGTATTAATTTTGATGGTTTTAATGAATGATTATAAAAACTTAGATACACAATACAGATTATTGTCCCTTCAACAGTGGCCAAATAACTCACAAAAGTGACAACTTTCCATTTTGTAAAGTTCAACACTTCTCAAACAAACTCTGCTTAAATATTTGGAAGAACATTCTTCTCCAATATGTTCTTTATATAAAATGCAGTCCAGCTGGAACACAATCATATATATAGTGCAAATGGACACAGAACAAAGCCCTCTAAGAATGAGGCAATAGAAATCTATGAAATCTTCCTATTATATGTGAAATGCCTCGCCTATTAGTAAGTCTTCTAATTCAATGAGAAAAGGTTAGAAACTGAAAAATGATCTTTTCTGGTGTCCAAAGACATGGCTCATATTCTGGCCTGTGGAGTGACACCTGAAATATTCCCAGGACACACTGTGTCATGTGTGACATCCACATTGTGGGGTTTTTTTCAGGATTTATTTATTTATTTATACAAGCACTGGGTACAGTCAGAAGCATGGGAGGGTGAGAGGATTCACCAGAGCCAGAGTGGGGAACAGAACAGGCAGACCGACGAGGTACACTGCTGAGGGGAGCAGCGGGAGGCAGGAGAGGTCTGTACGCCATGTGGGACTCTCGTCAGCGGCTGGTGTTGAACCGGCACTGCAGAGGCTGCAACCCAGCGCTCAACCACTGTGCCACCGGGAAGGCCCAGCTTTTTTTTTTTTTAATAAAATATTTATTTATTTATTTATACAAGCACTGGGTACAGGCCGATGCACGCGAGGGTGAGAGGATTCACCAGAGACAGAGCGGGGAACAGAACAGGCAAACTGATGAAATACACTGCGGGAACAGAACAGGCAAACTGATGAAATACACTGCTGAGGGGAGCAGTGGGTGAGACAGGAGAGGTCTTCTTCGCCATGTGGGATTCTTGCCAGCCAGCTGGGCTTGAACCCGTACTGCAGAGGCTGCGGACAGCTTCACAAGTGTGGCCCTCAACTGCTTGCGCCACCAGGGAGGCCCCACATTGCTTCTTAATCTCTGTGTTTTCTTTTGATTTCTGATCTTGTGTCTCCAACCAGATTGTAACTTCCTTAATGTCAATGATCAAGTTGATTTTCTTGACTTTTCAATATTGCTTTCAGGAATTAGAGCACAACTTTAAAAATGGTTAATTGAATATGAATCAATTCTTTAAAATAATATATTTATGCGAATATATATCTATATATTCCTACTACCTATTGAAAATATAATAGTTACAGTAAGTGCCATTCCTCCACTGATTGGCTATTACTACATTTTTAAGTATATACCTTGGAGAAGCTCATGCTCACTAAATGACCCAATTACCTCCTAAGAGTGCAACAGCCAACTTTCTGGCTAATGACAAGGTCATGCACACATCACCTCTTAGCAGAGCAGACTAATGAGTGAATGCTGGATTCTCAGTCTCAGGCCTCTGCTCTACCCCTTCCTCTGGTGCAGCAGACCTGTCTTTGGTCAAGACACAACTGGGCAGAGCTGGGTTGGCAGGAGTGACTACCGTGGAAACCTACAATGGAAGATCAGAGTTTCTGGGGGTCTTATCCTAAAGGTGAGCCCCCACTGAGCGATGGACACCCTCAATGAGGCTAGAAATAAGTGCAGAGCACAGGCAATGTTGAGAATGCTTTGCCAAGGACACCAGGGGTGAAAGTGATGAAAAGAAGGCAGTGGTCCGAGAAGCAGGGGTGGATTTAACGTGAAGCTTGCTCACCATCTGATCATGTAGACAAACTGGATTATTCATGGACTGACTCCAGGAAAGAATTCAAAAGCAAACATTAGAGTAGTTGTTTTGTCATTTGTTTGTTTGCTCTTAAATGAGTCCTGATCTTGGAAATGGTCAAAGAGTAGAAAAACCCACATAAATATATCAACATTATAGGTCTATGCATATTTCAGTGTCATGTTCAATTTGTTTCCTTGCGCGACATGCCAAGAAACAGCTTCCAAGTAGTTTAATGAAAAAATATCAATGCTCAGAATTTGCTGCTTGTTGTAACCAGACAATCCCCAATCCCCATCATCATCATCTTCACCAGGTCTGTGTCACCACCAACTCTACTTGGCTGTTTTTAACCATTCTGCCATAAAATGGTAGCTAGTAGAACAACATAGCAGTGCCCAAACTCCACAGCAGATCAGTGACTGTGAGGAAATTGTGCACTAGAATATCAGCGCCTTTTCCTATAGTCCTAGGAGCTTCATAACTTTCTATGTGATCCTGGGTTCAAGGCCGAGACCAATCATCAGTAAATTCACAACCAAACAAAAACAGTCTCTGGGAATGACATCAAGAGGTAGTGATATGCCATGTGGGTAGCTCCCTGCCAGGGGATCGAACTCTTGCTGCAGAGACTGCGGGCAGCTTTATAGGTTGCATCTTAACCCCTTGCGCCACCAGGGAGTGGTAGTTGCTAAAACAACAAAGGCATTCTGTGAGCTCCACTTCGGGGGATGGAAGGACAGTCATTGCCTCCTATGCTGACAAAGAGAACACAGGAGAGAGGCAAGAAAGTAGAGAGTGAGAGCAGTGTCATTTCACACTTTCCTTCTTCCTTCTCCATAGGATGCAATTTGCAGATGACGATACGGCAAAGGGTCCTCACGCAGCTGTGAAACAGTTTCACTCCCAACTTCTTCATGATCGCCCTCGCAATATCAGCAAAAGCTTTATGAAAGATACTCTCTTGTTTCTCCACATCCTTTATTTTGGCACTTAGGACATCTATGGAATTTATTTAAGCATTTACAACAAATTTAAAAATCACCTAAGGTTTCCTTTATTCCTTTACTGCAAAGTATATGAATATTACTTTCTATAGGCGAACAATGAGGTACAGGGCTACAGTTATTTAGGTTTTAATTCAGCAGAAGGACAAAAAACAGAACTACCATTTTCTAAGCAACTAAAACCACTTTCCAGAGATTGGGAAACCTGGTTACTATCACTCCCATTGTTACATATATTGGGGATGTGCCCCAGTATTACCCTCGGAGGAGCCATGATATTCTAGCTGGTTCCAGATGATGGGCATCAGCTGCTCCAGATTTATCTTGCCCTTGTAAGAACTAGTTACTCCTACAGTGCAAAGGGCTGGCCACATCTACACATGACCTCTTGATCTACAGCAGTGACCAGCTTAAACATTTCCCTTTAATGACCGTGCGGGCTGCAGATTTTCTGCTAAACTTCCACCAGGTAAGTCAGTATTGGAGTTGCATGAACTCAAGCGTTAAGATGGTGTCGACACCATGTTGAGTAAAGGGAGGGGGAAGATAAAATCCAGATCTTTCTGTAATTATTGCTAAGAGAATATTCCACGAGAAATTTATATACCTACTACTGGTCTGTAGTAGGTATATATTAAAGATATAATTGCATTTCTCACAAAAGGTAGGATTTACCCTGGACGACTCTGCCAAGATTCTGGAATCTGGATGTAAACCAAGAACCTGGCATATCCCTATAGGGTAATAGTCACCTTATAAAATAAAATTTATGTATTTACTTAATCATGCCATATGATGCCCCTTGAAATCCATGGCCAAAGTTCAATTCTACTAAATTTCTTTGTGATGAGTGTACCTCTCATGCTGAATAAAGTAATTTACTGATTTTCCGATCACGCGTGAATCAAAAATCAATTAAATATGCATTGACATTTTGCCACTGATAGTTAAGAAGGAGACAATAGTGTGCAGTTTTAGATTCAATCAATAGTTTCCTTCATCTGGCATTTAGAGAAGAAAGAATCGGGGCAGATTGCATCAGTGATGTGGAGGAGAGAGAATAACCATTTTTATCATCACTGATGCTGCAACTAGTGGATGAGGTTGAAATAAAAGACAAGAAGTAAGACTAGTAACATTTCCTTTTGGCAGATTTGAATTGCAGGCATGACTCTGATCTCCAAGTTTAGCGACTGCACCCAGAAAACTGCTAATGAGGATTAATAACATTAGAACTTGCAATATGCACGCACACACATATGCATTAAACGTTTTAATAAAGAGTCATCAAAACAGGGGGTTGGTTGGCTTGTTTTGCAATTCTTTCATATCACAGCCTGTGGTTGTAAACACCCAGAAGACTTCCTGTCCCCACTCTTTGACAAGTCCCCCGTGTCCAGCTTCTTTGGTGACAGCCGTTTAGAATTAGGAATGAAAATTCAATTCTCCCTTGGACGCTGCTTAGGCTCACTGCCCCGCCTTTTGAGAGAACACAGTCGTTAATGTGGTTTTCTAAAAACTTTCTCCCTACCTAGTTTGTTCCCCTTAGATGCGATTTCAGGGATAGATTCCGCCTCATTTCCAAATCATGACAGGAAAAATGACTGTGGCATCAGAATTCAGGATTGATTAGACAGAAGCATTCCTTTCTCAAGCAGGTAATTCCCTACAGGGCATCACTTAAACATCAGCTGGCAGGAGAAGTATGTGTCTCCCACTGAGCCTGTGATCATTCACGCCAGAGAGTACAGTCTCCATGGCTTCCAGGGCGGGGAGGGTCAAGTCTGGGATGCCCAAGATGTTGCTTTTCTTCATTTCTTCATTTCCTTCGTGCTCCACTAGGTTCTTCTCATTCGTTTTCTCTTCTTTTCTTTATTGTTCTTGTTCTTTTTTCTTGTTCTCCTCCCCAGTTAAAGAGATAGATGGGTTGAATAGCCATGGTTATTTATCAGAACACATTAATGAAAGATATATACATATATTTTTCTTTTTTTAAAGATTTATTTATTCATGCATACAAGAACTGGGGTACAGGCCAGAGGGGGGGTGAGAGGATTCACCAGAGACAGAGTGGGGAGCAGTGGGGAGACAAGAAAGGTCTGCTGCGCCATGTGGGTGTCTCCCTGGCCAGGGTCAACCTCATGCTGCAGAGGCTGCAGACAGCTTCATAGGGCTGTGCTTAACCCCTTGCGCCACCAGGGAGGCCCTATATTTTTTTTCTATTATAATAAATCTAGGAAGATTGAATACTTAGGAAAAAGTAATTGTGGGAAATCAGAAAATGGGGAATGAAGGAATTTACAGAGAATAAAGGCATTCGCCTGGCCATATAAGGTCTCTCAAGCAGTGGAAAACTTCAAAAAATTCTTGCACAATAGTAACATAGCACTTGTTGCATTTAGGATAAAGGTCTGAGCTCTCTGACATTTTGTGGCATGATTTTCAAGGACCAGGAGTGGAGCGTCCAGAGGAAGGCAGAGGGTGCAGAACTTTTGACGCTCCTGCAAAGCCACAAGGGGTTGGGGGGGGGGCACTTGTTAAATATTGGGTTTACGGGCCTCCCTGGTGGCACGAGGGGTTAAGTCTCAGCAATATCAAGTAATGCAAAGATTACTGTTAAGCATTTTTAACATTTAATTATGCAGAATTATTATTGTTATGTTTTCAATTCACTAGTTTTGTTAGCTACTGTGCTACAGCTGGATAGTTATTAATTTGGAGAGTGTTTTTGTATTCTTGCTTCTCAGACCATCTGGAATAAAAACAATACTTTTTAAACTAATAGAAAGTTCCTGTTAGAAATGTATATCCCTAATGTTGTATTGATAATATGACAATATGCATGAGATAATGTGGTTGTTGCTTGAATATTTCCATGTCAAGGGTTCAATGTTTACGTTGTTATGTATGAATTATGTGCTGATGCTTCAGTTGATCAGAGGTCGGTAGTATCATGGTCTGTCATTACTATAGTGGAACCAACTCCATTTATTTTTTTCAAGTTTTCTCTCTCTCTCCCTCTGTCTCTTTCTCTCTCTCATCCACTATGTATCCTAGGGGGTAACAATAACTCACATTATTATTGCTGTTACAATTACCTCATGTTTCTATCCCATACTCTAAAATATACATCACTTTTCTTAAGAACTGGAGCAACTGCCCCACACTCACTGATTTATTTATAAGGTGAAGCAAAGCTACTGGAGCAACCGGGGTCTGAGACTGGCAGGGAGGGGCTGGGAGGCAGCTGAGCGTGAGCCCTGCAGCTCTGTGGCTGAGGAACCAGCACTCAGAGGCGCAGTTTCTTGCACGCACATGCATAGTTAATAAGCAGTAGAGTTTACGCTTGATACCAACATTTACTCTAAGTGTATGCTTTTAACTACACGGGCATCTTTAATAAGCATTCAGAAACCCATCTTTCAGAGAGTTTAGATCAATTAACCAAGGTCACGCGACTATTTAAAAGTGATATGCACATGTTCAGAAAAGATCTAAGGAATTTTCTGTTTTATAATTGATGGACCATTTCTTCAGTCAGAAAGGCCACCAGCACACACACAAGAAGGACAGGAATGCGCTTGCTCGAGAAGAGACTGTTCTCAAAGCATTGGCCCCTCCACACCCATCTCAGCATCTCAGGCTCAGGGGAGGCTGTTCAAGGAGATGTCATGAAAAAGTGAGCTCATTGTTTTATTGCAACCGCATTACCATCACTATTGACATGAATACTGCTGAGGGAGGAGAAGGGATTAGGATCCAAACAGGGGTGGGAAGAGCACAAGGGACTATGGTGATGGTTCACCGGGGAATTAGTGGTAGGAATTTCACGGGGACTAGAGCCGAGATGAGAAAGCAAACATTGTGCAAAAATGAAGAATGCTGTAAAAAATATACAAAATAAAAAAAAAAACAAAACCATGACTATTGCTAGCATGAAGAGGGCACATATAATTCTATACAAAAGGTTTATGTGTTGCATAATGTCATAGACACACACGTTACAGTCTTCATTGGAGGTAATTTTGGGGGGCAGATGCTTGACACCTGAAGGTTCGTTTATGCACAAGACCAACTGTCGCTGGCCACGTCTGCAGCTGTTTGATATTTTTTCTCAGTTGCACTTGACCGCAAGGTGCTGTGCGTGTTGGGCGAGCTGAGAGGGGCTGCGCTGTCTCTGCTGAGGTCAGGGGCCGGAGCTATATGCCTGCGACCGGGTCCCGACCTCGCCGGCTCGTCTAGATGGCTTTCCTGGAGCCCAGCCAAGCCGCTCCCTGGCACTGCGTCCAGACCAGCCGAGAGAGCAGCCCACATGGGCCAACAGGCCGTAAATATTTACTATCTGGCCTGTTCCCGAAAATGCTGGCCCAACTGTGGTTTGGCCTCCACAATTCCAGCAAAGGGGTCTTCTGTACCCTTACTAAAGCCAAGTGCTGGGTCCAGTGGTGGGAAATAAGACACTGAGCACCGTTCCATAATAGTTTATGTTGCTCAACTCCAAGTTGGCCAAAGCGTACTTGTTCGATTTTATTTTGCCATCATGTACCCCAGTGTATTTATAGAGCATTTAAGAAAATACAGTAAAAAATAAAACGACAGAAGACTCACTTTATTTCATTTCTTTAGCTATTAGAGCTTATGAAGATCATCACAAAGATCTTCGCCTATGTACACCTACATACCTGTGTCTGGACATTCATCTAGATATTTATTTATTTTTCCAGCTAAATCTCCTCCGCAGGCTCTTGTCTTCCGCTGAGTCTCACGCTAGCGTGTCCACTCTGGACTATGTCATACTCAGCTTTGTGGATAAAATTCAGTTGTTTTTGCTTGTTCAGTGGGGACATTGCATACCAAAATGAGAGAAGCATCTATTTCAAAACCCAGCCAGACAATTTTGTATTATAGGATATAGAAACCAAGGACTGCTTTCTAGAGCTTCACCCGGTGGAAATAAATGGCTTCTGAACACAGGACAGTGCATCCACCTTCTAGCAGAAACAAATGCTGTCAACTCAATTAAGATATTTTTCAACATTTATTTTCTCATGCAACATTTTGAAATGGCATCCAGCCCGCATGAAAGAAGCACCCGTGGAAATGAACTAGCACTTCCGCCGGCATCTCAGCGGGCATCTTCCCTCTGTACTTGCGCTCTGAACAGCAGTAAATCACCGGGATTTTTGAAATGTATGACCAGCTTTAGGCAGAACAGGCAGAGCTAATGCCCTTCAATTTGGGGACCATCCGAATGGACCATTAGCTTCCAATTCCATCTTGAATGATGATGGCAGAGTTTTTGATAGAAGGAGTTCTCACAATTGTGACTATTATCACCAGAATTCAATTACATGCCATCGTGAGTCATTTTCTAACATAATGGGTGCATATTTTTGGCAAGGTAAATGCATTCAAATGTATCCAGCCCGGCGCCAGGGCCTGTGTTCCATCCGGGATGAGGACACAGGTGCGGAGCACATGTCACACCTGCGCACAGAGCGTGGTCAGGACTGAAGGAGCACGTTGCTCCCTGCAGGAAAAGCGGACTGCCTCTATTCTGCCTCACCATGTGGTAGCTCCCTGGCCAGGCGGGGCATCGAACTGGCGCAGACAGCTTCAGAGGTTGCGCCTTAACCCCTTGCGCCACCAGGGAGGCCCCTGATCATTTTATTTTAACTACATTTTTATTGAGGCAACATGGGTTTACAACGCTGTGTAGGATTTGGGGGTACAGGCTCACACTCCTCAGGTACGTCGCCACACCCACCACCAAGGCACTCCCACCCCATCTGTTGTGACCCCTCACACTTTGCGTCCTCTACCCCCTTCTCTGTTAACCTCAACGCTGCAGTTAGATTTCCAGGGTTTGCTGTTGGTTTGATTTTCTCTCGCCCTCAAAGAAGGACTCACCGATCTCTCTCCTTCCCATCCTTCTGCCAGTTTTCTCATCTCCGCAAACGCCACCGTCATTCTTGTCCCGGGGGGAATATGTGGGCCCAGGCTTGACTCCTCTCTTCTCTCAAACCCACAGCTGGCATGGCCGTCAAGCCCATGCATTCTCTTCAAAACACCCCCACAACCTGGCTACTTGCAAGGGACAGAGACTGCGCCCGTCTTCCCCAACACAGCTCCCTGCCTGGCCCCTGCCTGCTCATGCGCCATGAAGGCTCAGCGCCCTAAAGGTGTGGCCCATCTCTGAGATGCCTGCCCTACCCAGCTCCCAGAGCCCCCAGATCCCCAGAGCCTCCAGGCCCCCAGGTCCCCCGGGTCCCCAGGCCCCAGGGCCCCTGCGCCCTCAGAGCCAACCCAGGAGATTTTCATCCATGGAGCAGTTACTCCTGCTGCTCTCCACATGCACAGCAGGCCTTGTCCCCCACCCTCCTCATTACTCACCGTGCATGCAAGGTCCGGGGCCCTGGGCCAAGCGCTGCCCTCCAGGACACGTGCACCCCTGTCTTCCCGCCACGAGGCCCCCTCCCCTCCTGCACCTGAGCACACAGACTCGGTTCTTCATCTGTGGTCCATGTGACAGAAGCCGCCTGCGGGCGAGCACAGCCTTGGGACACTCTGGCAACTTCTGTTACTTTCCTCTAAACAATGGTTTGAAAGCAACACTCTCTGAATCTGTCAGACAGACGCAAGAGGAGGGCGTGTTGAACGAATACTCGGGACGACTAGATCTGGTGTTTGGGCGCTTGTAAAAAGATGGAATCTCATACCTAATTTTTCTCCATCACGAATGTTTCTCTGGGGCTGGCCGCACTTCAGCTCTGACACAGAGGTTACAAGTCTGTGGTCAGTGTGAAATGGAAGTCTAATCCTCTTAGCAAAATCCTCTTCTACAGGAAAGTTAACTATGGTCCATCAAAAATATATACACATGTTAAACATGTACAAATGTTAATATTAAAAGTATATTTAGACATATGCTAAATGCGATTATATATAGATATGTATATAATTTATCAGTATTTATCTAAATAGCTCTTAGAGTTTGCGCATGAGGCCAAATTACACTTAACTTTCTCCCACAGTATCCTTTGAGAAAGATGAAAATACTCATTTTTTTGTTCTTGAGATTGTTGGCACTTGTGTTTACATGTCTAAATAAGATAGAGGGAAAAAGCAACCGTACTTGAAATACCATAGCAAAAATGAAGTCAACATCTTGCCAAACTTGGAAAAAATGAGACATTTATTTTACTCTAAAATTTTAAAAACTCATGTTTTCTCAAGTTCTAAAAGGACAGTAACTATTGACCTCTGATTGATTGAAGCTGGATGGTGTTGTTGAACAATCAGATAATTCATGTAATAGCAGCAAGTTCAGAAATCTGATCAAACTCTCTAATGCTGTAACTGATGACAAATGGTAAATGACATTCGGATTCATAAATTTATCCATCCAAAAAGATTTAATATGCATCTGTTAGTGTAAGAGATCACAGTCAACATGTATGCACATACCTAAAGTCTTCCCTCACAGAACTTAGCAAAATCTAGGCTACAGCATGATTTCTTTGTTGTTGGTTTTCTTTTGTTGTTTTTGTATTGCTGCTTTTAAAGAGCTAATTGAAATATTATGTCCATCAAAATATGAGGGGAGGGCCTCCCTGGTGGCACAAGGGGTTAAGCACAGCACTGGAGCACTGGGAAGTTATTTGCAGCCTCTACAGCACAGAGTTCCATCCCTGACCGGCCAGGGAGCGACCCACATGACACAGCAGACCTCACATGGCTCACCTACTTCTCCCTTCAGTAGTGTCTTTCAGTCAACCCGCCTGTTCTGTTCGCCAATCTTCCTCTAGTGAATCCTCTCACCCCCCATGCCTCTGACCTGTACCCCATTTCTTGTATGCACAAATAAATCTTAAAGAAAAAAGACATGGGGAGGCTTCTCTTGAGACACTAACACTTTTCAAAAATCCAAACAACCCCATGTGTGCCCATTCTTGAAATAATTTGTATTGCGTATCTATGCTCTATCAGGATCCTTTACAATTTGATAAAACCAAGATATTGTTTTGTTTTTAGAATCCTGCCTTCACAGCAGAGACAGGCCCCCAAAACACGGATCCTGGAAACACCCATCCAGGTGGCGGAAGCATCCTTCTGTGGCAATGCAAGTCCCAGCTTCAGACAACGCCAACAGTGGTGAAGAGGGTGACAACAGTTACTGGAGTTAAGTGGTAAACATCCAGGTGTTTATCTACAATTCAAACTCTGCAGTGTAGATGATGTTTTTTTCATAAAAGAATGAAAACAAAACAAAGAATAAAAGCAGAGACTAACTTTCTTAAAAAAGAGACGCAAGGCGCTATCCTGTGTAATCTGAAAATGAATGAATTCTATGCAAAATATTGTTCATATCATGTTGTCTCACTATTTCAAAAATTCTATTTCATTTGGTCCACAGTGAATAGAACACATTAATATAGTGATGGATGTAAATAGTTTAAGCAACGAAATATACACAAAGGCACAATATATGATAAAAAATTACTTTAGAAACTATTGATTTGCTCCATAAAATCACAATACACTATCACTTCTAATCCCAGTTGAATTAGTTTCTAAAAAAAAGTATTTTCTGTAATATGTTCATCCCAGAATCTTAGAAAATTAAAAAAAAATAATATTAGAAGCTATTGTAAGGAGAAGAAGGAAAAAAAAAAAGATCTACTCACACCAAGAAAAGAAAAATGTTAGAAGTTAAAGAACGAACACGTAAAGAAATTAAAAAATGGTACATGTTCCAATAAATGCAAATAGTTAACAGAATAGTAGTGAAGTAACTTATCTGGATTTTAATCCTTGGTGAGATTAATGACATTTATTACGGTTGGGGAAAATGATGTTCGACACAAGAAAATTAGTGAAAACAAATTCAGGGGACTCTGGTGCTCTGTGGATATCCTGAAGATTTTCTTTTCAGAAATACAGACAGGTGATATTTTCCTTGAAACAATTTAACAAGACGCTTTAACATATCAACAATTGGCATATTCTGAAATAAATCTGTAGGTATAAAAGATGATAGTGCACTTGACCTTAAGAAATCACCACATTTCCCAATGCAATGCCATGTTTGGAAGGAATGTCTGTTTCCAGGCTATGTACACAGTGGGATGAGGTTGTCCAGTTTCAGAAGATCAATAGTGCATTAGAGGAAACAAAGGAGGTGGACACAGCTGCGAGACAGCCCATCATCCCTCCAGGTGAAGAGACTGATGGCTTCAAGTGCAGACGAGAATGCGTCCCTGGGCTCATCCATGACAATCTGTCTCTTATTGATTGCACACCGGCCATCTCACTTCCTTCTAAACCCTTCACAAGAATCAGGTATGGGGAAGCCACACTATTGGAGGAAGGAGAAAACTAAACCGACAGCTTGAGTTAAGCCATGATAATCCGTTCTTAATCCCTGCCTCCATAGTTGGCCCCCAAATGCATGGATGTGTGCGCTGAAAGCAATAGGCAAGTCAAAAGACAATTACTTTTTTTCTTTTTTAATTTTGAGCTGACACCTGAAGCCTCTGGACTCCGATAGAGGATAAAAAGATAAATTCCTTCTAGCTGCAGTCACAGACACTTCTTGGAGTTTTCCCGTAAACTTCCCTTAAAATTAACCAAGACGTGGGTATTTTAAGAACATGTTCCTAAGGGCTTAAGGGACTTCCTGGCTACATTACAAATACTTAATAAAAGGATGCTTTGTGATGTGTAGGAAGCTTGGACTTTCAGCCACAAGAATCACTTTTCTAGCTCAGGGAGGATGAGACTGAAGCATCTACTGCATTTGGGGTTTCATTCCACAAGTTTGGAAGAATGTCAGCTTTATAAGTGGCTTTGTCTACTTTTCTAGCCTTACTTCACAGCACAATAATTGACGTACTTTAAACATAGAGGAAGCATGATAAAATGTAAATACTGGGGTGTAATCCTTTGCTAGCAATTAGCTCCATTTAACTAAAACATCCTGCTAAAGACAGTTGGCTGAGTTAGGGCCTTGATTTAGAACTGCTTACTCCACAGAACTCCAAGGTGTGGATCAGCTGCCGCTGGGTAAGTGGGCTCTATCTTGGTTAAAGCATATGGTGCCTACCTTGTTTGAAATAAAATAGCATTGGACCTTTCTTCCCTACCCATTAGAGTCTTGGAAATCCATATATAATTTTGGCTTCGTTTAAGACTTTCACAAGCAGTGATGAAATCGGTTTATTATAACTGGGCATACAGTAACTGCCCTATGTAAGAAGTGAAACTTATAGTTAAGAATTATTATGCACAGTGGCAACATATTAGTACTGACTTTATTAGCTCACGGATTGCTGTGTACAATGAGGTCTACAAAGAGTGGATTTTACTCCTGCTGACATTGTTTCTGCTTGCAGTAATGTGAGCTCTGGCAAATCACATCCAACAATCTGTGGGCTCCGAAGCTCAGCCTTTTCAGTCCCTTGGAAACACATTTTAAAAACTGGTGCCTTTTGCAAGATGAGGTTGGAATGTCAGCATTTCAAGCCGCCTATGAACGTTAACCGCTAATATGGATTAATCTCAGGTTCATTTGACTAAATCGATGGCTTTGCTTAAAAAATGGACATTGAGGTAACCACTGATTTCATCTTTGGGAATGTGATCAGGGAGTAACGAGAACGAGGAAAAAGGAAAGGGCATAAGTGGAATCAAATGGATTACAAAAATCACAGACATTTGGGAGAATTTTAGTTGCCTGGCCCAGGGGCATCTCTGGGCTCCGTCCTTGATAATAAAATTGTCCCTAAGATGCTCAGCTTGACTGGTTATATTTTATAAGGGAACAGGAAGTTTTCCAAGCAGTTATTCTTAGTTCTTAGCAGTGTCGGTTTTGATAGATAGAACGAGTTGATAGCAAATAGTGGTCAGTTACAGTGACAGAAGGGAAAATTGTGTTTAAACACACCAAAGTCACATATTGAGGTAATAGAACCTAAAAGAAAGGTGGTTTTAATAAAGAATTCTTTTTATACTGGACACATTTGTTTAGATTTATATCCTGTAGACTCTGATGACAACTCAATAATGATTGCTCCAGACCTCTGTATTAATAAGATTTAATATAGCAACGTTTCCAGAAATGTGTTTTTTGAAATATTACGAGTGAGGAAATATTCCTCTGAAGCTGAATCTCATCAACAGATTTTATGAGTTTGAATTCAAAGAATTATATATAGTTTCGAAGAAAAAAATGACCCCAAAGCAAGCGAATTAGTTAACTAGTTCTTATGCATGTCAGATACGTATGCTAGAATGCAATACATCTTCTAGGAGCCTTTTGAAGTTCACATTTTTGGAGTTAAGAGTAGCACAGAACCCATTCTGTTTGCTGATGTATTGCATTGTAATTGCCGAAGGTCGTGGGCCAAAATATTAGTTCTTTTGAAATGCAGTACAGATTTAGAAATTTTAAATAGGTCTCTTAGATCATTCAAAAGAGGTGAAAAATTATATGTTGGAAATACAAAGAATTCAGTATGTATGCTGTAACTTAATTTAACAATGAGGATAAATTTCCCATATATTAGAATCATTTTAGGGTGTTTTCATAAGCATGGCTTGATATTAATATAATTATTTTATGTCCAGAAAGGAACATTTGGGATAGACATATTTGAAAAAATAATCTTATGTGATTTATGGGGTTATTTCACTTACTTGGAGGCAATTCATTTTAATTACATCTACATTTTAATCTCAGTGTTCTTCAAATTTAAGAGGATTCATGTAATGTTATCTATGAATTCATGTGATTATAAAAATGCCTCATTGGCAGGGAATTAAGTCCTTTTCACAATATTTTTTTAAAAAAATAATAAATTCCTAAGACAATCATATGTGAAATTGCAATTTTATATGAAAACCTCAGATTTTACATGAAAACTTTATGACCCAAGTGTATTTGGATTCTTCATGCTTGCAAAAGTTACAATGTTCAGTGACACAGGTTTCACTTCCCAGTTTTCTAAAAGGAATTCTACATGCAAATTAACACAACAGATAGCCTAAAGAAAAAAGAAAAAAGCCCCCCAATATTGCAGCCACCTCTCTGAAAGCATTCTCATCTTCCTCTCCTCAGAACATCCCCCTGTGCTTTGAGGGCAGTCTCCTCTCAAGCTAATAATATTGCCTCAGGCAACACTTTGAAGTTTGATCACTTGACAATTAATCACAACACAGCATCTTTTTTTTTTAAACAAACAATTTATCGATTTGCTTAACTTATAATGGTGCATGAAAATATATTGGAGCAGAAGTCATTCTAGATCTTTTGTTCTGCAATTATCAGTGTAATAAAGGCATCCATACAATCAGCTCCTTACTATTAGGCAGTTACAAGCAATTTGGTTAAGGCCATTTTCCAAATTTCAATCAATTTGGAGGAATCTTCAAAGTTGCCACAATTAAAAATGAAGCAGCCATATCTCAGCAAATCATACACGTTTGAAATCAATCGATAAAAGTAGGATGAAAACATTCAATACAGGGTATTAATAGAGCTTAAAATTAACTATTTAACAAGTATATGTTTTATTGGCTGCAAAAAAAAAAAAAGAAAGAAACACCTACAGGAGAGATTTCCGTAAAACAACAACAAAAAATATTAACAGCAAATTATAATGCTAATATACTTGGTTGCCTCATTGATATGTCTATTTTTTAAATGTCTTGGATTTATGGAAGAATACAGAAGATTTTCTGACACTCTGAATGTCATTACAATAAGGACAAACATTTCAAAAATATTATGTTTTGTCAAGAAAAAATGCTACAAATAGCATCAACACTAATGATATATCTTTTAAACCAGATTCTTCCAAGGAAATGCTCTGGAAAAGTTTTTATCATAATTGATGTACTCTGGGCAGAGTTTCCCAACAAAAAATGTCTTTCATGGTTTATTGTCAGCCAACCGGTCTGCTGCTCCTGACCACCCACTTAAGAAGCAGGGATCTGGGAATTATTAATTATCAATCCCTTTTCTGGAAAGTCTGGAAGTCAACACCCCTGTACTGCTGACTCCACTCCATCATGGTGCTGTACATATGTGTGTACATATAAGCCAGTGGCTTTCTTGCTTTCCCTATGACCTCCGTTATCTCATCCATTCTAAACACTTTGGATGGATCATCTGCCAGTCACATGTTTAATCATATTATTCCTGCTTAAAATCCTTCAATAAAGTAGCACCTTTGCATCATCAGTGAAGCAATCATTTTTTACCTAAATATTCATGTTTCTCCATGATTTGATCACACACACCATTCCAACTTCACACCCTCCATCCTTCTGTCTCCACCAGTCAAGTGGGGAATCTGTGCAAAAAAACAAAAAAAAATTACATTTTATTTATTGGCAGAGTGGTCATGCTTGGAAATAACTTCTTGCTCTTTTCATCACAATCATGATGTGATGCTATTGTCTTATATTGATGATCACTTCAAGAATAAGGCAATCGTACCTCCTTTAGGTATGTGAGAGCTCAGTGGGTTTGGATTCATGCTTGACGTGTGTAACTCAGCCAAGGAACAGTGCTCTTACTGCACCAAAATCTCCATTCTGGGGTTGTACGTGTTCTTTCTTACTGATTTATTAAAAGTGGCTTCCAAACTATCTTGAGATTCAACTGGTAGAACTTTGTGTTCTCTGGAGTGTTGTGATTCTAACCTTTAAAAATGTGTGCTCCTTGTAAAGGGGAAACAATCCCACTCCATCATCACCATAACCACAAGGAAATACATAGTTTGGGCACAAGAAAGTATACATCCCTGGGCAATTTAAGAAGTTAGTGTGTTGTACAAAATATTTTGCATTATGAAATATCTCTAAAAGGGGAAGGCTTTATCTTTATAATTCCCAGATTAACTTTTCTTTGATAAATTTAGAATTACAAAGAACCCGCAAAAATAGTGCAGTCTGTTCCTATGTGTCCATTGGTTCTTAATATTCGGGTTTTATTTGGGAAATGACATTTAAAGGCCACAATGTTGGCATCAGAGGTGCTCGTTACACTCAGGTTAGTTATAAGTTCAGTTTTCCCACAGGCAGTGTTAGAATTGCACTGATGACCTATCATTAGAAAGACCATGAATTGTCTTCTTCCTGGAAGAAAACAGTAACATCTCTGCAACATTCTTTCCAAAATTTCTCCTAAGTCTCCATAACCTTCATTTTGCAACACATTTTGCAACACATTTTGCAGGGACAGTGGGGCATGGTGTGGATCCCACAAGGATAGTCTCCAAAAGCATCTAGATTGTGGGATGGCTATAAACAAATCATTAGTTTTTTAAATAAATAAAT
This sequence comes from Talpa europaea, assembly GCF_964194135.1. NCBI lineage: Eukaryota > Metazoa > Chordata > Mammalia > Eulipotyphla > Talpidae > Talpa > Talpa europaea. The sequence continues at coordinate 135,110,751 of NC_140072.1, forward strand.
AAATAAATAAATAAATAAATAAATAAATAAATAAATAAGAGGCAGGGGAAGGAGGAATCTAATAGTGATAAAACACTTAAAGACATATCAAGAAAGTCACAAGCTAGTCCAAGTTCTCCACCAGGCCAGGATGAACAAAGCAAAAAGGTAGATGAGAGATGCATCCTAGCTGGTGAACCCCAAGCCCTGTCCTTTGTCATGTCAGTGGCAACAAGTGGGCAGCTTCCGCTTTCAACCCCTCCAAGCACTAAGGCACCGTCCCCATCCTGTGGGTGGTGTCAGTGGGGGTCTAGTAGAAAATTAGGGCTTTCACCATCATCCAGAGTTAATGAGAACTCCCCTTCAATGCCACGTGGGCAGTCCTAACTTCTTTCTGCCCCAAGTTACCGAGGAATGTCCACTGCAGTCAGCAGGACCCACTGAAGTCAGCAGGGACACACTGGGGAAACTGGGCTTCTGTCTCTACTTACAAAGAACACAGAAGCCCTCCCCAAGGGGGGCATGTGACAAAGCAGTGCCACAAAAAAATAGTTAGCACAGAAAGTTAAAATAAAACCAGAGTCTAAAAACTAATATGGAAATGGCGGGTATCCATGGATAATTCCATTTACTACAAATTGCAAAGATCTAAAACTGAGTGCAAAAACTATTAATAGATGCCAACACCAGGAAGACAGAGGTGTTAGGGTTATATAACAAGGTTTTTAAAACAGCGTTGATAACAATGCTTCTGTAATTATAGATATGCTTGAAAGAAATGAGAGAAAATACAGAAAGAATCAGGAAGGAAATAGAAAATCTCAGCCAAGATTTAGACGATGTAAGCAAAAAGCAGATGTAAGTTCACATTGGAAGCATGGGATACTAGATTTAAAAGCTCAGTAGATGATCTCAAAGGAAGCATGGAGAGGACAGAGGAGAGAATCAGTGAACCAGCATATAGAATGAGATACATTTCCCTCTCTGAACAATGGAAAAAAACAGACTTTGACAAATGTAAACAACAACAAAATAATCAGAGACAAGGGCCCCTGGGGATATCACAAAAGATCTGACAATCACGTCCTCGCAGTCTTGGAAGGAAGGTGGAAGAGGAAGGTGTTGAAAAAATTAAAAGAAATGACAATTGAAAATTACTCAATTGTTTTTCAAAAGACATCAATGCGCCTGTTTAAGAACCTGATAACATAAAACAGCATAATCATAAGGAAATACATACCAAGACACATCATAGTGTAAACTTGTAAACTTAAGACAAACTTCTGTAAACTTAAGACAAAAATCTTGAAAGCAGCCAAATCTCCTACAAGAAAAAAGCCATTTGATTAACAGTAAATCTTTCATCAGAAGCAGCAGGAGGCAGAGAAAATAATGTTTTTTTTTTAAATGTACTGAGAGAAAAAGAGTGGTCAGCCGGAAGCCTATACCCAGTAAGAAATAACCTTTTGCAGTGAATGAAAAAAGAAAAGAGAGAACTGGGCCTTCCTGGTGGTGCAGGGGCTAAAACGCAACCCATGAAACTACTGGCAGCCACTGCAGCACGAGTTCAATCCCTGGCCGGGGAGCTACCCGCAGGGCACAGCAGACCTCTCCTGACTCGCCTGCTGTTCCCCTCAGCAGTGTATTTCACTCAATCTGCCTGTTCTGCTCCCCATTCTGTCTCTGGTGAATCCTCTCACCCCCACATCTCTGGCCTGCACCCCAATTCTTTTATGCATAAATAAATAAATCTATAAAAAGAAAATAAATGAGAGAACTGACTGTCCTAGAGTACACCTACTTTTTTTTTTTTTTAAAGATTTATTTATTTTTATACAAGAACTGGGGTACAGGCCAGAGGTGTGGGGGGTGAGAGAATTCACCAGAGACAGAGTGGGGAACAGAACAGGCCAACTGACTGAAACACACTGCTGAGGGGAGCAGTGGGCGAGACAGGAGAGGTCTGCTGAGCCATGTAGGATTCTCTCCTGCTGGCCGGGATTGAACCCACACTGACGAGGCTGTGGACATCTTCGCAGCATGGCACTCAACATGCTGCACCACCGGGGAGGCCCGAGTACACCTACTCTTAAAAGATGGGTAAAAGAATGTCTTGAAACTTACAACCTCAAAGATTAAGAACAAATAGGATATAACAAAAAAAAAAAAAGCATGATTTCATTTTCTTCTTGAGTTTTCTTTTCTTTTTTAAAGATTTATTTATTTATACTAGCACTGGGTACAGTCAGAAGCGCGGGAGGGTGAGAGAATTCACCAGAGCCAGAGCGGGGAGCAGAGCAGGCAGAAGGACCGAAGTACACTGCTGAGGGGAGCAGCGGGCGGCAGGAGAAGTCTGCGCGCCAAGTGGGACCCTCCTCCGGTGGCCGGGGAGCAGCCGGGGATCAAACCGGCGCTGCAGAGGTTGCGGGTCAGCTTCACAGCCCAGTGCTCAGCTGCTGCACCACCGGGGAGGCCCTCTTCTTGAGTTTTCTAAGCGCAAAACAAAACATTTGATTCTCAATGCATGTGGAGGAAAAAAAAAATTAAGCAATTATATTATCAATAGGTGAGGACAAAGGACTTAAAAGATGGTAAGATTTCTTTTTTAAAACTATTTTATTTTAGGGCCTCCCCGGTGGTGCAGCGGTTGAGCGCCGGGTTGCAAAGCTGCCCGCAGCCTCTGCGGCGCCGGTTCGATCCCCGGCTGCTCCCCGGCCACCGGAGGAGGGTCCCACATGGCGCGCAGACCTCTCCTGCCGCCCGCTGCTCCCCTCAGCAGTGTCCTTCGGTCCTTCTGCCTGCTCTGCTCCCCGCTCTGGCTCTGGTGAATTCTCTCACCCTCCCGCACCTCTGACTGTACCCAGTGCTTGCATAAATAAATAAATAAATCTAAAAAAAAATTATAATAAATAAATAAATAAAACTATTTTATTTTATTTTATTTTTTGGCATAGAAGAACTGGGGTGTAGCCAGAGGTGGAGGGGGGTGAGAGGATTCACCAGAGACAGAATGGGGAGCAGAACAGGTGGATCCACTGAAATACACCGCTGAGGGGAGCAGCAGGCAAAATGTTGTTTGACAATTCAGACAGTCACATTTTTCTGAGTAGTAACCCAAGATAGGATGGAAACCAACCGTGGTCACTAGAATTATTTCACATCTTTTCCTTCCAATTCACTAAACTTTTGACACATCATCCCCTAAACCATTAGATTGTGGGCAATATTCCTAATTTGATTCCGCCATCACAAATTTCTCTAGGCTAGTGTGCGCTTTAGAACAAAATCGTACTATTATCTAAATCATTCCCTATAGTTTTTGAAACTTAATTTTTTTCATTTTGTTTCCATGCTGTTTTTGAGGATCTCAACTACTATTTAATTTATGTAAGTTTGTCTTACACATCAGGAAGTTGTCATTTTTAAACAAAATACTTTAATGTTTTGAATCATATTTTCATATGGATGTTATTTTGTGAGTGTGGCTGCAGAAAGAACCCTACTATGGTTCATTTGTCTCCTTATTATTGAGAGCTATGTGTTCACATCAAATACCAATGCCAACACCATTTCATGCAGTGTCAAGGCTTAAAGTAAAATGGCAGCCACTTCTGCCTCCTTTGAACTGTTTACTCTCTCAGCTTTGGCATGTCTTTTTTTTTCAACTGTGGGTGGAAAAATAATTATGATTTAAAGGTTAGAACTTGTTTAAAAACTTGAAAGTTGCAGTTACTTCCAATTTCCTCTCTGTAATGTAGATCAGAGGTCAGCTACAAAGTCTAAAAAAATTCATCTATAAATGCATTTCTTTTATATTCAGATGTTTCTTTGCAAACTAGACAAAGCTAGCAAAAACGGTGGAATAGTTATAGTTTCTCTTTTTAATACATGGATTCATTTATAGTGTGATAAACATTAAATGGAGGACTAAAAAAATCAAGAAAACAGAAAGCCTGTGAAAGATAAATAACGAAATAAACATGCAAAGATAAAGCATACGTAGGTGGTTTTATGTGAGACAGGAAGATGCACTTCCCTCCATGCGCTGCCTTTTAACCAGTGACGTTCTCTGGAGACCTGGAAAGCGATTTGTGAGGGTGGAACAGAAGACCACACAGAACATCCCCAAGCACAATTCAGAAAGCAGATGATGATTCCCACAAAGACACGCAGGGAGCCTGTGCCCAAAGTTAGTGGATGAATTGGTGGCAATGGCAGCAGGAAGGTAAATGCCTTTGAAATGACAGTTTGAGGGATGGAATGAATATTTCTACTAAAAGAATAAATTCAGAAAGATTTCCATGTTAGATACCAATGAATATCCCACAATAGAACCTGTACTTTGCTGCTCTTCATCTTCCCAATCAGAGAGCTTTAAACATACAAGTTAACATGAACCCTGGAGGCTTCCCCACAGTGACCCTACAGTGACCCCACAGTGAAGGAGAGAGTCAATCTGTGGGGGAACTAGAACTCGGATCATGCTCAGGGGCCCTGTCCAGTGTGATGCTCAAAGGTGTCCTTGTGCCTGATTTCCAAATGTAACACAAAACTTGCCTATTTTTCTGAATTAAGTTGCTATACTTCATTGATCCCTTTGATCTGAAAATGGAACTAATGAGAAGGTACAGCTTAGCCCCATGGTAGAGAGCTGTGGGCTTGCTGATTCCCAAGTGGATCGATGATTAAGATCCTGGACTTACACTAGGAATGTGGTGGAAATAGAAATCCCTCAGCCCTTGCCATCCCCATCGCAACAACACTGACATCCACCCCGGGCCAGGAGCATGTTGTGGGATCCATGGGATCAGCACCTGCACCGAAGGATGGGAGGAGCCTCCCCCACCTGCGTGCTGGTGGGTAAGAGGCGTTGGGCTCAGTCTCAAGTGATGATCCTGAAGGTCTGCAAAGGGGCTCACACCCTCTCCGCTGTGGGGAGGCAGCTCCTGTTTTCTATAATCACCTGTGGAGACCACCCAGGTTTCCAGCAGAGATGTCCCAGCTGACTAGGAGACCAAAGCCACACTGAGAACAGCAGGGGTGCAGGTGCTTGGAGAGGGGCAGGGGAACTTCTCCAAGCAGCACAGCGCAGAGACAAGGAGATGGCTCAGGCCCAGCTGTGCAGGTTCCGAGCCAGGACTCCTTGTGTCTCTTGTCCCTTCGGACTGGACTTCCAGCTCAGCAGTGCAGGGAAGAGCCTGGGAGAGGGGCAGACAAGCTCCTCATAGATATTACAGGGATGTGGGTCTTTCATTGTGGACGTATTTCACAAAACATCCTGCCCTGGGGGCCTCTGGGGACACTCTGTGCCCATGGAGCCCCAAACTTGCCCAGTGACACCTCCAGAGCCTGGCCTCATATCCTTCCCCAAACACACACCCTGGCTCCCACTCTCTGTGCTGGCAGGTGCCTGAGAGTGCTGTCTGCGAGCACCTGCAGATGGCCCGTCAGATTGGGAGCTGGGGAGAGACCAGAGAGGTAAGCTTCAGCCTGGCTCAGGAAAAGCAAAGGAAGGCTGCCCTCCCCAGCCTGGGGCACTGCGGACGCTGAGAAGCAGGTGGGCCTGATTCCAGGGGTCAAGGGAAGCGGAGGGGACATGGGTAGAAGGGTCAAGAAAGACTCAGAGCCCCTGGTGAGGCTGTTGGAAGACATTTGTTTCTCTAAGTCAGTTAGAAAAGACTGGAAGGGGTGACACCACTGCAACTTTGAAGATGAAAGTACAGGACTTGGAAGGTGAGAAAATCATGGAAGGACCCCCTCATCTCTGGGAAACTGACCCCGAAGACTTGGAGACCTAGGATAGCTGGATCAAGGAAGCAAGTCATCGATATAGAGTGACTGTATCAATGTGGAATGTTTTGTTGTCTTCCACAGCAGGTCCACAGCTTTGTTGCTTCTCATTTCCTCCACTAATACCTCCTCTTGTGTGATTGATTTCTGAAGGGCTCCTTTGTGATCCTGTTCTCGTTTCCTTTTGTGTATATTTTTGGAAACATCCTGGAGAATGGAAATGATAGTGTGGTTATCTGACAATTACTAACTTTGCAATCTTCAGGGACTTAAAATTCTTGAGCTGCAAATTCTGAAACAGAAAAGCAAATTTCAGTGTTGAAGAACACACGAGAAGTGTCTGCTGAGTGTCTTTCAAAGAGTCCAGGAGAAAGCAGGACCTTCATCAATGCTCTTCCTCCGTTTGTCCACCCACATGGAAGTCCAGGTTCATGAGACAAAAATATGACAGGGCTTATGGAGAGCTTTTCTATGTACAGATTCTTTAATTTGGAGATTCCTCAAATCAGTTTCTTTTTCACCAAAAGACTTGGCAATCTTTCCAGCCCCCAACTTTATTCTTATTCTCAGCAAAATACATAAATAGGCTCAAAGAAGAATGAAGGAGGGAGGGAGAAAAAAAAGGACATTTAATTAATTTGGTTTCTTATTCTTCAAGTGTGTGTGACTGAAAAGTCTTCAGCTTCATGCCTATCCTTCCACAGTTGTAAGCCTTTAGGGTAAAGAGCATGACGTCAATGTTCGTATTTCCAGTTATATTCAACATGCCATTACATGCGCCAATATCAGGTGAATGAGAAGAGAGATGAATAGTCAAAAATTTGGTCTAAAAGATTATTTTTTCCCAAATATGGGATGGTGTAACTTTTACATGGAATACAGAGAATGAAAACAAAGGGTCAGAAAAACCGTAGCAAACCCTAGAAATCTGACTGTAGGATTGAAGCTGCTGGAGATGGACTTTACTCCTCTGGGTTGCATAAACTCCCCAGCCTGTTTGCCCAACACTTTCATGACTATTGAAAATCTCTCTAGTCCTGCAAGGCAGGTTCATCCCCAAAGAGACTGGGGAATGGAAGAGGAAGTTCAATTGCCCACATTCATCTCTCATGGTGCACCCCTTAAGAAAGAAGGATTATACTTTCATTAAAATTATTTTTGGGATTCCTGTGAGGAAAAGGAAGAGGCAAATAGGGGACAAAGATGAGAAGCACCAAGATCAGAGAGTATTAGAAGTTTCTAGTCTAATGAATGACGACAATAAAAGCTTGTAAATCAGCTGTATTTGGTTTGAATTATATCTATGAGGGTTTCAGTGAGTTATTAACTTTGCTTCTGACTCACTTTCTCCATCTATCAAGGGGAGGTGATAAAAGTGTATCATTTATCAGGAGATTGTGACAATAATACCAGTGGAAGTTTGGCTCAGGGACTTCTACAGAGTAAGCACATATTCCATATTTTAAAAAGCAGTAGCCTCAGCTCAGTCTGAGACTATCAGGGTGGTCCTCATGGGTGCCGACCTCCCATGTCCATCTTAGGAAGGAGGGTCCCCAAATCCTCTGCCGCCTTATCACAACCTCCACAACCTCCACGGCAGCTCCCTTGAAGAGATAACAAATATAATTAGTGTTCTTAAGGAAGCAACTCAACTCTCTGGAATGCCCCATTCTGAGTTTCTTGTCCTCAATCAGTAAAACACACACAGTTTGGAATTCCTTCTTAAATCCCCCCATGTCTCTGATGTAACCATGTGTATGGAAACATAAATGAACCAAGAATCACAAAGAATAAATCTGTGGTGCAGCGGCAAGATAAACAGACCATCTAGGGGTGCAGGGGTGCAGGGTGCAGGGGAAGGTTGTTCCAAGCTGGGAGTTGAGAAGCTGAGCGTGTTTGGTTTCACTGGGACAACAAGCATCGCCTTCTATGAGGTGACATTCTTGATGACCAGGGCTTCTCAGCAACCAGAAGCATCCTGTAGCTACCGTAGGAGGCGGGCTGTAGACCAGGCTCGTACTGCCTCTTTGAGCAAGTGGGGACGCCATGCTAGGCCTCTTCCCTTATCCACAGAAGAGGAAGGGCTGGCTTCTCCAGGGGGCGCTTTCTATCTCTTCAGCCTCACGACTGGAGAAGACTTACAATCCAGGCTCATGGTTAAAAAAAGAACAAAACCCACAGGAGAGCTACTGGCTTCCCAACACGCTAACGGCAGACATAAGAGGAGAGCAAAGGCGTGAAGAACAAGGGACCCGAGCGGAGCAGGAAGATGGGGCTGGATGGGAGGGTCTTGGAAGCCTCTGGTGGAGCAGCGCATAAAGGCAACTCTGAGAGGGCTGCTGGAAGGTTCCTGCGCCCACTGACAAGGGGCCGAGGTGTGGGCTCAGGTAAGAGCCGGCTGAGGGAGATGGATGCCAGACCGAACCCTCCTGCCTCTTCATCGCCTGCTTCCCAATTAATTACCAGAATCCCTCCTTCTGTCACTTGGAGGGATTTGGGTGGGCAGATGGAGAGGCTGGTTGCTGACTGTATCTACACGCTAATCTGCAGTCGTGTTTTAGATTTAATTGATAGTGACCAATTAAAGAAGAGAGCGAGAGAGAGAGAGAGAGAGAGAGAGAGAGAGAGAGAGAGAGATGTAAACATGTATATTGAACAGTGGGTCTGGGAGTTGTGTACCTTGTATATAATCTCGTTCTTCAGGTCTCAAATATTTTCAGAAAGAAATTGTGTGAATATTTATTCCAATCATGGCTTCTAGCATTAATTTCTGTCTGTTAAAGAACCTACCAAATTGATATTTATTTATTTTTTTATTATTAATATATTTATTATTTATTTAGTATGTGTCTGTCTCCAATAGACTATAAACTCCATGAAGTCAGTGACCATTTCTATCTGGTCAAGGCATTTAGTAGAGCAATAAACACTGGTTGAATAAATAACTAAGTCAATAAACAGTGGTTCAGTAAATGCCTATCTGGTGTGAAATTAATGAAGGTGTCATAAAAGAAATAGAATGCTAGTAAAAGCTGAAATAGGAGCTATGGCAAAGAGATGAAGAAAATAATACATAAAAGGAAGGAAATTTAAACTGAGTTTCTTAATGCAGCTAACTGGGGAGTAGGGCCTGGGAGAAGAACTAAGGAAACAAATTTGCGTTCTTTCTATTACTGAAAAATTGCAAGGATTGATTTGCCATTGATTGATATTGCACAGAGCGGAGGACACAGACCTTAACACATTCTTTTTTTTTTTTTAATACTTCTTTTTTTTAAAAGATTTATTTATTTATTTATTTATTTATTTATTTATTTATTTATTTATACGAGCACTGGGTATAGTCAGAAGGGCGGGAGGGTGAGAGAATTCACCAGAGCCAGAGCGGGGAGCAGAGCAGGCAGAAGGACCAGAGGACACTGCTGAGGGGAGCAGCCGGCGGCCGGGGAGCAGCTGGCTCTTGAACCCGTGCTGCAGAGGCTATGGGCAGTTATGCAACTCAGTGCTCAACTGCTGCACCACCAGGGAGGCCCGCTTAACACATTCTTATGAATATTTCTCTTTTAAAGACTTTGAATTTGACTTAGTGGTGGCTTTTCTCTCTGAGACAGGGAAGCTTTAAATTGTGTCACTGAAACTTTCAAACATGGTGGAAATCTGAATGTAAAGCTAGTTGTGTTCTTGGTATGGGTGAGAAGTTTAAATAACCATGAAGAGATCAGACAGATCACATGGAACAATGAGGGACGCCTCTTTTTGGACTTGAGGTTGGAATGTGTGTTCTAGTGAAGAACGTAGAAAGAAATTCATCAAGATCTGGGGTGTGTGTGTGTGTGTGTGTGTGTGTGTGTGTTAGAGGGCATTGATTAGCACTAAGAAACTAGCACTAAGATACACTGAATATTATTTCACAAAAAGTAATAAAAGTAGTTGAGAGATAAAAATTGCATTTTAAAAAATGTAGTCAAATAAACTGAAACAAAATTCATTGTCTTGGCTGTGCCCGGAACATGGCCAGTTGCAGGACTCCCTAAAATCTCATTTGAATTGACTTCCTGCGACTGTCCAGCAGAGACAGTGGGCAAGATGGTGTGAGTTTCACTGTTTCTCGTGTCCAAAATCTAGGTCCATACCAGGGGCAGAATTGCAAACATCAACATCAGCTCTTAAGGAGCTAAATCACTGTTTATTTGGATACATCTAGATTGCATTTTAATGGTCTGCCATTTTGAGGCTAACTCCTCTTAGAGTAAATCGTTTACAGTTGGAGAAACACATCAAATTAGAATCTCTGGAAACAGGGCCCGCCTGGCGGCCTAGGGATGAGGCCTCAGCACCATCACCGTGGCGGCCTGAGTTCAACCCCGGGTCCCTTTAGCAGCATTTTTCAGCCAGTCCACCTGCTGCGTGTGCCTCTGTGTGTGCCTCTGGGGAATCCGCTCACACCCCAGGCCACACCCCATTTCTTTACAGAACAATAAATAAATATTTTTAAACAACAGACTCTCCGAAAATAACGACAAGGGGAGGAAAGAGCTGACCGTCTGTCTGAATCCCCCAAGCGCCTTGCTGCCAGGAGGCGTCACCTACAGCAGGTGCAGGAGAGGGAGAAGCGGGCAGCAGCGAGGCCCTGGCGCTTGCAGGGAGCGAGGGAAGGAAGCAGGGTTGGCGGAAAGCTCAGCCCCGGGGTGGCCTGGCGCAGGGAGGCTCCTTGAGGCTGCACCCCAGCTCTCCTCCATGCCCGGGGAAGCCCGGGGAGCCTTTGCGGGCACACACGCCCTCTCCCGGGAGAGAGGTGAGCCCCGTGCGCGCCAGGGCCGCCCAGCCAGGTGAGCGCACCCACAGGTGACCCTCGTCGTGGGCGCGCTGGCCGTCTCAGGGCTGTTGGGAAACAGCCCGTCCTGTCAGGGCAAATAAGCCAAATCACGCAGTCACCGCGCCAAGACGCGCGAGCTGGGGTCTCCAGAGAAGCTCCCTCCCCAGAGACGTGTTCCCAGAGTACAATCACCATTGCAGTGGCATTGGAGTCATTACCCCGCTGACCTGGCTTGAAAGCCCGCCAGTGCCCGATGCCATGAGAGAGAAACTTTTCATTTTGGACAATACATTGCATTTCAGATATTTCGACAGGAAGATGTTTAAAACCAGGTTGCAAATGTCTTTGGGGGGGAAAAGAAAACAGCAAAGGAAAAAAATAAAGTAAAACAAAATCCTCAGGGGCCCTCAGTGTTGCCTTTGAGAGATGAGGTGCCCGCGCCCACCTCCCCGCGTCCAGGTCCCGCGTTCCCGCGAGTGTGGACGCCCGGCTTGAACAACAAGCTCAGTTCTTGGCTCCTGCTCGTCGTGTGTGGAATCTCTGGCTTGCCCATGTGTGTTTTCTACTCGGAAGGGAGTGTTTCCCTTCAAATGGCCAGTGCATTTTTTCCTGGGAACATGAATGGACGCGCAGGCACCTCCTTGGGGCGAGGCCCTGCGCTGCTCCGCGCGCCCGCGCGCCCTCCACGAGGTGGGTCGGGCAGCGCCCAGTCGCGGCGGCGGGGTGTGTGCACCTGCCTGCACACGCGTGTGCGACACGCCCCGCCGCGAGGGCTGAGGCGTCCCAGAGCGGTTCAGGAGGCTCCAACCGGGATAAAAGAAAAGAGGCTGCAGACGTGAGCGCACAACCTCGCGGCACAGAGAGCCAGCCAGCCAGCTGGCCCGCAGGCTCCCCTGACAGGGCTGGGGACCTTGCATGGTCTTAATCAGCAGAATCAAGTGGCTTCCTATGAATTTTTGGCACTAATCCCTGGTCTGTGGCAGCATTTCCCGGGGTTTAGTATAATATGAATAGATTAGGCGCATATTGGTGCTGTATTATTACCATGTTTTCATTTTTGCTGGAAAGGGAAATAGGGTTACTCTTGTGAGGACGTGGGTCTCAATGCTGTGCGGCTAGTTTAAGTGGAAAGTGACTTTATTAAAACAGCCCTTATTTGTTATGTTTATTGTTATTAAAAAGCATTTTTTTTTATTTTGTAAAAAGAGAAGAGAAACATTCTTTTTAGTTTTTAGTTTACAGAGGTAAAGCAGAAATACAGAAAATAGAAATACAGAAAAGACACAATATAGAATATAGAAATATAGAAATACAGAATATAGAAATACAGAAAAGACACAATCCCCCTAATGTAACGGTTAACATTTCAGATACGCTTTTCTTTCTCTCTTTTTCAAGGTTAAAATGCTTTATTTAGGCCTCTATTCAAAGAAGTGGATGTACTTTTCTAATGCATTTCTTTCTCTAGAAGTCTGAAGTGGGATGTGGCGATGCTCACAGTAAACTCAGGTTCAGCCCTGGGGTGGGAAACACGCTGAATCCATCGCATTTCTGTCTGCAGCCTCCCTTAATCTGTTGTGACAGCAAATTAGACTCTGATTTAAATTAAAGCAAATTGCAAAATAATTAGAAGTGTTTTTCCCCTTTCTTTTTCACCCTTCATTCTCCAGCCTTACTTCCATCGGATAATCCAGGCATAAATAAACAATTTGAGGAATTTACTCTTCTTAAAGGATTATCTTTGGGAAAATGTAATGAAACACTGTTGCATGAAGTTTGTTCTCAGAGTATAATAAATAGCTCCTCAAATAGATCAAAATAATATTGCATTTCACCACGGTGTTTTCCTTGTACTCCTGCTTGGGATCTTCACTCTGTTTACCTGCATTTTGTGATGAAGTTGGAGTAAGAATTACCCGATGAAATCATTTTGTATCTTCTCACTATGATATCAATAAACAATCCGTGAAGTGGCCTTTTCCTCTGTATGCAAAATGTCTATTTCTCATCGGTTTTTCTCACATCAAAATTCAGACTATTAATTTATTTACTATGCCTAAAATTGTCACTAATTTAGACTTTAAAACAATCTAATAATTAAGACCATGCTGGAGGAGAAAGTTCTGGAACCCCATCAAACAAAATCCTCTAAGGCCACACCCTGCCCAGCCTAGCCTTCTCCCCAACCCCCCACCCCCCACCTGCCCTGCCTCTGGAGCTGGGCAGGAGGATGCCCAGGGAGAATTCTTACCCAGCAGGGTTAATGTTTGGGAGAAAGTGCTCACCATTTTCCTTAAAACCTACTTTTTTGAGAAGCCTGTGTCATCCACAGTGTCTTGGTGGGGAGAGGGGTTTGGCAGCTTCTGAACTGTGAGAGCAACACACACACACACACACACACACACACTCACACAAACTCACAAGAACAGATCCACGCACAAGTCAAGTGTCAACACCCCACAGTGAACGCTCAGCTTCCTTCGTTGCTAAGGAGGTGACAACGGAAAATTTAATTTTAAAGATTTTTGGCTCTAATAGTGGGAAAAGTCAAATTTTAAATCAAGATTTAACTGTGAGGGGGATAGCACGGGACTCTTTACACAACCAAGAAATAAAGCATTTGTGTTCAGATTGACACCAAGGCCCCAGACCCCTTGGGCTTACTCTGGGGATTCAGTGGTCCGATAGCCCTTTGCCCCAGAGGGGGCTGTGAATATTAACAATTATCATTCCAGGTAAACTGAGGCTCTGAAAACCAGCATAAACACCCCTGTGCGTGCTAGCATGTGCACACACACGAGAGCTCCAAATAGGAGAGCAGATAAAGCATAGTTTTCATCAGTAGATTGTCACAGTAATGTTAAAATCTATTTATTGAACTTTCACTTTAAACAAAAATAATTCCCTTAGAATGAAGCTCAATAGTGCTTCCGAAGCCCATGCATTATAAGGTGTAACTGAGGGTAATTAATAATAGACAACAAATGAGCCCAATTTTCTGCATAGTGATGACATGGGGTGCCCTGGTTGTGGAAGGAGACCTCAGCCAGCCTCAGCCCTTGTGGGATGCCTGGTGTCCCACAATAGAGCTGACCTCCCCCAAACATCTGGTTGAAAGGCATTAGCTCCCCAAGAGCAATGTATCTCTACCAGAATGGGTCTCTGACAATGGAATGATGTCATCACACGGAGAACCCCTCCCTCTACCTTAACCATCGAACATTAATGAGTCAGCCACACTTGACTCACCCAAGGGCGCACCAAGGAATGACAGTCTACACGCTGTCACCACGACCGCCTGGTTCATATTGTAGATGAATCTAACTCCCCCAAATTTATCATTTCTTCTTATAGAATGTCACACTGCTGAGTTCCTGGACTCAGCAAATGGAAGAGGGAGCATTAAAATGTGGTTTGTGTCCCAAAATAAGAAGGTTGGGGTGCTGCAGAGTTGAGCTCAGAGAAGCCCGTGGAAACACCCTTGGAGACCCCTCAAAGGCAAATTAGTGATGCTAATGGCGCAACACTGAGTGGCTGGAGTTCGCCTGCTTGATGAACTTGTCTTATACTAGAATGGACGTGCAAACCGTAAGGTGAAACGCGCCCTTGAAGTATAAACACGTCAAGAGTTCATTGAATTTTATTCCTGGCTTCCTGAACCAAAAGATAAATGTGATTTTTCCTGTGATAACGGCTCAGTGGGAAAAATTGTTCTCCTATCTTTAGTCAAAGACTGTCCCTCCCCCGCTATCTTTCAAGATGCACGTGTTTAAGGCTTCAAGAATAAGGGGCTCCTGATATTTACACAAAAATGAAGTCATTTTGAAAAGAAGTTGAGGAATATATTTTTACTTCTGTTTTCAGTCTTCTTGTTTTTATTTGTTCTCATGTCAGAGATTTATTTCTCATTGAAAATAATTTATTTCAGGAATTTTACTTTTGATGAGTGGATAATGCTTTGTCTTCTGTGACTCACAGTGAATATAGCACTTAAAAAAAGATTTGTTTTATTTATTTATGCATACAAGAGCTGGGGTACAGGCCAGGGATGCGGGAGGTGAGAGGATTCACCTAAGACAGAGTGGGGAACAGAACAGGCAGATCTACTGAAACACACTGCTGAGGGGAGCAGCGGGGAGACAGGAGAGGTCTGCTGTGCCCTGTGGGTAGCTCCCTAGCCTGGGATCGAACTCGTGCTGCAGTGGTTGTGAACAGCTTCATAGCACTGACACTTAACCTCTGCACCACCAGGAAGCCCCCCAAATAGCACTTTTTAAGGAACAGCACTTTTGTGAAGCAACACATCTCCACTTATGCACTCGCTCAACCAGCTTCTAACTCGGGGGTCCCTCTGCTTTAGGCTTCAGGTCAGAACCTTCTCTGGTTATCCTGAGTGCTGCTCCATCTCTTCTGCGTCAATAGCCAAGGACTCTGGGCCTTACTATGTGCCCCCCCCACCTTAGTTCCTTTGTCCTTCAAGTCCCCTTTGTGGCCCTGCTCCTGGGACTCCCATCCCGTCCATGTGCTCAGCCTGCCTGGGCGCAACTGGCAAGACCATGCTGCCATTTCCACCCCAAAGCAGGACATCTGTGTGGGGCTTCTTGGCTGCTCCCCACAGTCACTCAGGAGACAGGACAGGGAAAAGGGGGTCATCCACTGGGGAGTCCCTGCTGTGTGGGGTCCCCAGTGCCTCCTGGCACATGCATGTGTCCCCTGTTTCCCCAGGGGCCGGCCTACACAGCATGCTGCCTGCAGCCTGTGGCTAGCGTGCAGCAGGGGTGGCCTGGTGAGCGGTCCCTGGGGACGCTGCTCTCCGATGGGCAAGCTGCTCTTCCTCCCTGTCCCCCAGGTCAGGGGCAGCGTGGATTCACCTCTGTCTCTGCATCTGGGTTGTCCTGTCCAGTGCATGTGGAAAGGTGCTGGACAGTAAAAGAGAACAAGGCAGGGCCCGCTGCCAAGAGCACTGCGTTCCATATGTCAGAGTGCAGGTGTCTGGGCTCCAAAGATACTCGAATCACACAGGCCCCGGGTGGAGCTATGCTTCCCTTGAAGGAGGAAAGGGTGAGCAGAACAGTCCCACCCAGCAGCAGTGCAGAGAGGGCTGGCCCCCTAGCACCTCTGTGGGACAAAGTCCCCTTTTCAGAGAACGTAACGTAACAGGGCCCGGCCTGGCGCCAGTGGGCACAGAGTGAACCAGAACAAAGATGCACGTATCACCTCCAGAAAAGGAGACAAATGCATCTGTAAGCCTCCTCAGGCCCCACTCAGGCAATGGTCTGAGCGAAGGCCACTCTCACACAATCTGACAAGCGCGGGGAGCTCCAGGACCACATTTCCCAAGCAAATGGGCGGACCACATCGGGGCTACCTGCTCGTCAGGTGATGGGCATTTAGGTTGTTCTCATGTTTAGCTGGTAATGACCAAGTATTAATGGACACAGCTTTGTCTTTGATTCTCTTAGTGTGTAACTTGGACTGGAGGTGCTGGATCATATAGTCCACCCTATGTTTAAATATTTGAGGAAACTGACAAACTGTTTTCCACATTGACGTGTAAGTCTACACCCCACCAGCAGTGTATCGGGGTTTCCATTGTTCTACAGACTCATAAAAACTTGTTATTCTCCATTTTGATTTTTACAGACATTTCAGCAGCTGTGGAATGATACCTGTGTGTGGTTTTGATTGACATATCCCTGTCGGCCAGTGATGTTGAACATCTTTTTATTTTTCTTTAATGGTGAATTCATTTTTATATCTTCTTTGGAGATGATGTAGTCCAGTCTTTTGTCCATTTTTCCATTGAGCTGGTTGTCTTTAGCTGCTGAGTTGGATATTTTTTATGAATTCTCTCAACACTGGATCTTCCTTGAATATGTGGTTTGCAAATTCTTCTTCCATTCTGGGTATTGTCTATTCACTTGGTAGTATCTGTTGAGTCACTGTTTATTTTTTTTAGTTCTGACAAAATACAATTTATCTGTTTTTTCCCCATCATTTGTACTTTTGATATCATTTCAAAGAAACTATGTGATTCAAGGTCATGCATGCACACACCAATGTTTTGTTCTAGCAATTTCATTGTTTTAGCACTTGCAGTTAGATCTTTGTTCCATTTTGAGTTAATATTTGTAAATGCTATGAAAGAGAGTTCCAAGTTCATTCTTTTTCATGAGGAGATCCTGTTATACCAACAAAATTTAATGAAAGACTATCCTTACCCCAGTGAATAGTAGAGGAACCATTGCGAAAAATCATTCACCATAAATGTGAGAGCTAATTTCTGCAGCCTCAGTCTGACCCATTTACCTGCATGTCTTCTCAATGCCGAGACATCACCGTTTGAGCTTTGGTAGCAGGTTTGGAAATTAGGAAGGCGTGGCCTCCAACTCCTCTGTTCTTCAATGTTTCTTTTAGTAATCCAAGGTCTTTTGCATTTCTATATGTGTTTTAGAATTAGCTTGTGGAGTTCTGCTGAAAAGGTAGCTGGAATTTTGATCAGATTGCAATGAATTGGTAGAACAATTTGAGAAATTTCAACATTGTAATTTAGGCCTTTCAATTCACTTACATCGCTAATTTCTTCCAACAAAATTTTGCCATTTTCAGTATGTAAGTCTTACATTTTTATGAATACGTGTTTTCCATTTTTTTTTTTTATTGTTTGGAATGCTACTGTTAGAATTTTCAGAATTTTCCATATTTGAGATGTTATCTTAAATAGAGACATCTTTAAATTTTGCTTTCCAATCTGGATGCTTTTCATTTTCTCTTGCCTAATTGCCCTGGCTAAGATTTTCAGTACAGTATTAGATAAAATTAGTGAGAAAGACATCCCTACATTGTTTCTCGTCTTATGGGGAAACTTTGCTTATACACTATTAAGTGTGCTATTAGCTGTGAATCTTTCATAGATGTCCTTTCTCAAATGCAGGAAGTTCTTTTCTATTTCTCAGTTTTTGCTAGAGTACTGTAATCCTGTAAAGGTGTTGGATTGTTGTCCAAAGATTTTTTGTATCAATTAAGATGTGGTGCATTGTTTTCTTCATTCCGTTAATATGTCATATTGTATTGATTTTTGTATGAAAAAAACAACATTGCATTCCTGAGATAAATCCCACTTAGTCACAGTGTATAAACTTTTTAATATGCTTCTGGATTTGATTTACTAGCATTTTGTTGAGGCTTTTTGCATGTATATTTACAATGGAAATTCGTCTCTAGTTTCCTTTTATTTTGAGATCCTCATCTCAGTGATATCTTGGATTCATGGAATGACTTAGAAAATATACCTTTTTCCTTTATGTTTTGGGAAAAGACCAGAATTAATTCTTCCTAAAATATTTGGTAGACTTAATCAGGGAAGCCATTGTTTTTAGAGGCTATTGGTGCTGATTTTGTCTCCTTACTCCTCAGTCAACTCAAATTTTCTATTTCTTCTTGAGGCAATTTTGGAAGTCTGTGTATTTCTAAGAATGTCCATTTTGTTTAGGTGATGTAATTTCTTGGCCCTCTATCAATCATTCATAATATTCTTTTCAATTACTTTTATTTCTGTAAGCAAGACACTAATGCCACTGCTTTCATTTCTGATTTTAGTAATGTGAGGCTTCTCTATTTCCTATGTCAGTGTAGGTAAAGAGGTCATCAATTTGTGGGCCTCCCAGGTGGCCTATGGGTTAAGTCTCAGCACTATCACCAGCTGTGGCATGAGTTCAATCCCCGGCCAGGGAGCTACCCATGTGGCACACAGCAGACCTCTCCTGTCTCCCCGCCGCTCCCCTCAGCAGTGGATTTCAGTAGATCCACCTGTTCTGCTCCCCACTCTGTCTCTGGTGAATCCTCTCATACCCTGCACCTCTGGTCTACACCTCAGTTCTTGTATGCATAAATCAATCAATCAATCTTTTTTTTTTTTTTTAAAGAAGGATGCTCGTGGCCAGTGTCCACAGCTCACTGGCTTAAGACACTGGTTTTCTTTGAGATGTAGGGGAGAAAGAACTATTATTTTTAAGCCCATTTAATCTTATATTTAATTTAGTATTCTAATATTGATTTATTTTCATTATGGTAACAATTGTTTTATCTAATCCCTCCTCCGGAGCAACAAACAGCAACTTCGATTTCATCACGTGAGAAAAGCCACAGGCCCAACATCCTGGTGAAGCCTTTACTCAGCATATACTTGTTTTTATTATCCAGGAGATGGCTTTTTACTGCTTTGAAAGAAATAAAAGCGTGTTTTATAGATAGAACATAAATTCATGTTTTAAGATTTTGAAAGCGTTTCCATTTCCTTCTTCGATTTCTGCAGCCATTTCTCCGCCCTGCCTGGGCCAGGCCGGGCAGCTCAGGTGGCAGAGGCGACCCTCACGTCAGGCGGCTCTTGGGGTGGCAGCCTGCTTCAGGCACGGGCAGGGTAGGCGGTATTTCCACTTACTCCACTTGCTGAAAGCAACAGTGAAATGAGAATCGTGGAATCATTAAATGGAAGATTTGGAAGAACCCTAGAGAAATCGCCTGCCTCATTTTCAAGTGAAGAAACAGTGGCTGCGAGCATTTTATTGATTTCTCCAAAGTCACCCAGCTCGTTGCTGGGCAAGCCGGGGCTGGAGCTGCGGGCCCCCCGCACAGCAGACTCGCTCCTGCTCCTGACAGCTGTGCTCCCACCAAGGCCCAAACCTCAGGATTCCCGGGATGCTGTCATTTCTTGGTGTCAGGGCGGCCACTGTCCCAGCACCCAGCTGTGCCCAGCATCCTGCCTGGGTCAGCCTGAGGGTGTTCACAGCAGAGATGGCGAAGACTGGCCGGGGAGGTGATGTGTTTTGTTTTGCCTTTGCCTGGCTTTAAGAAATCGATGAAGGAAAAAGTAAATGAATCAGAAGAAACTTAAAGTGCAGTATGTCCTTATTACTTTCTAAATAGCGCAGAATGCTGTTGAATCATGGTTGAGTTGCAACTTCAACCTGGCCCTGGACGCAGCATGTGCGTTTGGTAAAATGAAATAAAATTATTTTGTGAGAATCTATTAGTTCTGTGGAATGTACACTAAGGATACTATCTATTATAAATTGTTATTTGTAAATTGCTTATCATGCATTTTTATAGTAATAAAAATAAAAGCGTATGCGCACACACACATAATACACACACATTTTATTTTTTATTTTTTTTTTCTGGAGAGCCAGCTGTTAACATTTTAGCAGTGCCCACCGAGGGTGTTCAGCAAGCAATCAGAAATGGACATAGCCTGCTTGGCAGAAGCTGCAGGCACTGCTGTTTCTTGCAAAAGAGCCTCATCGGTGGCGACGGATTTCTCATGTGACCTTTAAATCATCCTCCGCACCATGGATACAGATTTACAGACAAACCATTGAGACGGTTGAAGGGTGGGGGGAGCCAATAATGCCCAGGGATGCTTGTCCAAACCCGAAGGGGAGAAAAGGAAGAGGCGGAGACTTAATGAAAACCTTCCCTGCACTACCGCGTTTCTCTGATTCTGGACACCTTTGGCAGAAAAGCACCTGCCTTCTAGTTATTCAAGTGCAGAATTCTGGCATAAAGCTGCTTTCAGTTCTTTTCCTTATGATTTATCAATCCTGGGCAAAGAAATCAATGTGAAATTGATTTCCTAGGCGCACTGAACTTCAGCTAGACCATGACTCAGCATGTATTCATTAAGCCCTTCTTGTTCTTAGAGAGTTTTTTGTTTATAAAGTTTTTCATGAAGTGCTATTAAAAATTGGGTCACCCTCTTCATTTGCCTGTAGAGGGACACTGCAGGAAACTGTCACTTAAAATCCCCGCTGCTGTGTGAGGTGCACAGCCTGAGTGCTGGACAATGCCAGCTTAGCTTCTTTCTCCATGAACCTGGGAACCCACCTCACTGGACCTTAACTCGCCCCATCTGCAAGGAGAGGAGTCACTTTATTGAAAACTTCTATTTGTCCCCCAAGACTTAATTTGAGATATTTTGTGAACTGAATTAATTTTCTTTAAAAAAATGCTGCTTCAAAACTATTTGATGCAGTCTCAGCTCTTAAAGTAGAGACTTTTTCTCATTCTACACATAAAAGCTAACAACTCATTTCATTTTCTTCTGCAATATTTTTGGGAAAAGAGCAAAATATAGAGTGTTGACTTTTTTATTTAAATAAAGCCAAGCTGACTTTAGACTGAGGACTAAAATGATGGTTATGGGGCCATTTCCTCTAAAAGCAAGGAAAAAAACCATCCAATTAGTGTTTTATTTTTCCCAAATAATCATAAATGACTAGACCGTACCCCCCAGGGCTATGTGCTTGGTTCCACGTGAGACTAGCTATACAACACACGTTGCAGATTACGAGGAGTTTATGAATTAAATATGGAAGGGAACATAGTCACCGACATGATGATATTAAATATGACACACTCTGGGGTTCTATGACAGCAATCTTAATAATCAAAAACATGAAATTAAGTCTCAAATTCCTGTTACGGGACAGTCATTTTCATAAATCCAACTTCTTACAAGAATATGCTGGTGAAATATGCAGTGGATTTATGGCTGGTTGGAGTGCTGGCCTCCGAAAGCACCATTAGTACTTGGCACTCACCACTCATGGCTTTATTTCGTGTTGAGGACTCATCTGTCCTATAAGACTTGTAAGGCTGATTAGATCAAGACTTTGTCGTAAATATCTTTATAGTTTTTGTGCATTACCCATGGCCTGGGTTCATGCCTGCGACCTGGAAGAATGATGTGTGGTTGTAATAAGTGCTAAACAGTCTGTTTCATAAAGTTGTGGGGATAGATAGTTGTGCATAAACTGTAAGGTATTCCCTTGGTCTGTCTTGGGTGAAATCAGGCCCTGCTCAAAGTACTGAATTCAGTTCCTGGCTGAAGAGGGGCTTGGGCAATTGGAAAAGGCTCAGCTAAAAGTCATAAACTAATGCAAAGGCAATAACCAAGTGAAA
This sequence comes from Talpa europaea, assembly GCF_964194135.1. Classification (NCBI taxonomy): domain Eukaryota; kingdom Metazoa; phylum Chordata; class Mammalia; order Eulipotyphla; family Talpidae; genus Talpa; species Talpa europaea. Next base: position 135,132,295 of record NC_140072.1, read on the forward strand.
GTTTCAAACAAAACAAGTCCCCTTTGGAAAGAGTCTACTGATCTCTGTTGCGAGTGATGTGCTGTAAAGACCTGGGGTCTCTGTTTTGGAAAGCAAGCTAAGCAGGCTGATGATTTGATTGAAGTCTGAGGAAGCAATTTAACGTCTCTTATTCCTAACCAACCACACGGCTCCATTGTCTGAAAGCCAGCGCTCGTTCTGCCTCTACAGTGGAGCAGGAATCTCAAGCTGGTCTCACAGAAGCAGGATCCAGCTCCGAATTGTCTTCGCTGAAGCTACAATTTACTCTCCAGTGATATTCTTTCCCTCTGTATTAAATATTAGCCATAGCTCACCACAATCCTCAGGCAAGGTGCTTTTGCCCTGGAAGTTAATCAATGCTGACACGTTGTTCTCACCGAATTGCCACACTTGTCCCTCCAAAGGGAGCAGCAAAGTGTGAGGGTGTGTGTGGTGCTCCTGCACCAGGAGAGAGAGAACAGAAAAAGAAAGAGAAGAAGACCAGTAAAGACTAGAAGGGAAAGTATTCCAATAAATAAGAACTATCTTATCCTAAAGCAATTTTTGTTTGCTCATAGGTGTAAAACGAAATTTATGGACTTGCTCTACTGTGAGTCTTCTAGATGAAGCTCTTTGGGAATGTGTCAGAAAAGGGCAACGAAGCCTTGTTCTTATGCAAAAGAAAAGTTAATGAGAAATGGGCTATTAAATCTCCTAAATTGTTCAGTAATGATTTATAAGCTATAAATAATTATGGTGGTGATATTAACTGATACAATCACAGAACAATAAATTTATGCAGGGCTTTGCAAAAACAACCCTGAGTGTGCTTCAGAAGTAAAACACTGGCTTCGAGACAATTTGCTTTCACAGAAAATGATACATACTCCTAAACAAGTTTAATTAAAAGATCAGAATTATCACATTAATAAATGCAAATTTTTATTAAATTTCTTTAACCTTTTTGTCTTAGTTTATTGAATTACTTAGAATCTAAATGAATATTGTAACCTCTCACTTGGTAACAAGCATGCCGTGTGTTAGCCCACTGGTGGAAGGTAGCATTACACATCACAAGGATATATACTTAGCATTTTAATTATTTTTATATGTTATTATCCACAATAAGAAGTTACTCATTTGAAGCGTCACCCCATCAGATATTTTCAAATAGTCATGCAAAAATAAGTGATTTGTGCTTTGCTCCATTTATTCAGCATCTCTATTTTGTGCTCATTCTGAAAGCTTGAACTGGAAACTGCAAGAATTCAGGACATCATCTAAAGAATCACAGAGAGGGCCTCCCCTGGTGTGGCACAGGCGGTTGAGCACAGTGCTGAGCTGCCCCCAGCCTCTGCAGCACTGGTTCATCCCGGCCAACCAGTGAGGGCCCCACATGGTGCAGCAGACCTCTCCTGTCTTGCCGCTGCTCCCCTCAGCAGTGTACTTCATCAGTCTGCCTGTTCTGGTCCCTGCTCTGTCTCTGGTGAATCCTCTCACCCTCCTGCATCTCTGGCCTGTACCCCGGTTCTTGTATAAATAAATCTTTTAAAAAATCACAGAGAGACAGAGACAAAGATGGGAGAGAGGGTGGCTTCTGGATGGAGAGGTGGGGGACAAATCCTTTCAAATCCTGTGGTGAGTTGCAGAGCATTGTGAAGAGAGACTTTATAGTGTTTCAAACCAACCACTGGAGAGTTTTCAGGATAGGAGTGACTTGATTACCTTGGCGGGTGTGTGTGGCAAATTGGCTTTTGGTGGGGGAACAAGGCTGGCAAGGAGGGGCCAACAGCAGGCATTGTAATAACCATGCAGGAGATGGCTGGTCTACCAAGCAATGGTGGTGAATGGCATGTCCGGGCAGTCAGGTTCTGGATGAGCTTCGAAGGTGGACCTAACTAATTGTTGATGTATTGGATGGATGGTTGGATGGAGGGTGTGAGTGATGTTTGTCACACTTCAGATGGTGACTCTTTAGAACCTTTAAATATATTTATCCCCCATACAATATTAATACAGTTATGAAGTTTCATGGGTTTGTCCAGGACCAAAAAGGGCATTAATGTTGAGAGAAAATAATCTGGCAACTGTGATGAAGTGACAAAGGGTATGTAGGGACTTTGAGACCAGGGTGACCTGAGGCCTTGTGCCCACACCACAGCCATGTCCCTGAGGCACTCATTTTCCAGGGGCAGATTTTGCTGGCATAGAAGGGATACTTGAAAAATAATGTTTTCTAATACTATGTTTCTAATTGATTCAAAAGATGAAATCACCATGGAAAGTTATTTTGCAAGTCTAAATAACAATTAAGTAAGATTTACATTATCCCAAAGAAATTCAGTTTAGTAGAATTGATATTTCTGATTTGTGCTGTGTGCCTGTTTGAGTATATCCTCACACACAGTTCTACTTAAAATATGCATGCCTCTTATATAATTATACCCATGTTCATATGGTCAGATAGACATGGAGGCTTTGAAATTATTTCTATACCTGTGTTTTTAGCCCAGTTGAATATTGAATATAATATCTTTGTAACTTCCATTTTCAAGGAAGTGTATGCAGAAACCCCTTATTTACATATTGACTCAATGTTTCACAAATACTTTCAAAGATCTTTTAAAAAGATATACTTTAAAAAGATGTATATACTTTAAGAGATATATGCGTGCATACTTTCAAAAGATATACATCGTTGTAACTATAGTATGTTGAAGAACTAGAAGATCTAAATGAATTGATTGAATTTCTCAAAGTAATTGGCATGGTATGCATTTTTGAATGCCAACATTGTGATTTCAAGGTCTCAAACAAAAACAAAATCTTTTCCAATCATTTTAAAATAGGGAGTGATGAGGAGATGCCACCATTATAAGAATTATCTCAGCATCACCAGTATCTTGGCTGACAAGCTGGTAGGCAAACACACCTATACATGTGATTGAGGTAAGTGGCAGATTTCTGGAGAAGAGACACTCTTGACCTTTGTGAGTGTTCTGTTAGAGAAAGCAGTGAGACTAGAGAAGTACAATGGGTGACAATCAAATGTTAGAGCCAGGATCCAAACTCACTTTCTCTGATTTCAAAGTCTATAGCATTTCTTGGTCCATCAGACTATCTTCTACTATATGTACACATTAAGATAGCATTTAAGCATCTTAAAACTCACATATACAAATTTACATGCATATATATACTAAAAAAAGAACAGAGGGTCTTGGTGAAACTCAAGATTTTTATGTAGCCACAGAACTCTGGCTATTAAAAGGTTCTGGTCAAATAAAGAAGGTCTGTACAAAACTATGAATGATCCTTGTACTCCTTAAGCTCCACTGCCTGTTATAGCACTCTGGGGCGGGCTGTGCAACAGCATTAAGAAGATGTGAAGACTTTGGCGCAAGGATATAGCACAGCAGTGAAAATGATTACAAGAGAGAAGCAGAGATTCTGTGAGGTGACCTAAGGAAAGTGACATTGATGGGGAGGGAGGGCAGAGAGCAAATGTTAAAATCACTCTTACACATGTGTACTTTCTCCAACTACACTTGAGGGGGCAAAGTCAAAAAAGGCTTAAATGAGTGAAATGTGAGCTCCCCATGGGTAAAATATTGTAAGTATTTAGAAAAGCATAAAACCTATTTATTTGTGGAATCATTTTTTTTCAAATATTGATAAATAACAACACAAAAGGAACCAGTTGGGGAGAAGAGAAATCATTATACTGATGTTTAATTTGACACCAATGGGGCACAAGCATGAAGAATGAGTTTCACTCACTTCCTCCTGGACTGTGAAATCCTATATTTCTTTATCCAAGCAGGTGTCAATTTTTAGGATATATATCTTAAAACCACTTAAAGACTTTGGTTCATTTATCCTCTTTTTAAAAAACACACTTTCTGTTTTGAGAGCAATTTTTTGTTTAAGGCAAAACTTGAATAGAAGGTGCTTGGGCCTCCCCGGTTAAAGGCACAACGTTAACAAGCTGTTGCCAGCCACTGCAGCATGAGTTCAATCCCTGGTGCAGCAGACCTCTCTTGTCTCCCCGCTGCTCTCCTCAGCAGTGTATTTCAGTAGATCCACCTGTTCTGCTCCTCACTCTGTCTCTGTTGAATCTTCTCACCACCACCCCCCACCTCTGGTCTACAACCCAGCTCTTGTATGCATAAATAAATAAATTCTTAAAAAAAAAAAAAGAAGGTGCTGATTTCTCACATTTTCTGCCTCCTCCCTGATGTGGACAGCCTCTTCCTCTATAAATCCCCTGCACCAGAGCAAGACACTTTTAAAATTGAAGAACCTGTGTTGACACATTATTATCAGCCAAAGTCCACACTTTTCAATGAGAGTCCCTCTTGGTGTTGTACGTTCTATACGGTTTGCTCCTTCTTTCAAGATACAAATCCCATGTGCACCTCCAGCAGAAGGAAAGCTGATCTGCCTGAGACTGGAGGTCCTGGGGTGGTCTCTAGTCCTCCTAGAGCCCTGGAGCTGATTGTAAATATAATGTTGAGAAGAAAGAGACTGAATATTGGTTTTGGAATCATCTAAGTGATATCCATGCCCCTAACCCGTGACTGTCAGTAACCTTAACTTTTCAAGGTCCATGTTTCTTATCTTCAAAGTTGAAATCCTACCCAATCTCACAGGCTTCTGGGAAAGACTTAAATGAGCTCATGTATATTAATATTTACCATAGCACTTGGCAAAATAGTTACTCAGAAAGTGAAAGATTTTCTAAACTGCCCATCCTTTATTTTACTCTTGATTAACAGACTGATGCCAATGTATGTTTCTCCTAGTACAACCAGGAAATAATATGCATTATTTCCAAGATGCATTGGCAAGTTCAAAAACCGCAACAAGGTGCCAAATTTCATTGTCATTGCTCACAGATATCAGGAAAAGTCCTATCCTGCCAGCCTCAGAGGCAGGTTAACATTGTCTGCTAATAAAATGCTCTAGAAATGATCAGAAAGCTGACATTTGCAATATTATCATGCACAGAAAAAATACCTAGTTCAAATAACCTCCTATTTACCATTTGGTTCCCTGTTTCTATAATATTACCCTATGACTTTGATCTGCCTGGGGCACAGAGAACAAAGAGAATATTCCTGGCCATTCTTCCTTGTTCATGAACATACCGGTTATTTCCAAAAAGAAGAGGGGATATGTTTGGCCATTATCTTATGCCATGTAAACCTTCTGAAGACTTAACATTGGAATCTAAAGTTTCAGCTTATATATGGATGACTATCTATTGTTTGATAGAATAATTTTGAATCATAACCCATTCTTTTGATTTATTTTCTTATTTTTCTACTTATTCAAAGAGCCCATTTTCTACCTCTGCATCCACTTTGCATGAGCATCACCAGATCAAAGATTTAGTGATTATGAACAACATTGAAATTCATGATTGTGATGTAGTGCATATCTTTCCATTATCCTTTGTATGGATTTGCCAGGATTATACAATAAATTATGTTATTTTCCTTGGTCTTCAGCTAATTCTATTAGAAGCTGAGCTTATAACTTGCAATGATGTGAATTAATGTTGAAGTGTTTTTGTTGTTATTTTTGCTTCCCATAAATATGTATCTCTATATTATTTAATGTTGACTTCTCATAAAGATTAATGTAGAATTAGTGACAAAACAGGATTCTCATCAAATACAAAAGCCCATACAAATTAATGCTTCCCAAGTTATAATTTGAAAATCCAAAAGGCTCTTGTAATTTAAATCTGTTAACTCTCATTATGAAACTGATATTTCTGCTTCAAACACATACATAAGGGCACAGACACATTTTGGGCAAGATGCAGGAAGTGTGAGGAGTGTCTTAATCAAGTGTAATAAACTGTTTATGGTAATGCATTCCTAGTTCTTTTTTGTTGTTAACACGAGTCCTGGGAATATTGAACTATCATGCATCTTCCGAATGACACCTTTCTAGTGCTAAAGCACCCTTATGTTCCAGTGGGTTTTCTAGAAGATGCCCGCTATGTGACTTCACATCACATAAGCTGATTTGGTAAAGAAAATAATAAAGAAAATAAAAATAAAATGCAATATGTTCAGAGTTCTTAGCTTGGAAATGATCTAATCAAGAGGTACACACCAATGCATCTTTGCCACGAAAGTTACCAATTATACATAACACAGCATAACATGAAAACATTAGCATAATTTAACAATGTGGGTCTATCACTAGTTAAAACAGCTGAAGACGTCCTCTGTGCCAGATCTGACTTTGCTGGGATCTTATTTGCCGGCATACCTTTGTTGTTAAAAGCATTTCAATGCTATCAATCCTAATTCTCATTTTTGTCAATTAGGCAAGGAACTATTTTTCTGTATCAACTTGTTCACATATTGTTTGCATAATGTTAGCATCAGCCAAAACCTTGTCTTTGTCCTCTATGTTGTAATAAAATTTTGCGCCAAGATGTGTCTGCCCTCCAAAGAATAAAATGTAAATATTTCAGGGTGAAGGATGTCATTTGTTTTGCATTCTCCCTTGGTTTTAAACAGCATCTTCAGCTTCATAAAGTGGAGTTCTGCTAAACTGTCTTTTCTATAAAACATCCTAGAAAATTATTTACCATTTAACAATAGGTTTTCCTAGCTCCGAGATAAAATAATTCCTGCCATCCTTTCCATACCACCCCATTTATAATCTATTTGTGAAGAATGCCCCCGGGCACACAGCACTGCCTTATGTTGTGGTGCCTCTAGACCGAGGACCATATGTGCCGCTATCCCAGGAAAACAGCGGGTTCAGTGGGGCTTGTCTGCTTCCTTTCCTTCCTTACCCTGCTAGCCCTGCATTTATAGATCGTTGCCATTGATTTAATATCATTAGTATACATTTTGTGCATTTGTTAAGAATGCTATAAACAGCATTATTTATATGCATCTCAATATTCACAGATTTGTAACTTAAGATGCAACCTTCTGTATTATACAGCAATGTCACTCACAAATAAATTTGAAAATCAGCCAAATCTATTTTAGAAAAGAGAAAAATTATTTTGCTGTGCAGATTATGTTCCACCTAAAAAGGGTTCTGTAAGGATCCTTACTATATACAATGAGCAGATTGAGGGCAGTGTCTGGGGATGTGGAGTATGTATCATCTGTGGGGTCAAGGGTCAAAAGGTCCGTGGTCTCTTGGTCCATAATAAGAGGTCGCTTAAAGCACTCTAGTGTTTTTTATATGTGTATTTAAGTTGATTTGAATTTGTAATTTAAAATTAAAATATCTGTTCAGAAGCTATTATCCACTTTTTAGGTTTATACATGATTAGGAGGAAATTTGGAAAAAGGACTTGGAATTTCTGCTTCCTCAGAAAGAGAATGAGAATCTTGGAAAACAAGGATGACTCCTTTGGATATTCAACTAATTTTGATTTTGTTAAATATTCAAAATTATTCCAGAACATTCTCTGTAACGGAGCACTACTCTAAAGGGCAAAAAAGCTTATCTGAGTCTTACATTACCTTGGGGAAGGAATTCCTTGACTCCAGCACTGAGGAAAATAAAAGGTAGGAAACACCTGTGAAGGTCACAGCTCAAGGACTCAGGCCCACTAAGAGGCTGGGATATAATCATAAAATGTTAGAAAATGTCTCTCCTCCCGTTCCACCAACATGTTACATGGCAATGCAACATGGTAAATTATCACTAAAAGAACTGCAAGACAGATGCTTTATATAAAGAAGAATTCTTATGAAAATCCAAAGAGAATGGGGAAAAGGATAAAGGAACAATAGAGAACCTTGAATCCCCCAGAACCTACAGCCGCCACATGCATCAAATACAGTCAGACTATTAGCCCAGGTTCGCACCAACCTTCTCAGTAAGGGCTCACTTAACTCCAGTTTCCATAAATGGATCTTATATGTCCACCTTTCAACAAAAAACATAAGGAAGGCCAGCAGACAGTTGAAAAGACAGCACAGCCAAAAAAGATAAAGCAAGTATCAGAGCCAGTTTCAAGTATGACAAGATGTTGGAAATACCAAACCAGGAATTTAAAATAACCGATGATATACTCTCAGACCCACCCATGATTTCCTTGTCTGTGTCTACTGAAGCCCCCAAAGGCTTCACTTCTGCCATGTTCTTTATTGTTTCCTGCCTTTTCTTTTCATTTTTTTCATAGCATTTCTATCTCTCTGTTTTCCTGTTTATCTACTCTAGCATCGTGACCACTTTTTCCACTAGAATTCTCAGGAACATAGATGCAAAAATTCTTTTTTTTTTAAGATTTATTTATTTATACAAGCACTGGGTCCAGTCAGAAGAGTGGGAGGGTGAGACAATTCACCAGAACCAGAGCAGGGGGCAGAGCAGGCAGACGGGCCAAAGTAAACTGCTGAGGGGAGCAGGGGGCATGGCAGGAGAGGTCTGCGCGCCATGTGGGACCCTCGCCATCAGCTCGGGATCGAACTGGCGCTGCAGAGGCTGCAGGCAGCTTTGCAGCCCAGCGCTCAACCGCTGCGCCACCAGGGGAGGCCCGATGCAAAAATTCTTAACAAAATATTAGAAAATCAAATTCAGCAGTATACAAAAACATTAAACATCACATCCAAGTAAGACATATCAATATTACACATATTCGAGGCTGCCTTAATATTTTAAAGTCAATGTAATCTACCACACTTATGACATAAAGAAGAAAAATAGTATGATTACATCAATAGATGTGGAAAAAAGATTTGACAAATTTGAACACCTCTTCACGATACTCTCAGCAACCAAAAAAAAAAAAAAAGAATGAAATTTCCCCATTTTGAGAAATCTTACTTGCAAAATACACAGCTGGCAGGTGCAACTGGAGGCTTTCTCAAGATCAGGAGCAAGGTATGAACACAGCCTCACCAATCTGCCTAACATCAAACTAGAAGTCCTAGTTTTTTGTTTGTTTGATTGTTTTTAAAGATTTATTTATTTTTATACAAGAGCTGGGGTACAGGCCAGAGGCGCAGGAGGGTAAGAGAATTCACCAGAGACAGAGCGGGGAGCAGAACAGGCAGAGTGACTGAAATACACTGCCAAGGGGAGCAGTGGGCAAGTCAGGAGAGGTCTGCTGCACCATGTGGTCAGCCGGGAATTGAACCCGCCCTGCAGAGGCTGTGGACAGCTTCACAGTACTGCGCTCAACCCGCTGCGCCACCAGCGAGGCCTTAGAAGTCCTAGTTAGTTCATTATGAAAAGAAAAGGCAAGGATAGCAAACAGATTGTCAGACACCATGATTGAATTTGTAAAAGCACCAAAAGAACAAACAAAAATGATGCTAGAATCAATAACTAAATATATAAGGTTGCAAGAAGCAAAATTAATGCACAAAATTCATGTACCTTATTCAGTGATGAATAATTAGATTCACAATAAAAACAACATTGGCCATAGAACCCACAGAAATTAAATATTGAGTTTTAAATCTACCAGATGATGATTGTGATTTAAGAAACTTGTTTACCTGGATCATGAAAATATTCTGTAATACTTTCTTATTCAATTTGGATTTTCTGTCAGGCATGCATCTCAGTATAACATTTGGGCACACTTTGTCATATTGAAGGATTTATTTTTACTCCTACTTTGAGTTTTTGATTATGAATGTAAAATATCGAGAAATGATTTTCCGACATCTGTGGAAACAATCAAGTGTTTTTTCTCATTGCATGGATTCATTTTTTGAACCTTCACTTCTTACTCTATATACTCTTAGTAATTATGTACTAATCCGTATGAAGTACTGACAGAAGTCAGGGCCCTAGCTCATTTGTTTGCTATAAGTTAGTCCAGTTCAAGCACTGTTTAGTGACCATATTTTCGATTGAATTGTCCTAGCATCACTCTCCAAAAGAAACAGTTAATTCTATTTCAAGACTTGCTGCTCTGTAACTCTGTCCCACAGATCTCTTTTGCTATCCATAGGGAAAATCTATACTACATTGGTTAATGTAAACATACCCTAGGATGTGAAATCATGCAGTGCAAGTCATCCAATGGCTTTCATTTCCAAGATTGTGTTGGTTATTTTAGTTGCTTTATATTTTTATTTAAATTTTATTATCATCAAATCAACACCAAACATTCCTTGTGATTTTAATTGGGTGAAAGAAAATAAAATGTGGGATTCAATAAGTGTGTGAAGACTTGGCATTTCATAAAATATTGCGTCTTCCAATCTGTGAGCTCAATATGCTTCTGCATTGTCAGGTCTATTTAATTAAGCTCTGCAGAGTCTAATGCATATCTTTTTAATAAGTACACATTTACATATTCTATGTTACCTTTATAAATATTATGTTTTTATATTGTTTATAATAGAACATTTCAAAATTTAATTTCCCAATTATCTGTTACTAGCATGTAAAAAATCAATTGACTGCGTGTCAACTTTGCATTTTTAAGTTTGAAAAACTCACTCATTCATTCTAGACTTTAGACTTTTTAATGTAAATATCCATATTAGCTGGAGGTAAAGACTATTTTTCTTCTTTCTTTTCAGTATTTATGTCTTCCATTAACCTTCCCTTATTGCATTGGGCAGCCTTCAGCTGCAGGTGCGGAGTCATGGAAACACAAGGTAAGTTGTTTGGGATACCAGGGTGTCTTAGGTCTAGGATGCTTTCTGAACACAGGTGAGTTTTCTGAGCACAGCAGCACCTAAAATATCTAGGGATTAGCTACAAGAGCCAGGGAAGAAACATCATTTCAAATAGAGTAAAATACAGAACATGTACAAAAATTTTAGACAGCTTTAAGAACACACATTAATGAGCAAAAAACATCAGAATGTAAAAGAAACTGAGTTGAATCTCTGCAAATTCAGCCACACGTTGAATTTGCTTGTACCAATGACTAAAAAGAATGTGTACATCATGCTATAGTTTACAGAGTAAGGAATGATGAGAAAAAGTAGAAAATCCCAATTTACTCAACTTTGAGAAAACAAGAGTAAAATGGTTGGGATTACATGATTTGATGATGACATGAAGTGAATATTGTATGTTGGAGTGCTGCAGAGATACCTGACAGTCACACAGACACACTGATTCTATGACCATTTGCAACTGTGCAAATGTGTGTATATGCAGCCATGTCAAGTGTGATATAATATATCACATCATTCTGTTCCTTGTAGTATTTAACTTTGAGGGGAGAGAGCAAGCACTTTGGGAATTTAAAAATAATTTTGCATATAAAATGGATACCATTTTAGCTAAAATATGGTAAAAAACTTTCATGGCCAGCGGAAGAAGCAGAGTTGCAAAATAATAACTTAACAATGTTTTCCTGTTGAAGGAAGTAATTAAAATCTAACTTGTGAACCATATAATTTGTGTGGGTGTGTAGATCTGTACTAGTTGAATAAAACTGTAATCACTTTTTTATGGGTTTAACTTTGAAATAACTATAAAGACTTAAATGTTGGGGAATGCTAAATACATTGTTATTGCTTCAAAGTAACTTTCGTAGATTATAGGCTCCGAAGAATGATACCTCTGTAGAGAAATGAGTAAAATGCATCTTTTCCAAGAGATTCTACTAGGTGATGTGTGTGTTTTAAGAAGTTGGCCTGAAGTTAAATGAGACATTTCATCTTATTTTTAATTTGCACTTGAAGTCTTCTATTCCAATTAATTTCTACCTCAATTTTCCTTGAGAAATTTGAGATAGTTTTCCAAAAGGCATATGTAGACAAAAATTAAAGCAATCGATAATGCTCTCAAAATGCAATTATGTATTTCATTTCTAGGCTTAAGGGTGGAAAAAAAAAACTTTCAGGAGAAAATCTGATTAGATTTTAGCTGCAAACTTGAGAGCCTTTACACTGAGCTAGGTGAAAAGAGGTTCTCATTGGAATGCAATAAAACCATTTTAAAAAAATCAGTAAATTTGCTTTGCGTATTTGTACTTAAAAGATGCTTGAGTGACTTACTCTAAGTGAATTTCTAGTTAGGGATGGAGAATAGCTTTAGAGCCACAGTCCCTTCTGCCTTCTTAAAACTCTCCTTTCAGATTGTTTCTTCCCACTGAGGACTCGAACTCCTAGAGACATAGACCTTCCCTCTTGCTTCAAGTAGATAATGTGAGTCTTTGGGATTTACTCCCTTCTGCTTACTTTCTGGATTCCAGAGCAGCATTGTAATGCCAAACACTGTTCTCTGGAAGTCTCATGATTTAGTGCCTATGCTTATGAGAAGTCGAAATGCAAATAATTACACAAATTACTCTACTAATTGAAAACTGATATATGCTACAAAAAGAAATTAAAGTGGAGAAATGTGTGTATGCACATGTATATTTTATATGTATAACTTTCCGAGGTGTATAAATCTGTAACTACAGGGCAATGTGTGTGTGTGTGTGTGGGGGGTTCCTCATCTTTTTCTGACAATTCCTATTAATGCAATTATAATGTGGAGGCTCATTCAGACATGAGTGTGTATGCAAAATACTGTGCCACCGTCTGGCTGGCCCATGGACAAATATCACACTCATAAATGTGGCACTGGAAGTCTAACTTTATGCTTCAACACAGAGGGGAGTAGAAAGTGTAGAATGATTAATATTGACAAAGACATGATAATAAGTTAACCATGATGCTTACCTTTTCTTAATAGTAAATTTTAGAGGAAATGTCATGTATTATGTTATTTTGGCACATAGAACAATAGACACCGGAATCAAAATAACATCACACCCTGAAAAATAAACCATAAATTGTATTCTCTTGTTAACAACAGAGAATCTTTCTTTGTTTTCCCACAAACTAGATATTCACTTAAGTTAATTCCGAGTTCATAACAGATGTAGGGATAGTGTTGAGTCCGCTGAGAAATGTTCAGGTTTAAAACTCATTACAAGGACAGGGCTCTAAGTTTATGGCTCTCAGAAAAAGCCTTCCCCTTCTAGGAAAATTCAGATTTAATTAAACCATAATAAATAATAATGATAAACTTGGAGACTAGGATTTATTCTACAATGAATTAAAACTGGCGACATGAGGAAGCACTAAGCAGTAGGTTTCTTTTAATTTAAACTACAAATCATTGAGGAATTAAATTTACACAAACTTTAAAGAATTTAGATATGTGTGTGTGAGAGATACAAAACTTACCTAGGTATTTAAACATACATTTTGCAATTCTTTATTTAAATTTAGCTTGAAAAAGGACTGAGGACATTTAATGACAGCTTTTGCCTGCCGGAGGGTGACAAACTATTATTATAGCCTGGTCAGAGCAATGGGGAAAATGAAATATTCACAGGGAAGAAAGTGGCTGAACGTCGCCCGTCACAATGGCAGATGTTCTATGCAGACTTCAGCAGGGGTTTCTGACTTCTGGGCCTCAGATGTGGTTACTGGCATCATACATGCAGGGGGCAGAGGTTGAACTGAACCAGCCGCCTCAGAAAGCCTGAATGCTGATGTCGCTGTGAATTCTTTCTGCCAAGGAGTAAGGTAGTACCATGATGGATTAAAAACAACCCACCCAATAAAAAATATATTCTACAATATTCACAGCAGCATTACTTACAATAACTGAGACATGGAAGCAGTCTAAATCTCCTTCAGTGGATGAATGGATCAAAAATGTGTGGCCCATACATACCCAGAATATTACACAGCCAGAAAAAGGATGAAATGTGGCCATTTTCAACAGAATGGAGGGAATTTGAAAATATTATATGCAACAAAACAAGTCAGAATGATAAAAACAAACATTAAGCATTAATAGACACTTGACAGCATAACAAACTTTCAAAAACACTGGATATCAACAAGCATCGCAGGGTTAGTTTTTAAGTTTGTCTTCATTTGACTCTTAGTTTAGTCTTTAAATAACAACATTTTTATAAATATCTTCCAGATATGTTTCATGTAAATGAGAAATGTAAATAGAATGTTAGATAAAATTTATATTGTTTAGCCAGCGCATAGTCCCCAAACAGTTTCTACAAATCACAAAACCCCTGTGCACACAACCATCAGCTTTGCTTTGCTGCCTTGTCCATTTGCCTTCCAAACTGGTCTGACTGTGTGCTGTTCCTCTATCTGTCTGTTTTTTTGTTTCTATCTCTGTCTCTGGCTCTCTTTCTCTCTCTTTTTCTTACTTAGCATTTCAATATATTTTAAAGAGAATAAGGGAAAACAACATTTTGATTAGTAATATTAATACTTTTATAATCTCATATATGTTTGGTAAAATATAGTGTCTGTTTTTTAAAGATTTATTTATACAAGAACCAGGGTATAGGCCAGATATGTGGGAGGGTGACAGGATTCACCAGAGACAGAGCGGGGAACAGAACAGGCAGAACAGAACAGCTGAGGGGAGTGGCAGGCGAGACAGGAGAGGTCTGCTCACCATGTGGGTATCTCCCCAGCCGGCAGGATCGAACCTGCACTGCAGAGGCTGCGGACAGCCTCACAGCGCTGTGCTCAACCACTTTCACCACCAGGGAGGCCCTAAAATAGAGTGTCTTTTAAATAATTGTGTTAGAGTTTTATATGGGCAATTGTATTTATCCAATAATTTACTAAAATCTATTCTGTATTTTGCAATTATATACTTTTCTCTCTACTAGCCCCAATGTCAATAGCTGCTTCTATCTTTTCATTTGCACATTCAGCCTGGTTGAGATTAACCTCTTTTTACTAGACATTTCAAAAAAAATTAGAAAAACAGGTTTTTCTAATTTATTGCAACTCCAGCTCTGGAAGCCACAATGTTTGCCCATTTCGTCTTATTGAGTCACTCCTTTCTTGGGTTTACTCATTCACAGTATTATCATTATTTTCATCCAGTTTTAACATCTGGGCTGTTCTTCTTTGTTTAAGTAGACATATATCTTATAACAACTTGGGGGTTCAACTGCTATCCAAATGTTTTTAAACTTCATCAGTCTTGATATTTTTATCCGGGTCTAATATCACCAGTGAACAGTTATTTTCAGTGATTATTCTGAGGTTACTCATCCTTGCTTTGAAGCTTGTGTTTTACTGTGTCGAAAAATATGAGATTTGCCATGACAGCTGCTTTTAAGCGTGCAACTCAGGAGTTGAACGGTTTTACAGAATGTTTTCATGTGCAAATCATAAACTCTCTACCTATTAACAATTGCTGCTCCCCGAACCCTGCTAAGCATCGTTGACCATATCCTATCTGGAAGGCAGCCTGATTATTGTCTATATTAAATTCAACTAATATATTTTCTATTTATCTCACTGATCCTTTATTAATCTACCTCTTCTTACTTTATATGTGTCTGTTTTGTTTCAAACTGTATATTACAATGATTTCCATCTAAGGGGTTATTTTTCAAAGCCAGATAGCCTGTGATAAATTATTAGGGGTATCCCGATTTTTCAACTCCACACTGTTGTATATTAGTATTTGTAATTAAACTCAGGTGTTAACCATAAATAATGTGTTTTATAATGAAACACAATTATACAAAGGAAAGAAAAAGCAATTATTGAAAACCTGATGGCTACCCTCTCAATTAGGTGGAATAATGTCATATATTAAGCAGTGAACTTAACTCTCTGCTATCAGTGATTCCAAGATTCAGTGATATAAAAACGAACTGTCTTTTCCTTATAGAAGGAGTTTCCCACCTATTCCATTTTTTTTTCCCAGTGGAGTGGGGTCTCTACTGATGCATGGTGAATGAATTTATAATATCCATATGACTTCCTGGACTACCCATTGGTCCAGAGGAGTTTGACTCAATTCCTGATTTGGAAATTCTTTAGACGATTTGGTCTCAATAAATTATTAGGTGCCTGTTCAAGTCTGATATTTAAAAATGAACATTCTCCAGACGAATATTGGGTATGCAAATTTCAGATGTTCTTGACTTTCACAAATGCGCCTTGAACTCTCACCTAAGCCAGACATGATTCCACATACGCTATATGCTAGTTATGAAATACACCCTGGGAAGAGGTTTTCTTTACTGCGTTTTATTTCAGAAAAACCTGTTGACTGCCACAGGTCATGGAGTACGTGTCCTAGCTGGGATGTAAAACTAACCTCCTTGTCTCCAATCCAATGCCCTTGATTCTTGTAACACAGCTGCCGTTTTCTGCAAATATCAACTTGGATACTCATCTTTGATATTTTCATGATCTCATGTTTTAAGGTCATTTGCTTTTTAACAAAAATTCAATGACAGAATTTTCTTTGGTTAAGCTATAATGAAAGAGCCTTACAGGTTTCTAATAAATAAGCCCCAAATCTTTGAATCTTAGTATATATTTCTCATAGCCAGGAACTGTTTCATGGAATTGTTTATGGATTTACCAGTTCCCCAGCAAGGGGCATGACAGAGACTCAGAAGTGGGGAAGATTCAAAAAATATGTAGAAGATCACTCAAGGTAAACTGAGTTAACACCATGTTGTATCTCCCTCCATATGCTGCAGTGACTGTCCAGGAAAGAATAGCTCATGGGACAGTTTGGTCCCATCATAAAGCCACTAATACCCACCACGGTGGAGTAAGGATGGCTGCTCTCAGTAACCGTAAGCTACCGACATTAAAGACATCACACAAGATGGTGCAGAATGTCCTTCTGCTCCTCAGGACCAAAAGAAGGACTCTGGATGACACCTTTCCCCTCGCAAATCCAAAGTAAGTTACTTTATCGGTCCTTGATTTTTTTCTCCCCAGGAGAAGTACTTTCTCAGAGGGCCCCAATGAATAATATGGCTGAGTCCACACAGCTCACTCGATTGTTAAAGCTCAGTAACATGTGATTTGAAATGCACATGCTGTAGAGCTATCTTGTTGATAAAACCACCATTGACATTAACTGGAGTTGTATTGGCCTTTACGCAGCCACAGAGGGAGAAGAAGGAAGTAGAGTATATTCATGCCTGAACTAAAGACACTGAAACACTCATATTTGGAAAAGTATGGATAATCACATCTTACAAATATGTATGCACTTGAACTTCTGATTTCCCCCCAAACTTAGAAATTAGTTGTCAAATGCATCTGATGAAAACTGCCAGGAGTTGCTAAGCCGCAGGGGTAGCTGAGCTTCGATAATCCACACATTGAAATGGATGCCATCCAAGCAAATGAGCGCGTTGGTTAGAACCTAAGTCTGAGATGGTAAATCTGTAGCGACCTTTCAGCTGGGATGGCTCCCAAATATTCATACTGCTCCTTAGCCTCCTGGGATCTCGGTGTTGTGGCCAGAAATCTGGTGCCCATGTTGAACCTGTCTCTGCTGACATGTTTCTCTGTGTTTATTCTTTTATTTGACAGGGTTCTAGAATACCCTTTAGATAACTGATTTCTTGTTTAGTACATTTAAAATGTATTAAAACTAATACATGCAATCCTCCATCACAACAGACAAAGCTTCAATTATTTGTAGTCTAAGGAACTCAATTTAAGGTAATGGGAGTCCTGGAGGTTAAGTGATATCCAATTTATAGAGTCAGTGAAAGAAAGAGCTAGACAGACTGATAGATGATGGTTATTATTATGTTGTCATTATTATTTTGCTATGATCATTCTCTATTCAATTCAGTCAAACATCTCCTCTCTGAACATGATGAGAGCATTAGGAACAGTTCTACCTAATTGAGATTTATTCCTAAAAGCCACCAGTATTCATAGGCTCCAAAGCACCTCTCTTTCGACTCCTTAGATGCAAAGTTCAATGGGGTTGATAGGATTTGATGATGAATGTGTGAAAGGGAACTAACATGTGAACATGCTAAACACATCACACATTCGCCCCCTACCACAGTGTGGCATTTACTCTACAGTGCTGATTTCCGCATCACAGAGGACCGGGCCAACTCGCCTCACCTCTGCCTGCCACGGTGGCTGTCTCTGTAACATGCACTGAGATAGACGGGTGACCTTGGGAGTCCTTACCAGCTCTGCTGTCCACAATAGGGTGACCCAAAGCCATGGGATAAATTTTCCCAGAGCCTCACCTTCTCCCCAGTGCTGTAATATCAAGAGTACAAAATGATCAAGAAAATAATTGAAGAGCCTAATATCTCCAGGGTCGTCACCTTGCATCACTTTGCTGCTTTAATGCATTTCACACCCTGGGGATAATTGACAAGTTTGCTCCAAGAGGGGGAGCAGGAATGTCCCTCTTTCCTGTCTCTGTCACAAGGTGACCTCAGGGCCTGACTTCCTACTCCTTTCACTGTCTCCTCTGAGTTAATCTCATTTCAATGGTCTTTGGTCAAACTCTCAATAACACTAAGCTGCACCCAGGACATCCCTAGCTGGCAGCAAGTTCCAAAATAATTCATAAATAGCAGAAGTGAAGAAATATGTGCAATATTACCCACTCAGCAGGAATAATTTGAACGAAATGGCTGGATATTTTCAACTGGGTTGTCCACTCGGAACTTTACTTTTGGTAAATGAGCACGTGTCTCCGGGAACAAAAGGAAGAATCAATTCTGAGGCAGGGGCAGAGCAGTGGGGCGGGGCTGCCTTTCTTCCCAGGATGGGCACCTCCCCTGTTCTCACTACATCTGGCAGCACAGATGGCAGGAAAATTAATAGGAGGGAGGAAGCATTGACCTCATGTGGATATAAACAAGTTCTGAGACTACACAGGCAGGCAAATCCGATAATAGCCTTAAAAGAGACCTTGAAAGTTCATTGAGTTCAGCTCCCTGCTGCTGAGAGAGCTGTGCCCGACACAGTCTGGTGTCTAGATGAGCATCCTTGAGATGACACTCCTGAGACACGAGGATGGGTCACTGAGGACAGCCGCGCGGGACATCGCTAGGTGAGAGTGGACGCAGGCCTTGCACATCTGTGAGGTATTAGTGCATCTTGGTGGAGGTGGAAGCTGAGGGAAGTGACTAGTTAAGTTCTTCCTACCACATGCACCCAACCCATTATTAAACTCCTCAGAGACAAAGAGCCTACACACAGATGGTTTTCTTTAAATGCTTTTATAGGGTTAACCCAACTGAATTGTTTCAAGAACATGGCAATTGACATGGATCACCAATGCAACATCTATCAATATTTGAATCATTGATCTGAAAACTGAATGGGCTTTTGCCCACATTGTTGGTGGGAGTCCTGGATGGACTGTTCAGACACCATTGCTGGTGGGATGAGGGAAAAACCCTCCCATCTTTTTCACCATCTCCCATTAAAGATGGGGTCATGTGGCAAAGAGCATTCACCCAAGGACTGTTAGAGGGTTTAATTTATTCATTTATTTATTTTAAAGATTTATTTAGGACCTCCCCGGTGGCACAGCGGTTGAGGGCTGGGTTGTAAAGAATGGGGAGCAGAACAGGCGGATTGACTGAAATCCACTGCTGAGGGGGCAGCAGGGAGACAGGAGAGGTCTGCTGTGCCCTGTGGGTAGCTCCCTGGCCGGGGATGGAACTCGTGCTACAGTCGCTGTGGATAGCTTCATAGATTGCTTCTTAACCCTTTGTGCCACCAGGGAGGTCCCTGTTAGAGGGTTTTGAAGACAGATTTGGTTTTCTAATTACAGGGACAAGTGGATCTCACACTGTCATCCACTTCCATGTTCCTCAAACACAGATTTGATGTATATTGGAGTCATGGAAGTAAAGCAAGAATATAACAAACTATTGATATTGTTCCAATAACTTCCTTGGCAACTTCCTTCCTTTTTTTTTGTTATATGAAAATAATTAATTCACATTTTCTAAGCCAGACTTATTCACTAACTTCATTTGATGGATGTACTTACTAGTGTCTATTCTTTACAATGACTTTACAGTAAAATGTCTATGTCTTGATAGAGCACATCAACTCTTACTCTAAATATCATGTCAGCTATCTTATTGAGGTTTATAATTTGGAAGGCACTTGCAAATATTATATCCACACAAAATTTTTCTTTATCCTTGACAATTTCATTTTACTGCAATTGTTTTTTTTTTTTTTCCATTCCATCTCAACTAAATAAGCCATTCTAAAATATGTGTTTTTTTCTATTTAAAATTAAACTTGGAAAAAATACCATAGGCACTCACTTAAGTGCATCTAAATATGTTTACAAAATTAAATATAGAAGGAGTTATTTTATGAGGAGTATTTGAAAACTCCATACATAGCCTGTGAACCCCTAGATGGGCAACAATTAGGGAACTGAGCTAAACTCCAGTGCTCTCAATAATTTAGAGATAAATTCAAGTCACAGGTGCCCCTGGTTGCATTAACTAGTGCTTCTCTAATTAAACAGGGAATGTCAAAATAAGGATACTTGGCCCAGCCTCTAAACAGGGACTCAGTAGATATAGTGGTAGAGTCCAGTCATTTGCATTTTCAACCAGCTCCCAGATAAATCTGATATTGAGGGTCTGAAGACCACCTTTTCAGTAGCATAGATATAGAAGATTTCAAACAGTGTTCAAAAAAAGATTGTCATACTTTCACTTCTTCAATATGGGATAAGCTCATGTTCTGCAGAGACGTGACCCTGTGCTGAAACAGGTTTGCATTTAGTATGACCTTTATGTAGCATTGGTAAATTTCCAGTTGATATGTGGGCCAATTATCTGATTTCTTGACATTTAATTATTTTTATTTATTTATCAGCACTTGAAAACTAACTTTATTGAGTAATAATTTACATACAACACACTATACCCTCTGTGATTCAATGAATGTTGACTTAAGAATATTAGGATATAAAACACCACAACAATTAGGATATAAAACATATCAATCACCTCCAAAAGTATCCTCTCCTTTTCTTAGTCTTCTCCTATCCCCATCCACCCTCAAGCAATTACTGATCTACTTTCTGTTGCTTCAGATTAGTTTGCATTTTCTAGAATAATGTATAAGTGGAAGCATACATTATACAGTATTTTTTGGGGGGGGGTTATCTTCCATTACTCGCAGCTTTTTGAGATTCATCCAGGTTGTCAGACTTTTTACTAGCTCATTCTTGTTTTGTTTTATGTTAAAACATATATGCAAATAAGTGATCTCTGGCTCCAATTCTGATGGCTTTTGTAGTAATGGATTCACACCATTTCTATCTTTGGAATTAATTATCATCCTTTCCAGGTCCTATTTGCTGTAAACAACCTTTAAAAACATGTCGATGTTACAATAAAAGTGGAATCTAAATGCCAAGAACATTCCATGATCGTGTTATAACAGAGTTCACATTTGCAAGTATTTAGAACAAATATCATTCAAATAAGCAAGAGAGTGTCCCTCACGAATCAGAGCTGGTTTGTGGTGTTTCTGGTGTTAATTGTGCACTGCATACACATGCTGACGAGGTTTGCACGCTGTCGACCGCGGGCGACATGCTCATGCTTGCTGGAGGTTCTGCTGCCATGACAAGTGTCATGCAGCAGGTGTCCCAGAGACTATTATTTAATCTCTGCTTTGGGAAAGAGCAATCAAATGGTAGCTGTTGGTATTTGTTTAATAAAAACTCCAGATGTTGACAATGTTCCCCATGGCCATTGATATATAATAATTTGCACACAGCTGCTAACAAACATCAAGCCCAACTACTTCATGATAGTCACTTTGTTCCTGGTGTGTTTCAGGCACAGACCTTCTGGGACAACTCACATATTTTCAAGTGTAAATTGAGTCAGCTCAATGAGATTTATTCTCACGTATTTGTTCATATTTCTGCAAAGAGTCTGCCACACATTCATGGGAACGTTCTGATGCAACAATTCTCCAGAACATTCTGAGGTAATAATAGAATGTCGTCCTGTCAAATCTTCAGTTAACCTGAAATAGAGGAAGCTGCTTATCTCTATATGGGGAACCATTTTGGCAAATGTTTGCTGTGCAAATATATGTTGATATATATTCAAATTTTGAACAGAGGCAAAGGGAATGGAGCACAATGACTCTGTTGACTTGTTAAAGGTAAATCAAATTTGGACTCTCCAAAGATACGTCATTTTCCAAAGTTTTAAAAATATTTCCTTATCTTTATTTTTTTAACAGTCCATTAAATGTCGGAAAGGAAAACATCTTAAATTTGAATTACATCTCTGATCTTCCCCAAAGAGCAAAGACAAGTCCTCCCTGTATTTTATGACGCGGAAGAGGTGTCAAGCACTTTACAGGAATAAAAATGGCAACAGCAACAAGTGGCATGTGCATTGCATGGGTGGGCTCTTGTACGAAGACTCCGGTAATCCTTGTAAGCTTTCTTCGGAGGGGAGGCCACAGCTCAAGAGGCACAGGAGCACACCTATGGGGCAATGCTGTGTAATTCAGTGTGCTCCACAGAGTAGCAGGCAGCTGGGTATCCTCAGGGGACAAGGACTTGGATCTGTCTGCTCCCCAAACTTCCTCGTGTCTCACATCTACAGCATCGCTATCTCACCTCTTCCTCATTGTTCCTTACTGAACATGAATGGCTGCAGCTACATAAACCAGGACTGAAAGGGCTAACTAGGGGTATTGTTCAACGTTGCCCCAGCAAGTCCAAACACTGAAGGGATGCTGTGCAAGGTTCTCATGGCTGCCATCATGACTTACACACTGGCTAAGCAGTGCAAGTGCACTGTCTTGTAGCTCCGGAGGGCAGAGACATGCAACGTGGTGGGCTGTGAGTGCTTTGGTAGAAGGTGTGGAGGGCTCACAACACCTGAAGTGGGAGATCCTGTATTTCTAAAATACAAAAAAATGCTATCAACCAATGTTACTTCCATTTCAACAGCACATAAAATAAAAAAAAAAAAATCTGGAAAAAAAGAAATTTGAAATGTGTTTAACTGAGTTGAAATGAAGGTGTCACCAAGGCTATGATCAAAACAGATTGGTATTGGAATAAAAACAGGCACACCCATCCATGAAACAGGATTGAGACCCCAAAAGTAAAAGCACACACATATGGACAACTAATTTACAACAAAGGAGCTGGTAACTTCAGTGGAGGATGAAAAGTCTTTTCAATAAATGGTGGTGGGCCTCCCTGGTGGTGCAGGTGTTAAGTCTCAGTGCTATCAAGCTATTGCCAGCCACCCTGGACTGAGTTCCATTCCTGGCCAGGGAGCTACCCACATGGTATATCAGACCTCTCCTGTCTCCTCGCTGTTCCCCTCAGCAGTGGATTTCAGTGGATCTGCCTGTTCTGCTCCCCACTTTGTCTCTAGTGAATTCTCTTACCCCTCACACCCCTGGCCTGTACCCCAGTTCTTGTATGCATAAATAAATAAAATAAACCTTCAAATAAAAAAATAGTGCTGTGAAAACTGACAGCCACATGCAAAAAAATAGAAACTAGACCTCCATCTAGCTACATACGCAAAATTCATTTAAAGTGGATGAAAGACATGGATGTAAGGCCTGAAACTATGAAATACATAGAAGATAACAAAACATTCTGACAGCAGCCTCTACTTCCTTTGTTAGGTCTATGCTTCTTTCTCTTGTTTCCCTTTCTTTCTCTACCAGGATCCTTAAGATGGCATTGGGGTCACCTGAGTCATCCAGTTTATCTCCCATCACAAGATCCTTAACTTGATCATGTCTGAGGAGTCCCCTTTCTCTTGAAAGGTGACATTTTCACAAGTCCCAGAGATATTAACAGAGATGCTTTTGGGGAGATTATCCTGTCTGACCAAAGACTGCCACAATTGTATTCTGTTCTTACAAATTCCAGATGAGATCATTTGGTTTAGTCAAGCTCTTCTGAGTTCATCATGGTATTGTCAATTTTTTTTAAAAAAAGTATCCTGTGATTTTTTTAAAGATTTATTTATTTATATAAGCACCTGGGTACAGGCCAGAGGTGAGGGAGGGTGAGAGAATTCACCAGACACAGAGCAGGGAGTAGAACAGGCAGCTGGACTAAAATACACTACTGAGGGAGCAGCAGGCAAGAGAGGAGAGGTCTGCCTCGCCATGTGGGAATCTCCCTGGCAGGCTGGGACTCGAACCGTTGTTGCAGAGGCTGCAGACAGCTTCACAGCGCTGTGCTCAACCCACTGCACCACTGGGGAGGCCCATAACCTGTGATTTTTAAGATGTTTTAAACTGTTTTTGAATTTTTTTTCAAGAAATAATTAAATGTGACAGGGTCTATATAAGATTACAAACAGCATATAAGATGTAAGGCAGCTATTTTGGGCTGGGTGAACTATACTAATTAACAGATTATAATATGAAGACTAGAATATTAATGCATATAATTTAACATAACCCGATTTGTAGTAAGGAATATGTAACAGAACAGACATGATTGACACTTTTTTTTTTGAGGGTTCATATACTCCCTGGAGTTCCCTTATTACTGTCATCTTGACTGGCTGTTAAAGGTTAGTAGGACTTGAAACACAAAGCAGGGAGAGCAGAATGTGTTGGGCGAGAGACACAAGACAAGCAGTTTTTCAGACCTGTAGGAGAAGGAGGAGCAGAGGCCTCATGGGTAGGGACAGGTGATTGCACGCTTGCTTGACTGGTCTTCTGAGACTTACTATATTTAAAGTGTGGTTTGTATAATCATATTGCACAGGACAATTGAAACAGAGAGGGGCTGTGAGAAGTCAGGCTTGGTGGTTGTGTTAATAGAAAGTAAATCTGTCTCCCCGCTGCTCCCCTCAGCAGTGTATTTCAGTAAATCCACCTGTTCTGCTCCCCACTCTGTCTCTGGTAAATCTTCTCTGGCTTGTACCCAGTTCTTCTATGAAAAAGGGCACAGATTGCTAGTTCCCAACCCTAAGGTTTCTGGTTCAGAAGATCTGCAACTGAATTCCTAAATTTTCCTTCCTAATAAGTTCCCAAATGATATTGATGCTGCTGGACCAGAGATCTCCTTGAGAACTATTGGTTTATAGTAATTTTGAGATGAATGGGCATTTCTCAAGAAAGGATTAGGGAGAAATTAAACATTTTCTTTGTGCAAAAAATGTTTAAAGCACAACTTTATTTTATTTTAATAACACTATTTAAAATATTAATTGGTTTCAGAGGTACAGCATTATGAATCAACATATGTACATATTATCAATATGCATTTTTGTCACCCAAAGTCTAGTTTCCATCCACCAATGTACAACTGATCCCACTTACCCAATTTACCCCTATATTTTTCTCCTAGAGTAACCCCCATTTTCTGCTTATAATCCATGATTTAGATGATTAAGAATGAAACCACCCTATATCAAAATTTGGGGGCTGCAACTAGAGCAGTAATTTGCAAGAAATTTGTAGTCTTAAAATATATTAGTTCATGTGAGAATAAGGTTGAGAGTTGCATGAAAAATATTTAGCTCAGAGAGTTTGGAAAAGAACAAAAAAGAATAAACACAAGAAATATTGAAGTAAGGGAATACTAAATGTAATATCCAGCAATTAATGAAACAGAAAAAAAATCTACAGAAAGAATTTTTTTTTAAGTCTGATTCTTTTCAAAATAAGTACCAGGACTGAAATTCTAGTATGATGCGTCAAGTCATATGAAGAACACACACAAAGATGAGAAATTAAAGTAGAGTGGAACAATGGGTTCAATCCCTTAAAAAACAAAATAATTATATAAATTACTCTCAAACTTATATAAAATAGACATTTTCCAACTAGTAAAATGATTAAAACTGACTCAAAATGAAATATAAACCTTAATAAACCGTTTGTGAAATAGTAGAAGCTGAACTTTAAAATCTCCCCACCTCCCCACCCACCTCCCACACACAAAATAACACCAGACCCAGACAGTTTTATAACCAAGTTCTATAAAACCTTAAAAGAACAAGTAATCCCTAAATTATATAAACTATTCCAGAGAACTGAAAAATGAGAGTTTCCAAACTCATTTTATGAGACTCCTAGAGCTCTGATAGCAAAACCAGGCAAGGTCAGATTAAGAAAGGATCACTACTGGCAAATCACAATTGAGAAAATAAAGGCAAAAATGTTAACTATATTCTCAGCAACCCAGCACTGTCACCACCGTTACCAATGGGAACATAATATGTAACGCGTGAACTAGATTCACCCTCCAATGGCCAGAATGATATTAACACAGATAAATGATGCATGAAATTCTCCTTATCATATTAACAGATCAGAGAGAAAAGACAAGGGGATCATTTTAATAGAAGTAAAAGCAAGTTGATAAAATCAAGGACCAATATAGGTCTTCCTTGACTTACCATGGGGTTACGCCTTGACAAATCCAGTGCTAAATTACAAATATTGTCTGACGTGCATTTCATTCACCTCACCACCAGACATTCCAAGAGCCTCACATACCTGAAGCTTGCTCAGAACATTCACCTCAGTACGCATGGAGGCAAAAATCCATCTAGCAGAACCCTGTCCTGGAACCCTGGCCTGCGCGGCCTGGAGGTGGAGGTGGTGGCGGTGACCTGTAGTCTGTCCAGAGGGGCAGAGTCCCCCAGGCTGAGGCTGCCCTGTACCTGACCTGACCTCCCTGCATCACAGCACTGCATGTGGCCAACCTGGGGAAAGATCAGGAGTCACCGTGCGAGAGTGTGGCTTCTCCCGAGTGCACATCGCTTCTGCACCACCTTAAAGTTGAAAAATGGTAGTTTTCACAAGGTGGTGAGAGTTTGCAAAGAAAACTGAAACAGAGCACTTGGAGGCTGAGGATGGCCGCCGTGGGCTGGGAAAGTTAACCAGCCCAAATCTGCCCCCAAATAATATCGGTTGGGGAACTGTTAGAAGCCGTGCAATGAACAGACCAGAGGTACACGTCTCGCTGCCTGTGTTGGAACTTGTCTTTGAGGCTCCATCAGTGAAACGGAAAATCCAAGCAAGGGAAAGAAAAAAAAAAAAAGAAAATGATCCTCATTACAAAAAAAATGACTGCGGAATAAACTATACAGGAGGATGCACGGTCACACCAACAATAGCAGGCTTATAATTCTGCAATGTGAATAAGTAACTAAATAGGATCATGTCAAATTTTGCTGCAAACCTGCAGGGGGGAGTCTAACAAACATCCATGGTTTTTAATAAGATACAATTATAAAACGACTTACAAATTAGACATAAATTTATCACATATAGAAGTATATTTTTGTTATTATTATTATTTTTTGGGGGGGTAGAAGAACTGGGGTACAGGCCAGTGGTGTGGGGGGTGAGAGGATTTACCAGAGACAGAGTGGGGAGCAGAACAGTCAGATCCACTGAAATACACTGCTGAGGGGAGCAGCAGGGAGACAGGAGAGGTCTGCAGTGCCATGTGGGTCAGCTCCCTGGCGGGGGATGGAATCCATGCTATAGGGGTGATAGCAGGGAAGCCCACATGTGATTATCCATATGTAATATATATATATATATATATATATACACACATATGTAATATATATACACATATATATATAATCTGCATAACTTGCACAAAAATCATTACTAGGTTTAAAAATAAAAATGCAAAATAAAAATACACACACTAGAACTTTGGAAAGAATTATTAGGAAGATGTTTTAAACAAGATCCCAAAGACAAAATAAATCTAGGAAAAACAAGATTTTTTATATTAAAGTAAGTAAAAAGATACTATATAACCAATTGGTGATCTTTTCAAATCATATATCTGAAAAAGATGATATTGCTTTTCCTACCTGCAGGGTCCTTGGACAAACAGGTTCAGCCTCACTCTCAAGCTTGTTAGAAAGACCGCCTTCCAGAATCAGAGACTCTTTTTACAAGCTCTGTAGGTGGTTTGTATGAATAGTCAAATTTGAAAAGCACTGTTATAAAATGTATTAATTGGGGTAAACCTAGGTACTTCTTTGAGGAAACATTTAATTAGAAGCTAATCATTAAAACCTAGCAATCATTTTGTCCATTTTTCTAAAGTAGACCAGAATAAAGAAAAAAGATACATTTTAAATAAAAACAACTTTCATCAGTCACTTGTTTCTGACTCAACACAACTCTCTAAATCAAAAGGAATTTGAGTTCTTCAATCTTCTTATTTTATACCCAATATCAATCAGGAAACATGAAGTCAATTACCCAAAACCATGTATGTAGTTAGAGAACCTGCAGTTTTCCTACAAATAACTCCTTGGAAAATAGCCAATTCTTCTGAAAAAACAGAGGACTTGAAGGCTGGTTTCCATGGACAGACCTGGTCCCAGATCCTGATAGAATCCTCATTCTGACATGAAATATTAGAATGTGAGAAGAAATCAGTTGAGCTTCTTGAAACTTTAATTTCCTTATAAAGGAAAGGAAAATATTACTCAAGCCTTTCTATTTTGTCGTTGTGGTCGTTGTTGTTAGACTGTGAGTACATAGCCAAAGGAACCACTGGGTAAATATTAACCCTTTGGGTGACATCCTTTCTCAAATCTCACCACCATTCCCATGTATGATCTCTCAAGAAGATAGTCCATACCACCTGTTTTTTGCAACAGCATGGTACCACAGTTTATTTTTTACTTTTCTTTTTCTTTTTTGTGAAGCACCAGTTCTGGTATCTGTAATGCAAGTTTTGCTATGAACTAAATAATACCAGAAATGTGTCTGCAAAAAATGTGTCCTATTCAGAGAGCATAAAATGGCTCATCTTGAATTTTGCTGAAAAGCTTAGAAAGCTGAAATTGATAGAGATGAAGCTCTGCTTTCCTGGTGAATCTCCCTAATTTCAGAGTTTCAAATTAATGGGGAGTACATGAATTTGATAATCAGTTATTTTTCAGGTATGTGGATTAAATGTTTTAAATGAATTATTATGTTTAGACAAAATCAGAAAACATAAAATGCAATTAAATGTATTTATATTTTAGTAATAATAACCTTAAAGATCAAAATTATGATCTTAATTAGGAATTCACAAACACAATTTGTAATTTAAAATCATATGAATGTCAGTGAAGGCTGTTATTTAAGATAATAGTATACTGGAGAATTCTTCTGCCATTTTAGCAAGATCTACCTTAAGAAATATAAGAGGGCCTCCCCTGGTAGCACAGGCGGTTGAGCACCGCCCTGTGAAGCTGTCCACGGCCTCTGCAGTGTGGGTTCGATCCTGGCCGGCTGGCGAGGGTCCCACATGGCGCAGCAGACCTCTCCTGTCTCTCCTGCTGCTCCCCTCAGCAGTGTATTTTGTCAGTCTGCCTGTTCTGTTCCCCACTCTGGCTCTGGTGAATCCTCTCACCCTCCCGCGCTTCTGACCTATACCCCGGTTCTTGTATAAAATAAATAAATAAAAATCTTAAAAAAAAAGAAATATAAGATATTTCACATTCTATGAACAATTCAAAATTAGAAAAACAGTATCTGATCTATTCAGCTAAATTTTTTCTCTGATATTTTTTAATGCATTGTTGTTTTCCTTTCCAGCATAAGTACCAAGAGGGCAAGTTTTAATATTGTGTCCTTTAGAAAGGCAGTTGTGAAACTCTCACTCGTGTTAGCAGGAAAATCAAAGAGGAAAAGCAAAGAAAGTCACGTTAAAATTCCAACTCTGTCCTTTCAAGCAATAAAAAGTGAAATTCAAACGTGGCTGCTCCTTAGTGAATTCTGTTGATAAAGTCATGAGAGCAAGAAAACAGACACTCTGGAAGCCTGCTTTGGGCTTTAGGGTTTTGATTCCAATGGGTAAGGAGAATGTGAATTGCTAGCGTCGTCCTTACAGGTGAAAAAAAAATAAGACAATAAAAGCATAATGTGGACTACTATATCCCTATAATAATAAACCAGTAAAATAAAATAATATAATATGATGATACCAAATGCTCATGAGGTTGCCGTAGGAGCTCTCATCCACTGCAGGTAAAGCTAAATAGTGTATCAGCTTTGGAAGGCAGTTTGGTAGCTTCTCACATAAATGTGCTTTAACACAGTCTTACTACACTGTGCAGTGAATGCAGTCAAAAGCAGTTTCCAATGGATTTGAAAACTTAGATCCATATAAATTTGCACATTGTTATCTATAGAGGCTTTATTTGTAAATTTATCAAATCAAGGCAACTATAATCTTTAAAAGGTGACTGGTAGGCATGATGTGTCAGGTGCATGGCAGGGCATACTGCGTGGTGATTAAAAGAGAACTATCAATCCACAAAAAGACATGGAGGAAACTTAAATGGTTACTGCTAAATCAAAGAAATTAGTGTGAAAAAGATATATACTACATAATTCCATTTTTTTAAAGATTTATTTTATTTATACAAGAACCGGGGTACAGGCCAGATTCACAGGATGGTGAGAGGTTTCACCAGAGACAGAGCAGGGAACAGAACAGGCAGACTGACAAAATACACTGCAGAGGGGTGCAGCGGGCTTGACAAGAGAGGTCTGCTGCACCATGTGGGTTGCTCTGAGGCCGGCAGGGATCGAACCGGCACTGCAGAGGCTGCGGACAGCTTCACAGTGCTGTGCTCAATCGCCTCCCACCAGGGAGGTTCCCATAGTTCCAATTTTATGATATTCTGGAAAAGGTAAAACTATAAAGGCAGTAAAATGTCAGACGTTCAAGATGGGGTCTTTGTAAGGCATTGGAATTATTTTATATAACAGTAATAAAGGACACAAAACATTATCCATTTGTCAATGCTCATAGAACTCTGTCACACCAAGCGTGCATTTTAATGCATGTGAATTTGTTTTGAAAGAAAATATGCCTAAGAAATTTGGGGATGGCAGGAATAAGGCAGACTGTGGCAAAATAATCCAACTTGTTATAAATCCATGAAGCAATATCTGAAAGAAAGAAGGTGAAAAACTGCTAAGTGGAAGCAGCTGAACAAAGTTAAATTTTCAAAGTAGGTTCTGTAATTCTAAAGGCCAAAGGGATCACTCAAAAGCCTTGTACTCTAGTTGATAAAGTTTGCCCCTTTAGGGTTTTCATTCACGACTCTGATGCTGCTATCCATGATTGTTAAAGTCAAACAATGAAGTAAATAAATGAATAAAAGGCAGATGGTGAGAGCCAGGTTCTCACTGTTGGAGTGGGACTATTCAGAGAAAGCCAGGACAGGAGTCTACAATGGTCCATATGGATCATTGGAAAAATAGATATTAACTCAAGTTTTGCTTAATATAGATACAGACGGCTACCCAAAGAAATATTTGTGGTTATTTATATACAGAGGGTTACTCTGTGACCTGAGCGGACCTTAAAGAAATACCCCCCAGTGGTTAATCTTGTAATCAAGTCTCGGTTTTAATACCATTTTTCAGTCATAAACTGCAGGGCTATAGGAGAAATGGTTGATTCTGGGACTGGGTAGAAAATATAGAAATGAGCATAGAGTATTATGCAGGGTCGGAAATGAGACCTTAAAAAAAAGTCCCATTGATGAGTTATACCTTTTTTTTCCCAAATGTTTTGCCTATATTGAGCCAGGCCCAGTGCTAACTTCCTGAAAGGATTTTCCCCTTCAGCTCTTACAATCGACAGTTTCTAGGCATGCAAGTTGGTGAGTTGACATGAGTCATTATAAGGTGTATTACAGGTGAAAACACAAAATCATGGTTCAAGTAAGTCTGGAACCAGGACCAAGATTCTACAATGCCCAATATCACTTTCTTTCTCTAATCAATTCCAGGGCTCCAACACTAGGAATAGACCACTCAGAACGGTTAAAGTAGATTTGTGATAGTAGCAAAACAAGGAGCATTTACATGTTTGGGAAGTATAATAAACTTTTTAAAGGTAAAGTGAGATTTTACTGTGACTCTCAGTTAAAGGTCTATTATCATTTGGGGAATGGTTTCCACATGCGTGGGAGTTCAAGATGGACTGTCTTTTAAAAATATCCATCATGTAATAAATGATGTCATGGTGGTAAAGTAGAAAACCAATAACTGTTAGATTATAATAAAGGAGTGTCTCAAGTTCATAATAAAAGAGTGTCTTAAGGTAGAGGAAAAATCTGATTCATTCATCCCAAGAGACAAATAGTCACCATTTTGATATAGTGCTTACCATTGAAGGCAACAGAGCAACAATTAATAACAGCCAAGATGTTGTTAATGCATGAGATGTGCCCATCTATACTCTCCCATAGAGAATCCACCAATTTTATTCACAAATGCATACTTGCTCATGCAAATTAATGCTAATTGCAAAAGAAATCTTAACAGCATCCAAAACCCCTATACTCGTCAGATACTATCTAATACATTATTAATTGTTAACTGCTGATAATTTTCAAAGTACCATAAAACACTTGTGTATCAGGTTTTACTTTAATATTTCAAATATTATAGTTTTTATTTATTCCCAAATTTCTTGGAGATAGTGAACACAGGATGAAGAAATAAGCATAAGTGTGTCTTCCTCACAATTGGTGTGTCAAAAAGAACAGCTGTTCTTCTCTGGATGGATGCCACCTATGTCATTTTAATTGCATTTAAAAATAGTTTCAAGCATCGATGCTAGAAGCAAAATCAAACTTGGAGAAAGGTGTTCCATGCAGATTCTCTTGAACATCCTAGACACTATTTGTCCACAGCACTCTTCCATTTGAAATATTATCTTCTTGAAATATTATCTTCTTGAAATATTAAATATTATCAATATTTAATTATTCTACCTTGATTTAATTGCATCATGTGAGTCTCATTTTCAACAACATAAAAGCAAAGATTAATTAATATCAAATTCTTATTAGTGCACTTTAATTCCAAAACTCAGCTCGATAGTATTTCTGCCCATGCTTTGAAGGGTCAGTGATATCATTTAATAAGAGGCTATCCGATTTTTTTTATTTTTATCTTAGATTCTAAAATTATTGTGCATCTATCATCCACAGGGATAAATCATATGATTTTCTTCCATAATATGAAAAATGAATGAACACAGAAAAATGAGCAAATAATGTTGGGGTTCAGTATTTACTTGGACCTGATTTTGGTAATTTGCATTTACTCATTACTCATACCTGCGTGCTTCAGGTATATCTTGTGACTGTTGATTTTCTGCCTGTACAGAAGCCTTTCCTTAGTCTGCTGCTTTTCCATGTCAGCATTTTCTCTGCCTCAGACTTGGAGTTGAGGTCCTACTGGAAAGTGCCCAGTTGTTAAAGGGAGTTGCCCTTGGCCATCAATCCAGAATGCCTGGACCGCAGCCAGGTGGCTGCTCATGGTAACTGTTCTGCTACACAATGCAGATTGTTTTGGTATTGGGCTGTCACTGGGGTACTTCCAAAGATAAAGTAACTTTCATCCATTGGGCCTCTCTTATCTTTGTTTCTTATTATTTTAAATCTCTACTACAGCACTCACAGGCATTTCCTACACTTAAAAAAAAAAAAGCAAAGCACACACACACAAACCTTATAGACTCTTATTTCTAAGCTAGATTCTCTTTCCAAGGAATATTATCTTTTTGTTAAGTGTACTTTTGTTCTTTAAAAAAAAAGTTTGAAATTTGATAAGAATGAAAAAGAACTGTTATGTTTATCCTTAAACAAATAGTAGGTGAGCTATAATTTTTCTCAGGTTGACCTTAGAAGATTAGGTCTAAAATTTAGAGGTGGAAACTAAATTTAAGTCCTTATAAATCTTTATCTTCTATTTGAGAAATAAACAGACAAATGAAAATTATAAAAAATAATTTTATTCCAGGAAGTATGCCTTTTTCAATTGATACCTAAGTGTTCTTTGCTTTGTGCCTGTATTAAGTTCATTAATCCACTTAGACAAACACTCAGATAGCTATTCTTTGCTATAATTTTTGTGTTATATATCTAGGTCAAATTACAAAAAAATGAAACCCTTGGAGAGAAAGAATCTATGTATTAAGTTTGTAAGTAATCTGAACTTACAAAAACAGGACAGACCTCACCATTGTGCTGGATTCTAACCCAATTTTAGCCCTGAGGTCCTTTTGTTCACTACTGTTTTATTAAACAACTAGACTGTAAGAATCCTTACAGGAAGTAACTGCATTATTCACTAGCCCAATCCCCACACGGTCCAGAACAGTTTCATAGCTATAAGGCAAATGTAGACATGCAATATTTTAAAAAATAAAATTAGCATCACCATTTTTGAAGTCCATATCAGTTTGATTCTAGAACCAACTGATGAAGAAAACCCCCAAATGTGAATTTTTCAGTCTTTCCATATAAAATATTAAGTCTGCAGAAAAAAAAAAAAGTTTCTTAGAATTTCAGGCTTCCGAAGATTGGGTAGATATGAGCACATGAGAAAGGCAAATTGAATACTTGAATGTCATGATTCAAACTAAAATACATCTTGAAGTCATTTATACCACCTATGTTATAATAGAAGAGGTCTTTAATTTTTGAGTACATGTTACAGGAAAAGCAGGTTAATATGTGAAAGAAATATATGAAGGAACCAAGCCATCAAAAACATTAAGCTATCAAGGTTTCAAGTTTCCTGAAAGCAATAGAAAGTAACATCTTATAAATCAAAAAGCTAATTATAAAATGAAAATCACAAAATATAATAGTAGACCTACTTATGATTTATTTGGAATTTCTTCTTTGATTCAGATAAAAGTTTCTTTTGTAGTTCATATTAAGCATCACAAGATTAATGGCATGCTTAGATAACTCCTTGCACTTGCATTCAAGCTAGCTCCTAGAGAGCTGGCCTTAGAGGCACCCATAAATTGTTTATAACCGATCACAGTTACTTCTCTCTCCAGGTTCCATTTTTGGGTTCTGTTTTCCTCTCCATTAATTTCCTTGGTGATCTCCTTTCTAAACAGTGTTTTAGGAACCGCAGCATCGGGACACTGAAACTGTGGTCCCAACTTCATATCCTTAAAATTGTACTTCCTTGCTCTCCACCAAACTCCTGACACGTGACCCCATCAGACCTGGTTGTTGATGGGCATCATCTTGCAGGCTTCATGGCGACATCCGCCAATGCCTGAGAAAACTGCTATCTCATCTTGCGTGTGTCAGTGATCTCATTTTGAGACCTAGGTTTCTTGGCTCAGTCATTATTGCTCAGGTACCACAGTCATTCTTGGGACAAGAACAACCTCAGGGTTTCACCAGGAGGTTGCATGTGGAAAGGAAGAAATCACCAACCTAAGCAGCCACATTGAGTAATGTAGCTTTCATTTGAGCAGTTCAAGTCAGCAGCATTATTTCCATCCAAACATTTGGTGTGGGGTATAGTAGATGGTGGATCAGGGTAGTCCCCAGAGAAGGGGAGGTTCTAGGTCCCCTGTCTCACCCTAAGGACGTAGGCAAGACTGGAAAGTGAGGAAGGAGATCAAGAAGAGGACCTGGAGGAGGCACATGGAGCAGAGAGACATGTGAAAAGGCTGTGCTGACTTTTGGCCTGGGACTTACACCAGTGCCATGTGGGGCAAGGAAGGAGACACTTGGAAGAGACAGAGATGTGGGTGAGAGAGACGTGGGGAGGCTGGCCATGGCAGCCTTTACCTGGAATTGCATTTTGATTTTGTTCTTTTCCTTCCAGACTTGCCTGGCCCCTTCTGCCCCTTTCCTGTGGGTCCCCACCAAGAGGTGCTTTAGGCACATGGTGAACTCTTGGGCCTCAGAGGTCCTGCTTTGGACCGACCCTGTTTGGCTGGGCCTTTACCATGAAGGGGATGGGTAACTGGGTGTTTCATGTGGAAACTATTTTATCTATTCTTTCCCTTCGCTCCTTTGTATTGAACACTAGTTGTATTAAAGGCATTTTCTATTGAAGGCCTTACACACCAGAATATGTATGTCTTGATGCCTTGCATGGCAAAACTTGTTTAGAGCAGGCAGGTTGGGGTGTCCTGGGTGCCCCGTCCCCACCCTGTATGAATGGCATCACTCACAGGCAGGTCTTGCCCTGGAGAGACGCCTAAAGAGAAGTTGCAGATGGTGGATGGGAAGTAGAAATAAGGAGGCAAAAAAAAAAAAAAAAAGTAATGAATACGCAATCAGTAAATTTCTGTCGACATAGAATCCTACATTTGAAATAATTTTCCTTTGTGCTCATAATCTAACCACAGAAACATACACTGCGATGTGATTTCTATGTGGAAAAATGAGAATGATGTAATAATTCATTATTGAATGTTTCAGATGTAATAAATT
This sequence comes from Talpa europaea, assembly GCF_964194135.1. Lineage (NCBI taxonomy): Eukaryota > Metazoa > Chordata > Mammalia > Eulipotyphla > Talpidae > Talpa > Talpa europaea. Next base: position 135,168,314 of record NC_140072.1, read on the forward strand.
GGAAAAACACAGAATGACTTCATGGACCATCCTCCCTTCTGTTATGGGTTCGTCTTTGGCCCTCCCCCATCAAAACAGAACTATATATCCAGGTCCTAACCCTTGGCACTTACAAATGTGACCTTATTTGGAAATTAGGTCTTTGTAGATGCAATTGGTTGGCAGGAGGTTAGAGAGGCGCAGGGAGGCTCCTGGGCCAGTGTGACTGAGGCACCCATAGGGGAAGACAGGCTCACGGCCAAACACAGGGGTTCCTGCTTAAACAGAGACAACAGACCCCAAATGGGGTCACTTTGGACAAGCCCCTATCACCAAGCCAAGATTTAATGTCTGACTTAATTGCAGCTTCAACCCCTTCTGGGAATGTTCAGCTCCCAGGAACTGAGATATAATTTTAACCAGACTCAGGCAACAATGGCAGGTAATCTGCATGATAAGAAGCCCCTGCACCCCGCGGGGAAAGCAGGCTTACTTGAAACACTGTTTTATTGCTAACTAACCTCTTTGTCTTGTCCTCTTTCTCACTATAAAACCTTTTACTGCCTTCCTTGGGGCACCTTCTGCTAGCTGGCTGGGATGCGCCCCATGCAGGAATCCTTGAAGAGAGTCAATTAGATAGTCTGTCTGTTCCATGAAGTTTGTTTTCTACTATTACAAAACCAGAGATTAGAGTTCTACAACAGCAAGCTCAGAAAAGCCGAATACAATCCAGCAAGAGCTGAACCAAGGAAGAGGCATTGTTAAGTGTCCCTGTGGGGGTCAGGGGACTTGGGCCCCATCTCCAGGACTGTCCTTGCTCAGCTCCACCCTCCTTTGGGGTTGGGGGTCAGGGGGACCACCCTGTTACATTTCTGTCTTTGAAATCCCCCTTCTTGTGATATGAATGTTAGTGTTGTTCTGGACTAACAGATGTCAAATTGTAACAGGGTGGTCCCCAGGAAAGGGGGAGGTTCCCTGCCCCACCCAAGGGAGGGTGGAGCTGAGCAGGAAGAGGAGAAGCTGAAGAAGAGACTGAGGAAGGAAGGAGGAGGATGGAGCCGGAAGGAGACCTGGAGGAGGTGCATGGAGCCTAGAGACAGGTAAAGAAACTCTGCTTGTCTTTTGGTCGTGGACTGGGTGACACAGATGTGGGTGAGACCCGTGGAGAGGTGACCATGGCAGCTTTTATCTTGATGTTGATTTTGCTCTTTTCCTTCCGGGCTTGTCAGGTTGTTTCTGACCCTTTTCTGTGGGTCCCCACTGGAAGATGCTTTAGACTTGTAGCAGGCTTTGGGGCCTTGCTCTGGGCCGATCCCATATGGATGGACTTTTACCCACGAGGGGACGGGTAACTTTGGGTGCTTCATTTAGAAACTAGACTCTTTGCCTTACCTGTATTGTTTCCTAGTTTTATTAAAGTTCCTTCCCATTAAAGTCTCATGTGTTTTGTGTTGATGCGGCGGATGGCAGAACCCATTTAGAATAGGCAGGTTTGCGGGGTTTGGGCTGCCCCTCTCCCTGTCCTATAACAAAATCTCCTATTTTAAAATAAGCATTCACAATGTCTTGTGCATCTAGCAGTGCACTAATTATAGGTGATGAGGAGCTAATGGTTGCCTAGGGTAAAGCAATTCTGGGAAGGCAAGGATTGGCAACTCACGCTCAGGAGCTATTTGTTTGGACAAAATGGCCTAAAATTAGATTGTGTTGATGATTGCACAATGGCATTGCAGTATTAAAAATAGAAAAAAAAAACAGGCCCAATATAGAGTCTTCCTGCTGGGCCCCCACCCAGGCTCCATACCCATTGCAGTTTCAGCTGCTCCCAAAGGCACCATCCTCAATTAATCAATCCGGGGCTTCCTGATCAGCACTGAGGTCACCTGCACAGACACACCCCAGCCTTCCCCTGAGGAAGGTGACCTTACCTGATATAATCTTTTCCTTGTGCTAATAATCTTGTTGCACCCTCTTTCTGTCTATAAATACCCTCCATATTGGGTAATGCCTGGCAGGATCTAGACAGAATGTTGCCTGATTCATGAATTTTTTACTAAGGTCAATTTGATCTCAAAAATTGTCAATTTTGTTTCTTTATCAGTGTGAATATACTAGAAGATGTGGATTTGGACAATTTACACAGCTGAATTATATGGTATAAGAATTATATCTCAATAAAGCCATTAAAAAACAAACAGACTCATTTCATGTAAATCATAGTGAGGCTGAGGACGAAGATAAGTTAGTGTAAAGTGTGTGGTTAACTGGCAGGCGGGCAGACTGTCAGGGGATCACACTGGAGGGTCCTCCCCATGTGCAGTGGGGGAGAGAGGGGTGGGAAGTCAGTCTCTAAGGACAAAGGAAGTCCAAGCATGAGGGGAAGGGAGGGTAGCCTGGTGGCCAGGGGAGGCTGCGCGCGCAGACCCAGCTTCATATCCAAAGATGCTGAACAAGAAGAAAACAGGTGACACCTGCCAATGACTCGATACTGAATCTTTGTCAGTTCTTTAGGATGGAAGCCAGATGGAAAACCTCTTGCAATCCAAAATACATCCGCTCAAAACTGAGTGGACAGGACATTTCAGAATTAATAAATTTAATTTCACAATATAGAGATGCCTTATCATTATTACAAATTTTCATGGATTCCCATCTCTGAGCTTTGAAAGAAGATAAACATAGTAAGAAATGATTCCTTTCAAAACTTTATTTTAAATATTGCATGGATGATATTTACAGTTCTAGGACATTCATCTGAAAACACTACTTTTCTCAGGACTTCTATGAAACACGCAGCCAGCTGGTCTTCAAAGATACTCTCTTGGCACATTCTGAGAAGTTGAGATACAGTTTCTTGCTCAGTAGGCTTGTGCTGAACCCCACACCAAGCTGTGAGAGCCCATGAGGAGTTCAGCTTGAAGAAGACGCTGGATGTGGATGTGTGCTGGAGTTTGATACCAACACCGCATGTCTACCTGTATCTGCGGGATGCCTAAGGGTAGTGTATGTTTAAGAGGGATTAACATTTTTAGTGAAAAAAACAAAGCATTGATGTATGCAAATACTTATAATAAGAAAACAATATCAAAATATTATGAGTTAAATTTCTATTTATCTTCAAATGCATCTGAGAGAGAAAGCGTAGTACAGACATAAAGAATATACAGCAGATAAAGACCATCCTAGAGTCAGAATAATATGATTTTGAAATTTAATTCTGCTTGTTTCTAGCTCTGGGCATTTAAGCATATTTCCTTCATATTTCTCTGCTGATTTTTTCATGTATAAAATGGGAATACCAAATATCATCAGGTTGTAGTGAGAATTTAATAAAATAATGATGCAAAGTACTTGCTAAGCACAGTGAAATTTTGTTTCAGATGGAGCAAAACAAAATATCTCTGATGTAATTTTCACTTATCTATTAATGTGATTCTTGGAAGTCACTGAGTAGGCAAAATAAGCAGATGACAGGGTTTCATTTAACCTTTTTCTTCATTTTTAAGTAATATATGGTGCACAACAGCAGATAGGAGGAAAACACCCCCTGGGCTCAGCTGGACGGGACTTGACTATCAGCTCTACCACTTACTGGGTCACAAATTTTACTAAAACTTCCTGACAGTTTTATTACCTGTAACTTGGGTAGATATTTAACTCAAGCTGTTGCAGAGACTGCACAACACGTTGAGTGTAACGCGGGGAGAGTCAATCCTGGTAGGTGTCTATACATACAACATGTTGGCACAAAAGGCTCCAGGATGCCGGGTCAGCCAGGAACAGCCTGGAGATCAGCAGCAGAGGCGCGTCAGAGCAGAAGCAGCCACTGGCTTCCAGCCATGCCCCCGCACAAGGGTTCCTATATTCACATTCCCTTTGTGTTTTTTGGCCAATGGAATGGGACCTTTAATTTTCTCTAGGATGCTTCCAGGATGGAGCTATGGGGCTTTGCAGAACCCCGACTAGTGGAATTGGTAGGGGTGCCCACCAGCCAGTGTGAGGCAGGATGGCAGCCCTGGCACCTGGCTAAGGATAGGCAGCAGTTGGCCTATAAGCAAATTTCTGAGACTAGAGGGTAAGGAATTTGCCTATGAATGGAAGAGCGGAGGCTACAATTAGAGAGGGGAGTAGTTGTCAGGGTGGAGGAAAGAACTCCAAGGTCAGAAGGTTAGGAATGACAGGGTCTCAAGGTCCTTCACGGCAGAGCAATGGCCAAGGGCATGTGGTCCAGGGGGGCAAACTTGGCTCAGGCTGATTTCAGTGACTCCCAAGGTGTGGTTTGCTCCGCGGCCTCCAGGGGACGCACATTGTCCTCACACTACCGTGAGGGTGGGTGGCTTGGGGTTGCCCACCAAGGCTTGCATCTCATCCCACAGGACACTGACCTGGGACAGATCCACAGCTGGCGCTGGACATGCTCTTCATCCAGGATCCTGGCCATGTAGCTTGCTGGGACCTGAAGTCGCGTAGTCAGGGACTGACGCGTGGAGAGGAAACGGGCTTCTTAATCCAAGAAGAAAAATACAATATAAAGGTTGACGAAGTGTGAGAAAATATTTTGAAAAATTCCAGAAAATAAAATTATATTACTCATTCAAATTGAAAAATTAGTTGGTTTATTTAGCAACCTAGTAGTCACAACTGAAAATGGCATAGTTAATAGTTTGCTAGGTAAGAAAGAATTATTGGGCAACAAGCACCAAACCAAGAGGATGGATGCATAATGACATAAAACAGACATGGGATATGCCGCAAAACCTTCTACAATACGGACATTAGAATTCTAGTAGGGGAGGAAGACCCTATAGAGACAGAAGCAGAATTTTCCAAATGTTATGTGAGATATCAATGTACAGATTCAAGAGGCCATAAGAACCCTAAGAAGGATTAAAAAAAAAATAAAAAAGGAAAAGAGAAACAGCCCACATGTAATCCCATGGTAGAAAGAAAGTGTTTCCAAAAGCTAGAGGAGATACGAAATCTGACAGCTGACTTAACAACAAAAATATGGAAGTCCAAAAAAGGAAATCGTGTATCCTACATATTAAAATACACTTACAATTCTGTATCCAAATTTCACTAGCTCAAATTCAATGTGAAATAAAATCTCTATTTCATCAAACCTGAACACAGAAAATTCACACACAGCAGACCCATACCAAAGGAAACATCTGGAATATCTTTCGGGCAGGTAGCACAGAACCCCAGATGGGGGGCCAGGGGCCTGGAGGTAAAGGTAAGGGTGAAGGAAGTGAAGTGGTAGATGCGATACATTCTAAATAGACAGAGCAATGGTCTGTTGGGCATGGAGGAAACCACGGAACACAAGCCCTACGCCCATCCTCCTGGTGCCCTGGAGGCTGTGACCATGGCCCAGAGCTGTCACCCTCCAGACTCTTCAAGGACTTGTGCAAAAAGAGAATTAGAAGTTGGAATAAGGGGCATCTGCTTTAACTTTCTGACAGGTATAGGGCTATACTTGAAAAATACAGCACAAGAAAGTAGGCTAGCCTCTCAGAAATCTCAGTAAGAAAAAGAAACACCAGCTCTGCAGAGGCATGCAGAAAACAAAAAAAGGATTTGATGGGATAAAGGGCTGCATTAGGAGACCTCGGGTCTGGGGCTGCCATATCCCCTTGATCATGTCATTGCAAAGAAAGTCAGGGTTTTCCATTCTGAAAGCAAGATTAAGTGACGTGAAATTAGAATGACAAATGATTATTTTGGGAGGAATCTTTACATGTGTAAGTGGGATCCAAATATCTCAATCCTCCACGCATTATTCTAAATTGCTGAAAGGAATTCAGAGATGGATGTAATTCACTGTAATGAATGAAAAAGAATTTTGATTGTCAGGATAGAGAAGGTAAGAGAATATGTTTCAGAAACATCCCCCATTAATTGTGATACTAAGAAATATCTGAGGAAAATCACAGAGACAGGTTGATGATCTCATCAAGAAGGATGCTTTCGAGGGGGTTATTCATACCAGATGTCCACATTCAGGCTTAGAGAGGAGATCACGGGGTTAAGAGTCTCTTCCTGAGAGTGTAGGAGTCTATTGGAAATGTGCAAGGAAAATATAAAAGATAACAGTAAATAAGAAATTGTGTCAGAGGGAGGAAGAAGCTTTGCAGTATAAGAATGAGACATCCCTTCTAAAAAGAATCCTGTTTTTATTTTCACCTCTTGGATTCCTTTCAACACTGCTCTTTCAATGTGCCTGGCACACTTGCGGACGCTCAGAGGACCCGTGGATACCTTTGAATGTGCAAAGTCCCACCTCAGTAACCTCACATCACCACTGAAATACAGACGTGGAGGAGTGAACAGATTGGGCATTTCTCAAAGCTCTCAGTTACCTCTTGATCTCATAGGAACAAACTAGCATGTGTGTATGTGTGTGTGTATGTGTGTGTGTGTCTGTAGGTGCATGCATGCGCTTGCACACGTCATTTGTGTGAACGTTAAGCTAACTCTTGGCAAGACTAGAGGAAGAGAGCTCACAGGAAGAAGCTCTTCACTCCCCATGGAGACACAGGGCTGAGAAAACAGGTCTTCATCTTCCATCACACTCTCTTTGCTGCAGTTCAAAGACCCAGTAGACTTGCAAGTCACGGCAATGGTGGGTTCTGGAAATGTTTCAACCATTACGGCACTGGAGAATACCGAGCGGCTTCTGACTCCAGGAGAAATGTCAAAATTACAGGTAGTGACCTATTACACTGAAACTTTGTTTTCGGAAGCCATGTGAAATGTTTGGGCCATCGAATGAGGTTTTGTGTCAGTCAGTTGAGGTGTGTGAAAGAGACAGTGTGTCAGCACAAGCTACTCCAAGCATGTTTATGCACGCATGTAAACAAATGCATGTTCCACCAGCATGGTAAAATGAAATATGCCAAGTAGAAATTTACTTCTTTCAACAACAAATTTAAGGCTATTTAGTATTTAGCAGACTTAATAACAATAGCAAAACATTCAACTAGTAAGTTGGACATTATAAAAAACATGTTGAAAAACAAAGAACAGAACAAATTAAAATGCAGTAAACACCATTTAAAGCTCTAAAGAAAACAACGTACCACTCGTCAGAATAATAGTGTTGAAACTAAATATCTACCAAGAATATAATAAAGTTATTTACATTAATAAGAGGAAACCACTTCTCAGTGATGTGAATCCACTCCTCAAGATAATATTGTCCTCACAAATAAACTATTCAAACAATTAAAAATGACTAAGGTCAATTTTACTCTCAGTCGTCGATTCCAAGTTGGCGTAGGTAAGAGAAAAGCCAGTGCAGTGGCTTTGTGCTCTCCTGTTAGCACTTTCCACAATAGACACATCCTAATCACAAGCTGGAGTTTACTCACTTCCTCTAGACTAGTAAAATGCAACTTTGTAAATGTCATTTCCATTTAACATTAAAATGCTGTGTGCACAGGCAATGGTGTGGATTGTCTGTATAGCACCAGATGAGTCACGTAACACCATTCACAGTGGGCAATTAAGTTGGGTAGTTATTTGGCTGCGCGTGTCACAAGAGCTGATGCTCGACCTCAAGGACTGCTTTTACCGAGGTGACTATGCCACTGTCAGATTTTTCCATGGCTCTACAGGGCATCCCTATTGGCCATTGAAATTTCTGGGTCAGATGATTCAAGAGGGAGATCACACAGGGCTGTGTTCTGGAACTACCGATGCCATTTACTTGGTTCAGGCCCAACTTAAATGTGTCAGCTTAATAGGGTGTAGTCAATGGGTTGGAGCAGTCTACCAAGACATGCCTCCTTCTTTACGGAAGGTATCTCTCAGATAGTCTTCAACATCCCAGCTCACAGTCACAGGATGTGCTCCAATTCTTGAATGTACAAAGGATTTCTATTTTTCCTCCTGATAAGTTTTGCTGCATCCTACTCACCAGGTCCGATTAGCACAATACCATCCAAGAGTGGCCTGTCTGATGGTTCTGTGTGTTATTATGACAAGTATAGCACTGCAAAAGCAGAAGATGATGCTATTCCCATTAAGAAGAGGTGGGTAGACTGCCGCCTGTGGCTCATGAGGCAAAATGATCCGAGTATAGTCATTGAAGGGGTTGGAAAGAAGGCATGGTCTGCTGTGTATGGCAGATGACAGAAGCTGTCTTTTTTGACCTGGTAGTGCTAGAATAGATGAAATCATGCTGAGGTTGATGATACCTCCCAATGACATTTTTATTTTTTATTTTTATTTTTTTTAAGATTTATTTTTATTTATACAAGATCTGGGGTATAGGCCAGAGTCGCGGGAGGGTGAGAGGATTCACCAGAGACAGAGTGGGGAGCAGAACAGGCAGACTGACTGAAATACACTGCTGAGGGGAGCAGCGGGCGAGACAGGAGAGGTCTGCCACAGCAGGTGGGATTCTCCTTGGCCCGCCGGGAATAGAACGGTGCTGTGGAGGCTGTGGACAGCTTCACAGCGCTGTGCTCAACCTGCTGTGCCACCAGGGAGGCCCTATTTTTATTTTTTTTAAATATTTATTTATGCATTCAAGAACCCGGGTACAGGCCAGAGGTGGGGGGTGAGAGGATTCACCAGAGACAGAGTGGGGAATGCAACAGGTAGACTGACTGAAATACACTGCTGAGGGGAGCAGCGGACGAGTCAGGAGAGGTCTGCTGCGCCATGTGGGTGGTTCCCTGGCCGGTGATCAAACTTGTGCTGCAGTAGCTGCTAATTACTTTGTAGGTTGTGTCTTAACCCCTTGTGCCACCAGGGAGCCGCCACCACTTACATTTTTAATAATCCCTCATCATTCTGTATCCCACAGGGCCTTTTCACTGGACAGTCTGGGATGTCAGAGATGTGTTAGCAAAACCTGGGCATCCTCCAGACAAAAGAACTATAACAAGTTCCTCTGTGGTCTCCTGGATGCAATAATGACTTGGGTTTGCCATGATGGGTGGTGAGGGCTGAAAATAGTTTTAGGCCTTCTACTTGGCTCGTCCTAACATCATTTCTCTTCCCAGACCTCGTAACCAATGTTACTACTAAGTGGAGCTGCTCTCGCTGTATATTCTAAAGTTGGGACGTTAACCCAAGATGGGGGCCACCTGGGGGTCACCATGGGGACTGCCAGGCTTGTGAATTGACTTCATTTGGAGAATGAGCAGGAGACCACTAATCCTCACTAAGGCAAACTGAGGATATTTCAACCCCCAAAGGAGGAATTATCCAATTACAGAGGTCAAACAAGACCTAATGAGCTACCCATGAATGTTACTCCTGGGGATTTATGATCATTTATAACTTTCTAAATCAATAACCATTTTTACATGAATTTTTGCATCCATAATATTGCACTTTTTACTGAAAGAACTTCAGAACCCATACAGAACCCCTGCCCGAGCCAGCCCTAGCTTTCTGCAGTATCACCCACTGCCACTCAGGGCCGTGAGGCGGGGCAGTGCCTAAATTCATCAGGTCTGGGGTGGGAAGTGTTATCCAGCCTTGATGGGGTTGTGGTGGGTGGAAGAGATGGCTGAGCAGCTGTCCAAAATTGATCCAGGCCAACATTCCTTTTTGCTGGATCTTTCGATTCTTTCCTCCAGCTCCAGGGCCAGAAAGCTTGCTTTATAAAGCACCCGCTAGTAAATACTTTGGATTTTATGGACCATATGGTCTTTGCAGCAACTATAGAACTTTGCCATTTTCGTGCAAAATCATCCACCACAATGCACAACATGGGTATGGCTGCATTCCAGTGACACTTTATTTACAAAAACAAACTGGCTGACCCTCCATGCCCCGGGGCTGATCTGTGATCAGGACAGTGCCCTGTGTCTCTGGCAATGCAGCGGATGGAGGTGAGTCAGATTTAATAACTAACTGGGTCATCTGTCAACACCAGTCCCTGCTGCTTGAGCCAATATATGAAATCTTTGCTTCCAGGTGAGTGTAACTACAGAGATCTTATTCTTCTTGGTCTCTCATCCTCACAATCCACTGTAGCATGCCCCCCACCCCCATGGGTTCCTTTCGTTCAAATGGAAGATGCTTCTCCTAAAGGAGGCCCTCGCTGGCCCTTTGCTCTGTGGCTCTGCTGGGATCAGACCTCCACCATGAAGCTAGGGTCATGAGCTTGGTGACAAGAGCATCCCAGGTCAGGTAATTGCTCAGGAGCAGCTGCTGCAAGAGTTTCAGGACCTGAAGGCTGATTTCTGCATTTGGCAGAGGAGATGCTTCTGCAGACAAGGAGTGTTGTGCAGGGTCGAGTTCAGGGGTTCAAAGTCCTTAGCCTGGAGGCCTTGTGCTCACCTGTCGCATCCCACATCATGGTAGCAGCGTTTGTCCTCTGAGTTCTCCGACCTCAGCACACAGCTCGGAGGACAGCCTGCAGCTCTGTGACTGCACCCGGGCCTAGAGGCTGGTGCTTGCGCTCCACCTGCCGTGGCTGCAGAAGTTCGGGTTCACCTGCAGCCTTCTTCTCTCTCCTCGTGCTGCATCGCTGGCGCTGCTGCCTGACATGTGCAGAGGATACAGGACAAGGGAGTCCCAAGGTTGTGCCCGGGAGCGAGCGCCCAGGGGCAGAGGGTGGCCCCCGAGAGAGGCCTGGAGCAGGTGTGTGAGAACAGGATGCTCAGCGCAGACACCTGCTGCCTGGGAAGCAACTCATTGTCCACGCCTCCTGTCTCTTTATGTGTCAAATAATTTTTTTTTTTTTTGCTTACACAGCCAGATATAACGTTTGTGATTTATAGCCAATATTTGCTAATTTAAGGTTGCTCAGATTGTGACTTTATATTCCACAAGAACAGGAAAAACAAATTATTTCAAAAGTAGCATTGGTTGTTGCCTTGAATATTTTAAATGCACATGGGAGCCCTTGTCCATGTATCTGTAAGACGGATAAAAGGAAACCTAATTATAACAGCAACTATGTTTCAGGATGGTGACAGAATAGCTGCTTTATTCAGCACAGAGTAAATAGTGCATGTAGCTTCTTTTTTATTATTTCTAACTCTACACAGAAATATTCAGAAGGCTCAATTCTAGGGGTAGTATTTTCTGAAAAGTAAACATGTTTGTTACACACACAACAGATTATCAGTGGACAATCCAGGCTATGTGCAACCTGCAGCATGCAAAAAAAAAAAAAAAAAGGAAAAGAAAGAAAAAGAAAAAATATTTAAAAATATGATGTAAAAGACTACATCATTACCTACCTAGTCCAAGAGGATTCCAAAGAAGCACTTTGATTTATTAACCATTATGCCAGGTAATATGCCATAAAGAAGAAAACGTTTAAATGACTATTTGAATAGGAATTGCTGGTGGTTGGTGACACCAGGGGGATTCTACAACGTCTGTCTACGCAGAAGACTTAAGAATCCAGGGGTGGACTTCCCCTGGTGGTGCAGCGGTTGAGCGCTGGGTTGTGAGGCTGCCTGCAGCCTCTGCAGCACCAGTTCGATCCCCAGCCACCCGCGAGGGCTCCCCCACACACACACACAAGAATCCAGGGGCTGTTGCTTCAGGTTCATGGGGGGCCTCTGTGTTGCACCCATCATAGCTGGACACGCCAGGTCTGTCCAGGTCTTTGTCGGGAGATTTCCCCTCCCTCCCCTCTTGCCCCACGGCCTCTGCTCCAGCAGTGTGTCTGCTGAGGGTCAGCGTGTTGAGTGTGGCCCTGGTGTGTCAGGACGCTAAGTGTGCTTTGGGCTGTTTCTCGAGTCTAGGGGGGAGGGAAGGGCTTTGTGCAGAGAGGAAACGTGTCCCCAATAATTAGCTCTGCTGTTGAGAGCAGTTTCACAAGGTCGAATCTGGTCATCAGAAGCTGTTTGCAGCTCCAGAAAATTTACACAGTGGGTAGGAAATTTTATCACTGGATTTGAGTTGCTTTAGATAATGCACAGGGACAAGTGAGGCCCTGAGCTGCGTCCTCACCAGAGGGGGAGAGGATTTAAAATCCGCAGAGAGCCTCCTCATGGAGTGCCCTTCCTCTGGATGGAGGCTGATTGATCACAGAAGGGGAGCCCCGAACCAGAGCCCCAGGAGGTGTCTCTCCTGCACCCAGAAGAGGAGCCGCGTCACCTGGCTGTCACGGTGGCTGTTTAGGTCTTGAACTCGAAGGGCTCGGGGAGGCCTCAGCTCTTTTCTTGGTAACCTGGGTGTTCACTAACTCAGTGCTTGAGCCTTGCACAGAGCAGGCCTCTCCCCACCCCCGGACTCCCGGGTGCAGAAAAGGGCAAATCATTTCCTCTCACTGGATAGGGCCCGTGGGGCTCGGCCGAAAAGACCTGTAAGCTGCTCGCCCTGAATTCAAGTAGGCGGGTTTGTTTCCTCCTCTTCCAGGGGGTAGATACTCCCAAGGGAGACAGAGCCGGAGCCAGCGTAGGAGAAGCACATCGAGGGCATTTTTCTCCTCACGCTCTCTAGGCCAAGATGCAGGGTTCATCCTGCTGTCACTTGTTTCCTCTTCTCTCTTTTGTGATGGCTTTTTTTTTTTTTTCTGCTAGTCCAGAAGCTTTTAAGTTTGATATAAACCTGCTTGTGGATTTGGCTTTTGTTTCCTTCGCGGTCCCCAAATCCATCTTTGGAGGGGATGCCCTGGGGTGTGGTCCCTGTATTTTCTTTCAATTATTCTATGGTTTTGGTTCTTATGTCCAAATCTTTACTCTACTTTGTGTGAATTTTTGTCTATGGTGTTAAATATGGGTCTTCTTTCTTTCTTTATTTTTTTTGCATGTGGCTCTCCATGTTTCCCAACACATTTGTTAAAAAAAATTATCTTTTCGCCCTGATCAAAGATTAACTGCCCATATTTTTTTTATTTTAACATTTATCATTTTTTTACATTTTTAGACAATATGTGCTTCCCTCCACCCCCTCAGGTGTAGTCCCCATAGAGTTTCCTTCCCCAAGGCGCCCGTGCACCATCACCTCAGTCCCCTGTGCTCCTCCCTCCCTCCCTGCCCATATTTATACTGATTATTCTCTAGTTTTCTGTTCTTTTCTATTGGCCTGAGTTTCTGTGTTTTTTCTGGCACCATACTATTTTGATGACTGTTGCTGTGTCATATTGTTTAAAGTTAGGAAGTGTGATGCCTCCTCTTTGCTTCTCTCAAGATTGTCTTGGCTATTTGGGGCCTTTTGTGATTCTATATAAATTTGATAACTGTTTGTGCTATTTCCTTAAAAAAAAAAACATTGTTGATATTTTGATAGGTGTTGCATTCAACCTCTAGGTTGCTTTGTGTAGTGCAGTCATTTTAATGATGTTAATTCTTCCTACACATGAGCCCAGATACATTTCCATTTCTGTGTATCTTCTTTTATTCCCTTTTTTAATTCTTCTTTTCTCTTGTTTTCCTCTTCTCTCTGCTTCTCACTCCTCTTTTGCTCACCTTGAATATTTATAATGCTTCCTGAGTGAAAACCACAGAATGTGTGAGTTTTAGAGAGCTTAGATCCAAGAGAGCAGGGGGCCCTGGATTCTTCTGAAAGCCCCTGAGCAGCTGTTTCTAGACCTAGAACTAAAGAAGAAAATCTGCCAGGACCTGAAGCCATTTCTAAAAACTGCTGCCTCCATCCCTGTATCCGGGAGTGGCAATGTCTGCCAGTCACTCCAGACCGCGTCTACTGACGGAATCCCTCTCCACACAGAGACGGATTGGATCTCTGTCTGAATCGGGGCCTGCTTGCACAGTCCCTGGCTATGTGGACGTGTGTTTGCCTTTTCTCATTGCCCTTGGGAAAATATAATTTTTGATTCTCCGTGTCTACACTCCTAGTATCTTCCCATTTCCCTCCTCTATTAATTGCACTGTATTCCTGGAGGTGACATTGGTTTACAACTGTGTGCTTTAGGGGTACAGGTTCACACACCTTCAGAGCTGGTGTCGCACCACCCCACCACCAAGTCACCCATATTCCTCAACAGCATTATGGGCCCCCCCCCCCACCTATGCAGCCATCACCCACCCTCCACCTCTGCTGGCTCAGGTCTGGAGTCTTCCTCCTTGTGAAAAGTCACCTAAGAATGTGTAGGGCCTTGGGCCATTTAACTTCCCTCCACTTCTCTAATTTCCCCTCCTTCCAGTCCTCTCCGGCTCCTCTGCCTCTTGCCTCCACGGCCCCAGCCCCTCCCTCCAGCTCACCAAGCCCTCCTGCCTTGGAACAGGCTTCTGCACACTGCCAGCTCCCCGGGCTCACACGGTCCCTGGGGCCCTGTCCCCCTCCCAACACCCCCACTATCCTGATCAAGGAGGCCTCCCTGCGCCCTAACAGGTCTGTCTGTGTCTCCCACAGCCGCACACTCCCTCATCAGAACAACTGCTCTTACATTTTTTTTTTTTTTAAACATTAACATCACTTTGTGTTTTGTGCCTGTACGTGAAATGGTGCTATACAAAGACGGGAAATTAAGAGAAGGAGTTTGTGTGCAAGCCAGGTGGAAATGGAGAGGCTCAGACTTGCGGCTCATCAAGCCCTGGCCCCTAGACAAAGGAGAGCGTTTCTGCAAACCTGGAGCAAATGAACTTGTGAGCTGACATTGGATACGTTCTAGAAAATATTTGTTCTGCATCCTCAATGTTAGTAAACAATTCAGTTGTTCTGTAACTGCAGTGATGTGCTGGTGGTTTGGAAGAAGAAAGCTAACAGACATGGTCCTGGAAAAATCATTTTGGGAAATAGTTTTCCATAATTTAATATAGTGTTCCCTGTAATGTGATTTCAAAGCCAAGCCATTGGTTTAGCAAGACCATCCAGTTCTAATTCTGTGACGAACTGTATCTAATGCTTGTTTCAGGTGAGGGGAGGCAAGAGAAGAACTTTGAAGAAACAATGGCAACTCTAGGGAGGGATTAGCTACCCAGAGAGCAAGATGAAGTAGCTAAGGTGCATGCACCTGTCTTTGGAGAGAATGTGAACTGCAGCCCGGACAAATGCACGTTGTTTCCATTTTCCTAATTTTAGCAACATACTTTATAAAGCCTCTTTCTACTCAGATGTCATTTACTTTCAAGGTTATTACACCATAATAATTTTGATAACCCTGCTTTTTGATATTTTACTTTATTAATTTTACCCTAACTCTTTCTGGTCTGGATGTATAATAAGTGAAAATGGTAAAAAGTAAATGATAGAAAACAAACAATGCTGACATATGAGTTTTGAAGAAGCAAATGATTAATTGAAAGTTGATCTTAACACAATACAAATATTAACTATCTTTGTTTAAAAATGTGTATTCTGGAAATTGAACTAATTATAGTTTTATTTTTATTATAAAATTTCTTTAAAAGATCTCTATCAATGCTTACTTTCCTCCATTTATCACAGATCATCCAGACTAGGATCATGCTAGAGAATATGCTACAGTGATCGTGTGGTTTGTTCACAAAAATTTATGCAAGGGCAGTTTTTACTCTGAAAATAAGCAAAAACACTTTGGTTATAAAATAGAAAAAAAATGGAATTAACATCCACCACCCGAAATCATATGAATACTGATTTTGAATCAGTATTTTGAATTTTAAAGTGTTGAAAGAATTTCCGTTCTCATATAAATGCATCAGAGCATTGGGACATATCTATTCATCACAATATTGCTTGGGCTGAAGTATGTTATTATTCTTTTTTGTTTTTTCAAAATTATTGCCATACTTTCTTTTTTATTTAAAGATTGTGTTTATTTATGCAAGAACTGGGGTATGGGTTAGAGGCACGGGAGGATGAAAGGATTCACCAGAGACAGAGTGGGGAGCAGAACAGGCAGACAGGCCGAAAAGACACTGCTGAGAGGAGCAGTGGGCAAGGCAGGAGAGGTCTGCCGCACCATGTGGGTCTCTCTCTGGCCAGACCGGGAATCGAACCCGTGCTGCAGAGGCTTCAGACAGCTTCACAGCACAGCGCTCAACCCACTGTGCCACTGGGGAGGCCCCATACTTTATTTCTATTATAAAGTAGCAAAAGACATGAAGATTTCTCATGGATAGAAATAAAAATTCTCATGTTTTTAGTGTACCTTTCTTTTTTTATTTTTTAAGCTCTTTGCTATTATTTAATTTTGTATATATTTTTACATCATTTTTCATTTTTGCACAATGTATGCATTTCATCTTGGTTATAGTTCCCATACAATTCCCACAACATGGATGGAGCTGGAAGGGATCACGCTCTGTGAAATAAGCCAGAAAGAAAAAGAAAAATACCGGATGGTCTCACTCATAGCAGGAATCTAGAAAACCTAAAAAAAGGACCAAGAAAAAGACTAATTATAATAAAATCAAAATCAAAATCAACAAGACGCTCTATGGGGGAGAGAGGGAATATTTTATTATTCTTAAGGGGTTAAAATTTAAATATATATATCTATACAGAATTGATTGTAAATGTTTCTTTTGTTACTTGGTAGCTGTAAACTAGGAGCACCCAGGAGTCAGCAGCGGTCGCTTATCATGTCATAGCCAGGCTGCAATGCACATCACACTGTCATCAGGAGCTTACCTAGAGAAGGAACTCTTCTGGACACGACATAACTCATCCCAACTTTCCTTTGCATGAAATATGCACAAATTCTTCATTCCCAAAAGGCCTTTGTGCATAAAGCTGCCCTCATTCCTTAAAAGATAACCTGTCTCACCAGTCATATGACTGACATCAGGAGGAAAAACAAAAGTCATTTATGTGGATGAAGCAACATCTGCGGCCAAATCTGACACCATTAGAAACAGGTGCCAGTGGTATATACTATTATATAATACTGATTATAAAATGCAACAGTATTTTAAATTCTCATGTATATTTATTTTTAAATAAAATCAGTAGTTTTTTTTTTTAAAGGAGCACCATTTAGTTTCACAGCTTTGCACATTATTAGCATTTTTGTTTACCACTCAATATTGTTATTTTTGATTTTTAATAACAGAAAGTTATGTGTCAATAAAACATATGATGCTTTATTGCTTGATGTTTTCAAATTTCCAGGTTTTCAGAGAAGTAAACTTTTAAAACTTACAAAAAAGATACACCAGTATTATTTAGGAAATGGAATATTACATTTTTTATACACAACATACTCCGGCCTTAGTATAGTTTTTATAAACAATGTAATTTACTTACATCATAGACTTTAACATAAACTTAATTAAGCATAATTGCTATGGTACTAACAATGCAACCAAGCTTTAATCACATAAAAAATGACCAATATTATATGCTAAAATGGATAAAAGTGTCAGAGTCATTTCCATTAATCCCACAAAGGATTTTCTTCCCCTGATTTTGGGGTCTAGCATCCAGTGATGAGGAGACCATTTTTCATGTCTACTTTTGCCTCTTTTAGGCTATTAAGCATTATAACCTTGTGTTTAGGCTTGCCTCATTAAATATGCATGCTCCAGCAATCCGACTCCTAATATATATCATGAACATTGTGCAGTAACAGCAGTTCTGCTCCCTCTAATGGGTCTGTAGCAAGGAAGCCACCCAGAAGACCCCGTGGCCACAGAGGCCAGAAATAGACCTGCCCGGCTCTGGATCACTTACATCTGGAACAGCTTCTAATAGTTGGGAATGTGACACCGGACTATGCAAGCAAGTGAAATATTGAAATTTATCTTCATTTGAATGACAACCAAAAAAAGCAGAAAACTGCCACAAAGTAAGCTCAAAGGTCACTGCAATGTCATGGGGACCCACCTAAGATGTACCCCACTGTCCAGCACTGTTAGATGGTGATGAGGAATTTTCCTTTGTGATGATAATATTCCAGAAGGCCCAAAGGACCCATCTATCCAGGGAGACCATAATACCCACCATCATCACGTGCAAATCTATAGATTTAAATTTCTTTCTAAAACAGACATTTGCAGAAAAACATTTATATAATACATATAAATAAAATATTTAAAATTGATATCACAAATGTGTACATCAAGATACACATACAAAATTCAAATGTTTTTCTTCTGGCAAATCAACACCAGGTGGATTGGCAAAATAGTGGTATCTCCATTGTGCTGAATATATTTTCTCTGCATTTGATGAATCTATGTTGACAAGGATAATTATGTGCCACATACTGTTTTTGGAACCACTATGTGTTGGTCAGGGGGAAACAACTGCAAGTTTCAGGGGGTGTTGTTGATTTTATCCCCTCGTCTTTGTACTTGAATCACTGAACTTTTCCAATGTGTCACGAGCTGCCAGCAGCTACCTGACATGCCCAGATTGATCCTGACAACGCGCCTGCATCATCACTCTGGGCGCTGCTAGGACACCACAAGGGCCTGCATAATCAGAAATAAAAGCAAATGCATTTTCCCCGGGACCACAGCAATTTCCCACAATGCTGTGCAGCGCATCACCAGGGTCAACCGAGATCCGAAGAATTACTTGCACCTTTTTTTTTTTTTTAATGAAAGACATAAGTTCTATTCAGTATCTCACAGGCTAGAAAGAAAGAATTGATTTGTTCAAATCAGCCTTAGATCAGTTCTCTGCATTGACCACCCACATTACAGCCAGTGTGATTACTTCGGTCACTTTATTGCTCAGGCTCCTCATGTTTTAATGATGGAATATTGTAAAAAGGGGATAAGATTCTAATCTTAGTTCTTCAGCCACAGCATGTGTGAATAACTAGCAGTCTTTTCCAAAACTTAGTTCTCGTGCAAAATGGGTGTTGGAGAGATGATCTTTTTTTTTTTTAAATTATTTTATTTTATATAATTCTTACATCATTTTACATTTTTGCACAATGCATGCATTTTCCTTTTGGTTATATTCCCCATGCAATTCCCACCCCCCTTTTTCTGACCCTAATTCCTCTTCTCCTCCCCAGGACCTCCCCCCCTGTAGGGTGCCTCTGGTCTACAGGTGCTTGTTGAGAAGATCTTTACTCTCCTCTTTGCGCAGGGAGTTGCAAGGAGGCAGGAAAGGTCTTGGGGCTCCAGGATGGAGTTGGTAGAAGCGGGGGCTGCGTGGGTGCAGCCTCCTTCCCGGCCTGCTCAGCCTCTGCCTGGTCTTCTGCGGGGTGTGAGGTGAAGCTGGGAACAACAGAAATGCCCCCCGCCCCTCCGTGCACTGGCAGAGCCCTCCCTCCCGGGAAACCGACCCTCTCCAACTCGCTTCTCAAATGTTTGCAAATACCCCCAGGCCGTCGCTAAAATGCGGAGCTGATTAAAAACCATCTTCTGACGGAGTGACTCTACATGTAGACAGTTTATAAACTTTGATTATGCCTAAAACAAGGTTGATGTAGCCAAAATTTTGTGAAATATATACAGTATTTCTGTTCCAAAGGGAACATACGTTTCATCAAAATTTAAAATAATGTACCAAAATTATATATTTAGGAAGATGAATTATATCATCGTCTGCATAATCTGATTAAGT
Source organism: Talpa europaea (assembly GCF_964194135.1). Lineage (NCBI taxonomy): Eukaryota > Metazoa > Chordata > Mammalia > Eulipotyphla > Talpidae > Talpa > Talpa europaea. Next base: position 135,187,682 of record NC_140072.1, read on the forward strand.
CAACCCAGTCAGATATAACCTTATGTTGTTGATTTAAGGATTGTTACTTTAAGGGTTTTAAATTATTGCTCCGTATAATCTTAAAATTTTACATATGTTATAAAAAGAGAACAAATTAATTAAGATAGTATAAACGTCACATAACTCATTAGTCAAAATGAAATAAAGTAGGCAAGAAATATAGTTACAATAACATGCCAAAGTGTCATATTTGCCATGTTTTTATTAACAAAATCCCTTTTAACACATAGTTTTGATTCCATTTTTTTCCTAGAATATGTGAGGAATAATTTAAAAATTAATTTGACTTTTAACTATTATGGATGTTGATTTGAGATCACTAGGTGCATTTTTTTTGAATTAAAAGAAACATAGCATTTAAAAACAAGCAGATTATACGACTAACATATACTATTTAAAAAATCGGTTAATTCAGCAATAAGAGAATCGTTTATTTTTTTAACCCCAAGTAAGATCTCCACTCTGTATTGCTTTTTTTGGCATTAAATGTCTCTTGAATTAAAAATATATCATGATGGTGTTGCCTATAAAAGCACTTTGGGGTTAGTCGAGTCATCTCCAACCACTGCCTTTCAAAAAGAGGTCTGATTTCCAATGCAGTGGTGTGAGGAGGGCCACATGTTTTTATTAAGATAATGACAACATCGACCTCTTTCTGTTGTTTCTTGGATCTGTAAGTAAGAGCCTGTGCACACAAGCTGCATCATTTCTAAAGCCCCAAATAACAGCCACCCCAGAAATGGACCCTGACTCCCAAGTTTTTTGCCATTTACATGTGAATAACCCACACATGTGAATAATAACACACTTTCTTCTGGAATAAGCGGAGGCAGGGCATGACTGAAGAGGTACACACATTCGTGGAGGGTGTTCTTGCTTTTCGTTTCTAGGTGAAGGTCATGCAACTTACTAAGAAAAAATTTAAAAATAGAGCAAGACGCAACAAGCAATTAGCCTTCATGCATAGAATTAATAGAATTAACTGGATTCATATTCCACTTGGAAACGGGGCTGGCTGGTCCCGAGGTAAAACTGGAAGGCTGACCTTGACTTTGGGAATTAATTTTCCTAGCTTGGGTCTGTTTTTGTCACTTTTGGCTATCTGCGTAAACCACATGCTGGCGGGCTTTCTCCTGCTTTTCCCTGAGCTCACCCTGGTCTCCCAGTGAATGTTCCCACAGGGAGTTTCAGATACAGGAGGTAACAGAATCTTAAAAGTTGTATTTTGCTAAGTTAGAAACTCTCTGTAAATTCTGCTCTGAGGGACCGTCTGCTCATCTTTCCTCAGGCTCTGGTTGACTGTGGGCCTTTGCTTGCTGTCCTCAGGATAAAAGTGAAAATTTGAGGACCCTGGGATGAATCCCGGGCAGGCCTGGACACAGAAACACCTCCCGGAGAAGCCCATTTTAACAGCCCCTGCAGGCGGCGATGCTTTTGTATCCGTTCCTCCCAGCCCACCAGTGCCTGCCCAGAACCCACTGTGCCTGCGCTGAGCATTCTCCACATTCACGATGGCCTCTGTGCTCTAACACACTCTGTGCTGCCTCTGCAGCTCCTGGTGGCTCCTTCCTACCTGTGCCTGTTTTCTCTGCCATCTCAGCTACGCTCATTGCAGGCTGCCTGGACTCCCACCTACTGCCTGTCCTGCCCTTGACAAGTGGTAATGAATGCATTCCGGCTGCCACTTGGCCTCTTCCATGTCTTTGCTGTGACCTTGCACTGATGGATGCAGGTGCTAATGCAGCTCTGGTTCTACAACTCCAGTTGTTCTGAGACCTCTTCTTTAGGGCTGGAGCCACTCCATCATTGCCTGCCACCCCATAATGACCTGCATCCCATGTGTAGCCTCCCCCAGCCTTGTCTGGGTGATGAGAGCTCACAGAGAGCAACATTCCATGAATTCTCTCATCCCAACACTATGGTTTTCCTGAGACTAATTGAGCAAGAACGCATAAAGGAAGAAAACCACAGTATGTTTTAATTCCATCACTGATGAATGTGTATTGATTGGGTGCTATTTGCTCAGCACTGTGTTATGACCTGAAACAGGCGTGTTTTACAGGAGAGAAACGATTCTGTTTGCATAGGCTCTCATATAAGGTGATAGATAAGTATGATTAGTGGTGACAAGTACTTGTCAACTATAAACATTTTATAGCCTGATTGCTTCAAGTAGAATGTAGAGAATACAATTTTGTCATTATTTGGTGCCTGATCTTTATGTCAATATATGCCTTGGGTGAATTCATACGGCATAATTTCTTTTCATTCTGCATCCTCCTGATAGAAAGGGGCAGTCAATGGAAAAGATGCCATCTCTCTGCTTAGAGTCCATCACTCTCATTTAGAAAAACTGTGTGGGAAGGTGAGAGATGCATTCCAGCCAGTTTCACTAGGAGCCAAAGACCCACCAAATTAGCCACTTGAGGAGCTTCCAGAATCCTGTGACAGAGATTAGCATATTTCTACTAAAAATAATGTTCAGAGTGATGTCGGAAACTTTACTCTTCTGATTTTGAAAGATGGGAATCAAAAAATCATTACTCTGAATCGGGGCTCTTAGGGACAGTGAGTATTATGCTCTCATGTCAAGGCAGCGAGTCTCAAAGGTGGTAACAATAACATGGAGAAGAATTAAGAAACACAGCTAGAAGGGGAAGGGAGACTGGTCTCAAGACTTACTGAAAATTTTGAACTAGTGGGCCTCCCCTGGTGGTGCAGGCGGTTGAGTGCCGCGCTGTGAAGCTGTCCCAGCCTCTGCAGCACAGGTTCGGTCCCAGCCAGCCAGAGGGAACCCCTCAGGGAGCTGCAGACCTCCCCTGTCTCCCCGCTGCTCCCCTCAGCAGTGGATTTCAGTCATTCTGCCTGTTCTGTTTCCCGCTCTGTCTCCGGTGAGTCCTCTCACCCTCCCGCATATCTGGCCTGTACCCCGGTTCTTGTATGCATGAATAAATAATAAAATCTTAAAAAAAATTGTACTAGTGGAGTAACTGAAGATTTTGAACACAAGAATGCTATAATAAAATTTTCATGGATTTGTGAGTCATTTGTCTTATTCCCATTTTGCAGGTAAGAACACTGAAGTTTAAGATTATATCACCAGAAGGGGAGACTCCAATAATTTCAAAATACAAGCAACAATGTAAACCAACATGACCTTAATTAAAAAAAAAAAAAGACTATATCACAGAAGCAAGATCCGCAAGACAGGTACTTTTAGATTCACCTGGATCAGTCTGGCACATCTATTCCTCTTTACCCAAAACCAAAGATGAAAGAAATAAAAGTTAATCAATGAGGCATTGGCATTAAAAATGTAATTATTCTTGACAGGTGGGTCTCTGGTTTGAAGTAATTTTGTCCTAAAGATATATTGATACTACCTGTGTGCAGAGGATGCTCTCTGGCATTAGTCATGTCCCTGATTTCTAAAGAATGCACTGTGGAGACACAGAGGCAGGGAACAGAGCATTGCCACCCTCCGTGGCCACAGTGGATGGGTGAGCTGGCTTAACCTGGAGTAAGCAGATTCTGCACAACTGTTTCCCAGACTGCGAGTCTATGCAGATGACTTTGCTCTCTTGTCTGCTGGTACCAGAGGGGTCTTTCCTAGAATATTTTACAGTATGTTCACGCAAGTGTGATGAAATAAACAGAAGCAAAATTCCAAAGACTTCTTAGGTTCTTTCAGCTGCTAATGGTTAGAAGAGATAATCATTAGTGGCAGCAAATTAATGAGTTCTAGACCCCATGGTAGCTGTTAGGTATTGAACCAAAGGGGAGGGAGTTTGACAGGGTAAGATAAGCTTAAAGAAGGAAAGGGGTGGATCAAAACAGTTTCCTAACTTCTTTATCACCTCCACTATTAAGAAATTACTTGCAACATCAAAGATGGCTGGTACGAATGGTCTTTTGGAGGAAGGTCAGTGTTGAGGTCTAGATGATGAGTTATGGGACAGATTTGAAGACCAGGTAACTGGTAAACATTCCAATCACCTGTCCTTGCCAGAATTTCAGCAGTTTCTATGGAAGAACAGAGGAAGTTCATCATTCAAGAATGAGTTGGTTTTGAATTCCAAAGAACAGGTTGACTCAACAGATATGTGGGCAGCAAAGGCAATATGTTTGCTTACTAATCAATCCTAAAACTTGGGGATATTATTCTCATTTTGTGTGCTAGGAGGTTGAGGACATCACAAAAGAAATACACACATGAATGAAATTAAGTCAGAAAGAATGAAGAGAAAGAGATTAATAAGATATAGGAGCAGGATCCAATGGCTGGTTAAATGACATGGGTTATGTAGAATCATGTCATTCAAGGAGTAAACATTTGAAAGCACCTATTTTCCCACTGTATCTTCACATCACTTAGTAATTAACAAATTACCTGCCAGAAATAATGAAATGGACTTTATGAAATGGTAGTAACACCTCAATTTGTTTGATTTTAAAATACCCATTGTAACATCATTTTGTGTGAAATCCACATGTGCATGTGAGACCTTTGAAACTTTCTTACATAATGAAGGAGAAAGCAATGCAGTTTGTAAAATGAAAAGAAAGAATAAAACCCATCAGCCTGTGGGAATGCATAAATATACACATAATGATTTATGTTGTCAGGCTTTAGAGAATTTTTTTTAATCTCTTGTAAAAATCTTACCACATACTTAATACTTAAGTGGTAATTTTTAGTCATGGTTCTAAATAATATCCCTATAAAATCACTGCAATGGAGATATACTATCCCTTTCATGTACTATAATTTACTTAGTCAAAACTTTATAATTTAATATTTAAATTATTTTGATACTTAAATATTTTAATCGGTTGATGGCAGGAAGTTGTTAAAATTGGATGGTGTCATCAATTACACACACTTTCAAGCTTTGATAGATTTTTTGAGTTGTTCACCATAAAGAACCAATTTAAGCCCTGAAGAAATATATGAGAAGGTGTATTTACCCTCAGCCTTGTAAATACTGAATAATGCATTTTAATTTTCCATTTTATGGGTGGGATGGAATTTGATTATTGCTTCAATGCGTGTTTGCTGTTTACTCGCCGACCGCTCCGTGGCCCACTTTTCTATTGATGTAATCAGTTAGTTAGTATTGGGAGATACTTATACAGTATGTTAAATATTAATACTTCAGACATACTCCTAGGTCTGCAGCTCTATTTCTTTACCATACAGAGCATTCAAGCAAGGGAGTCAAATTTATTACTCTTTCCATCACCTTCTCTCTCCGCCCATGTGCTTCCTTAGCATCTTTTAATGCCAACAGCACATGTTCACCCAGGTTTCATTTCAGTAGTTCTGTGATTCCATTTTTTACATTTCAATGTTGAATTCATCTGGATCTGATTAGGGTGCATGTTGTGAGGTAGGGGTTTAACTTTATTTTCCTTTTCCACATGGTTAGCCAATTGGCCCAGTACCATATGTTAACTAATTTATCCTTTTTCCCCCCAATGCAAAATGTCATCTTCATCATGTGCCTTTCGAGTCTGTGTATAATATATATTTGTTCTGCGCATGGGCCCTGTGGCTGTGCCATTTATCTGTCTGCGTTGTCCTGCAAACAGATCTGACATCTTAACCACGGGTAGGTCGGAAGACAGATGGCACAGGAAGTTCCCCAGGAGCTGGGGTCTGGGCAGAGCAGGGGGACTGAAAATTGATGACAGGAAGTTCTGCAGGGGGGTTAGTCTGAGGAGTGATAAGAAGTGAAAAGCTCCAAGAAGACCAGACACTCTCCTCTCCCTTGACAGAAGAATCCGCAGGAGAAAAGGCCTATTGGGAAGGCGAAGATGACAACAAGAACAAGAAATCCAGCTTAGAGATTTTGCTCTCTCTCCCCTTCCCACGGTCTCCCTGGCTGCGGGAGGGGGACAGTGTCAGCCCGAGCTTCATTATAAGTGACAAAGTCAGCTCCCTGGGACGGGGCTTGGGGCGGTGTCCAGAGGCAGGAGGGAGAACACACCAAAGGCGTCTCCAGGCTTAGTAGCCAAGTGTTCTCCACAGTCAGGAGCAAGCGGCAGTAAATTGGAAAACCCTTCCCCGACAACCTGGTGGCTGGTGTTGGGGGGGTGGCTTGAGGGGGAAAGACTTTCCTAATTCCCTATTTAGTCACAAAAAAAGGTGGTTGTATTTTTGCATGAACATATCGTGCTCATACATATATTTTTAATTTGATATGTAATATAAAGTTTTGCCAAAAATGTTTGATGACATATGAAATGTTGGCGAGTTGGAGAGGTATGGGAACACACTTTATTTCCATGTAATAGATATTCTCATTTGCACCCCATATTAAATTACAATGGACGTAAAAAAATATTACCTGGGCCATTTATGGCTCTGCTAGCAAGCACAAATATTTCATATGGATTTAAGCAGGACTTATCCCTGGCATGCCATGCGTTGTATGCACCGTAGCCTCACCAGATACGGTTACCACAATGTCCGCGTTGTTGCACCTCCTGACGCGGTTCCTTCAAAGGGTACCTGAGGCGCGGGTCCCGCGGGCTGGACTCCTTGGTGGCTTGGTGGCTTGGAACTGTCTTGCCCAGGCAAACACAGAGACTCTAAGTGTGAAGAAGCAAAGACACGGTTGCAAATAACATACAATTCTAAGTGAGTAGAATCAGGGTTACGTGTCTCTGCCCATCTGTCGAGGGAAATTAAATACAAATAGTTAACACCAGAAGGCTGCGTCCTGAATGCTCCTCAGCATGAAACAAAGTTGAGTCCACAGAGAATTCATGGGAAATGTGTGAAGCTCTCACCCCAGCCCCCGAGCCCTTTTCACAGACCTAGTGTGGATGTTGTTGTGGGGTTTTCACATGCGGTGCAAAGTGCTTGGCTTGGTTCCAAGGCCTCTTCACAGTTGCCCAAGGAACAAGGGGGAATGAGCAGGGACATGGGAGCAGGTGGCCCCGGCAACGCTGGGGACTTGCAGCTCTACCAGGGAGAGCTCTGCTCCCAGGGCTGCTGAGGGCCATGGAAACCTGCTCTCGCCATGGTGTGCTAGTTGAAGGAGGCCTGAGAGTCCTTATCGCAGGAAACTTTAAGAATGGGTTTTCCTTCATGGAACCATAAGCCGTATTTCTAATTGTTTCAGCTGTTGAATGAGAACCACTCACTCCTTTAGAAACACTTCCTTTGTAATCAAAATAATAGCTTGGCCTTTTCTTGGCATTTTCAGTTTTGTTAGAAATAATGTCAAATATTTCAGGTGTATGAAATAATGGTTTCACACACACACACACACACACACACACACACATACAGAGAATAAAGGGCCCCCCTCATTCAGGGAACACGTTGACCACCTCGCATATTTACCTGAGTCTTGTCAGCACCTGTAGGTTCCACCTGCTCATCAGCTCTCAGCTCTACAGTGTGGTCCGCTGGCATCGCCAAGCTGGTGAGGAGGGCCTCAGACCTCACCCACTGCACACCTGAGATCCCACACCTTTTCAGCCCCTCCAGCTCCCTCGCCCACCAAATCTGGCAGCCACTTTTCTACCTTCTGTTCTATACCAAATGCTGGAAGAAATATGGAGGAACTGGAACTCTCATAAATGGCTCATGAGAAGGAAAAATGCCAGGTTTTAGGCAGCAGCTCAGTGACATCTAAAAGGCTTTAACTACCCTATGATTGAGACTTTCTGTTTCTCAGTATTTACCCAAGAGAAGCAAATGAAACAAATGTTTATCTCCTGGCAAAGACTGACACTTCCTTTGTATAAAATACTTCATATTAATTTCATTTGAAATTAAAAAAAAAATTGGAGTCAGCTCAAATCTCTATCATCAGAAGAATGAGTTAACAAACGAGGGCTTACAAATGAGTCATTAAAGAATAAGGTGTTGATGCATGCTACAACATGGATGAATCTCAGAACAGTTAGATGAGTTTTCTTCAGAGTCTGATGAGAGAAGCAAAAATCCCTTCCCTCTTACAAAAAGGACAGATGACGGAGAAGACCCAGAGAGGGGCAGGAGGGAAAAATTACAAAAACATGAAGACTCCAGGGGTGATAGATCTGTTCATTGTCTTAATTACTGTGGTGGTGGCATGCACGTATACACATAAGCACAACACATATATTTAAGATTCAGATTTTACAGTGCACAGTATATTATGTGCTGATTATATATCCATCTTTGAAACAAGGGAGGAAAATTCATATTTTAGCTTGTTCTGGAGAGACAGGGTGACTTTTTTCTTGGTTGCACCTACCTTTGGTCAGATCTGTCCAGTTCTCCCAGTCACAGCTGCTTCCCCTCCCTCCGTGTGTTCATTGCAATGTGGAGCACACTACAGCTTGTCAATCACCTTGTAATTATTTACTCAGGAGTCGTGTGCCTGTCAGATAGGTATTTGATGGATGGTGAATGTATGAATAATCAGTGACCCCAGTGTTTGAAACAGGTACTGTCCAGAGAACAGATAAACAACAAAGAATTGACAAGACCTCTCTGTGCTATTTCCAGAGGCTGAGGCTAAATGATATTTGGTTTTGCTAACTAAGGTGTACGGATCAGGGGCAAGTGCTCTGGCAAACACTGAAATTCTGTGTGCAAATACCAGTGGGTTAGGAGAACTCTTTGGACCAGCACAAGGGAACTCAAACAATATAACAGGAGGTAATTAGGAAAGTAAACACATTGGCAAAGTATAAAGAATTATTTGAAAAAGATGAGCTTCTAAGGTCAAGTGCAGGAAACTTTGGCTTGTATATTTTAGCTAATGTGAATACAATTTAAAAAACATCCTTTCTAAAGTAAACACTCCCATGCTAAGCAAATCATCACCTAAAAACCTTTTGCAATTTTGAGAATGATAATCTTAATCAAAACTGTATACATTTCTTTATCTCTATAAATAAATTTGGATTAGAGTTGAGTCTGCATAGGAAAATAAACACACACACACACAATTCTAGTCTTTGTTTAAGTTTCCAAATAAATTTTATGTCAACCTAATAACTTTAGTTTATAAAATTTCTTTATGTGTATATCCTTATTTTTGTATTCAATGATAGTTTATTTCTTAGGGTTAATCTGAAACCAGTTTTAAACCGTCAGATGCTACCAACATATTCATAATAACGAAAACATCCTAAATTCTGCACCATAAAAGACCACCCTTAGAAGTACTAAAAATCTGTTTGTTGGACTATGTGTTATAAAGTAAAGCTGACACACTGGCATAATTTTTAAGTAAGAATAAAAAACAATCCAATTCATAGATAGTATAGTTTATGTTTTGTTCTCTTTGGACAAAAAAGTTACAAGCATACAATCTGGGGACCTCCCTGGTGGTGCAAGTGGTTAAGCACAGCACTATGAAGCTATCTGCAGCCTCTGTAGCATGAGTTCAATCCCCGGTCAAGGAGCTACCCACATGGCGTGGCAGACCTCTCCTGAGCTACCCACATGGCATAGCAGACCTCTCCACACTCCCCTCTACTCCCCTCAGCAGTGTATTTCAGTAGGTCTGCCTGTTCTGCTCCCCACTCTGTCTCTGGTGAATCCTCTCACACCCCCATCTCTGGCTTGCACCCCAGATCTTGTATGCATAAATAAATAAATCTTTTTAAAAAGTAAATAAACAGACACACGATTTGTCTGATCTGCTCCAGCTATTAGGAGATGGCACAGCCCTGTTGCTCAGGGGACATGGGCCTGAACTGATGAGGCAGCAGTGATGATGAGGATCAGTGGGGAGACGTGGCTGTGGGTGAAAGGATGTGGCCAACAGGATAGTTTGGTGAAATGATTATGGAATGGCGGAGAAAGGTGAAATATTAATGTTGTGTCCAAGGCTTTCACCTAAGGAAATGGCACGCTAGAGAAGACACTGGCTGAGAAAGGAGCAATTATAGAATGAGCTTTAATTGAGGAAAAAAATGTGTGAAAATAAGAATTGAAGTCATCAAATATCCCTATAAAATAGTTATAATCATTTGTACCATGTAGATGAGAAAGATGTGCTCAGAAACACAGAATTAGGGGAAGCTCTTCATCACATAAAACTGCTGAATGAGGACAACCATGTCCATTTACAGAGAGGTGAAGAGTAAAACTGGCCACACATACTAGGTGCTTTGCACACAGTAGGTGCCCAGAAACTAATGACAGCCCCATTCTCAGCGTTTTTGCCCTATTTTATTCTTGAATCGATGCTTCAAGGGTTCATTCATTCTTATTCAAGGGTTTGAATGCTGATCCAGTTTCTCACAACTACGCATCATCCAACAAAATGACTAAAACTGACTTTTAGTGCGAAGACTGAAGGATAAGTTAATTATTTGATGTAAATGTAAATGCAATGTAAATAAAATAACAAATGTTGAGGCTTGGTAATAAAAACACATCAATTTTAGTCAAAGCATTAAGGCAAACTATACATTGGTCACATCCAGGCAGAAGAAACATGGAGTATTGGACACTTTCCATGGAAAAGAGATTGCTGGGGGCTGTCATCACTCTCCTGCTCATCTCGAGAGCTCCAAATACATTCCACGCTAAATTATTCAGTGCCAGATCAGTCTCCGCTCTTTTTGTTCTTCCTGGCTTTTCAGCTCTCTCTCTCTTTAAGTTTACCTCCTAAGACCTTTATAAGCCAAGGGCAGAGAAAACTATGTTGCAGCATTTGGCTAATTGTGATTGTTTTATTAAAGTGTGTGTGGGGGGGATAAGTCGATACTTATGACTGCTATAAACATTTTAAAGGTTATGGTGGAAATTACAGAAAAGCAGGCTGGCTCCATTTTAACCGATGATTTGAAATGCAAGCCAGTGTTTTGATAGCAAGTACTTGTGACAAAAAAATGAATTAATATGCTATGTTCTACTTCAAATACAAGTTAAGAGCATTGTGGAAGTCATGAAGGAAGAATCGTCATTTCTAGAAATCAGAGATTTCCTTAAAGTCCAATATTTGCTAGGAAAAAAAAATGTTGGCACTCTTGCAATTGGGAACTAATCAAATATAAAAATAACGCGGATAATAGGCCTTTATACACTATGCCCGCCGAGCAACAGGTCTGAGGCTCTTACTATTACTCAGCACAGAGCAGGGGCGTCAGAAACCTTGGTCACTCCCCAGCTTTATAGTTTCTTTCTTTTTATCTGCTCTCCCTGACCCACTGACATACATTTCTTCATACAATTTCAGAATTTACACGTGGACAGAAACTCTGACATCTATTTACCCTCTCACATCAGGAAAAGGGAACTGGAAATATTGACCAACTATTTGTAAGAATTTATCCTTCAAATTAAATGAAAACTCTTCTATATAAGCAGTAGTGTAGATTTGTCATCAAAAGTAACTGGTAAGTTGGGCCTCTCTGGTAGTGCAAGGGGTTAGGTGTCAGCACTATGAAGCTATCGCCAGCCACTGTGGCCTGAGTTTGATCCCCGGCCAGGGAGCTACCCACATGGTGCAGCAGACCTCTCCTTTCTTGCCTGCTGCTCCCCTCAGCAGTGTATTTCAGTAGATCTGCCTGTTCTGCTCCCCACTCTGTCTGTGGTGAATCCTATCACACCCCCATACCTCTGGCCTACACCCCAGTTCTTGAATGCATAAATAAAAATCTTTAAAAAAATAACTGGAAAGCAATGTCATTATACCTATTTTACTAAGGCTAAAGTATTAGAATACAAGGTTTTCACAAATTATACTTGACTAATAATTTTCTCTATTATTTCTGATAGGGGATAATTCTGCATTATTTTGACTATTAGACTATTAGCGACTGCAGAAACAAAGTAAGCCTGCTTTTATTTACTCCTTCTCAATGCAGCGCCAGGTATTTATTGGAGCAAACCCCCTTTATCGTCTCTCAGCTGTTCTATTCAGGAACTTCATTGCAGAACATCCACCACATTACAGTGTGATTATGTGGCAAACGGGAGAGGCCGGTGAGCCTGCATCTCTGTGGGCCCCACCGCACATGCATGAGAGCGAGGGGTTGATGATGTCAGAGACACAGCAAATTCAACAAATAGGATGTTTATTTTAAATACTCCACTTATTACCATAAAGTAAATTAAGAAACATTGAAATAACCTCGCTGTTCTAAGATCCTGCTTATCTTAACATATTGTCTCAATATCACTTTCAAATAAAGATGTTAGGAATAGCGCTTGCAATCTACATTTTTGATCCGCCTAAATAGCTGCTGGCTTCAGCAGAACATTAATGCAAATCTAATGTACCTGCTGGTATGATTAGCTGAATCAAATGATGGCATTTAAGTAACACCTAAATAATCTTAATTAGGATCTTCAACTCATCTTAGCACTTAGAACTCTACAGATGGATAGTCTTAATTATCAGCCTTTTGATTAGGATAACAGCCCTAATCAAGATGATGTGGGTCTGATAGACAGGGTATCAGTAAATTAATGACTGCTGTTAAGAGGAAGCATACGCAAAAAAATAGAGCTGTTTTCTACGAGAGACAGGATGACGTTGTCTGTGTAACGGAATTAATATTGTCAGGAGAAAATTCAGAATAAAGAATCCTGGACTGAAATGAATGTGATACCCAAATATATCTGAGCCCTTAAAGTCAACATGATTTTATAAGTTTAGTGTTTGCATCAAATTGGCTTGATGCAGGTTGTTTTCCAAACGTCTCTAAGTTCTATTGGTGAATTGGGAAACTTAACAGATAGGGTGTGCATGAATCAAACTATTAGAACTCCCTTTGGGAGGATAGAAATTTGAGATCATAATGCAAGAGACTGGAAAATGTAAAATATTTTTGCAGAAATAGTTTATTTTCTGCATTTTAACCTTCCAAATTATCAACTGCCTGATTAATCAGGCATAAAGCAATGCGAGCAAATGTTTCTTGTTCTTGGACATGGTTTCCTTGAGTCCAAGACTTCCCTCATATTTAATAAAGGAGATAACGAAGCAAGTGTTATATTTGCATTCTTTTTATTTGACTGTGAATTGATGCAGAATTGATTAAGAAGGGATTTTCATGTATTTTTATTTTGCAATTTGCAATCCCTTCAAAAGGAAGAGACTAAGCCACTGTAGCTCATACCTGGAAATCTTCCCCGAAGGTTTCGTCTCAAGTGCTCCTTCCTCCTCCTTGGCCCTCCTCTCTAGTGCTTGGCCCTCCTCCTCTCCCCTCCATGCCTGGCACTTCTCTCGTTGGCTTTTTCTTCCATCTTCTCTGTCCAACCTGGATTCTATCCAGAAACTACTGCATCTTCAGGAGAAGCCTCGCCTCTCACTGAATTAATATCCAGGTTTTGTTTCAGAATTTGCCCTTCAAAATTGGGAGGAGTAAGTGAGGGTCTCATCAGCAGTGAGCTGCAGCATCAACTCCTCCACAACAGCATGAGGCTCTAATGTGGGTGAGTCCGTGGGACTGCAAGAACCTCCCCGGAGAGGAAAGTTGGGTAACACTTCCCTCCTGCTTGGCATTAGATGTGTTAAAAATCCCCTACATGGGTGGGGAAGGTGCAAACACCTTTGCAAAATATATCTAACGATGAGTGCTTCAGAGAAGAGCATCTGATAGTTTTTGCTTAAACACCCAAAAAACCCTTTGAGAGACAATGGCAAGGGGGAGAGTTTTAAAGTGGCACAGGCAGTGATCGTGCCCAATCCTCTCCCTTCCATAATGTCATAAACACCAAGTGACTTCTCCACATGAAAACACACATCTCATCTATTCCAGTCCTTTGAAAGGAGAGCTGTGCAAACGCCCTTGTGACTTGTGTGCTATCGCATGCCCCAGAGGCTCCTCCTTCTGTGAGAGTCAAGTCCTCAGTCTCATTAACTAGCCTCTCAATGTCTTCATGGATCTTCCCTGGGTCAATTTCCCACAATAAAATTCAGCTTTAAAACCCCATGCACTCATGATAGTCAACATTTACTTCTGTATAAATTAGCATCTTCAAGCATGACTCCTTCCAATCTTCTCAACCCGGACACTCCAATGCCTTGCAGGTGTTCCTCTCCTACCTGAGTGCCCTTCTGCAGATTTAGACGAATCACATCTGCACCTAAATGCATTATTTTCCTTCTCACCATTAAGTTCCTAAGCTCAGAATCTGACAGTATTTATTGCTCTCTTCTTACTTTCTATCTGAAATCCATTACCAAGGGCTCTCAATTCTTCCTTACAAATGTTTCTTGTGTCTGTTTCTTCTTTGTTATTCCCATTGCTAACTGCTCATCTGGGGCCTCTTTCAAGTCTTCTTCATCTCATCTCTCACAAACTTTCCCACAACCTCGCCTTCCCTTCAGCTTACAAGTTCAACTATTCCAAGTCGAAGCAACTACCCCTCAGAGAGCAGAATGGAAGCTCTTTACCACTGGAGCAAACAAAGAACAAACAAAACATTGGCTAAATCTATTCCAACTCCATCTGGAAATACTCATCCGTCACAATGCATTTTGCTTTTGTGAAAGCTTTTTTCTCACTTTCCCATTCCTACATTTTCTAGATCTTCCTTTTCCTATTTTTTCCCAACCATTTTTACTTCTGGAACACTCACCAAGACTTGGCACCTGCAATGTTTAGCACCGCTTAGTACCTGTCCTTTGGGCTCCGCTCCAGTGTCTGCAGGTCCTCGATGGGTTTCGGTGCATTTCCTACCATCTGTTTTAGCTCTTGGATTTCATTTCGTCTGGCTGAATTTGTTTACAGGGTGTTCTCATTTCTGCCTATTGTCACTCTTCTGCTTAGAGGAAAAATCTCTTCCTGATTAACGTTTGAATCAATTCCTTTTGTAAAACAAACTTTCAGAATCATTTAAAAATTACAGAAAAGTTATAGCTTTCTATATTGTTCTTCTCTAACTTGCACCCAGCTTCCCCATCACTCACACCTGCATTGATACGGTGTCACACGTGCATCATGGGAGGCTCCGGAGGGGCAGAACCATTTACTCTGCTGACTCAGTTCTGAGTGTTCTTTCATCATCACGTCACTGGAGAAGCAGGACCCAGTTGTGACATTTATGTAAGGCTATTTAGTCCTAATTTTAGTAATTGACACATTCCTTCACCATTTGAATTTATTTTCTACTCATGAATGATCTGAACATAAAATGTTAAGTTACTGATGTTCAACACTGACCACACAAATAAAAGGAAATGTAATATTGTCAACTTAAATGAACTCTGGTATAATATATAATTAACTCCCAGCCAAGGATGAATCCCAGCTTTTTGCAGGCTTAGCAGGATATCAGTATTTTATTCTGTACTTTAGTCTCCTGGACCTTCTTCACTGTTAATAGAATCCATCATATATCCAGTCAGTGACAGGAAAGTAAAGGCTATTGTTTTTACTCTGCTGGCAGGAATGTGGCCCACAGATTTGCAATTCTACCTGAGCACCTCCCACATATTCACCATTTAAATCATTTGTATTGTTTCTCTACTCTGTGGAGGGTACCTGGTCACACCTGTAATTATCATTCCAAGCAAATGACACAAATGCATAAAAGCAGAGGGAGGTGAGCTTTCCAACAGCTATTGATAACCTAGAAAGAGTGGAATGCCTGACATATTGTTGATAACGTGAAGGAAGTAGTAGCAACAGGAAGATAAAAAAATTAAGTGTAAACTTTTAGAGGTATCCCGCCAATCATTTATTCTCTGAAGGAAACTATTGGTTTTTGGAGAAAAAGCACAGAGGAGACAATGTCCTCAAGTTCATTTGCTTTTGTTTTCTTCTATCATTTTTTTTAAAGATTTATTTATTTATGCATACAAGAATAAGAACTGGGGTACAGGCCACAGGTGCGGGGGTGAGAGGATTCACCAGAGACAGAGTAGGGAGTAGAACAGGTAGATGTACTGAAATCCTCTGCTGAGGGGAGCAGCAGGGAGACAGGGGAGGTCTGCTGTACCACGCAAGTCATCTCCGGGGCTGGGGATTGAACTCATTCTGTAGCAGCTGCAGATAGTTTCATAGTGCTGAGACTTAGCCCCTTGTGCCGCCAGGGAGGCCCTGTTTTCTTCTATCATTAAAAATATCATTTTCTCTATTCTAAGTCCCAAAAGCATTTATTTGTGTTTCCTTAAATTATGCCATACCTGTGCTTGTCATGGGCCAAATGATTTGTTACCCTAGAGAATACAAACATATATCATCTCACCTTTTCCCACCGTAGCAGCTAGTCTAGCAGCTCAACTATGACAGTAACTCCATGTATTTGTAGGAAAAAAAATGACACATGAACATTGTAGTGTAAATGTAAAATATGCTCTTAAATTTTTGACAGAGCAGTCTACTAAGAGAATATTTGTAAAAGCTCTGAGAGGCAATTTTGATAATAATACTAGATTCAAGATCCTGCAAGCATTTTTATTTTTAGAAGAAAAAAACAAATTGATCAATAAATGGTGTTTGAAGTGTGGGATATCTGAAAAACATTATATTAAAATTTTCCCTATCCCAGTCAGACATCAAAAGAATTCCCCCAAAGTGGAAGATTTAATGAAAAATACATGCTAAAAAAATTTGCAGACACAGAAAAATTTTAACACATGTCACAGTTTTAACCATTTGTATTTTTTCCCTATTGAAAGTCATAAAGTGAAAGAGCCAAATATTTTTAAAAATAAATTTAACATATAAAATAAATTGACAAACCATTATATTTCTATGAAAAATTTCTTACAAAGAAGGATTAAAAGGGAATTAATAGCCAAGATACATGGGAACAAAAGAAAGGAATAACATTACCCCAAAGAAAAATAAAATCAACTCATGTCAGTGCTATTGTCTTACTAATGAGAACTAAGGATTTCAAGTATTTTTTTTAACTATTTGCCTCTCAGATTAACAAAGAATTATATGTCATTGAAAATACGTATGATATAGTAAGTCTGAACTCTTCGAAGTTGATAAAAGAAACCATGTGCTATTCAGGAGGTTAGCAATAGGTCAACCATTTGGAAAGCACTTTTGCCATATGAATTAAACCACAATGGAGCAAGTTGTACCAGAAAGTTCTACTTTTGAGAAATTATTCTACCAAGATAACAGGGAAATATGCATGTTATAGAATATTCATTACAGCAGTGTGCAGAAGATGGGAGACAGGAGAGCAGGCTGGATACTCAGCCACTGATAACGAAAGTGACTTAGGGTTGATTTTTTAAAAATCAAATGAATTGATTTTAAGAAAACATGCAACATACATGATGAGATATGAATTCAGATTACTGCTGTGGGGAATTTACAGATTTACTTGTCTCACACTCTCTAAATGATTTCTTATTTTTATATGAGTTACTGAAAATGGACACTTTGCATTTCTCTACAACAGTTCTTCCATTTGCATACTTTATGTGGAGAATCTTAACTCTTTCAAAAGCAGTGGCTCAAGAATAACTATCACATATACTATTCATACTTTCTTCCTTTGGGACCTGATCCCTTAATAACTGTATTTATAAGAGAGCTGAATAAGATACATTAGTTCCAGAATCAATATATCAATGAACTAATTTTTTTCCTATCTCTGGCACCAATCATGTAAGAACGCATTGTAAGAACGCTGGTATTCACAAATATGAACATTCATTCAGAAGCCCTTACCATTTGAATGACTGTGTGATCTTGCACACACACACACATTTTTTTTTTAACTTCTAAAATACTGAAAAAATAAGAGTTACTTCCACGTAAACCCTTTCAAGACAAGGTCATAAAAAGCATATACAATCTGTTAGCTCAGGGTAAATAAAATGCTTGGCAGAAGGCCCAAAATTGTGGCATCCTGTCGAAGTGATTATTTTGTTTTTCGGCTTACTTTCTGCAAATATATTTATGATCCTTTGTTCTATTTGTGTCTAATGATTCCTAAGTATAGTTGACACCAAAAATAAAATCCAGGTCATGAACTTGAGAATATAATGGATCATTATTCTAGTAGCAAAAATAAGAAGAGAAAAAGTCACATGGCCAAACTCTAAGAAGACCCCACCTTTGTCCAACAAAGATGTGAGGAAAGTTGGAAGCAGCTGCCCTCAGAAGTCACCCCCTGGACAAACAGCATCACCCCCACCCTCCCTGCGTGGGCAGTCACTGGGGAGGCCAAGGGCCTCTATCTGATCTGTTACAGACAGTGTTTTAAGAGCTTGTGAATATATATTTCATGAGATTGTCATGACTCTTGGAGGTAAATAATGCAGCATTCCCAGGAACATATATTTTTAGTAAATTTGGGTTTTTATGGGCTCCAGCAGACAGTGGTGCTCGGGGCGGAATCTGAATCTTCACAAAAATAGCAGCTCCATCAACACGACGTGTGAAAGGGTTTGTTTTGGGAAAAAACAAAACAAAAAAATTAGGAAGCACAACAAAAGTTTAAAAAAAAAAAAGTTAAAATTGTTCTTTTCAGCCCCACAATTAGAAGTTGGAAAAAAGTCAGTTTGGAGCCCCGGCTTCCAGTCAGGAGCAGGGGTCAAAGACAAACCGGCCTGGGGTGGGGATGCTCAGGGGGGCTCCCCTGTGCGCTGAGTCCTGGGAGCGGCTGCGGGCCGGGTCCCCCTGCGGCTGCTCCTTGGGGAGCTGCTCCCCCAGGGACCGAGCTCCTCGCGGGCCTGCAGGAGGGGGAGCCCCCCTCGTGCTGAACAAGTGCCCTCGTGTCCCGCTCCTTGGAAGGACCCGAGAGCCTGTGACCCCAAAGTTTCTGGGGAGCAGGACGCGCCCTGGGCAGGTCCGAGAGCTCGGTCGGCGCCCCGAGTTTGCGGGCACGAGCCTGACCCTTTTCTGGGCGCCACTTGGACGCAAAAGGGCAGCAACGGGGGTTATTCGCGGGGCACTTGGGGCGCTTCTGTGGAACCCCCATCCCTCCCGGGGAGAGCTGACGCGCTTTAGGCAGTGGTCAGCGTCTCGGTTTTCAGGTTAGTCCAGAGAATCAACTCACACGAGGACAGATCATCAGCAGGTGAAGGGATCCATCCAATTGGGCAGATCAGAGTCTTCCTGTAAAGGAATTTTAAAAATCTATTAATATATTTTTTTCAGATTACACATTGTAGCCGAAATGGTTTAAATTCCCTTTGCCAGGCTTTGCTTTGGTGTCAAAAACCAATTATCCACATTTGTTTGAAAAGGGCCTCCAAGGGCATCGCTGCGTGAGGGCAGATACTTCTTTTTACATATTGGCTAAATCAGTGAGCTGTAGCATGGGGTGCAGAAGCTGCTAGAACAGCTCTCTTATGTCAGACCCACCTTGAAAGAGATTCACAAAAATATGACACAATGCCAGTCTTCTCATTCATTTTTTTTTTTTTTGATTTTGGAAATGATTGCTGTTTTTAATGAAAATAAAATACTTTATCATGCGATGCACCCTGTGTTGCTACTTTCATGAGATGATGTTTTCTTCATCCCTGTTCCTTAATGTCTTGGTGGAAGGGAAGGGGGTTGACAGAAGCCCTTAGTTTTTTCGTTGGACACAAATGTTGCCCTGACCTTGGATTCATTTTGGGGTCACTGGGTCCTCGAAGTTCCTCATGATTCAGGCCTTTGACCGAAAACTCCTCGAGGCTTCCTCTCTCACCCCAACACCATGCTGGATTCCCCCAACCTCACACCTACAACTTGCTGTTGTCCCCACTGTGGTTTGGGGACAGGGGTGAAGCTCCTGACTGAGAGCACTTTTAGGCCTGAAGTGACAGAATCACTGAATTTGTTTGGTCACATCTGAGTTGACCTGATTCAGCTTTCCACTCGCACTCGCAGTGTGGCTCAAACCCCATGTGAAGAAGGGGAGAAACCTTGAAGCATGAGGGCAGAAACACCAAGAAGAAAACCTAAATATTACAAATGCAGAGTAGCAATTCAGTGCAAATACCAAGACAACTTTCAGAGTTTTTTTTTTTTTAATTTAACTGGGAAAATAATACTGATTTTTATGAAAATATAATATATTATGATGGAATCTTTGGCGTTGTTATTTTAATGAAAAATGTCTAGTTTAATTACTAATTTTAGCTAAATATGGGTAATATAACTCAGAAAGGCCAAATCTCTTTAAAGTCCTCAATATATTTGTAATGAGAATACGGAATAGTTTGAAAACTGCACTTAGTTCTGCAAATCTACAGAATAGGAGACAAAGATCTACTGTTTCATATTTGTATAGCATGTGTGTGTCGGTTGTTTTAAATATGCATGTAAGTAAAATATTGTAGGTTGTTTTAAAATGTCATTTAAAAGAGTTTGGGGGGAGATGAATAAATGTTAAAATACTTGATTCCCTTCCTTCCCTTGATGCCAGCCTTCCAGGAAACTCTGGAGAAGCCAGACTTCCTTCAAGTTACTCCTGAATAAAGAGGCAAAGGTCTTTGTACTCCTTGGTATTTACAGCAGCTAGGAGTGCTCTTATTATTCCCATAATTATTTCTCCATGAAGACATGGAGAAATAACTAAATAACTCTGATTTTTCATTATTTGAACTCTTTATCAAGCAAGATGCCACTTTAAGAAAATGTGAATTCCTATGGTATATGATACAAATTTGATTTCTTTACCTCTAAGTAATTTATGGGTTTTTTCCCCAAACCAGATTATAATAAGCCTACATAGGAACGGGCTTGTAGTTTAGACTCTTGAACACTCTCTGTAGTCTTAGGGTGCTTTGTTTAGATGAGACATAGACCAAAATTTAATATTTGATTATTAAGAAGAAAATAACTGTGTTGCAAGCTGTTGTACCTGCAGACATAACTCACCTTTGGTTCTTTCATTCTGTTTAAAGTTCCCCCAAGTGTTCCCCCTTTTGACTTACAATAGCTGTTTCCATCGGTTTGCGAACCTCTTCGACAACTTTAAATAGATTTTTTTTAAAGTCAGAGTAATGATGACAAAATATATCCTCTACTATATTGTCTGTAATGTATTGATGGTTTCAGATATCATAATTCCATACATTCATTCATGGTCAGGTACAGCCGTCTACCGTCTGGATGTTTGTTAATGTTTGTGCACCCAGTTGGCAGACTGTAAAATGATCACAGCCCAGGAATCTGTGAGTGTAGGCGCTTCAGCTATTTTTATCTTGATCTCATGAGATGACTTAATAGCTGGTAATATGGATGTTAAAATGAATTAAATAGTGTTTAAAATTCATGATTAGAAATACTGTCCTGTAGGGCCTCCCCGGTGGCGCAGCGGTTGAGTGCTGGGTTGTGAAGCTGCCCACGGCCTCTGCAGAGCCGGATCGATCCCCAGCTGCTCCCCGGCCACCGGAGGAGGGTCCCACATGGCCCGCAGACCTCTCCTGCCACCCGCTGCTCCCCTCAGCAGTGTACTTCAGTCCTTCTGCCTGCTCTGCTCCCCGCTCTGGCTCTGGTGAATTCTCTCACCCTCCCGCGCTTCTGACTGTACCCAGTGCTTTTATAAACAGAACAAACAAACAAATAAATAAATCATAAATAAAAATAAAAATACATGCCTCTTTAAAAAAAAAAAAAAGAAATACTGTCCTGTAACCCAACTTCTTCTTGGGCTGTGCTCTATACTGAACCCCAAAGCTTTTCACTCATTGCCATGCCGGGTCTTAGGGTCAAAGAGAATCCCTTGTAAACTCAAAATAGAATCTGGCTGCAGTTGTAAGGTTATGTGAGCCCTATTGCTAGAATATTTTGTGGTGCCTCTCCTGAACTTACCTCGAAAGGTGCTCTCCTAGCATGAGAAGGGCCAGGGAGCTGGAACTTCACTGGCTTACAGTGGAGGTGAAGTTACCTGCTCTGAGCTAGTAAACACCAATGTCTGGCAGGATTTTGTCTGAATAAGCTTTTGTTATTTGCTGGGGGGGGGGGGGTAGGTCTGTGACCTAGACACAGTTACTGATACCCGACATGAACAGGCTGATTTTCAATGACCACGCTGCTTGAGGTAAGTTAGTAACAATTTTTTATTTCCTTTCACATTGAATTCAAGGCTGTTTATGTGAACATAAAGGATCATGGAAATGCAGGTAACAGAAGGAAATCTCCATTTAGAAAAACACTGAGAAAAAAATAAAGTAATGCAAAATGCTAGATGATGATTTACAGGTCCATCTATCTTATTTCTGGAAATTTACATTATCAGAGGTGCATTTTATATACTATTTTATCTCATTTATTTGGCTAACTTATTTTTGTAAATACGTGATGAATCTGTTTTTAGTTTAAAACCCCACTATGTATTTCTTTTTATTCTCTGTGAACATGTTGTTGAATTGTCCTGAATGATCAAATCACAGTTATATAGATATGCATTTATAAGTTGTGTTTACTGATATTGTAATTTCCACATGCATTACTGAGAGGATGTTGTAATTCAGTAGTAAAATAGATGGGCCAAAATACTTACATTGACAACTTTTTAAGTACTGTTGTAGAAATAATGTCTATTAACTTTACATCATATTTAACCTGAAAAATTATTTCCTTAGGAAGGTAGTGAATTGTTAGTTAGATAATTATACATTTATAGTCTGTGAAATTAGTAATTAAATGGTAACTAAAATGTACTTACATGTTTACGCACCATAAAATTACAGTATTTTCACCATACAGTAATTAATTTATATTTAACATACACTTGTGTATGCTTGATTAAATGTCAATTAGGTGTCTATTTGTGAAGAATTAACCATTACCAATTTATGGAAATATTGTGATAAAGCTAACCATTCAGTTTCTTTTAAATTTTGTTGTTGATTTAAATGTCATCCTGCAATTCATTTTTTCCATCACTCTGCATGATTTTTTAAACATATAAAAACATTGATCTAACTCATTTCACAATTCAGGAAAACAACATTAGCTTCAAGTGTCTATATACAATGAAAAAAGTTTCCTCATCAATGGAATATTTTTTTTATTAGGTAGATCAACATAGACATTTTAAGAGAAAATATATTATTAGTTCCATTTGTCACCATCTTTTCACACTCATTTTTTTCACTATATTTTCTGATATCTTAACGAGCAATGTTTGTGTAAAAAATTATCTTAAATATATTTTGCACAAACCTCAAATGAAAAGCACTTGCCTAAAACTTCTTATTTTTTTTTTATCACTAACTGTGTACTATACATAATTCTGAAAAGCGAGTAGTGCTTACAGATGCATAAAGAAAATAACTGGGGTGATATTACAGATTTGTAACGATATACACATCTCTGAGTCATGGCATGTCTGTGTGAAATATAAAGTGGCCCATAAATGTAGGGCCGAGACACGTGGGGTAAACTTTGATGGCAAAATTATTTCTCATTCGCCTCAGTACTAATGGATCTCTAGTTAAGGTTTTCCCATTAAAAATTATACGCTCCTTTGTAGTAGGTTCCAGCTATCAATTAACTATGACAATGGCATTTTCACAGCAAAAAGTCAGCATCCCAGATATTAGGGAAATCATTCATATCAGAATGGAAAGCAGTATTCTGAGACTTTGGGGGGCAGACACGTGCACACACATGCACACACATGTGTGCACACACACATGTGCACACAGCAGGTCTGCAGGAAGTTTGTCAAGAACTGCCCCTGGGCTTTACCTGGGCGGCATCAGGCAGGCGCTCCTTCCATCCGTGTGCTGTGAAGCGGGCAGGTGGGAGATTCTCGTTTTCAGGAAATCCTGGATTGACAGTGAGACAGACGTCCCCGAGAGTCTCAGCGGTTCAGCTGAGCAATGATGAGGCTTAGTGTATCAATTAAAGGATGTTGCATTATCACAGACTGTAATGCCCCACGTTTCACATATTTTAACCATCTCGAGACGCCACATGCTCATGAAAATCAGTAAAACGTGGTCAAATCAAATGTGTCATTTAGACAGACTGGTGCCACAGTGCTCTCTGAATGTAATGCTCCAGTTTTTGAAGTTATCACATGGACAGTCCTTGGCTGCACACATGCGTGGCTAGAAGCCAAATACACACAAACAAAGCGACTTGATGTGCTCTTGCCAGGCTGTGTCTACAGGCCCAATGGGAGAGAAGGCCACGGCCCTGTGACTGGTGCTCCAGGGGCCCAAGCACAGCTTGACCAGTGCGGGCCGACCAGCTCCTCTGCCTGGGGCCCGCGGCGCGAGAACCGTGTCCATCTGGGCAACCCACTGGGCCTAGATGGTCAGGCCGCGCAGACCCAGCCTCTGCTGTCATAATCAAGGTGAAAGCTTTCTGACATGGAGTGACATCAGGAGCTGTGACGTCAGGGACTGTGACATGGAGGACATCAGGAACTGTGACGGTGGGAGACTGTGACATGGAGTGACAACAGGAGTTGTGACGTCGGGGACTGTGACATGGAGGACATCAGGGACTGTGACATCAGGGACTGGAGTGATGTCAGGGATGGTGACAGTGACATCCCCAGCAGCGAGGTTCCAGGTTCCCTGCCCCACCAGCACACGGGGAGCAGAGCAGGGAGGAGGAGGGAGGAACATTAAGAGGAGGACCTAGAGGAGGAACAAGGGACAGACACGTGTGAGGAAGCCACGCTGGCTTCTGGGCCTGGGACTTGCACAAGGACTTGGGGGACATGGAGGAGACACCTGGAAGGGACGGAGACGTGGGAGGGAGCCCGTGGGGAGGCTGGCCATGGCAATCTTTGTCTTGACTTGGGTTTTGATTTTGCTCCTGTCCTCCCAGACCCCCCTGGCCCCTTCTGCCCCGGCCCTATGGGTCCCCACCAGAAGGGGCCTTAGGCTTGTGCAGCTTTCTGGCCTCAGGGGCCCTGCTTGGGCCAACCCTGTTTGGCTGGGCCTTAACCCACGAGGGAACGGGTGATTTTGGGGACTTCAGAGGGAAATTATTTTAATATATTCTTTTTCTTCTCTCTATTGCACACTAATTGTATTAAAGTTCTATTCATTGAAGGATTTATGCACTAGAGTGTGTTTGACTTTATGTGGCGGATGGCAGAACCGATTTAAAGCAGGCAGATTTGGGGTTCCCGATGTGCTCCTTCCCCTGCCCTATAATAAAATCCCAACTGATTCTTATTATTTTACCAAATTTTCCAATTCCTTCTTAAAGCAAGCCATCACAGAAAATACTTGTCATCCTTAGTTATTAAATTATTTGAATGGCATAACCAGAAGAATTATAAAGTGGTGTGTGTGTGTGTGTGTGCGTGAAAATAATTGTTTTTCTTTCCCTTCAGAAATAATTTTCCAGAATGTTGATAAATTATCCTCCATTTCTTTCCACTGTTGATTTATTCCTAGCCTTTCACCAAATGTGCCGATTCTGGGGTATATGTAAATGCACACATTGGAAAGACTGCCACTCATCACTATATAGAGATAAAATATATCAAAATGTCAGACTCAAAACATGAATGCTATGTCAAGAAATCAAAACCCTCATAGTCTACGTTGTGATGTAAAATATTTAAGATAAGCACTTGTTACACAGGAAGAAACATTTTGTTTTCTGTTGAAAAGATGATATTGAAGACATTGAGCATGATTTCTTATAAACCTTAATGTAATTTCATTGTTTGCTTAGATAGTATACAAGTCTGTTATCTGTATACAAATATCTTTCTATATTCATATCTGTATTCACCTTTCCACATATATATTCACAAGCACTTTATATAGGAGAAAACTATAAGTGGGTATCAGTGGCCTCTTTATAATAATTTAAGATTTTAAGTTTACATTGGTAGTTGTTCAACTGCTCTTAATAAAACTTCCTATATTTTCATTTATAAAAGTTCCCATCCTCCCAGAAAACACACAGATTCAGAATTACAACAAAAACATGGAGAAAATCAATACACTGTCACGAAATGTTATGGAGGATAAATTCATTTAACTACTGACAAGCAAGCAACAGCTTCTGGAAGACGATACTTTTGCAGGAGGGAGACAAGTACCCTGTTCTCGATGTCAATTCCAGGGAACAAAGCTTGTTGCCATCACCAAGGACATGGAGGTACATCTGAGACAGATCCACTGCCTTCCTCACCATGATCCTCTTCGAGCATGCCTTCTATAATTACTAGAAACTGTAAATTGAAGAAAAATAAATGGCAGAAATAAAATGATTAATGATAAGTACTCATGGAAACCCAGAAAATCACTTTACTAGGTGGGAGCACAGATAGATACCCTGGTGTAGTGGTTCTAAACATCATATTTTAATGTTTTCATAGATCGACAAAAGCAAGGGAAAATGACTCTTTCATTTCCTGTTGTCACATGAAATTCTTCAAAGTCATGGGAACAGAAAGTGACACCATGATGTCATAGGATACAGAAATGTATCCTACCTCTGTCAATAACAACACAAAACAACAATGATATCTCAGTGACATCACTGCATACCAGTTTTTTTCCACTTACACAGGACAGCTGTGCTCCATTGTGTGACTCAACAATCCACATCCATTTGTCTAAACCAATTTATCATAATTTATCAATTTACCAACTTATCATAATTCTGATTCCAATTTATCATAATTCTGATTCATTGTAATGGTGATGGAGAGATAGATAGGAGAACTCTTTGGCTTTCCATTGTCACAGTCAATAATGGGACATATTTTCACACTGTATTGACTATATAAATTCCACTCTGCGAACAAGGATAAGTACCTGTACTTAAGAGGAAAGGAGAAATAGGTATTGGTCAATATTAATAATGCCTATGACAGTTCTAAGTGTCTGATAGATGTGTAGTAAATTTGGGCTATAACTGTTCCAGTTCACCCTCCAAATGACTTACCGTAAACCTGCAGATAGTAGTAACTAGATAACACATTTGGGTAGCATTGGTACATTCCAACATGATAAAGTTCTTTTTATTTATATTTGATACATAAAATAATGGAAATAATATTTGAAAGAGGGAAAGTAAACATCTTGAGGGAACCAGCCATAAACCCAGAGTTCAAACAGAATCCATCAATGAAAGGGTGGTAGGATAAGGATGAGCTTCAAGAGCTAATAAAAGACCAGGAAAAAAAGAAAACACCATCAAGACTATGATGACACACTAAAAGCACCACTAAAGTATGATAAAATGTAATTAAAGAAAAAAGTGAGAGATGAAACAAAAGAAACAAAAACAAAGAGAAGGAACAGTGAAATAGTGATTTTTGCAGGCAACTAAAAAATGAAATCCAACTGCGTGCCTCTTTCCTTGGACAAGCGATTGAACTGATGTAGGAGGAAATGCATTAAACATGAAATCTCCCATGAAGAGGACAGTATAGAGAGGAAAAGTGCCCCCTCGGGACAGCCCTTGGGAGAGTCCAGTAGACAGAGGGCACCAGTCAGTCACATCAAGGTGCCATCTTGGAGAAGGGACTTCCAGCTCCCTTCAAATTCTCCCACCTGTTGCTGGTGGAAGAGATGAGTTGGTCCTGCCCAGCTCTACCAAAGTGCAGATTTGGTGGCAAAATGCATACTTATAATTCAAATCATAAAATTTTGAGTCAGTTTGTCATACAGCAATAGATGACCACATTTTGGGCATTAAGTATTATATAGTGACTTCTGTAAACGTTCTTTAAATATCAAATGCCCATAAGTGGATATTCATTCACTGGGAATTGCTGCCTGAGGACATGGAACAGGGGCTGGGTTTGGTGGACTGCGTAGGGCATTTGCCTACTAACTTTGTAAATATAATGGAAACCAAGTTGGCTATATGGCTTGCTGAAATGAATGATTCACTTTTATAGATAAGTAATAATGATTAGTACCCACCAGGGTATCTATTTATTTTTAAGCAGGCTGAACTCAATAATGAATGGAACATTTCAAGCAAAATAAGTGAAAATGAAGACACCGTAGCACAGGAGAGGATACATGTTCAGAATGTCGTCTTGTGAATGAGTTAAGTATATCAGAAACTACACTAAAGTACTTAATATTACATTGCATATTACATTAATATCACTAATCTTTTTTTCTGTTTGATTTATTAATATCAATATCTATATATAAAAATCTACAATAGAAATAGGATAATTAAAGTAAAATAATATGAAGATTTTCCTAGGAGAAATAGTTTGACATTTTTTACAAGAAGAAAACATGAAAAATTATACAACTTAAAAATAAGCTAAAAGAAAAATTTTAAATTACCTGATGATTTTACACACATCTGACAGTTACACTAGGTAAAGTAATAATACGGTTCTCTTAAAAGTCAGAACTCTGTCAAAATCTGCTTCCACGGGAAATTATTACATTTAATGGGAAATTCATCAGCTCATATTTTCATATTGCTTAGTAATGTCTAAGATATCTTGCAAGTGATCACATCCGAGGCTTTGTAAATATTTCAGTGGATATCATTTATCTCATGGAATCTCAAAAATTAAGTCAGCCATGGTCCCATATTTTATTTGACAGGGAGAGAGAAATTTTAGGAAATCTGGTATATTATCACCTATCATTTCTTTTAAGCACCTTTCTTCCAAATTTTTTTTTTGTTCAGCTACATATATAAACACCCGCTGAATAAGTATCTTTCAAATTGTAGGAAAGCATCAATTTTTAGTTGTTCATACTTCTCTCCCTCAAGAGAAAGAAGAAAGAAATGGGGCAGAATCCATTTCACGTAAATCGTCAACTACTCACCCAAGACAGAACATTGAATTAAATCTCCACCTTAGAGCATTATTTCCTCCAGGGCACCAGTGCACTCCCCAAGAAAGGCAAAGGGCAGCAGGACATGCAGATTTGTTGGTCCTGATGTTTCGTACGTTTATAGCAATCACCAACATTGCGTTACATTATGCAGTAATCATTTTTGTAAGTTTACTAATGAAAAAGGACCAAGGCCTTTTTTCAATATTATTTCTAATAATAATGCAGACACAATTTAGTTTAATATCCAAGTAATCCAATTTGCTTAACATTATTTCAAACTTTGTCTTTACAACAAATTAAGGTCACAATTGCATAAAATATTAGAGTCGGAAGGGACCTTAGGGAGCACTTAATTAAATCGCTAATTTCACTAATGAGTAGATTGAGAGACTTGAACGAGACTTGCCCACAGTTACTGAGCAGTCATAGTCCAGGTCACCCGTAACCCAATTTTCCACTTTGTCCTCCAGGGTGATCATAGAACATACAACCATGGCCAGGAGACGCCTTGTGCAATGCTCGTTGTAAAAACAGTGGGAAGTCAAATATAAATAAAATTAATTACAGAACTACATTTCATATAACTTTCTGGAAGAAAATGTTGAGAAACCTCTTGCCTTTCTTCACAGCATTTGGAATTGTAAGCTTATGTCTTTTGTAAATTCTTTGCAAGAGTTTATATGTGAACCTTTTAATTATTTTCTTTATTTTGCATTGAGATATAATATTTCACACACCAAAATCAAGTACTTTATATATTCTAAGTTAGGGTGAACAGACGATGTATAGGGTTCATTTCAATGTGTCACTTCAGCCAAGGAACATGATGCACTGATATTTCCTTTTGTCCTGACCCCATTTTTTGCCTTCCCTGTGGAGTTAACCACTCTCTTTAATGTTTGTCTTAATTTTCCTTGTTTGAGTAAATAATTTTCATCACATAAGTACTCGTGGCTAGGAAATATACTTTTAGCTTTATTAGGTGTTAAGCTTTGTCACATGGTCTGAAGTCCTATGAAGAATTTTCATCCATCAGGGAATTTCTTCTTCTCCACCTCAGATTTCTTGATGTTGCCTGTAGCTAGACCATCCATTCACTTTTTACTGCTGTGAACAGTCCAGTTTAAAATTTGTTTTCCACTGTAGATTCTATCTTAATTAAACTGCATGAGTAAAATGAGGTTAATGAACCCATGGTGAATACATTCCATTAAAGTTGTGTTAGGAGAGTAATATATTCTTGGTCCAGTGGCAAATATTTTCAGTCCATAAATGCAGAAATAATATATAGTAAGTGATCTGTCTGTTTCTTCGTGAAGTAATGCTCTCTGAAGTATCTGACACATGCTCCTAAAGCAAATACACCGACATTTCTTCCGGGTGTGACTGTGCATGTAAGTGCTGAGGTGTTTGTATGTGATGCCAGATTGTTTACTTAGGTAGATATAAAAAAAAAGTCTTCCCATAGCAATATGTGAGTCTGCCTACCCACTACTTCCTAATGGCAGACTCTTAGTTTTATCCTTTTTAACTGGTATAGAATTATGTCTTATCATAGTGGTTTTTTTTAAGACTTATTTATTTTTTGTAGAAGAACTGGGGTGCAGGCCAGAGGTGCAGGGAATGAGAGGATTCCCCAGAGACAGGGTGGGGAGCAGAACAGACAGATCTACTGAAATCCACTGCTGAGGGCATAACCGGGGGAAGCAGGAGAGGTCTGCTGCGCCATGTGGGCAGCTCCCTGGCCGGGGATCCAACTCAGGCTTTAGCGGTGATAGCGCTGAGACTCAACACATAGGCCACCAGGGAGGCCCCAAACTTTTCATTTAACATTTTTTGTGATAGTCAATGAAATCCTTCTCTGCTCTAAAGCCCTAAGGATTGTCTTGTTTTCAGAAATACTGGCTATATGGGGCGGTGGGGGGGAGAGAAAGGAGGCAGGGAGTAGGCATAATTCCAGTTTGAGGCTTTACTTATGTGCTATACCAAAAAGATAAAAGTATCCCTGTTTATTCAATAGGATCTGTCATATAGACTGTGTTATATATTAAAGCCCCGCATGCATGTTCTGGGGAATCTATACCTTTACATTTGTTAATTTGTTTATTTTCCTTAATTCCTATAGTTTTGTTTTAAATTTTGATTTTTTGGGGAATATCCAATCTTTCACTTTCTTTTTTTCCTTCTGCTTTTTTTTTAATTTTATGTACATTTTGTATAAACTTGACAAGGTCCATTAAAAAATTATTGGCCTTGTGTTCCATTCACATCATCAATGCATCAGTTTTGGGAGAACTAACATCTTTGAGACGGTGATTCCTTTCATCCAAGAAGAGTGGATACTTAAATTCACTTTAATGTAGAATTTTTTCACATTCTCTAAATATGTTTTATGGAGATTTTATATGATTTATTTTGGGTTGCCTGTTTATATTGATAGTGTGTATATGTCTGCTGTTTTGTTTTTTTTTTTTTCAGACAACTATATTTAAGTGTACTTGGGATAAAGTGTTTTTATATTAAGGTCCATAGCCCTCTGTTTAGTGCACAGATATGCTGAAAATAGATATTTCTGTTGGTATTTTATGTATATAATGTAATACTCTAGTAAGTTGCTTGCAAAATATCTGCATTTTAAGGCAATTAAATTTCTGATATTTATTCTTTCCCAGTGTTTATAATTTTTCTTCTTTTTTAAAAATTTATATTCCTGCACTGTTTTGAAGTTCTAGTAAATCACCAAATAGTGGCTAAGAGAGACAGCCTCCTTATCTTGCTCTTGAATTTAAAGTTAATAGTTTCTGATGTAGCCCCATTAAAGAAGGTTTAAAATTATTTTTGTTTATTTAAGATGCATTGTGCTTCCGTGCCTATTGATTCATATTTTTATGACATCTGGGTTATTTTCAGCCTCCGTATCTTCAAATGTTGCATCTCCTCCATTTTCCTTATTATCTCTGTAATCTATGTTGCAACTGCTTATTTCTTCCTCAGTGGCTCATAGTATAAATCCCTGACTTCATTTTGTTATATGATGTATTTTATTGCATTATTCAGTTTTCTGTTTCTTTCTTCAACTCTAATATGTTGCTTAACCATTCTATTGACCTCCAAATTTAATACATAATATAATAAAATTTAATATAAATGATATATTACATTGTAATGCAATATATGTGTGTGTGCAGTTTACATTTTCTTCTTGTTTTGAAATTTACTTAGTTCTGATCTCATCATTGATCAGTATAAACTGTCATGCTTATTAAATATCCACAAATAAATATGCCATATTTTGTATCAACAATGCCAATATTTACAGTCTATGGAGATGTTCAAGTTTTTATTTGCTTACATTCATTGATTATTTTTCTTGCTGATTCCCAATCATGGTGGCACACCTGTCACCTGTGTGTGTTCTCAAGGATCTCATTGCTTCATCTTTCTATCTAGCAGTTTTACAGACTCCGGTTAGAACACTCTCTAAAAGATTGTGGGTGACTATCCACCAATAGCCATGAGTGCCTCCCCACGCTTCTCAAGTACTGTCTTCTTCGTGGAATCTGTTCTTTTTTTTTAAGATTTATTTATGCATATAAGAATGGTGTATAGGCCAGAGGTGAGGGGGCGAGAGGTTTCACCAAAGACAGAGTGGGGAGCAGAACAGGTAGAGCCACTGATATACACTGCTTAGAGGGGCAGCAGGCAAGACAGAAGAGGTCTGCTCCACCATGTGGGTAGCTCCCTGGCTGAGGATTGAACTTGTGCTACAGAGGCTGTGGATAGCTTCCTAGTGCTGAGACTTAACCCCTTGTGCCACCAGGGAGGCCACTTGTATTCAGTTTTGTGGCCAGTTTCCAGACTCACTTGCTTTAGTTTCTGCTGACCCCACTTATCAATCTCCATCACGGGTCTTTGTTGGTTGAGCTGATTACATCATTTATGGTGGCACAATCCACCTTCAGTTCTGCATTGTAATCAGCCAGTGAGTCCTGAGCATAATAACATATTGAGGTTATAATTTACACGTTCACAGAGAGAGCTTCCTTTGGAAACTATAATCAATCATGAAATTCTATTTTAAACCATAGTTAAACGTTCTATTAATGTGCATAAAAGCAAAGAATGTTTTTTAATTAGTTATTTACAAAGAGAACTTAAAGATAATCTCTATTAATTGTTATGTTTATTTATATGTCCTTTAAAATTCCAAGCAAAAACATGTAGATAATATAGAAATATAAATATGATAATTAGGGGACAATTATAGATAAGTTTGTGCATATATGTATATATAAAACCATATATATTCATGGTTAGTGATTATATAATAGGAAACAAGAAAGCTATATTGCTGATGTTATACATCCAGTTTCAATTCAATTGCTTTTCTACATTTCAACAAATTTCACATAAAATATTTTTTCATAATTAGCTGTCAACATAAAAGCACAATAACTATAAAAAGTGCCTGCATATAGTCCTTATTTTTGTTACTTACATAGTGTTTCCTGCCCACCAAAAGTTAGATGCAAGTATATCATTTCTGCAAATACCCTTATTTTAGCTCCTTCAGTGTCGGGTTGGCCCGGTAAACTCTCTGTGGTGTATCTGGTTAGGACAGCAGACTTTGAAGGAATGAGGTTGCCTTCAAGTAGAAACTTAAGCTGGACTTAGCAGTGATCATGTGGGATCCAATGGGGACCTGTAATCCATTATTTTGATAAAATGTCTGCTGTCGATATCTCAGTCAACAAATTGATCTTACTTATTGCACTGATAAAATGTGTGTTGCCCTAACATGCGTGTTGTCTGCACATACGTGTAAATATTCCCTTTAAATATTCCAACAAAACATATTTCCTCTAAATAAAATCATTTCATGTTTTTGGAGGTAATTTCTTTGGTAATTAGATTACCACATGGCAAACATAAGTTGACTTCCATACAATTAGTAAAGAAGATTTTCTAATAGTATATTTTATTTTATTTTTTTTTATAGAGGCATGTTTCATTTATTTATTTGTTTGTTTTTTTGTTTATACATGCACTGGGTACAGTCAGAATCTCGGGAGGGTGAGAGAATTCACCAGAACCAGAGCGGGGAGCAGAGCAGGCAGACTGACGAAGTACACTGCTGAGGGGAGCAGCGGGTGGCAGGAGAGGTCTGCGCGTCATGTGGGACCCTCCTCCGGTGGCCGGGGAGCAGCCGGGGATCGAACCGGCGCCGCAGAGGCTGCGGGCAGTTTCGCAACCCAGCGCTCAACCTCTGCGCCACCGGGGAGGCCCTCTAATAGTATATTTTAAAAAGTTGAGACTACAATCCTCTGTAGATAACACGTTCTAATCGCGTATAAAAATGCCACTTCATCTTCTATGTGCTGGAAAGAACTAAACCAGAAATCTGTATGAATTTTACATTCTCTCCGTACTAATTTTAAGCTAATATTGCAGAACTAATAACAACCTTAAGAAATGTTGTTAACTATTCCAGCTGTCTCTTGCATCAAGATACCCTCAGAGCTCTAAATAAATTCATGACAGCAGAAATTCTGCTCTATGCTTTTGCAGATCCCTTTATATTGTGGTTATCTCTTTATAGGATGAAAAATAAAAACACAACAAACTTAGGACAACTTCAGTTATTTTACTTTATTTTCTTGCCCTGGATTGTTTTGTAATGAACCAGCCATCTCATGATTTGCACCCTCTCCACGTTTGACAGAGGTCGATTTGCTAAGGTTACCCGAGCCATCCTCCTTAAGTTCTCTGAGTGGGGTGGAGCACCTCTGTGATGCCCCCACTTTCGAGAATATGAATTATAGCTCTCTCAGGTGAGATTTATCATTCAGATTAAAGTTTTAATAATGGTCTTTTATGTTGTAGGCATGTTCCTCATCATATTTTAAATTCCTAAACAAATGGGATCTGCTCAAACATACTTTGCTAATTTTCTTTTTCTACCATAACTTTGTACAATGTACTTGAAGTTATATAATCTGTAGTTTTGTGTCTATTATGGGGTAACCTCAGTAATCACAGACTAGCTGGATAATCTATTTTAGGACCATCATTAATTTTTCATTTACCATTTACTATGTATTTTTTACATGAAAAGCATCTTTTATTTGTTTTATAATTCATCTGCTGGATTTGCAATAAAAAACAGCAAAAATTAGATATGAAATCAACAAATTTGGATAGATACTAGATGTGAAATTAATTTTCAATTGCTAAAACACCTGTTTATACAATCTAATTCTTCACTCTTTATGCTGTTGGGTGTTTTAATTCAATCAAAATTGCTTACTTAAATAAGAAATTTGATTTTATATCAATAACTTTAACAAATTGTCAGATTGTAAAAGGAATATACCTTACCCTGTGAGACTTTCCTTTAGGGAAAGACACAGATGTCTCATTACAAACACTGATTTTGAAGGGTCTAAATTACAAATGTAAATTCAAGAGGCTGAAAACCTACCCTAATGTAAATACAACCCAAAGGGTCCTCTGAACTTCAATGAGCCCTTAAGTTTCATGCATGACATTTTCTCAAACTACCTTTCTTACATATATCTAAGCTGCTTAAGATAAGAAATTAATTCTACATAACAGTCACACTGTTAACACAATAGCGTAAAATCAAGTGTTCTTAATAAAATTGATCATTTCATCTACTTTTCTAGGTGTTCAAAATATTTCAAAGTCACAGAATACTATATTTGTTTTTCAAACTATGTTTTCACTATGATGTCTGTTTACTTATTAAATGATAAGATATTTTGGAAACTTTCTTACAGCAGGCCCTAAAATAACCCTTCCTCCTGTGTAATTTGAGTCAATCAATAATAACTCTCAAAGAGCTCCAGTACCAAATGTCCTTTTCTTCCTCTGTCTTCTTATTT
This sequence comes from Talpa europaea, assembly GCF_964194135.1. NCBI lineage: Eukaryota > Metazoa > Chordata > Mammalia > Eulipotyphla > Talpidae > Talpa > Talpa europaea. The sequence goes on from NC_140072.1 coordinate 135,223,242, forward strand.
CTATTGCTCAGTTAAAATGAGGGGCATCTCTTTTCTTTCCACATAGCTTTGATCTGCTACTCTATTTCTTTTCCTTTAAGTTTTATTTTCCATTTACTCAACTCTGTCCTTTCCACAACCCATAATACTGGTGAATTTATGAGATTAGATGAATAATTAACATCTCCTCTACTTTGCTATACTTAATCTATATATTTTACTCAGGCATGATGTTAATTGCCTTCTATACGGGCACATAACTGAAACAGCAGGAATTTTGTCTGTTTTGCTCACTGTTGTATATTTCGTATCTAGAAGAGTACCTACGGCATCAGAAGGGCTCAATTAATATTTGTGGAGTGAATGAATCAATAAATTAATGAATAGAGTCCACCTTTCACCCAGTAATTGCAGGAAAAAAGACATGGAAATTACTCATACCTATTGCAAGAATGTCTCATGAGAAAGTCTTTCCTTTGTAAATTCTAAACATGCCCAAATTCTATCCATTTATCTCCATTCCCATCCCCATTATATTAAGGGTGTTCCAAAGGAATCATTGACTCTATTAACTTCAGAATGAAATATAGTCTGTTTAGCGTGTTTATTTATTATACGTCTATCACCAAATAATTGTTGAGATGCATCATTCACTACTCCCTGCACATCAATGCTCCTTAAACATTCTGTTGTTACTTGAGGTTATGTGCTCTCATGAACTCTACACCTTTCCAATACTCTGTCTCAAAAAGAAACACACGCACACACACACACACTCACTCACTCACACCCCATTATACCTATTGATTAACTTCTTCCTGAGTGTCCCTCAGAACATAATCATAGACCCTCTTCTCCTCCATAAAATGTTGAGACGATCCCTCTGGTTTCAGGGTTCTACAATCCTTGACACCCCAATGACTTCCAAATGTATAATGTTAACACAACTTCTCTGCAGATATCCCAACACTTTTTTTTTTAAAGATTTATTTATTTATACAATAACTGGGGTAAAGGCCAGAGGCGCAGGAGGCTGAGAGATTCACTAGAGACAGAGTGGGGAGCAGAACAAGCAGACAGACTGAAAGCACTGCTGAGGGGAACAGGAGGCGAGACAGGAGGGGCCTGCCGCACCATGTGGGAAGCTCCCTGGCCGGCCAGGAATTGAACCCGTGCTGCAGAGGCTGGGGACAGCTTCACAGCACTGAGCTCAAGCTGCAGCACCACCAGGGGAGGCCCTGCAATCCCAACTTGCATAGGCAGCTACCTACCCAAAATCTCTGGTTAAAAATAGAGCAGTAATTTCACTTTTTATAGTCCTAAACATACCTCTTAGTTAATCTGCCCCCCCATCATGCTCAGATCTCCGATCACCCCTACCACAGTGTCCTGACTCATTTCACTGCAGCCTCACGGTCTCCTGTCTACACCTCAATCTCACCAGCTCCTTTTCTGCCTTGGGGCTTTAACAGTCATACATTTCTCTGCCTGGAAAATTCTTTCTCAGTCTTTTATACTATTAGTTCATTCAGATTTATCATGAAACATCACCTCCTCCAGGAGGCACTCTTGTCCCCTGAGGGAACACTGTGTGGAGTCAACCAGCCTCTCCTTTCAGAAGGAAGCACTGTCCCCACCCCCACAACAAGGTCTAGGTATTGATCCTCAGACCATCCTAGGAAAAGGAGTTGTCTGTTAGGAGCTGGCTTATGCCCCAGGTGTGGCCAGTGACAGCATGTAAGGGATCACCACACACAAGAGTTAGGGAGGCGTTTCTCAGTTGGCCCAGCACAGCATTGTGAGCTGGTGTGGGAACTAGAAGCCCATCAGACCAGGGAGCCTCAGGAAGCTTAAGCCACTGCTTAAAGGAGGCAGGTTGCTCTGTGTTAAGGTCAGTGTGGATCTTGAAGTTATGAGAAGCTTCTGTTCTTGCCCAAGTCCTCTGCTTCTCCCTGATCAGGGAAGAGATCAATATGTCCTGCCCTAATCCTAATAGAAGAAGTAATCACTGCTCTTCCGTTTAAGGCCTAGAAGAATGTAGTTGGAGAATCTCATCCAGTTCTAGATTTATCATGAACTTCACCTCTTTATCTGAGCATATCTTTACTCTCAGAGAAGGATGAGTTCACCCCATACTTGTCACTCTTTTGAAGTCTCCTCTTGTCTGTCTGGGATGTCTCAGGTCTTAAAACAAGGAAGAAATATTGCTGGTTTACATGATTATTTAGACAAACAACCATGTAAATTCTCCCTCCACATGCTATTAAATTGATTTTTCTCTTTATGCATCCATTTAATGCCGTTCTGATGACCTGTCCAAACAGAGAAGAGCCCAGAAGGGTGAGGGGGGGGTGTGTGATTTTTTTTGCACCCCGATAGGGGAAACAAAAGTCTGGCTTACTGTGGCACACAAAGCCTGTCTGGATGTCATCAGCACCCTAGAGCTAGTGCCCCATGGACGCCACCCAGACTTCACCTCCCTCGCCACATGTGCACCCTCCTGTTTTCCCAATCCTGTTTCATTTACTCTCTCACAAGCACAGTATCTCAGTGAGACCCCCATAGTCTTCCTGGAGGTGGGTCCCCACTTCAGAATCTGTTTCTTGGGAGGAAAATTTAAGGCAAAAACCCTCTCAAACACAGTGATCACGCTCTGCATAAGACTCCATCCCAACAACTTCATTCATTTTATTTCAAGCTTTTTTCACTGTCTGACATCTGCTGGAACGTCGATCAATGATGTTTATCTACACACACAGCAAAAAAGCTGGAAGGGAGGCCCTACAGAAGAAGGTTTCCTGAATCCTGTTGGCCACCGCGTTCCCCTCGTCTGCAAAATCCTCAACTCTACAAGATGCTACTGAAAGTAGTCCACAAACAGAGTGAGGTGTGAAGGCACTCCAATCAATAAGGACTTTAAATATCTATTAGAATATTATTTAGTGATCTATCTAATCATTTAAAAATATTCATTAGACGCCTACCATGTTGCAAAGTGGATCTCTTCTTTGAGATAGTAAGAATGAACGTTGTCTCTGAATTTTCATTACTCATAGTCCTCAGGAGACTGTGTGGTGGAGGGGTAGGGAAGCAAATGGAAACTTTATTTCAACGATTTAAATGTATGTGTACATTTATCTAAAAGAAGAACTCACTGTATAGAGAAGAGTGTGTTTAATTTTCCCTAGTAATGAAAGAAGCTATGCTAAAGAAATGAGATTTGAAGCAAACTTAAAATAATGAACAGGCCTGCTCCATGAGGGAGTCAGTGTGGGTAAATCAGGATTATAAAGAGAGCTCTCTAAATGTGCAATGGGAAGGAGATAAGAAGGATCCTCTTTTGCCTGAATTTAGAATGCCTGCAGTTCAAGTAAGTTCAAGCAAGTAATTTAGAATACCTGCAGTTCAGGGATAAAGGCACAAATATTATGTGATGAAACATGGAAGATTTTCAAGCACCAAATTGTAAAGGGATTTTGGATAATTCACTGAGATAGTCTGAAGTTGCTAGGAACCCACTGTGTGCATTGGAATGACACGGAGGCTGTTTACTTCAGAATGATGATTCCAGTGCAGTGTTTCATATTAACCTGACGTGAGAGAGAATGTAAGAAGATCCCAGGTAGAATAGAGATCAGAGGTGATTTAATAACAGTACTATTTCTTGAACATATGCATTATGGCAAGCATTATTCCAATCTCCTTAAATAAGTGCATTAGCCCATTTTTCACCCACAAGTTAATTATTACCAACAACATGTTACCCATAAAGAAAAGGAAATACTTAAAAGATTAAATTGTTTTCACAGGCTTTCCAAATTTTTGGAGTAAAGCAGAAATTGTTATTGATTTTTGTAAATATTTGATTTTTCCCCTCAGGTATAATCCCCATAAATCTCCCACCACCACATCACCTGTGAACTGTAACCATAATCCCTCGAGCTCTTCTCTCCCCTGTTTGACCCCCTCCCTCCCTGCCCCCTGCTGTATGTCTTAGATCTATAGTTTCCTCTTTTTTTCTGACCTTTTGTTTGATTTCCCTGTATTCCTCCTATAAGTGTATCTATCGGTAGTTTTCTTTTTCCTTCTGATTTATTTTCCTTCTGACTTATTTCACTAGCATAATCCCTCCCAGCTCTCCCCTTGGTCCCGGAAATGGCATGAGTTTATCCTTTTTGATTACTGAGTAGTATTCCAGATCAGACTGGATAGTGATACCACTGGACCCTGCACTGCCCTCTGCACTTTTCTTTCTAGGGCTGTTTATTCCATACTGATGTGTTCAGCTTTGGTTTTTCCTGCTGGCTCCAGACCCTGTGAGAACAGCATGGCGCCTGGCTGGTTTCTGTGCACTCTGAATGCTTCCTAGGGCCCTGGCACAGAGTGGGTCTCAGGAAATGCCCCTCTGAGCCTCCCTGCAAGGAGAGCAGGTCATAAAGCTAGCTCACAGGGAGAAACCCAAGCGCTATAGGTACCCCAGTACAAAGCAGCCCCTTTTTGGCATAGAAAAATGTTATCTTGCGTGACTAATTAAAAAAATTATATTTTCTCAGAATTACCCCTCAGAAAAGAAAGTCACCTTGTATGAGCAAAAACAAAGTATCTCCTATTACCAGGCATTTTGCAATGACTTCACCGAACCACAAAACACTGTTTTGGGGGAAACATGTGGTCTGAGAGAACCTCAATCAATGCTAGCCCAGAATACACAGAGGTCAGCTGAAGCAGCATGGGGAAAATAGAGCAAAAACACCAAACACACATTTACAGATATTTTCTTGGGAGTGAATTTATAATCGCAAGTTTGGATGTTGATATAAATATTTTAATATATACATTGAAAGGTGATGCAGTCAACATTGCACTCACATTATAGACAGTGTGAGTTCACATTTATTGGACAAATGAAGATGGCAAATTGTCAGCTCATCTGAACCAGTAATTGTGACTTGGGATAAAGTCTTTAGCTGCGGGCCTCCATGGTGGTGCAGCGGGTTGAGCGCAGTGCTGTGAAGCTGTCCGCAGCCTCTGCAGTGCAGGTTCGATCCCCGGCAGTCCAGGGAGCAACCCACATGGCGCGGCAGACCTCTCCTGTCTCGCCCGCTGCTTCTCTCAGCAGTGTTTTCGGTCCATCTGCCTGTTCTGCTCCCCACTCTGTCTCTGGTGAATCCTCTCACCCTCCCACGCCTCTGGCCTGTACCCCAGCTCTTGTATAAATAAAAAAAAAAATTTAAAAAATATTTAGTTGCATCAAACCCGAATCCCAAAAGGTGCTAGATGTCACACAACTTGGAGAAATATTAAAAAACTAAGTGGAGAGGGCACCGTTGGGTAGAGGTGGGTGTGGAGGGGGTGAGGAGGGTGAGGATAGGCATGGGGGGATGGGCATTGGGGTGGTGACTCCCAGAAAGGACAGATGGTGAAGGACCCAGAATACTGAGTTTCAATTAAAACTTTCAATTTAATGTGATGGTCTGAAAGCTCAGTGTGTCCATGCTGATCATGTGTGACACAGAGGGTGGTTTCGGGAGCCTAACGCCTGAATACGGGGCTGCTTCCAACAGCCCCTGACACAGGGTGCGAGCTCTATGGTCTGCTTAACATTTACTATGGGAATGATCTGAAATGAAAAGCACGTTCGCCTGTTTGCAGGGCAGGTCCCCTGCAGGGCGCACGGCGCGCCTGGTCCTGGGTGCACCGCGGGCCTCAGCACCGCCTCCCGGGAGCCGGCCAGGTGGGTGCACAGCAGCTGGGAGCCTCCGGAGCCCGCAGCTCTGAGGAAGGGCCTCCCGCGCACTCGGGAGATGCAGGGGTTGGTGCTTTGGGAATCTTCTCTGCAGGGCAAGCCACGTGGGACTCCTCCAGGCCGCCCTGAGCGCGCCACAGCGACCGCGCTGGGGCCGCTGCTCCATCCCCGTGGCACACCTGCCGTGGCCAGGTGCGCTCCAGCTCAGCTCCTGCGTGGCTCCATTTCCTTCCTGCAAAGTATGGGAGAACAAGTACCTCACGAGGTGCTCGCGGCGTCACCCTCTCTGCAGTGATAACTATGAGTGACGGAAATCTCGGCTCACGACGCCTGCCAGACTCCCAGGAGCTGGGCGTGGGGGACACCGCAGACACCCAAAGCCCGCTCTGGCATTTGCTTCTCCTCCTTCAGTGAGCGCCTCTGGGCTGCGGAGAGGACCGGTTTCTGCCGGTGGTGGTGGTTTGGGGTAGAGGGTGTGTGGCCGGGGGGACTGGGGTTATCTCCACGCAGACTTCACCTTCTTCCTGGCTCTCTACAGTGTCTGGCTCAGTTTTTCGTGGCTGAAGACACGAGAGAGGAAGCGAAGCCGTGGTCTGGGGAGGCTCATGGAAACGCAGCCGTCTAGGGTGCTGGCTGCCCCTTGCATGGGCCTCAGTCCAGCTCTGCAAGGTCATAGGGAGGACCAAGGGCGTCTGATGGTCCCTCAACACTGCGCTGGGGGAAGGGCAGAGCCGCAGCCCTCCCAGTGGGCAGGAGGCTGAGAAATCCTAAGGTTTAAGGGCATTGAAAGCCCCTTGCGCAGATTTAATGGCCTAAATCCAGTAATCAAGAGGCGGTCCTGTCCTCCTGAGCTCTGGGTTTGTTGCTGGTGACTTCTGGGACATCCCACACAGCCTTTGAGAAGCTTTCTGATAAATATGGTGAAACCCTAAATGCCAAACAGGAGTCTCTACTGAGGCTGCTGGCACACAGTGTACCCCGGTGTCATGGTTATACGAAAGCTACAGGAAACGGGAGTCTCTGTGCCAGGCCTCTGGGTCTCGGCCCAAAGACAGGGAATTGGGGAAGCAGAGGAGAGCGCGAGGCAGCCAGGCTAATGGGCCAAATTGCCATGAAAGCTGCTTCATGCAACAGGAGCTGGCAGTGCCACACTCAGACATGTGGTGTGCCAGGATGGAACCTTCCAGAAAGACCAAGAGCATAGGGTTCCCATGCAACATGCCGACACTCACCCCCATACAAGGTCACGTTTGCTTGTGTCCTCCGGCACCTTATCAACAGGTGGACTAAGGTCATCAAGTGCAATCTCATCGGCTAAGCACTGTGCATGTTACACATGTTCTCACAGCATCTTACACAGATTCTTGTAACTTGTAATCAATCATACTTTTTTTTAAGATTTATTTTTTTTATTTATACAATAGCTGGGGTACAGGCCAGAGGCACGGGAGGGTGAGAGGATTCACCAGAGACAATGCGGGGAGCAGAACAGGTAGATGGACCAAAATACACAGCAGAGGGGAGCAGCAGGGAGACAGGAGAGGTCTGCTGCGCCATGTTGGAATCTCCCTGTCTGGCCGGAGATGAATCCATGCTGCAGAGGCTGTGGACAGCTTCACAGTGCTGTGCTCAATCCAATGCACCACCAGGGAGGCACTATCGTACTTTCTTATGTTTCATTCCCATGAGCTGTATCAGTAGCCTAGAGTAGGATTAGTGCCCTCCATCGATACATGAGTGAAAACACTAGAGTGGGTTGAACATGCACTAGACCAGGTCTGCAGCCCTGGACATCTCCTTCTGCTGTCCCTCACCGACTTAATCCATGTCTCTGAGTCTGGACATCTGGCTGTGTTCCAGGGCTAACAGCGCCAGGTTCTGCCACCAGGTCTTGGCCACACCAGCATCATGGGGATGGATCTCAAGAGCGAGACACACTTGTAACCTCAATTTAACTCATTTTGATTGGATGTAGTCATGTTTTCTTAATAATTTGCCACCATTTGATATCAATGAAATGTTCAGGATTCCTGTCCTTGGGATTGAGCCTCTGACAGGTATATGGTGTTGCCAATTTCCTTCAAGAAAGTCAGTGAAACGACTGTTGTCAGTTTTAGTCCCAATAGTAAATGCAGATTTCATTGTAGTCTAAGGAAACACCTGCTGGTAGGAAGAGAAGGCGGAGGGGTGGGGAGAGGGAGAGAGGAATTGACAGTGAACCGATTTCACTGCTTTGGGTAACTAAGTGAACAATGTTGAATTTTTATTTGACTGCATTTAAGTTTATGCTTTCATACTGAAGTTCAGTCATGATGATGAAATTGGATAATAAATACACAGCATGTTTGTAGCCTATTTAATTTCAGTTGCGGCATAATGTGTATCTAACACCAGCTTTTGTTGACAAGTACTTTAAAAATTATACTTTTATTCTTTGTAGCTCTAACAAATTATTGGTCATGCATTTCATAACCATATATGGAAATCAAATAATATTTAGATAATATAAAGATCACATCGATTTAGAAATCATATTAGGTACATAGATTAAAATTTTCCAGGACTATTTAGCACAATTTGATATTGTTTCAATCTTGACTTCTCAGAGCATCATTTTCCACACCAGTAGTGTGGAATAATTGCATTACGATACCCACAGTCTTTTTCACATAAGGTACAGCACATTTATGTAGACACATTTCTCGTCTCCTCAACGTCTCTCTCTCTCTCTCTGTCTGTTGTTTCTTTCCTTCTTTATGTTTTTCTCTATATATACTCTCATTCAGTCATATTTTACTTGCATTTCTGAAAATGATAATAATTTCAAGGGAAAATTAAAAAAAATACTTGTGTAATTTTTCTATTAATTAGAAAATATAAACACAGATGCCATTCATTTTAGAAGAAGACTTTGAAACAATAGAAAAATACTCTATAATAGAATTTCATATCCTTGTAAAGAAGGAAATCCTTCACACACTGTGGATCACTTCAGACAAAAAGGATTATCTCATTTATTACCTATAATGCTGGTCTTGATTTTTGGAAATGAAAGTAAGCATATTACATTCGATTTTAAAAACTATTGAAACTTAAGTAATAATCTGTTCAGTCAGAGATATAATGAGCAATTATCTTAAAAGCAATGTCATGTCATTCTAGAATTTTTATAGCTTAAAAATACTCAGCTATGGTAAATTGATCAAGTTTCAATGGTGCAATCCAGATATAAAAGGACTTTGGGCATGTGTCTTATATTTCTCTTCAAACAAGCATAATATAATGTGATTTTATTCAAAAATAATTTTGTATCAATGATTCAAAGAAAGAAACATCTACAATACTGGTAAAATATTTCATTTCATTCATTATTTCAGTAAGTTACAACTTAATTATAATAGAAAATTTGCTGCAGCCTGTAGTTGCTGGCATGGGTTAGAGAGATTCCCTATAGTCAAGGATTAGAACAAATACGATATGGAAATGTACAGCTTAAACAAAATATTACCGCCATTAAGACCTATGCACCCAGAAAATCAGTCAGGGAACATGGAGATAGTATGTTAACAAATTCTCATGAATTTTCTGCTGCTGATGGTAATTTCTCCCACTCTCTAAATCACCCCATCCCATTATTATTAAAGTATTTGCCTGTACTATAGTCACAGACTTCCAAAGGGTGGCCAGCCCTCAGAGAGGCATAAATAACAAGTTAATTGTGTCTATTTTTTTCCAATATATATATATATTTATATAATATATATTTTAAATCCAAATGTGTTTAATCAGAATTTTAAACAATGTCAAATGCTGAAAATACTTCACTGAGATGGTGTTTCAAATGCAACTTGGGGAAGGTGAAAAAGTCAAACTTTTCTCAAAAATATTTTTAAGAAATAAATAGCCTTAAATATGTCTACAAATTTAATCCATTATTTCAATTCTGTGGTTTTGTTCTAAGAAAATATGAAAAATGTATACGAGACATTACAAATAGCAGCTGGACAGAACAACATGGAAAACACTCCGTTTTCTGAATAAAATCACTTCAATTTGATATTTATAACATTACTGGGAAGATAACAATTATAATTGTTTACTTTTAATAAAAAATTTTCCCAAAAGCTACTTTCAGGAGACAAATTCTGAACGTAAGTGCATGAATTTTATTCTGACTCTTCCTTTTCAGTCTTTGATTTTGCTAAATAATAAATGAAGTGGTTTCTATGTCCTTATGATAAATACCATATTTTATAAACTTTCTGAAAATGAAAGCATTTGATAAATATCAAACTTTCAAGATTCAATATTCTTGGTGTAAGTATTTAAACATTTTGAAGTATTAATCTTGCAGTAGAATGAACAAATCTTGGCATCTAATTTTCTCCAAGGATATATATCTTTTATTCATCACTGGTCTATAGAAAATAGAAATTTGGAGAAGTTGACAGTCTGTCTCTAGAAATTCAAGTGCAGAGGTTTTACTATATACATGTGAATATGGTCATGCAAATAGTATATAGATAATTATTCATAACGTGGAAAGAAGTCTATTGTTCTAGATACAATTTAGTTTGGATTTTTTTTTTCTAGATATAGAAAGATTTGGGGCAGTAAGATGGTTTTGAATAGACTTTTGGAAACTGAAAATGTGAAAGATAAATGTCTCCAATTATATTATCATAAAAAAGATGAAATAGGAAAATATCAAATATCTTAACTTGGCAACCAGTAAAATTTTGAGTAAGGGAAACTGAGGTGTTAGAGGAGGCACAAAAACCTGGGGAAATCCCCATCAGGCAAACATTCCCTGTGACAGAAATGCTGGACCCCCTGGCATTTGCATCAGCTGGATGGAGACAGTTGAAGTGGACACAGAAGGATTTGTGAGGAGGCGGGAGAATATGAGAAGTGACATTCTATTAATTAACATTAAAAAGTTCAGCCAGCTCTTCCCCCCCTGGAAACCTCCTGACACATGGCGTTGAATCAGTGATTCAATAACCAGAGGATAATGTGGTCAAATAAGTCAGGAGAATTTCTGCACTAAACAAAATTAAAGTGATTTTTCTCCATTCCTGCTGTTCCTAATTTAGTGCAGGCCTGTAGGAGTGTTCACCTGACCGGATATGTGGTCTCCTCACTGGAGTGTCCACAGCCAGCTTTTTCCTCTTCCAGACACTCCCCCTTCAGACTTGTCTACGCTCCTTCCCTGCCCCAAGACAGGGGCAAATCCATTAAATCCCTGCGAGTCACAACCCAATGTCCTCTTTTCCTAAACCTGTTTTTCCAAGTGAAAAGTTGTCCCTTCAAGCAAACGTCCCGTGTTCATGGGGCCCCCAGGGGACATGGAACCACTGGTAGGGTTCCGGGGCCTCCTCTGGGGCTTAGGACAGGTGCAGGGGCTTAGGTGTGCGGTTGGCAAACGTGCCGCCATCTGACCAGCCATCCGACCTCTATGAGGAAAACTAGAAGATCACTGCAGAGCAATTTTGGGGACCTTTTGAATAAACCATCTGACATGTATTGAGCATCACATGCTGCCAGACAGGAGCTGGATTGCTTCCGGTGTGCTATTTCCACTATTTCTGACAATCTTCTGAGGCAGGAGCCGCTATTCACCCCATTGAAGAAGATGAAACCTGAGGCCTGCAGAATGAAGGCAGGTTCCAGGCTGGACGCAGGGAAGAACTCAAGGGCTAACCAGTGCCTCCTAGTCCTCCCCTTGCTGGACTCAGGAGACATGCCCTCCCTCCCTGCCCCCTTCCTCACCTCCCTGTGCCCTCTCTCCTCCTCTTTCCCCACTTCCTGCAACCCACAGCCACCCCGACCACTCCAAATGAGGGGCCCGAGGGCATGACAGAGAAAGCGCTGACTCATGGCCCAGGAGCTATTCCGTGTGGGGCCCTGGACTCGTCTGGAAACAGAATCCCTGTCTCAGCACCTGTTGCCGTGAAGACAGCATTTTCTGCCAGGAAATTACAGAAAAGCATCCTGGGAAACGAGAGAGACCATTTTTGGTCTTTAAGGCCATCAACTCCCAGGAATCATTTACCAACTAATCTATTAAACTTATTTATTGTCAAATATTTAATTTTCTCATTTTTATTATCTTATTTTATTGTAGTAATATTGGTTTACAACAGTACGTGATTTAGGGGTGCATTCACTGGCTACCAAGCCCCCATTAGCCTCCATGACAGTCCACCGGGCCGTCTCCTCCCTCATGAGTTGATTTGGTTCAGTTGTGTCTGTTCCTTTGTTTGACTGCTTTATGTAACACGTGTAAGTAAAATCATCTGATGCTTGTTTTCTTCTGATTAAGTTTCTCAGCATCATCTCCTCCAGTAGCTGTAAATGGGAAGATTTCACCATTTTTACAGCTGCTTAGTATTCCACTGTCACACATGTCACTCTTCCTAAACTACTCATCTGTGGTTGGACACTTAGGTGTGTCCTTACCTTGGCTGTCCTTACCTTGGTTCAGTGCTGCACTGAACATAGGCATGCGGAAACCCCTTCCTTATATTGTGTCTGTATTATTCAGGTTAGATACTGAGGACCAGAATTAGCAAAATTAATGCCTCAGGTTGCCAGCCGCCTCCTAGGCAAACTATGCTGGTTTATACTTGAGTAACTTGGAGGGATTTTTACCAAAAATGAGCAAAGTTAACATGGTACTTCAATAAAAATAACTTAGAGGGTGGTTGACCAGTGATAAAAATTTGAGCTTAGAAGCAAAAATGCAAATTTAGAAAATTTGCCTTCACTGTTACTGGGTTGACATTTATCTGTGCAAGACTCTTCTATGCAGTAATGATATTAATAAATGTGAATCTTTCAAATTTATAATAATGTGTCAACATGTGGGAGATGTGAATAATTAAGTGAACTAATAATACTTTTCCAATGACCAATGCATAATTACAAAATCACTCATGGACAAAAGATGCCTTCAAAGAGCCAGATAGATGAGTGAATTTTAATGTATCATGGTTTTATTCATAGGGTTTTAGCTACAACTAAACTTAAAAAAAAATGCTGTTTGTTACATTTTGATGAATTAACAAAGAAACATAGTCCCAAAAGTTCGAATTGACCACTAATACTCTACTGTCTTTGAAACTGGGTATTCATCATGTAGTTAAATCAAAGCACATATTTATACAGAATGAAAGCAAAATGAATGTGAGACTCTAACTACTGTGGGTTAAGTCAACATTCAAGAGATTTCCAGATATGAAATGAAATTTCATCTTTCTCCCTCTTCTTACAGTCCTTTCTCAGCACCATATTCAATCACTAATCATACTTTATGAGTTTATTGCTTTTTAATTCATTTATGGAAATAAAACTAAGTTGTCTCAGTTTTAATTTCTAATGAGGCAACTATCTTTGGGGTTGGTTCTTAACCATCTTTGATAGCATGAAAGAGTCATGAGGCCCAAAACCAAGGAGGCACCTGTTGTAAGTTCTTACCAGGGACCTCAGCTGCCGCTGTGTTCATCAGAGAAGGCGCTCACTCCAAGCCAGAGGTGACATGGTGACCAGCGCAGACAGCCCTAGGGGTACAGACAGGGTATCTGGGAGACAGAAAGAGGCGTTTGCCATCCCTCAGTGTTCAAACAATCCTGCAGGCAAGCGTCTTGTCACCGATAAATCCTGATTCCATCCATCCATTTGGTAATTGTTCTATATTTTCATTTCATTTCATTTTTTTTTTTCCTTTCAGTAAAATGCATTGCAATCATCCTGACACAATTTCAGGCCATGTGCTCCTGCCAGCGCTTTCTGGAATGTCGTAAAGAGTGAGCCATGAACCGGGCTGTCTGTAGACCCCTCCCTTACCTTGCGGGTCTTTTTCATGTACCTGTTTTTAATTGGCAATACATCACAAGTCTAATGTGGCTTTGATTCCAACAAATCAATGTTCCACCTCCTTATTGTGTGTTATCTTTGGAGGCTGGATGGTTTCCTCTTTTATTCTTTATTAGTTTTGTATTACTTCATGGTAAATTTTCTTAAAACCATGTGAAGAGCAGATTTTGACAACTTAAAATGGATTTTTCCAGACATATGAAGAAAGTTTAGAACGAATGGTCTAGTATAAGCTCTTTAATTTTTCAAATTTGAAGCTGAGAGCGCCGAGCCTCTCTATGACTTCTCAGGGGAGGTATTCACAGCCTGTGGGTCTGGAGGCCTCGTCCTCTGCAGCGCTGTCGTCACGGCCCCTTCCGTGGGGATGCACCCACGGGTCAGGTTTGAACGTCACATGGTCCCAGGCTGCCTCCTTTCTTATACTATGCAAGAGACTCAAGGGCTGGAGCAGGTTCTGCCAGGAAAATCGTTAGTGAAACAACTGGATTATCCGTTAGTCTGAAAAACATTGCTGTGGGCTTTAGTTCATGCACACGCATAATTTCCTCAAACCCTGAGTGGATGCAGTCACAGAATCAAATGTCGAGCTGGAACGATATTTCTTCCCCAATGTTCTGTTTGCTATTGAAGATAGTCTCAAAATGTCAGTATCTTTATTTTTAGGATAGTGTAAAACTAGTCTTAGCAGTCAGTCAGGAAGAACGGGACCTTCGAGGGGAAGCGATTGTCAGAATGGGATTTGAGAAAGCATCTAATGCACTGCTATTAGCTCTGAGTACATTTTGACTATGATCTATTGACCTACAAACTTCTTTATTCTAAAATAACTCTACGTTTCACAGTCAAATTACTGCTGGGCTCAACTGGCAGGAGAGAAATCATTCCTGATGTTCCACTGAGCATGGTGAGTATGCTTCTCATTAATGAGCCAAGGACTGGAAACCACCTATGTAAATTCTGCCTGAAGCCAAACCCGGCTTCATTCTAAGTCTGGTGAGCTGTGTGCACTGGCTTTGCCGGCATATTTTTATTAAAACATAGATTTATATTTTAGATGGATGGACTGAAAGTACAATGTGTCTCAAAGAAGCTGTCCACTTTTATCATAATTCTGTGTGTAGACTTGCTGCTGTACATTGTAATCCTTTTCCTGATGTAAAAATATCTGCTTCCTAAGCTCATTTATGTGCTTTCTTTGATGGTGATTTTGGTGAATGCATTCCATATGCTTATTACACAATGTTAGAAAATATCATGTCTAAATTCTTGACATATTTCGAATCATCAGTTTTTTGTACTGTGAGTTGTCAGATCCCTACCCTTTGGAAAAAGTTCATGTACATTTTTCTCTCCTTGAAAGAAACTCCTTTTTCTTAATATGATCTGGTATTTCCCCAACCATTGCAGCTAAAGAAAACTGTGTTTTCCCCTTGAAAGCCTAGAGCATCCTCTGTTACTGATATTCCCAAGAATACAGTAGGGATTGGCTGGTTGAAGTTGTGGTGAGCAGTCGACGATCAATATGCAAAGTGGATCAAGACCAGGGAAGAAGGATAAAGAATCATCTTATTCCCTGCACAGGCCAGGGCTGACCTCAGGAAACCCTGGGGAAGTACTGCTTCATCCCACACTGTTCCACCGGGTACCACCTAATCATGGCATTAAAATGAGTCAGGGTTGAACTCTGTGTTACCATCAACTAAGAGTAAGTTTTTTTTTTTTTTAAAGATTTATTCATTTATGCATTCAAGAACTTGGGGACAGGCCAGAGGTGTGAGGGTGAGAGGATTCACCAGAATCAGAGTGGGGAACAGAACAGGCAGATTGAAACACACTGCTAAGGGGAGCAGCGGGCATAAGAGGAGAGGTCTGCCGCTCCATGTGGGTTCTCCCTGGTCCTCCAGGGGTTAGAACTCATGCTGTAGAGGCTGCGGACATCTTCATAGGTTGCGAACAGGCAGACTGACTGAAATACACTGCTGAGGGGAGCAGCAGGCGAATTAGGAGAGGTCTGCTGCTCCATGTGGGTAGCTCCCTGGCCAGGGAGGGAGATTTGCTGCAGTGGCTGCGGACAGCTTCATAGTGCTGAGACTTAACCCCTTGCACCACCAGGGAGGCCCTCAGAATGAGTTTTTAAGAAGGATTTTCCCCTTTTACAACTGAAAGACATTTAAGTTTTTTTTTTTTCCATCCTACATAGCCAAAGAAAATGATTTTATTGTTGGTATTTGTTACAACACCTTTATATAATAAAACGGATGTAGTTGTCATTTTAATTTATTTTTCAAAACTAAAGATTAAGTAGGGATTTCACACTGCCCCTCTGAATACCTTCAAAATATCTTTAAATGAAAATGGCATATAGCAAGTATATCCTGACTAATTTTGAAATTTCTGTATTTGAAATTACTGATAAAATCCCAGGTAAATTGTTTAAACTTCTTAAAGACACCAGGTGTTTCATTAAGGTTAGTTTTCAGAGATAATTACTGTTTGGATAATTGAGAAAAGTAATGCTAACCTATTTAGTACACATATGTTTGAGTTTTTAAAGAGAAAGTCAAAATATGATTGCACAGTTAGACAAAATTTGTATTTGATCACTTTATATTCGTAACCCAAGAAGCACAATATTTGAACATGTGTTTTGGAGAGAGTTTATAGACAAGACTCTATTGCCACCAAATTAAAGAATTACTCAGGGTTTAAAAATATTCACTGTTTTACTTTACCCGGAGATTTTTCTGAAGGCTTTCAAGTGTATTACTCACCTGTGCATCTTTTTTTGGTTATTCTCAAATGGGTTCAGATACTACTTCTAAACCAGTGACTATTTCTTTTCCCCTGGTCATGCTTAGTCATAGCTTCTAGGATCCTTATATATGTAATCATATCCTAGGGACTTCTTGTTTTCAAAAAGAGGCCCGGACATGTCTTCTTCACTGTCCTATCTTCTTCCTGGGTGTTCTCAATATTGCAGGTGGCAGCACTGTCCCCTGGGGAGCTTTGGCCACCGGGGAGATATTTCTGGTTGTCGAAACTGGGAGGCGGGGATGCTCCAAGCACTTAGTGAGGACAGGCCTGGAAGGTGTTAAATGTCCTACACCTCTTAGCAAAGATCCGTACTTCCCCCCCAAAAAGAGAACGATCAGTTCCCCAACAGCATACTCTCGATATTACAATAATCTATCCTATTCTAAATGATTCTAAATGCCATTTAAAATGATTACTGCAGTGCATTGTTTTAAATGTTCCTCATTTCTCCTCATGTTTATTATCTTCCCACAGTGATTGGTTCCAATTCGTATTTTCTAGAGAGTGGATCTTCCAATAACACAAAAAGAAAAAAAAAAAAACACTATAAGCAATTATCCACAAATCCATGAGTCTATTGAAAAAGTGTAATATTAAAAATACACCCTCTTGACAATCTGCTTTCTCTTTTGCTTGCGTGGAGTCCACCGCTTTCTGATCAATGTTTCCACCACTTTGTTCATTTGCTGATTAGCAGCATTACTCCAGAATATGTAAGAAGAGATTGTAGAAGTTCTTGTTCATTTTATGATTGTTTCACCCATTTGATTTTATTGCAAAATGCACAACAGTGAAAATATATTTGTATATTTGAAATAAAGGCTTAATAATATTGTGCAGTATTCATAATTATGATGATTATAATCACTTATACTATTGCTACTGTAACTCACATTCATTTTACATCTAATAAGAGTCAAGGATAGTCGTGTGAACTTTACTTACATTAACACATTTAAATTTTGTCCAGCTGAATAATGTCAGGGTTAGTGTACCTGGAGGAGGATTCGCCTGTATTTTCATTTTAGTCTCGCTTCCCTACTGATGGAAAGACAGTAAATATCCCCTAAGGGCAAGTCGGTGATAAATGCTTGATGAATTTAAACTCATTTTAGAGACTTAGAGTAGACCAAATAATTATCTGTTTATTTTCTGTGCCAATCGTCACAGGTAATGGAGCGTGTCCTAATAAACACTAGAACATTCCAGGTCCTTGACATACTTCTCCAATAACAAATGGGTGAACTTTGTTTAGTAGGTCCAGAAATCTCCACACAGCTTTCCACAGTGGTTGGACCAGTTTGCACTCCCACCAGCAGTGCAGGAGAGTTCCTTTTTCTCCACACCCTCGCCAACATTTGTTGTTGCTAGTTTTTTTTTAATATGTGCCATTCTCACTGGTGTAAGATGGTATCTCATGGTAGTTTTGATTTGCATTTCCCTGATGACAAGTGATGTTGAACATTTTTTTCATATGCCTGTTGGCCATTTGCATTTCCTCTTCAGAGAAGTTTCTTTTTAGCTCTTCTGCCCATTTTTTGACTGGATTATTTTCTTTGTTGTTGTTGAGTCTCATCAGCTCTTTGCAGATTTTTGTGATCAGTCCTTTATCATTAGTGTTGGGTGCAAAAATTTTCTCCCAGTCGGTGGGGTTTCTCTTTGTTTTTGTTATTGTCTCTTTTGCTGTGCAGAAGCTCTTTAATTTGATGTAGTCCCAGCTGTTTATCTTTGCCTTCACTATCACTGCTTTGGGTGATGTGTCTGTAAAGATGTCTTAAGGACACAGAAACATCCATTCCAAAGAGCACCTGCACCCCTATGTTTATAGCAGCACTATTTACAATAGCTAAGCTTTGGAAACAGCCCAAATGCCCAAAAATAGATGACTGGATCAAGAAGATGTGGTCCATGTACACCATGGAATATTACTCAGCATTCAAAAAAGATAAACACATGCCATTTGCAGCAACATGGATGGCGCTGGAAGGGATCATGCTCAGCGAAATAAGCCAGAAAGAAAAAGAAAAATACCGGATGGTCTCACTCATAGCAGGAATCTAGAAAACTTAAATAAGGGACCAGGAAAATGAATAACTATAAGAGAGTGAAAATCAAAATCAACAAAAAACTATGAACCAGAGGCACTTTTTGGGGGGTGGGGAGCGGGAGGAGAGGGATTGGGGTCAGAATGGGGGGGTTGCCATTGTATGGGGAATATAAAAATAAAATTAATTATTAAAAAAAGAAAAAAGTGGCAAATACCACAGGATTCCTGAAAAAAAAAAAGAATCAGTACATAATAAATGTGTGAATTTATTTCTAAAAAAAAAAAAAATGGGTGAACTTTTGAAGTGATGATTTTATACTTACCAGTTTAAGAATAACTATAAATAAGGCTAAAAATCAGCTGTTGTGGGTAAGGCCACACCGAGTTGCTGTGAGATTAGTTTTGAAAAATTTATTAAAAATAAATGTTATCCATCCAAAGGCTCATCACAACCAGGTAGTGCCCTATATGTGTATCCATCAATCTTTCTATCTATCATCTAAATACCTGCCTCTACCACCTCTCTCTATATCTCTCTATCCTCATCAACACTGATAAAAACAAATGAAACACTGGAAAATGTTTTATTACCACTCAAAAGTATTTATTTTAATGCCTGATCTCTTTTTCTGGCAAAGTGGAATGGCCCAAACAAGCACTTGGTGTTATCATTTCTGGGAAGAAGAGTCAGATGCCATTTCTCTTTGCTTGTTAAAAGGAGAGATTCCATCAACAATTTCTTATTATCATCCACCATCTGTGTGATGGCTTCGCATAATGACTTGCATGTCATGTCGCTGATAGGCCTTATTTCTGATAAACAGAAAATAAAATTAAGCCCTCATATGAGATCCATTACAGAGGAAGCTTGGAATAAATATAGTAGAGTTAATTTTTTTCCCTTTCACAAACCTGACAAGGCAGCTGCTGGAAGGCTCACTTATGAATCTTTGTTTAGAATGAAATTCCAAATGATGAAGCTACAGCCTTTAATGACAAAATGTGCTATATGGTCAATTGGAAAGGAAGTGTTTCCCTGCTTCTGTCTGAAATCCATCAAGAATTAAAAGAATGTGAGATAATTTAGAATGATAGATAATTGTTTTGTGCCACTGAATTTTAAATCAACACCTGGGTTAGGCATGGTGAGCAGAATAGGAAGCCAAGTACATTCAAGGAAGCAGTAGCATTTGCTTTAATATTCATAAAGTTTTTAAATTGAAGCTGTACAATATGTTCTATCCCAGGTGGCACTTTAGGAAATTATGTCATATAATGGCAGATCGGCAGGTGTCTGACTATTAGAGCACCAAATGAGGTTGGACACAGGTAAGCTACTCATTTCTAAAAGAATAACAGCCTAGTGTATATTCAAATGGTATATAAAACTCTGTGACACAATTGGGAGAAACTAGGACAGTATTGCCCATCAGGATTCATTGTCATCAAATAACTTACATTGAAAATACGATTAACAAAGGGACAATATTTGCATCCATTAACACAAGTCAAAATGCACAAATCATAACTGCTAAGGACTATGAATTTTGGACATTATCTATATCCATGCAACTAATGTTGGACAGTCTATAATTTCAGATAATTCTTCCCTGCCCTTTCCAGCCCACCTCAGGGAAACTCTTTGAGCCCTTTTCTGGAATGGCACAAGTTCTTAGACAGCATCTACGTGGAATCCATCAGCATGTCCTATTCAGTGCGAAGTTTCTCTTACTTAAAATACTCTGGTTGAGCCTCCTCCTGCTGCCGCATGTCCGTATTCATCACTGATTAGCCATGTGTGGTATGCTTCTGTGACAGGATCTTGCTGTCTCTGTGGCAGCATCTTGTTGTCTTCTATTTCTCGTAATCCCTACTCTTGTAGGTGGACCGCTGGGTGATTTCTGGTCTGGGGATTTCATGAGTTAGGCTACTATGAATTTTAGGCACAAGTCATTTTTATAGATGTATGTTTTTGTTTATCTCAAGTTCATGATTAAGAGCAGAGTGAGTGATGCTTCAGTCTACCAGAAAGTGCTACCCCCACCTTTAAAATGGCAGAAAACCATTTGGAAAGCTCACCAGCAAATTCCTACCACCCTTGTTTGTACCTTGTGGTTTGTCTCCATGCATTCACAATCTAGAAATTTCAGGGTATGGATATTATAATATGTGAGCTTTGAAGACAATTTTTGTTAACATACTATTTTAGAGTTTATTCTACATGGTAACAAGAGTTACTACTTCACTCCTTTTTGTGGCTGAGTAATACAGTCCACTTCATGTACTCCAACAGTTTCTCCAGTGCTCCACAGAGGGACATTTGGGTTACTTATAGTTCTGGCTGTTGTGAGGAGGCTGCTATGAAAACAAGCATATGTGGGCAGTTGTAGGTGCTGTTTTCAGTTACTTTGTGTATTTACCTGGGAGCGCAGTTGCTAGGTTTTATGGCAGTTCTATATTTATCTTTCTTTAATGTGTAGTTTTCCTTCTAATTCTTGATTTATAGGTGTTCTTAGATGTTTGGACATACATCTTGGTCAAATAAGTTAAGTACCATGAATGTTGTATTTCTTGATTTGCCCCAAAGTTCAACTCCATGCCTGACACAGAAAATGGATAGTCAATTCTGGTTGAATAAATGAACAAAAAATCATGACTAGACCAATGGGTCTCTATGTTTAATGTTAACATTACAGTTAGTATTAAAACTAGAGCGAACACTGAACAGATCTATCCAAGCAGCAGTGAGAAAAACTCCAACCCAGCACTGCCTTTGCTCTGTGGTGTCTTCTTGCCCTGAGAGTAGCTCAGGGTGCCTTGTTTATAACTAAGTCCTTTAAGTTCTTGTTCTTCCTGTATGTTCAGGTCCGTCTATCATTGCAGACAGGTTTGGCAGTTGGGAGAATGGGCAGTTGGTGAAAGTTTCTTAATCAGATTTTGACTCAATTCATACTAGTTCACTTCCTAACCTCCAGGGCGTGTCCTATGCATATGATTACACTCAGGGACACGGTGGAGTCCTTAGCACAATAACAAGAGGAAAAGGGACTGAAGAGAGAACTGGTTTGTCATCATTCTACCCCGCCATGGGCACGTTTCACTCATGGTAAGCACCGAAAATCATGTTTAATTATTCAAAGAAGACATTGTGGGCTTCCCTCGTGGTGCAGGGCTTAAAGACACAGCGCTGTCAAGATACCCGCAGCTGCTAGAGCATGGGTTTGTTTGATCCCCGGCCAGGGAGCTACCCTCATGGCACAGCAGACCTCTCCTGTCTCGCCCGCTGCTCCCCTCAGCAGTGTGTTTCAGTGGATCCACCTCTTCTGCTCCCCACTCTGTCTCTGGTGAATTCTCTCACCCTCCGCACCTCTGGCCTATTCGCCAGTTCTTCCATGCATAAATAAATCTTAAAAAAAAGTCACTGCCAAATGAAGACGCTTGTGACAAAATAACATTATTAAAGTTATCATAATTTCCTTGGTTATAACACAAAAGATAATAAATTCTTAGCTTTAGTTTCTTTTTGATTACAAAATGTTTTAATCTTCGAAGATATACTGTATTTTATAATTGTGTGTGTGTGTCATCTACAAAATCCTCATGCAGCTACAAAATCCTCATGCCTTTTTCATAGTTACACATTGTAATGCTTGTGATGTGATTGGACTTCTTTGTAAATTTTCTTCAAATATTTCTCCAAGACCTCATGCCATTTTCTTTCTGACCTTATTGTCTCTCATGTGTAACTTCTAAATCTACCCTCATATATTTCTTCCTTTAGCCCAACTTCTCAAGCTCTTTCCAGAAATCTAACTGAACAAAAACATGAAAGAAGTTTGAAGTCTCATTGATGATTCAAACAAATATAAAGAAGAAAGAGTAGACAAAATCCAGATTGTATATATTACTATTATTTAGACTTTTCATATTAAAAAAAAATCTATTCCAGTGAACTTATTGTAACTCTAAAGCTACTTTTCTGGACCATAATCTAACTTTTGTAGGAATAAAAATAATATTTTTAAACTTACTCAAAATATAAAACTTTACTTTTAATTAATCTTTGCAATTAAATAAATGGAACATAAAATTTCACACCATAAATATATATTGTTGTAAGGAATAGAATAGATAAAAGTAAGATCATAAGAATACTGGGAAATCACATTTAGATATTGGGAAAAACAAGCAATGGCTTCAATTCTGAATATTAGCATCTCCCTGGTGCTTGACCTGAAAAGTAAATAATAGTTAACACACTTCACGATGTCTTCTCTTTACACGGGACAAACATCGCGCAGCCTCACCCTCCTCAATTCACCCTTAGGTGCCCTCATGGAAAAATCTTGCTACTAAGTGAAAGTAGTTATACTGTCCCTCTGGGGAACAGGTTGGTCATTAACCCACGGTGTCTTGAGTTTCAGGCTTCTACCTTCACAAACTGCATCCTCCTGAGAAACAGGGCTGATGGCCACAGTGTAGGCAGGTGAGGGAGTCCAGTTTCTGGGTTATTCCTCTTCGAGGCAAAGGGAAGGAGAGGAAAAGGTAGCCACCCTCTCCCTTTACTGCTAATTGGAATGAAAAGGAAGCCTTCCTTTCTCCATTTCAAATGACACCATCTTCAGGCTGCTGAATAAATCCCTTATTGTTGACATTCAACGAAGGAGGAATTCTATTCCATACTATCAAGAGGGAGTCAAGGACGTTGTAATTGATACTCAGAATAACAAGGTAACCTACTTTCACAGGAAAGGTCATGAGAATGACAAAAAAGAACTTGAAAAATAGCCTGAGATTCTCGAAACAGTGGCCACACAACCCGATGGTCTATTAGTATTGTGTGTGTGTATTTTTTAATTTTCAGTAAAAGCAATATTTCTAAGAAGTGCAACTATATTACAATTAAAATTCTAAGAAAAATAAAGAGCATATTTTGGTAGAGATTAAGAAACATGCACACTTACATTTTTTTCCCTGAAAGGGTAATAAATAGACCCATCAGCATCAGCTCAGAAAATGATTTACTTGCTATATAAATGAATCCATTGTATGTAAAAGTGAGTAAATACATAGATGAAGAGGAACAAAATATGCACAAACATGACTGCAGTCCACACCTGTAGTTTGATGCATGCCTCGTGCTCTTCAAATGCTACCATTGCTTATTCATTCATTCATTTATTTATTTATTTTTATTATAAATTTTATTTTTATATTCCCCATACAATTGTGACCCCCTTATTTTGACCCCAATCCTTCCCCTCCCCACCATGGCTTTTTTAAACTGAAATCTGAAAAAAGAAGGAGGACCCGAGCCAGAGGACATCCTCTGGATGGAAACAGCAAATGCAATCAACAAAAATCATTTTCTAGATACCTTTCTCTCTCTGTGTGCTGTCGGCGCTGTGATGAGAAAAACGATGTTGAGAATAAAATGTTCTTTATCCAAATGAAGTGGTGTTGGTTACTCTGTCAGCGGGGCTAAGCAGGGCTAAGGACAGATATGGTCGAGAGAGAGAAGGCAGGTTAGTCCGTACCGTGCAGTGTTCGTTCCTGTTCTTCTTCTGACCTCGAAGCTTCAGTGACTTTCTGGGCCAAAACCACACTCCCCTCTCTTGAGCCCCACTAGCATTTGCTGCTTAGGTCTCCAGCATGGGGCCTATGGCGCCTATGGCCCACCACGGCTGACCGTGCGTCTTCCAGCCTGGGCTGGTGTCAAATGACATTACTTCGAAGGTTAACATTTTAAAATACATATGTATAGCAGGGATTTGCTGGGACTAGAGCCAGCAACCCCACCAAGACAGAGCCCGATAAATACATGCTACCCATCAACATTGCCATGTTTTGTTCAGCTTACAGAAAACAAATGTATTTTCCAAATAAGAACATCTGAGAACAAGCGAACTTTGGACACCCCCATCAAGTACAAGCACCTGTGAGGCCCCCCACACCAAATCACCCACGCTCCACCACCACAGTCCGTGGTGCTCCCTGCCCTGGGTACCCCAGCCCCATGGTGCTTCAGTTCTGTGCTCAGGTCTCAAGGGTTGGTTTTAGAGCTTGTCTTCATCTTAGGCTCATTTCCATATTAATCGCACCAACCTCCATGTCAGCCCAATTCCAATGCCCAGCAGCAGTGTCCACACCACCCCTTCCCTCCGCAGAGCCTCTTGCTGCGCCATCACTGGTCTTGCCTCTGCGGTGCCTTTTGTGCCCATTTTTGAAAACCCCATCGACAATACAAGACGCCAGTCCCTTCCAACCGCCACCCGCGCCCCTCCCTCGGGTCCTACCTCGCAGCTGAGCTGCCCTAGATCAGGAGACAGTCCAGGTTCTTAGACGCTAGAGATATGGGGTTGTGGAGCTCCCCGACCTGGTTCTGGTCTAGTTTGGGGTTTTAACTCCCACCTGTCCCTTCCAAGCACCCTTTGCGGCGTCAGCTCGCCCCGGGGAACGTGGCTTCATAAGATGCTCAAGCATGAAATGTCGGAAGGAGGTCTTCTCCATCTGCTGCTTTTCTCTGTCTTCAATGTCCTGATTAACAGTTATTTTCACCCCAATGTGTCAGTCACCTTGAAGCCAAAGTCTACTCCGGAGTCGTCACTGGAATCCCAGTACCTAGGCAGGTGTCACATTGGGCCTACCCGGTCAAGACAGTGTCACTGAAAAGAAATAGTCTCTGAAATAATTTCTTCTTTTGAATGTACTTTAAAACATAATTGTACTTTGATTCAATTTAATATATCTTCTTAGATCACCTGTTTATTGATGCACTGGTCTTATCTCCGTAACAAATACAAAGTCTTTGACGGTGAGGGAAGTATCTTTATCTGCAAAGACCCAGGATAGACTACGGCCTGCCTTGCCTGACTGTACCGCACAGGAGTGCCTTTACCCACTCAAGGCCTGCGGTACCCCAACATCAAGGGTGTCTAGTGTGTCTTTGTTCCAACAGTTCAGGTTATGGTTAACATTTTTAGTGATAACATATTTTTTAATTAAGGCATTTACCTTGTTTATTAGACATAATGCAAATACACACTCAATAGACTACGGTATCATAAGATCATGACTTTTATATGCACTGGGAAACTAAGAAATTTGTATAATTTGCTCTATTTCCATATTCATTTTACTGCAGTGGTCTGGAACTGAACCGCAATATCTCTGAGGTGTCCTTGTACTTCATGTGGTAATAAATGCAAACAAATTTTTAAAAGAAATATCGTTGGGATTTTTCCAAGGGAAATTTATTTAACAGTTCTTGGTTTATGGAATCAGGCACAGAATCTGTTTCAACACTGTTGCTGACATGTTAGCTATACATTTTTAAAAGTGTAGTAATTAGGATTATTAATATTGAATTATGGCACAGAAGAGGATAATGAAATAAATGTTACTTTTGGTTTACAGCTCAAACAGTGAAATCAATTGAAAGGGATTAAAAAAAGTTTTTGGAGATTCTGATGCAAACTCCTCTGTCTTTCTAAGTCTCTGTAGGGTTTAAAGCACAGGTCCTTGATTATGTTGAAAATATTTTAAACCATGTGCCTTTCATTTGCCTTGATCGTTGATCCATCACTCATATTCCTCTCGTCTTCATTCCACGTAGCCCATCGTGCCTTACCGCACCAACGCGGTGGAAATACAGAGAATTAGAATTTCTGAGCTCACATAAGTGAATTGCCATACTGTGTGGTGAGTTGTATTTGTTAGAATCTTGTGCATATGTGGGAAATAATAACTATAGGTGGGGCAAAATCTCAATTCTTTAACCTGGAAATTATGCCCTCCAGTTCTCTAACTCCTGATATGCACGTTTTAACACTTACTGTGCACACATTAAATAAATAAGTGTGTGTGGACAAACCCACTTACTCTTTTTTTTTAAGATTTATTATTTTTTATGCATACAAGAACACTGGGGTTCAGGCCAGAGGTGCAGGGTGAGGTGAGAGGATTCACCAGAGACAGAGTGGAGAGCAGAACAGGCAGATCTGAAATACACTGCTGAGGGGAGCAGAGGGGAGACAGGAGAGCTCTGCTGTGTCATGTGGGTCAGCTCCCTGGCCACCAGGGATTGAACTCAGGCTGCAGTGACTGGTGATAACTTGATAGTCCAAGAGTTTAACACCTGCACCACCAGGGAGGCCCCTACCACTTTTATTTATGATATTATGCTTTTCTTATTCAAAGTAGCTGATACTCCAATTCCCCCTTAAAATTCTATGGAAGAGTCTCATGGGCAGCAGGAAGTAGCAGCGGCAACTCTGTGCAGTGCTGTGGCATGCTCCTTAATTGGAAGGTAATCAACCAAGAGTATATAATCAAAGACCTCTTCACGTGGGACGAGCTGCTGTGTTGGTTGTGAGAACCAAGGTTTCCGTCCAAAAGAAATCTCGTATCACACACTCCCTTGAGGAAGAATTGCCTGCCATGAGTTACAACTTTCCATAGTTTTATCTTCTTTAGTGTCAGTTAAAAATATATACTCTCTCTTTTTGATTTTATTAAATGATCATCATAAAAAACTTCAATAAAAATATTTTAAAAGAAAGTGTAATGGCTGAATTACGCCTGCTTGCATCTCCTTTGAACTCTTGGGTCTCCATCTGATCACCAAGGGAAAAGAGTGTAGTCTTTTTTATTACCCTTGTAAATGTAGCCAGAATCTGTGATGTGATGGGTGCATCCAATAAATAGGATAAATAAGTCAGTTAATAACAGAGCTCTTCCAGACAAGCTTAAAAAGGCCAGGCCCCTTCGCCATGCCCACAGCTAGTTCCAGATGAGGTCTAACTCCCTAAAAGGAAACAGGCCTTCCTGGAACTGGACAGTCTTTGCCCAGCACTGGGATTTGAAAATTTCAGAACTTCTACTTCGTTGTGGGCTGCTCTCTTTTAAAACAAGATCGCATCTTACAGAAATATCTCACACTTGGAGAGGGAGACACTCCAATATTTTGATTTAAGAACAACAGACACAAATGTCTGTAAGGAAGGACCCAGTTGTGCTGTTACACAATAGGGATCTGATGTCAGCTGTTATACTTCATTTACAACCGGAGTTCAAAGAACTTGCTCTTTGCAGCTTTAGCTAATTTTGATGATAATACCTGAAGCATTTTCCTGAAATGCGCAGCCAAAGAGATGGTGAATCTTCACAAAATGGGCCATCTTTTTTGTTTTATCATTTTAAAAACATAAGCACTGAGTTCAGAGGTGCAGGAGGGTGAGAGGATTCACCAGAGACAGAGCAGGGAGCAGAACGGGCAGAAGGACCGAAATACACTGCTGAGGGGAGCAGCGGGCGAGACAGGAGAGGTCTGCCACACCTTGTGGATATCTCCCTGGCCAGCTGGGAATTGAACCCGTGCTGCAGAAGCTGTGGACAGCTTCACAGTGCTGCACGCAATCTGCTGCGCCAGCAGGGGGGCCCTATTCATATTTCATAGAGAAGGACTCAGGCTTGGGATATATAGCAACAGGCTCACCACGGTACATCTAACATGATGGTCGGCATCACATAACAAGTCAGGACAGTTAGTCTCTACCCCATGTCCAGGCTATATATTCTGCTAATTCTCCAGAAGGAAATCAAGAGGGAGTGATTTCAGAGTTTTGGATTAATAATAAAAGGATTCCTGAAAGGAAGTCACAGGTATTCCTAGGAAGAAATAATCAAAGAATCTCCATGTTCCCTTATAAAGTAATATTAATCAATTAATTCAGCAATCATTTATTGAGATCAGCAATTAGCCAAGTACAGCACAAGCGGATGAAAAAGTCAAACTAATCTCAAGTTGTTCACAACCAAATCACAATACAAGAAAAACAAAAGATGATTTACAAGACAATGGATCCCCATGTGCTGTTGGATTTCTATCAAACAGTCTTGTGGACTGAATTGGAACCCCAAAAGATACACCAAAGTCCTCATTCCTGATACCTAGGAATGTGACTTTACTTGTAAAGTCATTGTAGATGTAATGGAAGTGCAATTTAAGATAGAGTCACAATGGAATAGGGTGTATTATCATCCTATAGATACATGATTCATCCTTATAAAAAGAGAAGCAGCTCCTCTCTCTCTCTCTCTCTCTCTCTCTCTCTCTCTCTGTCTGTCTCACACACACACACACACACACACACACACACACACACACAGAGCAAGAGAGAGAGAGTGGAGAGACAGAGAGAGAAAGAAGAGAATGCCATGTGAAGACCTAGATATGTAGTGAGAAGACTCCAGAGTTGGGAGTTAAGCAGCCAACAAGCCACGCATTGCCAATGACAACTGACAACACCCAAGGCTAAGAGGACATCATGGGACACATTCTCCCCTGGAGTAGTCTTTGCAGAGGACCCTTCCTATCGAACAGTCTCAACTTTTTAATGTCAAACATATTGATAGTCTCTGAAATCACTTTAGATGCCAAAAAACTTAGGATATGGATTATATTGATATCTACTGTCCAATATATTGATATCTACTGTCCAATAAATTGAATAAATTACATCATAAGTAATTCATTTAAAATAGTCGCACACCCATTTCATGATAATATAAACAATCTATAAAAAATAAGTATATTTTTTAGAAACAAATTTCGTTTGGGGAGGGCATTTTTTTCATATTTTTGCAAATCTCTTTAATAACGAACTTAATGGAAGACATCTGGATTCTCATATCAGCTTCTGCTTTTAATCTTCTTCAATATGTTTTTCTGGGTGAAGCCTTATTAAGGAAACATGGCCTCACGCAGAAAGTTGGAAGAGAGACAATTTACTTAATGGTCTTTTCAGATAATTGTAGATATTCTTTGATATACATTCAAACTCATTCAGTGGGAGTGACTTTAAGTTAGTTGTGATGTGGAATGAAATACTTTATCAATACATCTGCCCTTTATTCTATGAAATCCATTGATCTACCTGACAGTTTGAATCACTTACCTGTACATGAGTTTATAGCATCATGATTCTCTGGTACACCCAGTTAAGCTGATCTTCCAAATATTGGCAAATTTTGCCATGCAATATTGAAAAAAATGACACCTGTTAATGGCAGTAATCTCAATTAAAAATTTCCTTAGGGCCTCCCTGGTGGTGCAGGCAGTTGAGCATTGCGCTGTGAAGCTGTCTGCAGCCTCAGCCGGCTGGAGAGAATCCCACATGGCGCAGCAGACCTCTCCTGCCTCACCTGCTGCTCCCCTCAGCAGTGTATTTCAGTCAGTCTGCCTGTTCTGTTCCCTGCTCTGTCTCTGTGAATCCTCTCACCCTCCCACACATCTGGCCTGTACCCCGGTTCTTGTATAAATAAATAAGTCTTTTAAAAAATATATAAATAAATTTACAAAAAATAAAAAATTTCTTTAACGAACATTTCAAGCTCATGGAGGCCAATGCAAATTTTCCAGAATTCTAATTTTGAGTGGAAGCCCATATGTTATAATGAGTCATTAACATTCCATGTAATTATCCTGGAAGTGATGTGCTCATCTCATTGACTCTGTGAACATGAATCTGTATGAAACAGTTGGCCACGCGTCTTTCAAGTAAACACCATATTCCATGACAAAAGCTGATAGTTCAGCTTGCAACTCAAGTGTGTATACTTCCCCCAACCCACCACTGCCAGTCACTGGGAAGAAAAAAGGCTTTTGTGCTTATCCCATAAAATGCCCATTTATGTGTCAAATAATAACAGTATTAAAATGTTATATTGCCTCTGAGATAACAAGAAGAGAAAGGCAAACCTACAAGAAAGTATACATGGCACACGACTCCTTTCTGGCTGAGAAAATGGCCGACACATGGACAAACACATTTCTCAATTATTTGTTAGTTGTGTGACAGACATTTTACAAGACCTTTGGAGCCCCCAGTTTCCTTTCTGTTAAAAAATGCCCTCTAGCACTGCTATAATTCTTAAATTTCACTATTTATATGGCTCTCGACCTGTTGCCTGGTACTAATGCTTCCCATTAGTGCTTCCTCACCTCCCCACTCTGACGAGAACCGCAGCCTCCTGTCCCAGTGGTCATTGGCTTCCTAGGACTCTTGATCCTCTGGGTTCTAGGCCGTTGACATTAGACAAGATCACCTGCCCCACACCTGCATTTGCCCGTTGGAAGACCTACTGTCTTCATGTTATTCTATGGAAGGTTGCTGGTGCAGAACTGAGAAAGGCTTTTGTAAAATATTTTTGAATATTCAGATGACAAGGTACTGGAGCAAGAAGTCAAAGTTCACAAAGAAAATGTGCAAAACAAATCAGAGAGGAGAAGGCTTGAAGTAGAGGGGCCCCTCCTTCAGAGAAAGAAGAAATGAAGAATTCAGCTTAGAGGTCAATATAGGTCTGTTTGCCTGATTGGGTGGATAGACATCATGCTGTCTTTTTGCCAGCAGACAAGGGCTAAGGTGGCCGAGCTTCTTGCAGGAAATGAGTGTGCTGTGGAGCAGGAGGCCCTGGGACTCACTAAAGAGTATAAACTAAACAGTAGCCTGGAAGTGGGTCTACTAGCCAAAGGCACAGAGGTGGCGGTCTCTCACGCGTCTCTCAGAATTACCAAAATGATCGGCTGACAGAGGAGCAAGTGATCTAATATTCCAGAGGACATTGTTCTTCCTCCTTAGGTCCATGGTTGTCACATTTTGGGAGAGATTCTACAGCACAATTTCTTTGCTCTGCAATTAAAAAAACAATTCCGCTTATTTTCTTCCAGTGAGGAAAAATCTGGGAAATTCTTGCTAAAGAAAACTCCTGCTCATCCTCTCACTATGTTAAAATATTTGCATTTAGTTAAATGGTTCAGTGAGGGAAGGAGATGGCCTCAGACTCAGATGAGATATGCTTCCTGTCTTCTCGTGGAGAATGAATCTTATTAACAGGTGAAATCCCCTGTGGGGGTGAAGACACCAAGAGCTGCCTTTACACCAGACTTGGTATCTAATGACTACAAGTGTATTTTCTCTGTGCAGAGAAAGGGCTGGGAAAGTGTGAATCTTAAAATACTCTTATCTATAAAGTGTCAAAAATACAGATATGGGAGTTTCTAAGGTTTGTGATTTTTTAAAAACAACTTAACTTACTAAAGGATATTTTTTTTCCACTGTGTTCTTTCAGAAATATTTGAAAGACACATCTTCATTACCTTTGCATAATGGTGATCTCCTTAGATCAAGGGTCCCTGAAACATGATTCCATGATGATGGAAACATTTGAAATTGTATAATTTAGAAATATTTTTGTTTTTCACCCTTTCTTTTCCTGAGTTGGTGAAAGTTGTTTATGGAGTCAGGAACACAGGATTATCTTGATTTATGCCTCTCTCTTTTCCTTTCATTCTCTCTCTTCCTCTCCTTTTTTCTCTTTAATCAAATTGTTTTTTTCCATTTGAATATGAGCCAGGTGAGAAAGTTTTGCCCAGATATTCTACAAGTTCTATCAAGTGAGTTTAAGATAATTTGATTTAATTTTTATCTCACCGACCACCACATGGGCAAAATTTATCATAGTGAAAATTTATCACATTGGTTAACTGATGATTAATGTGTTTATCACATAGAGAAGCATGCATAGAAATTCATCTATGGCATTTGAATATTGGGGACATGCTATCAACAGAAGTGTGCACACCCCTGTCTTCATGTGTTTCTCCCGTAACAAACATCTCAACTTCTGCCTCCTGATCCAAAACTTGACTTCTCCCTCCTTCCCTTCCTTCAAGAATCAGTTCACCTGTTGCTTTTTCCTACCGTACTTCTCTTCCTATGTTTTAAAAGTATTCTAGAATAGTATTCTAATCTCCCCTCTAATGATAGAACATTCAGTCGATCTTATTATCAGGTTATCACTTTATTTGCATAAACATTTTTCCCAAAGAATACCAGAAACTTAAGTGAACAATACATTTCTTTGGGAATTGTGCATCCAAACAATGAAACTTCTATAAAGCATGTACTTGAAAAAAGGTCAATAATTTATAAATAATTCACTTAGGAGGAATCAATCACGTTTTACAACAGATGATGTTAGGTATTATATTCAGGGTGTGCTGTCTCCCATTGTAGAGACTTCAGCTCCATGACCTAGTCTTTGGTGACTTATAAGGACAGGATCAAAATCTCCAACCCACATGGCCACAAGATCTTTGAAAAACTTTCCAGTTGCATCAT
Source organism: Talpa europaea (assembly GCF_964194135.1). NCBI lineage: Eukaryota > Metazoa > Chordata > Mammalia > Eulipotyphla > Talpidae > Talpa > Talpa europaea. The sequence continues at coordinate 135,255,889 of NC_140072.1, forward strand.
AAATGCTGTTCTTCCCCAAAATTAATGCTTTGCTTTTTAGAAGCTATTTACAAAGGACTCCAGTCCAGATGGACACTAATTTTTTTCTGCTATAAATTTAAGTTAGAGAAGAAGATGATTCCTGGAAATGAGAGCCTTTTTAGAGTAACCTTGAGAAAAAAAAAATTGCAATGGGAGCAAAATCAGGATGAGTATCCCCATTTCTTTTTGAGATATGTGGTATACTCAAGTCAGAGACAACACTAGTGGGAGATTAGATTTTTATGAACCAGAAAAATAGTTCTGGTTTTGCTCAAGATAGGAAGTAATGAATTCAAGATTTTCAAAATTAAGGAAGCAGGTTAATTTCTCAGTTTACACATTAAGGAAGCAGGTTAATTTCTCAGTTTACACATTTCCCAGTTTAAAAACACAGATGAAAATGCCATACATTATGTCATTCTTACATGATTATCTTAAATTAATTGTCAGGCTTCTATTACTCCAGCTTAACTTGACTTTGCCTTTTGGTACTTATATGTCAATGCCAGCCTAAGGGCTTCAAGTGCAATTCTGGCTGCAAGCAAGGGTGACCTCATGATCTCTTGAGTTTCTTTTTCTACTTCTCTAGTGGAGGAGGGGGTCATCTAATTCATCTTTTATAATCACAGACTTACAGACTTTAATGAGCGCATCTGAGATGAACTTTGCTCAGTGTGAGAGCCATGATCTGGGCCAAACCTTGATTCTGGTTACACAGACCCAGTTCTGTGCCTGCCATAGCGTAAGTCACAACAGTGAAAATAACAGATGCATCTCTCTACATTAAACAAGACAGCTATTGAATGTTTAATTAAGAGCAAACTGATAATAAGGACATATTTCCAGAGATTCAATCAAGTTGCCACACATAGACATCGACTAAATAAGCCATCATAAGATAATTAAAACTTTTAAATAATTAGCTATTGTAATAAGCACAGAATTAAGCTGATTTAATATTATCTGTTTCCCTGGGGCTATATTTCCATAAGAGATAGGCTGGAGTGATATTTAGCATTGGTGAGAGTAACTTTTTATTTTATTTTTGCAAATGTTGGGAATATGAATAAGTAACCAACTTACCTAAAGATGCCAGATATTTAATCTTTAAAATCACCACTAACATACCACTGCAGAATTTAAAATGGTACTAAGTTTTGGGTTTAGGGGCAAAGAGTTTAAAAAACATCTGGAGATGCTGAAATAACCTGCATTCATTTATGTTATTTAGGTTGTAAAATCATATTCAATCTTGACCCACTCAGGAAATCTAACATAAACGTCCTGCTGATTTTGACAGTCATACAGCAAAAACACCCTCTAATGAGCATTTAATAGTCACCAAAAGTTTTGCATTAAGTACAAAGCCCTTTTGATTACTTATTCCACTAATTTAAAGTAAATGCTTTTACAGATGGCATCTGTTAGGCCGCAGAACGTGTGCTGCATTTCTATGGAGTCATCGAAAATAGATTCCAGCTTGAGGAAGAAGATTGCACCAAAAAGATCAAACATGAAACACCAAGGAAACACTTACCGCTGATACGGTGCCCGTTAAATCTCTTCATAAATACGTACTAATAGCAGAGAACAATGCCAAGGGTCTGAGCGGCCACTCCTGAGAACTACCTTGCAAATTAACACCTACGACAAACTGACGGACACAAAGCAATTGAGCTCTTCAACTACTCTCGTCTTTCTAATGTGGAAGCATCAAATAGCTCAGTCCCCTTCAAAATGTATTATAGGACACACAGGGCAAATGGCATGGAATGCTTCCAGATGGTGGAGGTGATCAGGAAAATGAGGACATATTACAAAGAAAAACAAAGAAAACCAAAGGAAGTCTCTGGACAGATACATACATAATGTCGCAGGTCTCTCTTTTTTTTTTTTTAGATTTATTTTTTATTTATATAAGAACCAGTGTACAGGCCAGAGGTGCGGAGGGTGAGAGGATTCACCAGAGACAGAGCAGGGAGCAGAACAGGCAGATGGACCGAAAGCACTGCTGAGGGGAGCAGCGGGCGAGACAGGAGAGGTCTGCAGCACTATGTGGGTAGCTCCCCGGCCACCCGGGAATTGAACCCGCCCTGCAGAGGCTGTGGACAGCTTCACAGCTCGGTGCTCAACATGCTGTGCTACTGGGGGAGGCCCATTGTTGCAGATTTCTTCTAATTAATAGTTATCATCATCAAAATCATAATCATCATCACTAGCTCCTTCTGATGTCAAATGACACTATGACAAAAGACTAATGTAAAGAATAGATGTTGGGATGATGCACTTGGACTTCATCTCTACATTGAAAGGTCACACTATCAGAAAACAGGCATTGACTCCAATATTCCTGATGCTTGAATAACTCCTTTTTCAAAGCTTTGGGAAGCTCACTAGCTTATCTCTGGCCTCGGAGAACAATATAATGTGGCTGGACCCCAATGCTCCTCTTAGACACTAAGAGCAAGACCCCATCCCACACCCCTAACAGCAGGGCCCGTGGGCTCAGAGGAGACAGAGCCAGCGGGCTCCTGATGTGCTTGTGACTTGCTCCTCCTGTTTGCGTTTGGCACTTTAAGAACTCCATTGTGATTTCAGAAGTTGAGGAAGTTCCAGTATTGGGTAAGTTCCCACACTTAATTTAATATTTAGCATGGCGATGGAAATTGAGTGATAAAATACATTCATTTGAAGACTTTCTCTTAAATCTTTGTATTTACTAAATGAATGATGCACTATCTCCTGTTTGACCTACACACAATTGAGACAGGGAAATACACACAATCTTTATTTATTTTTGTTGAAATAAGGTAATTGCACATGTTAGTATATATTTATATATAATGATTATATATTAATTCTATATTATATGCTAAATATAGTAACTGCATTTTCATACAGAGCTAGATCCTGAAAATATTTAATGTCCAATGTAATAATGTCCCTTTATGGTTATACAGGCAATTTTTCCTTCTGATATCTAACACAATGACTTAGCAAACATAGGATAGAGCTTTAAAAATGTACCTGATAAAAGTGTTTACTCTCTGGGTCCAGATACAATTCTAACTCATCCACAGGCAGTTTGGAGCTGGATACAGTTGTGGTCTGTCCACGGGGTTAATTCTGGGCTCACACCCCCTTCTTCATTCAAAAGAAATTTTCAACTCAACACGCACAGTCCTTTTCATATGTATTTCTCTAAATGGTTTGCTGGAGTGACAAGCCTTTTGATATTTCATTGTTTTTATTTATTAATAAGAGCCAGAATTGGAGAAGGTTTAAAAATAATTCTATTCGAAAGAGAAAAAAAAATATATGGTTTTAATCGCAGGAAGGACCCATATCCTGCTACCCTAAGTCATAGGGCCCCACCCTCCTTTTTTTCTCCTCTCCCTCAAGTAGCCTCAACTGACAGCCATATTCCAGAGTGTGTTTGGGTTTGGTTAGTTTTGCTCTTCCTTTGTTTAGTTTCTCTCTATCCCACATGTGTGTGAAATCATCTCCTATTTGCCTTTCTCCCTCTGGCTTATTTCACTTAGCATTGTCCTCTCCAAATCCACTGCTGCTGTCACCACTGGCAAGAGTTTATCTTTTGTACAAATGAGTAGTGTTCAGTTGTGTGCATAGACCACACCTACCTAGGAGTACTTCTGGAGGAACTTGGCATCTATTTCTATTTGCTCTTTGCCATTGATGTTTTTCAGCATCAAACCTCTGAAACCAAAGTGCCGCCATCTGCTTTATGCCTCATGAAGTATATTTGCTTACACTGTGGAATCACGTTTCATAATACGGTGCTTTTCCCAGAAAAGGAGCTAATTTGCATGGCAGCTCCTCTAGGAAACACTTAGCTGAACTTCCCATTTGCTGGGTTGTCCTGCCCAGCTGTGGGTGCCAAGCATGCCAACCAATCCATGATGTTCCAGGGGCTCATCCACCCGCCTCATGTGCTGATAAGGAAATAGATAATCTTTTGCAACTAAATTATAAGTGATATAAAAAAAAGTTAGCTATAACTCAATAGTAAATAAAAGTAATTCCATTAGATTGCAGGGAAAAATTCTAGATATGTGTATACTTCAGTAATAAGCGCCATACTATGTGTAATTTAAATAGAAGAGATTTCAAGAAGTTACTGGGAGAGACATGTTCATATTTACTTTCCATCCTGCATACAGTTCTATACTTTAAATAATAAACTGTGACTGATCAATTTTACCAAAAGCTAGGGCTGAACTATAATAATATTATCTGACCCCCGATGTAACATATTAATCCCATTTATAAGAATAGACAAAGGAAAATACAATTATAAAATATTTATCATCTTATTCATTTTTTTTTCATTTTTTTCCAGCTGTTCATTATCTTAATATTACTATTAGCACCAACTCTAAATCTACGTGTTGGATAAGACTGACATTTCTAGTTCTCTATTATGTAGAAATTTATTGCCTATGCCAAATCAGTATGAATAATTATTTTTAATTATTATATTTTAATTTATTTTTATCATCTTTCTTTACAAATAAGGTCAAACAAGATACTATGGAAACTTTTACTCAGAGCAGAAAATTTGACTTTATTGTAAAATTTAGGATGAGAAAATTTATGAAAATAATTCAAGGTTATAGAATGTGGTAACAGTGAACCATTAAACTTAATTCTTCCCTAGATTTTGGGAGAAAACAAGTTGATAAATCTGACTGCCTGCTAATAGAACACAAACGAGTTATAAAAAAGCAAGTCTGTATCTGTCCCCGAGCTCAAGGAGGCGACTGTCCATGCTGCCCCATTATCTGCCCTTCCAGCCACCACACTCTGAGTCCCTGCGTACAACTTATCATCTTTTAGGTGGCAACAGTTTGCCCATGTGCTGCCCAGTCCCCTTCCCAGACAACCCTTCTTTGATGCTTCAGGTCACCTCTGGCTCAGCCACCAGGGACGACCTTCCACTTACTAGTGGATCAAGTCCCAAATCCTCAGCTTGACATTAACCGCCCAGCACAGCCTGCCTTAACCTCCATTGAAAGTCATAGGTATTGATTTTTATAACTTAAAGATGATCGGAACTAAACCCTTCATTTCATAGAGGAAGAAAACAGAGCTCAGAAAGATTAAATCACCTGACCAAGGTCATCAGCTGGTGACAGGTAAAGAATAGGAACAAAAAGTTCCTCTAATACTGTTTGTTCTAACTTCTAATCTTTCCCCCATGGGGAAAACCATTAACACCATTTTCTATTCACTCAGGTAGTGCATTCACCTGGGTCCCAAAATCTTCTAAGTATGGTATCTTTATGCTTTATATTTATATTATTGACAAAATGTGAAAACTTAACATAAAATTGTTGAAGATAACAATATTGATATTTTGCATTTAGTAACTAACAATAGTGCAAATTTTAAAATCATTTTTATAATGTTTCATCCCTTCCAGGTGTTTTAGAAAATTTCAGTGTCCGACTGAAATTTACAAGCCATGTTGACAGCTTTTTCTGAAATCCGATGATTTATTATCATTATATCTACTTACTACAACATGCTGCCCTTTTCTTCTACCCTGATTGCCTTTTTCCCTTTCTTTACTATTTCCTTTTAAATGTGTCATTTAAAAAAAATATATATACCTAGTGATATTCTAGAAAGGATTCCAAGACTCATGTGAAGTCATGGAGAGAAATGAAATAGAATGAGTTAAAAATAAGGATCCAAAAAAAAAAAAAAAAAAAGTGAAAAGGGACCAAGTAATGGAACAAATAAAAGTAAGAATATACAAATCTAGTGGCTGATATGAGAACAGGTGGTAGAACACAAATCGATCTCATTTGTATCAAGTAATGTGAAGAGAGGGCATATCAGTTAATCAATTTCATTACAAAAGTATTTGTGTTTAAATTAACGAGACATCATAGCTGTTCTGGGAAGTTCTGCTAATAAGATCATTAGAGTTCTTCCTACAAAAGATATTCTACCACATAGTAAATTTGATCTTTGAGAACATATTTATTTATGCAGGTTTATTATGTATAAATCATACATCTTAATGGATGTTCTCACAATATAAAGATAAATAAATTATTCAAGGATGTCTGGTTTTAGCTGTGAGATATAGAAGCAGAAAAGAGTGTCACTCTTAACCTTACAACATGAAAAAAAATCTAAAAAAAATTTAAATTCAAAAGTTCCCTAAAAGTATCAGACAATTAAAGTTGTAGAGTACACGTCCAATTCAAGACCCAGAGAGAGAGAGAGAGAGAGAGAAAGAGAGAGAAACAAAGAACATAAAACATAAGACCCAAAAATTTCGTTATAGATGTCCCAGAATGCCACACAATTTGGCAAAATTAAAAAAAAAAATAAAAGACGAACTACTAAAAGTAATGTGAGTTCAGTTGAAAATTTAGATATTTGGGGTTATGTTAATATTTAAAACTGAAATATATGACAAAAATGCCGCCACAGTGGGTGAGTGTAGCTGGGAATGTGCTGTTATAAGGCTTCCAAAGCTGCATGTCTCATTTCATAGCTTTACGTGAATTTAGGTTCAGATCACTTGAACAATCTATATTGTAAGCCCCAGGACAACCACCGGTGTAGGCTTTTTTAAGTATTAAAAACAGACAAGAGAGAAGATTAAACTGGGTTTATAGAAAAATCTTGATTAATAACAGAAAAGTCAGAATAAATAGGGAACAAGGAAATAAAGACCAATAAGAAACAACTAGCAAGAAGGTAGAATTCAATCTAACTCTACCGAGAGTCACCTTATATATGAAGGGCTTAACGGCACCAGTTAAGTCCAGAAATTGCAAGATCAGAAGAGACGAACGGAACAAATCTGACAAAACAGTCACATGTAGTGTGACAACTTGACACTATGAAATGGCTGATCTTGATAATTTTCCTTATATTCTAAATTTTAAACCATATAATTTTTCCTTATATTCCAAATTTTGATACTTCAAATAAATGTATAAATTCACTTATTTCCCAAAACAATTTTTGGCCACATCACATTTCAATTTGGTCCCGAAAAATTTAATGTCTCTGAAAAGTTTGGATGATCCTAGAAGTGTGGACACAAGCCAGAGTTGAACATGACAGATGAATTCAATCATTTTGATGACTCCTTTGAAATTGCTCTCCTAGGTACCCATTCAAAGAACACAAAAACCCTAACTCAAAAGGAACCCTGCACTCCTGTGTTTCTAGCAGCACTAGCTACTATGCCCAAGATATGGAAACAACCTAAATGCCCCAGAACATATGAATGGGTCAAGAAGATTTGGTATACATACTCAAAGGAATATTACTCAGAAATCAAAAAAGAAAAATGCATGCCATTTGTGGCAACATGGGTGGAACTAGAAGGAATTATTCTAAGTGAAGTGAGCCAGAAAGAGAAAGACAAATACCTGCTGGTTTCACTTAAAGATGGAATCAAGAAACCAAATAAAGGATCAGACTTAGATCCTTGGAATCAGACAATAGACCTGAGACATTCAGGAGGAGGGGAGTGTGAAGAAGAGGGGACTGTGTAAGACAGTGGGGGCGGATGGCACAATGGACTGCGGTGGAGGACTGTGGGCATTTTGGTGGTAGGAAAACTCCGGTGACTGCACCTGAGGGAAGAAATCCTATATTGTGAAAAAATAAACAAAAGATGTTAAAAAATAAAAATAAATAACTAAAATAAAATGTCTAGGTCACTATTAGTATATTTGAAAAAAAATGGCCCTCTAAAGTTTTGCCAATTGATGACTGCATTTTCATGCATAATGTGAAACACACATTGATTATATATATATATATATATATATATATAGTCTGGTTTTGTTGTTATTATATTGAACAGATTTCTTTTAGGAGCCAAGAGTGGGTTAACTGTAAATATCAGTAGAAATTAAACTTCTATAGGGCCTTTTCACACACAGCTTGTGCATTGTGGTAGAAGAAAAAATTATGAATAAAGCTAGAACGTAACTATCATACAATTAAAGCCAACAATAACGACCAAATGTACTTTCTTTATTGGACAAAGGGGGGAAATACTACATTTTCCCAAGATAATTTTACTCCAGAGGGTTTTTATTCTCCCTGCTCCATGAAGAAACGTAGATATCAGCCAAAGAAAACTAAATTTCTGGGTATGTTATTAAGTATCATTGTCATGATATACTTTTCTCCATCTTATAATTACCTTTCTTGCTCTACTCTGGGCAATCAAATCAAATCAGAATTGAAAGCACCAATTCAATTCTGCCATCCCAGACCATTGTATGGGGTTGTTCCTATTGCGAATCAAAATTCTAGGCAGTCTGTAAATGATAGGAACTTAAATTATTGCAGTCCCAATTACTGAGGAAATAACCTTGTACTGGTAAGTAGAGTGAAGTAGGGTGGTTAGAAGAAATTGAAATACTACTATTAAAGTGCATGGAACCCAGAAGCCACCAACTGAACCAAGCAGAGAAGGGAGAAAATATTCCTTTAATTTTATTTGTTCATTTGGTTTACATTTTTCTTTCATCTTGAGAAGGAATTATCAGATTTCATCATCAGTGACACAATTTCACTAAGCCCGCCAGAACAAGCACTTATTAAGCATTTAATGTTTGTGGCAAGTTCTGATGATGAGATGGGCTGGACCAAAATGTCCTGTGCAGCCCAGACTGAAATACTGAAAGCGGAAAGACATAAAAGTCATTGTTAATCAGCACGAGACATGTTCTAGTAAAGAATGGAATAAGGCACTAGGGAAATAAGAAAGAAGATTCACCTTGGGAGACAATGGGATGTCAGTGGAGAGAGAATTCTTTGGAGAAGCAATAGGAGTGTGTTAAGCAAAAGGGTTGGGGCCAGTTCTTCCTCCGGAGAGGGGGCATCTTCCCAGAGATCCCAGGGAAGGAAGCAGGGCAAGTTCTGAGGTCTCAAGTCACCCAGAACAGAGCCAAGGGAAGGTGGGTGAAAGGCATCAGCAAGGTGATTAAAATTGGCTATAGAAAAAAAACACACACAAAAAAAAGCCTGTTCTTTATAATTTAAGACTTAAAGGAGGAAATATTAAGGCGACATAAGTTGAAGCAAAATAAAAATGTTGACATAAGGACTGTTAGTGGGACTAGTTCTCCGAATGTGGCAGCTTCATGGGTCAGGAGGAGCCCAGGGCAGGAGATTCCAAACTCAGACAGGAGGAATTCTCACTTCACATGGGCTCTTGTTGTGACTCACTCATTTTATGTTCTATTGCTACGCCACTGCCTTCAGAAATAGCTGTGTTGCTTGGTGCTGTGTTAGTCTTTTGTTTTGTGCATCCCACCCTGGATGCAATGTTTAGTTTGAGCAAACATAGGTCTTCATTTGTTTTGTGGCACAACCTCCTTAGAGCTTGGACCCTGGATTCATTCATGCAACCCCTCACTCACTTAGAGGTTGGTAATGCATGTATTTTATTTTCTAATGAACAACCCTTTATTAGACTTACATCAGAAGTATTCATGAAGAGAGTAAATGTGTCAAACCTGCTTCCAGTTTATTCAGAAAAAAAAACACTTAGGTTGCGTATCTAATTTCATGTGTTACTATTGATGAACATCACACAGTTCATCCTTTTCTGAAAACTATTCATAGAGTAGAGATTTCCTTTGCTGGGTAGTTAGGAAGTTTGAGGAAATGTTGAATACCCAAGATAGATTCTTTCTGATCCTTCACGTGAAGAGATCAGTCTCAGGAATAGTATATAGAGGAGGAGAGCACAAGACGAATCATTTCATTCCCACCCCAATGCTGAGCCTTTGATCTTTTGTATAACTTCCAGCAGAAGTCATGCAATTAGATTGAAATTAGGCATCAAGTCACTGATAAAAGATGATAGCCACTCTGTTCAAACATAATAACCTACTTAATGGAACTGCACAGAAACACGATATATGATAAAAACGTAGAAGATGATTTTGTAAATGAATTGTCACAGTCTATAAGGTCTCATTATTTTAGTCCTGAGTCAACTGCACACACTTACAAGGTGACTACAAGGCCCAGGAAGCTGTACAAGCCGCACAGAGAGGGAGGCCCAATGCCCTTCAACCTGAGCATCTGAGATGGAAATAAATTAGGGGAACTGTGACCAGACTCCCCACACAGCTTAAAACAGGACACGGTATGGAGGCTGGGCAGTCTTGGTGAATGGACTCAAGCCAAACCCAAGGAAGCTTGGAAATCACTGCATGTTTCCCCACGTAAACCATCCCTTCCACTGAGTACGTGCTGAGAAGGGGAAGCAAAGGTCATCTTAGGAGAAGAACATCATGGTCACCCCCTCCTAGGGAGCGGGGTCCTCTTGCTGGGAGGAAGCTGTGCCGTGCATCTCAGCAACACAACATATTGAGGGAATTAGGGAACACACTCATATTATCAGTAGTAGCCAGTAAATCCCCGAGGGAATGGATTTATTTTAAAAAGAGAAAATTTATCTTAGGCAAAGGTAATAGCAAGGAGTATTTTACAGCCAAAGTTGTAGACACATATTACACTCAAGATTTATATGGGCTGGTGGTATAAAGAGGCTGAAGATAAACTGACATCTCTAAAGCAGCTGAAACAATTATGCGGAAGATGATAAAGATACGTGTTTGTGAGTCACTTAAAAACTCCGACAACTTTTTCAACATTTTGCCCTTGGTACCTTGGCAATTTACCAAACTAGTGACTAAACTCTGAAAGTAATGTTTTTTCTTTTTTGTTTCAGTGTGGCGGTACCTCAGGTGTTCTCCTATTACACGTTCTATAATTTCTTAAATGTCGCAGGCAAAATATAAATAACCGATGTCGCTGATGAGGTTTCTGTGCTATTTTGCCTCCTAAGCCATTTATATCAAATATCAGCTTGTTTGCTTAATGCAAGACTTTTATTATTTATTTCCACTAATATTTTAGGCACCTGAAATATTAACTAATATGGTAGCAATTTAGACAGGATTAGAGGAAAGGAAACTGTCATCCCCTTAAGTGGATTTTCCTTGAGATAAATGACATGAAAGTTAGATCACATGAATTTCTCAACTAGCAGAGTGAGCGCAGCGCTCATATGACAGATGTAATGTGCACGATTAATCTGACTGTATGGAATTTCTCTCCAATTACCAATCAGTATTAATCTCAGCAAGTTCCAAGGGCGTGCTAACCTTCCCCGGCCACTGAAGTGGTATGGAATTGGCAAGTCCATCTTTAATGTGTTTCCAGCAGCACCTACGGTGTTATTCGTTAACATCAATATTTTAAAAATGTCTTAGGATATTGCTGACCTGGCACCTTCGATGAAGAGTAAGCTGTGATAGTATAATTTCTGAAAATAAACACAATTTAGGTTTTAAACTTTCCATAAGATGCTTTAATTTACATTTCCTGAAAAATTCAGTTATCTCATCAAACTTTAAGCAGACTTCGATAGTCGGTACACTTTGCCTTTTCTCTCTCCCTGCAGTGTACTGAAAATGCCCCCTGAGCCCTTTGCAGCAGACAAGCTGGGTGGGGGGGCAGCCTGGGGGCAGCGTCCGCTGATGTTTTGCTTTCAGTCCTTGCCACATCATACCTTCTGTGTTCAGAACCACAAGACATTAAACAATAAAAATGGAGGAGTGAGGAACAAGAGATTAGAGATGGACCCACAAAGCTCTGCCGGCACCACCCCTCATCACAGCGAATCTCATGATTTTCATTATCTCCTTCGTTTTTCCAGGTCTGCACTTCAGTGTTGTGGGACACGACAGAAGTTGCACACATACACATGGGAGATTGATTTAATCCTTTCAATAGCATGCCTTGGGTTCGTTAAATGAGAGCATTATGGAGCCCAGAACTGGCATCTGAAAAGTTCTGAATCAAACCCAGACTCCATGGCTGCATCCCTGGCTGCTCCTGAGCCTTCACAGCCCAGACGCAGGTTACATTGAGAGGAAGCTCAGCAGGCAGAAGTTAAATTGAAAGTTGCTGGAATTAGAATCATCCGTTTAGTCTCTTCAAATCATCTTTTGATCGATAGGACCTGAGGATTTGGCATTACCTTTGCAAGAATAATTGTTTTTGTTTTTCTTAGCACTTTCTTTTTTGCATGGCTAAGGGAATACAGGCAGATGGATTGGAAAAGGAAGAGCCAAAAGCTTGACCTCCGTCCGCCTTCCCCCCTCGCTCTTGTGCTTTGGACACCAGCCAGTCTCCTGCCCTCCGTCACCAGGATCTATGTACTTTGGGTCTTTATGATGCATTCACGGAGCTAAGAGCAGGAGGCCTAAGAATGCAATCTGTCACCTTATTGTTATCGCTACTCTGTGAACACACAAGCCAAGGGCGTGTACAAGCCCTTTTTGACTCCTGATCCCCCAAATTGCTCCTGACATTGACTACATTTGTCCCATTGTCAGGGACAATGGCAAGAATTTTTTGTTTGGCTCATTGTTTATTCTGAAAATATTTCTTTAATCAAAATGTATATTTTTAAGTGTCTAAAAAGTAAATATAGCAGAAACATAATTTAATCCATTGCTAATCCAGCTTGCTGTCAAATAAAAATAAAAACAACTATCAAATAAACAACAAAAAAAAATTACCCACATGTCCAAACGTCTGGTATAGAAGTACACATAATACTCTCACTGACTATCTGATGACAGCAAAATATAAATTTCTAAAACGTTGTACAATGCACTGTCACTTTAGGCAAACTCAAAATCCTTTATTTTCACCTGCTGAAAGTGATTGGCATTTCATTATATATAACTATCATAAAGTCAAATAAATAGAGTTTTTTCCTTGAAACATTATATATGTATTGACATAATGCTAGATTAATTTTTATTTTTTAAAAGATTTATTTATTTATGCACACAAGAGCTGGGGTACAGGCAGAGATGTGGTGGGGGGGGGTGAGAGGACCCACCAGAGACAGAGCGGGGAACAGAACAGGCAGACTGACTGAAATACACTGCTGAGGGGAGCAGCAGGAGAGACTGGAGAGATCCGCTGTGCCATGTGGGTAGCTCCCTGGCTGGGGATCCAACTCGTGGCTCACTGACTGCTGATAGCTTCATCACACTGAGGAATTAACTCCTTGCGCCACCAAGGAGGCCCTACATTAATTTTTAAAAAGTGAGTACATTGACTCATATTTTTATTCTGTTGTTTTAATGGTCATCCCCTCTAGAAATACGCACTGTAAATCTGGTCCTCAACTTTTTCCTTTTCTTCACAAGGTGTGCTGAGTTCCTAATTGGCAATGAATGACTTTTGCTTATCTGTTGCTACATAAGAAATTATCCCCAACATTTACTATTTTAAATGGTAGAGGCAATCATATTGAAACATATGTCTACCAAATCAAAATGCCGTTTATGTTAAACTTACATACCAATACATTTCAATAAATCTGGAAAAAACAGCCATTCTTTGGCTTTAGCTGGGGGCCGAACAGGGCGGGAGAGTCCAAAATGGCCACAGCTTGGGCCTCCCCAGTGGCGCAGTGGGTTGAGTGCTGCTCTGTGATGCTGTCTGCAGCCTCTGCAGCGCATGTTCGAATCCCGGCTGGCCAGGGAGAAACCCACATGGCGCACCAGACCTTTCCTGCCTCACCCGCTGCTCCCCTCAGCAGTGTCTTTAGTCCGTCTACCTGTTCTGCTCCCCACTCTCTCTGGTGAATTCACTCACTCTTCTGCACCTCTGACCTGTACCCCAGTTCTTGTATAAATAAATAAATAAATAAATCTTAAAAAAAAACCACACAACTTAAAAAAAAAAAAAAAAAAGCTTTTTCAAAATGGCCACAGCCGCTGCCGGCTGCCTGTGAGGAGGTTGGCTGGGGCTGCCAACAGGTGAGGTGTGTCCACCTGTCCTCCACATGGCTGCTTGGGTTTCATCACAGCCTGACAATTGCCTTCCAGAGGTCACCCCAGGGTGTGAAGGCAGCAGCTACACATCCACAGCCAGTCCTAGATCTCCTCTCACTTCCCCTCTGATGTACATTATCGTGTGAAGGGCAAGGTGTAGCCAAAATCAAAAAGAGAAGAAATGGACGCCACTTCTTAATCGTGTTTCAAGGTGACCATACCAAAAATCTTTAAGATGAAAAGCATTGTGGCCAATTTGGGAAATACAATCTCTCAGAGAATCTCTCTCAAATAACTCATGGCTTACATTTTTGTAAAAAAAAAAAAAAAAGTAACCAAAGATCAATATATTTTGCAGTTTGTTTTATTTAATGGTATGAAAGCTTGTGTTTTCGGGAAAGATAAGATGTGTGAAATAATTGGATCCCTAGTTCCAACCTTCTGAGATTTCCTCATGAGATCCACGGGCAGTTACAAAAGCTTTTCTGCTAAATTCAAACATACAACTTACAAAGCTCTTCCAGGAACCAGAACTAAGAACCCAGGTGGTGGTGGGTGTCCTAGAGGAGAGAAGATACATTTGCAGGTGATTAAAAGACAGAGTTCACATGACAATCTGTTTACTGTGGTCATGTGCAGGGAGATGGACATAAATGAGCATATTTTGAGCAATTCATTTCATTTAACAGTTTACCATTTTTTCACATTATGATGTCTCTAAAGTCAGACCCATCTTATAACTGATGGCCCTCTCAATTCTGCGACATTGCTGAGTTTGACTGCAAATGGCCAGATGTGGTTACATTCAGCTGACACACGTAGCTTTAGTTCTTACTTCATTTTACTCTTCTTGGTCAAAAGTTTGAAAAAACGCTTAAGATTTTCTCAGTAGCAAGTGCTTTGCCTACGTGAGGTAGAAAATGTTCCCTGTAGGTTGATGTGGTTATCCAAATACACTTTGAGCGACTGTCAGTCCATAAATAAGAACAAGCTTTATTATTTATTTTAATTTATTTTATTTTATTATGCATACAAGAGCTGGGGTGTAGGCCATAGGTGTGTATGGAGGGGGCGGGGCGGGAGAGAGGATTCACCAGAGACAGAGTGGGGAACAGAACAAGCAGATCTACTGAAATACACTGCTGAGGGGAGCAGAGGGCAGGACAGGAGAGGTCTGCTGGGCCATGTGGGTAGCTCCCTGGCCACCAGGGATTGAGCTCATGCTGCAGTGGCTACAGATAACTTCATAGTACTGAGACTTAACCACTTGAGCCAACAGGGAGGCCCAATAAGAACAAGTTTTAAAGAAGAAAATGAGATAGAACTGCATCACCCTACATTATTCAACTTTTGCCCATTTCTACTAAGAACCTTGCTAATTATTTCCTTTTTAATTTATCACCAACTTTGTAGCTTTTCACCCTCATTACCAATAAAAAAGCAGCCTTTCTGAAAAAAAGTAAGAAGTTTTGAAAGTCTAAAATATCTTAATAGAAAGTCAGAAAACCTAATTTTCTCCAATATATAGTCCAATGTTCCATTGACAAAATATGAAGAACATATCTAGGATATAGAATTTCAATGAATACTAAATAATTAACAATAAAAGATGAGCAGGTTCTCACTGAAGAGCCCCTCAGGTGGTAAGTACTATACTTGAACTCTCTCGTTGTATTTATTTTCTCATGGGCCAGTTGAAGGATATTAAAATAATGATCAAAGGAGTTTAAGATGTAGTTCATTATTCCTTTAAAAATTACACTTTATTTTCAAAAGCTATCTAAGCTGGAAGACACAATCCATGACCAGTCCCTGTGGTCACTGTGGTAACAGGTCATAAAATGTAGGTTATTACAGGTTCAACTTTTTTAAAGATCAACTTCTGGAAGTCGCTTCAGTTACCTGGTATTTGGTGGTTTTGTGTTGTTAATTAAAGCCATATGGGCTTTTGTAGTGGCAACTGGAAAGGGTTGGGTGGCAGAGTAGTTGTGACTGACTTAACCCAAATGTGTTCTATGCATGAATAGAGCTGATTTCATGTGGTTTGACTTCAGGGTAGTGACATTCTTAATGCACAGATAAAATTACCAAGCCCATGTCAGCAAGACATATGTTTACTTTTTCTTTCTAGTGAATGGGATGGATTTCTTAGACCATATCCCCTCATCTTGTCATCCTTATGATCAATAGCATTCGGCCTGTGAGTTGCAGTTAGAGGTCTAAATTCATGACCCACAACACAAAGTTAACCAGAGCCTGTGGGGGTTGAACCGTGACCATGGGCTAGGTACGCCCTAGTCAAGAGTGTTCTCTGCAAGCTACACCTTGTTCACTCACCTAGCTGCAAGGATACTGGTAAATGCAAGGACAGATGCATTGGAATTTGGAATTATGACTTTCAATTTTTAGTGTTTCCACCTCAAGTAACAGTAGTTATTTTAACTGCAGATAGTTGTTTGACCTCTTGGGCAAAACCACCAAGATAATGATAAGTCCAGTCCCAGGCCTGGGGGTTAGACGCTTCACCACATAGGAGGATTTTCAGAATTCCACATAGTGATAGGTTTATACAGTGTGGAGTTTCTAGTAATTTTTTGCACAATAGAAATAGAGAAAAAGTATTGTAGAATGTACTATCAGCTACAATGGAATCCATTGTTTACCATATGCCAAATGAATAATTAGTATCCATAACTTTTGTGAAAGCATCATAGCATTTTAAATTCTTTATATAATTGAATAAAAATGATTTCATAGAGCCTCCCGCGGTGGCGCAGGCAGTTGAGCGCCGCGCTGTGAAGCTTTCCGCATCCTCTGCAGCGCCGGTTCGATCCCAGCTGGCCAGCAAGGGATCCACATGGCACAGCAGACCTCTCCTGTCTCACCTGCTGCTCCCCTCAGCAGTGTATTTCGTCAGTCTGCCTGTTCTGTTCCCCGCTCTGTCTCTGGTGAATCCTCTCACACCCACCCCCACACCTCTGGCCTGTGCCGCAGTTCTTATATGCATAAATAAATAAATCTTTGGAAAAAAGTTTTCCTTCAGAGAACAATTGAATGTAGAAAATCGTAAAGGTATTCTTTAAAGAATGGTTGTTTGCTTCATACTTAATACATGCAAATATTATTTCCCCATGAACCAAAACAAATTTAGAATTTAGGGATTTGTGATTTTGAAGGTAGTGTCCTCCACATTATTATTATTCATCATGCGTGAATGGTATGTGTACTAGTAATTTTCAAAATTAGTCTCTTTTGCTAATACTCCTGTCTAAGTGGGCATAAAATAGCTAGATAACAAATAACAAACATTCACCGCATCCAAAGGGGAAATAGGATGGTAAATTCCAAAATTAAACCAAATCAGGGTTGTCTGCGGAGTGGTGGGGGCTGGGGAGCCTTTCACAGGAAATTCTATAGCAGTCAAAATACCACAGCAGCCAAGAGAGAGAATTCATTTCCAGGTATTCATAAGACACTGCAGGAGGGACTTTTACAATGGGCACTCTCAGCTTCAACTTTTGATCTGTGTGGTGGTGGCCAGTGAGAATAAAAACAATCCACTAATGAAGATTTTTCACTTTAAATTATAGACAAGGAATCTGCAGATACTCAGCAACTTCTTCAAATGTGCAATTAGCATGTCAAATCTGATCCATGTCATGATGAGAAGCTGACCAGCCCAGGAAGCGTCTGTGTAATAAGCTGACTGTGAGTTTCCATGGACTACAAAGGTGTTAAAATGAGATTTAAGAAACACAATTTGAGGGTCACCAGTAATATTTCATAACTGAGCCTGCAGCTAAAAAAACTTGACTTCCATCCTCCAGGGTCCAAAAATCACCCATCAGAAACCTGGAGACTGACACAGCTATATTCTAAGAGATTATAGGTGTCTATCCATGTCCTTCCTGCTAGCCCCTCAACATCAGGATGTCTCCCCAAGTAATTACATCACAACTCTTGGAACACTGAGGAATGGAAATATGACTAAGGGTTTGTATTTTACCCGGGGCAAGGGGTTCCCATCATAAATATACAAGCTGGTTTAGAGAGAAAAAACCTTTGAAGTACTAAATATAAGGATTTGAATTTTGTTTCAGATTTCAAATACTGTAGAAATTAGAAATCCTATCTTCTCTGTGTGTAGGAGATGGCTAAGGTCACTGGTGGCCAAAAGATAAGTCTGTGAGCAGTGACCAGCTCAAGAGCTCCACAGGCAGCCAGATTGTCAGAATTGCCCCAAGGAAAATCCATGTACCAGGTTGGCTAGCAAAGGCATTAAATGGTGATTTTTCCAGAACAGCAATAAAAATGAATAAAAACTGAAACTATGAGGGCAAGAAATAGATGTATTATTAAAAGTCATACATTAAAACATACAGAGGTGATTTTTGAAAGTTGGTATGTCTTAGGAACAACTTAAGAATTTGTCCTAAAATGAATACAAAATAAAAATATAGATTCAGAGGGCAGAACATTTAGAAATATGGGTAGTCTTAGAAAATAAAACGCAATACCAGAACAACTCTTCAGTTTTTGAGCCAAAAAATGACTTAATCCAAAAGAATCTCCCTGCATATTTATTGCTTACCCCCAAAGAGTAAGGGTCTGAACAAGTGTCGGTGATGTTGTAGAGAAATCAGCACCGTTGTGCTTTGCTAGTAGGGATGTAAAATATCGCAGCTGCTTTAGAAAATAGGGCAGTGTTTCTTCAAAAAGTTAAAAAGAGAAATAGTAAGTAAAAAAAAGTCTAGTGAAGCTTGAAATAACAATTTCCAACCACCTCAGGTATACCAGTTGCCTGTGGCTGCCCAAAAGCATCACCACATCCCCAGCCCAGACACAACACTCAGCTATGACCTTGACGCTTCTGTGGGGCAGGCGTCTGTCCTGATAAGGCTACCACCCCGTGCCCAGCAGAGATGTGGTCTGATCCGAACACTTGCCTGGGGAGGGTCTGTCACGCCCACCAGGCTGACTGAGCCCATCTCCTTGCAGTTCCAAGGTTAGGGGTGTTTTCTTGCTGGTTTTCGGCTGACAGGCACCCACAACTCCTGAGGTTCCCTGCAGTTCTTACCCATGGGGCTCTGCTGGCTTTGACAAAGCACCCAGGAGAGAGGGGACTTAGCAAGAGAGACTTATGCAAGTGACATGACTGAGGAGTTGCACGCTTAATCTCGCGCATCCCATCAACTTTTCTGCTGTCTCTGGGATAGAGACAAGTCACGGGCTATGTCCCATCAACAGAAATGGTCCACGGAGCCACAGGAGGTAGAGATCATGGGCACCTCCCTTAGAGTCTGTTCAGCACACGCAACACGGTGGGGACTGCAGTCTCGTTGGCTCATTCCATGTAAAAAGAATTTAAAAAATGCATCAGTTTTGCTTCTTTGATTTTCTCACAGTTCTGGGCAGCGCGGGGAGATGGTCATTTAGCCGCAGCCTAACAACTGCACAACACACTGTGCAAGTATAGACGCTGACAGACAAGAGTCAACCTTGTTCTCGCGATGACCTGAATCAGAATTTACAGCTCACCATTTCTCCCTCTATTGTATAACTGCCATTCGACATATACAATATCTCTTTCCATAAACACATGTGCTGTCTGTGGAACTTTGACTTTGTATTTGCATTTTAAAAAAGCTTTTAAAATGAGAAAGCAAGCACATGTTTATATTTATCTCTGGAAACCTTCCACTGCGGTGGCGTTTCCTCCCACTCTTAGATACCGTTTCAAGAAATATTTGACATCTTACTGCTTTAAGTGAGCTGATCTGATGGTGACATTGATTCTTTTTAAAAGCCAAATACCTTTATCAAAGAAGACACAAAATGTTGTCTTTTCCCTAGTCCCTAAAGATGTTTGCACACGAAGCTGAAAGGAGAATGTGGGCCTCCTGCAAGAGTGAAAGAAGCTCACAGTATAGCCAGTGCCATTTGTGAAACACCCTGGGCTTTGTTGTTCTGTCACAAATTCTATGTTGAGCCACTTACCCCAGTCAAGGCCTCAGACTCCTGCTGGAGTTTGGAGAGACTCCACTTCATGGCGAAAGTTGAAGAGCTTTTCCAAGACACACTTGCTTTGTCCCGGGGCCTGAAAGCCTCGCGCGCCAGCACAGAAAGCTCATTGCATCCCCTGTAAACAAGCGGCCTTGTTCTGAGGTCCTCAGGCCAGATAATCCTCATTGTGAACATATGTATATCTGGGCCCTTGGGGAGCTCTTTTTCCCCCCTTGATGCCATTTGGTATGTATTAAGGTTCTGTCTTCTTGGGCACCACTGACACTGCCCACAGTGATAGCACACTCAGAGGTGTTACATGACAGATTCAAAAATGTGAATCCATGGAGCTCAGTCACACTAAGGGGCAGAGATTCCTAGTCAATTATTTATCTATCTATCTATCTATCTATCTATCTATCTATCTATCTATCTATCTATCCATCTATCTATCTATGAGGTGCCATTGTTTTTCATCCTTGTTATTCTTTTAATGGTATAGGATTTCTCCCCTCAGAGATGGTCTCTGTTGCTCCCTCATTCCAGTAAATTCTTAGTCTGCGTTTTCAGATATTATGTGGGGAGGGACAGGCCAATTAACCTTGGAGACTTTGGTTAAAATTACAAAAATATAATAGGAAAGATAGGGAGATGGATACAATCCTGACTATAGAACAGTAGGGAGCTCACAAGTGTGCATATGTAAATGGTCTCCACCACCCCCTGTTGTGTCTGGATCCCACCTGCCTGGCGGACTCTATGCTCCCCGCACTGCATGGTGGACTTTATGCTTCCTCATGTTTGTAGCTTCAAGGCCCTGAGGTGCAAGAAGAGCAGGGTCCCTGGCCTGGAGTTTGCCCTGGCCTGGCATGGGTTTGTCTTCTGTGCTGGAACAACCAACTCTTCACTTTCTCTGTCACTCAGACCATCTCCTGAAAACCAGGACTCCCTGGGAATATCTCTGTCTCAAAGTCCTCTTTCAAACGTGTGTCCCTGATCAAGGCTCAGTGTTACTTGATTATATCTGGGAAATAAATAATGGGGCAGGAGAGGGCCGGCAGAGAAGCACAGAGCTCAGGCAGAATGCTTCCTTGAAGAGTCCCTGATCATTCAACATTCACTAAATGTCCTTATAATTCTCACTTCTGTTTTTAAAAATAGCATTGCGAGAAGTTACTCATTCCAAAGTGCTCATCACTGCAGCGATCTCTGCTGTCACTGCTGCCTTTTAAGACCCATCACAGCCTCCAAGCAGGTAGACAGCTCTGCAATCTGGTAGAAAAGGATCCAAAGTCTCTTCTGAGATATCATGCCTGGCAAAGTAACAGGACATAGTGGGTGCACAAAAAATGCTTTGAAATGAATGAAATGATCAAAAAATACTCAATGGAATGATGGAGGCATGAAGAAATTCTAATTAAATGGCAGTCACTGTGACAACTGTCAGTCAAAATGCAGGCTGAGCTCCTAAGCCACGGGCTGAAACAACTAGTTTCATCCTGGACACACCTAGGGACTGTGTCTTTTGACTTCCAGGTAACTCCCACCTTCTGATGTTAAGATTCATTCTGGATCACTGGAAGAACTGGATGTAGTGCTAAAATCACACCCTAGCTTGTGGTAGAGCTAACGGTTCAGTCAGGGCACCCCAGGAATTCCCAAGCCAGGGAAACTGGCTGTTTGAAAGCACAGGAAAAAGGTGGCTTTTTAGAAAGCGTCTCATGAAGTCAATTTATTTGATCACTGCCCCCTGAAAAAGAATTAACGTTTCAAACTTTTTTATTTCAGACACTCATGCAAAAACTCTTTCAATTGATGATGAAGAATAAACCATCTACTAAAATCTTTGCATGGCACCTGCATTGCTTGATCTGTTTCCACGGCACTGACAGCCACATGGCTGTATGGACACACCTACCCTCAGGTGAGACCTACTGGTTGCTGAGCAGAAGAAACTTGTCTTCTTTTATTTTTGTTTCTTCGCTTCCTGCGGAGTCACTGACCACAGATTGTAGTAAGTGAAAGTTGTTTTTTCAACTGATCTAAAATATACTGTGACCTAGAACTAAAATAACTACATTTTTCTAATGCAGAAGTCCATAAATGTAAAGGGGATATGGAAGATAAAATCCAACCGGGCTGTAACATTTTCTTTCAGTGGGAATTAGTCTACAGGATTCTGAAGACAGCGGAGGCATCTGATTTACTCCTGTATTTGGAACCTCACCCAAGGCTGACCATCTGGCTGCTGCTCCGTGAATTGGTTTGAACTATTTACTGATGCATTAAAATATTTATTAATCAATAATTAGAGGAATAGTTCTGTGTTCTTAGTTTGGCTGATACCTACTAGGTTTCAGCTTCTGTGTATCTTAAATTAGAGCGTAAGGTGAGAAATTTTAAAAGATCCTTGAGTTTGGCAAGATTTTATGAAATCTCACAATAATCAATTTTGGTTCCCATGAAAACTCATGACTTCAGCTCCACAAGCATCCTAGAGTCAGGAGCAAGTGAGCGGCCTTTTCTTTTTATTAAAGGAACTTGGCATCTATGCAGATGGGAACAGAAACAGTCTGGAATAATTATCACTTAATTTAAACTTAAATGAAAGTTGAATTAAGTGAAAAGTTATGAACTACTGTGCACAGGATGAGGGGAAAGTGCAGCCAAGACAGCGGCTTCCCAGCCCACAGGAGGCAGGGAGAGGCTCGCATCACTGAGCCTCCCGTGAGCTCAGAGAGCCCGGCTCTCTGTAGGCCAGGCAGCTGCTCCCCCTTAACGCTCCCCCTGGATTCTCCCACCCAGGCCCACCGCTCTCCATCACTGACTCCTCCTGGGGCCTCCACCAGGGCACAGGGCAATTCTGAGCCCTCAGAGCCCCTCAGTCTCACTCTCCACATGCAGAGAAGACACACACTCGCTTTTCCTGGGGGGGGTCGGGCACCCCTCACAACAACCAGGCCTAAAACATGTCCAGAGAACCATCAGCACAACGGGACGCACCTAGGTCTCAACACCAAGAAAATATTTCAAACCACTTCAGCATCGCCCTGCCGAAAACTTTTAATTGTCCTGTTTTCACTGCGGTGACGTGGGTTGAAGACAACATATGACATCGGGCACAGTCCACGTCTCAGGTGTGTGTTCCACAGGACACCACCCCCAAGCACCCTACACCGCTCTCCCTGCACCAGCGGGGCCCTCCCTGCCCCCTCCCTCCCCTCTCTCTGGGGGACCCTCAGCTCTGCAGGCAGATTTCTAGTCACTGGATTTTGAAGAAGACCCTCGTGCGGCCTGCAGGGACCCATCTGAGGAGCCTTCGGGCTCTGGCGTCGCAGGCACGCTCCTTCCTGCCGGCTGCAGCGCCGGCTGCACAGTTGCAGGGCGAGGTCGGCCACCCCTCTGCTCGCACAGACAATAATATGCAAGAAATTCAGCTCAGACCCGGGTTTCCCCGGCGGGAAAATCAATGCTCTTTTGGTCATGCCAACCTAGTTATTTTTCTTTAATGGTTTTGGGCGAAGGACACACAGCGGAACAATGTTCACTAGAAATTGATTAACTCGGCCTTTCAGGGCCTGCGAGCCGCTCCCAGGGCCCGGCCTGAGCACAAAGCCGCCCCAACAAAAGCGGCTCCCCCTCCTTGGTGGCTTTTGATGCTGCCTTTCAGGCCCTGAGCTCGGTGACAGCCGGGTGGCCTGTGATGGATCTGAGAACCTGGCCCGCTCCAAGCCTGCGTCTGGGTCTCTGGCGCTGCTTTGCATTCAGGTCCCCTCTGGGTGACTTCACCGCATCCCTGTTGGCCCCCAGAAACAGGGGGGCTTTGTTCTGCCTCTCTTCAGGCCGGAGGGGCTTTTCCTGGGGGTTGCTTCTTGTTCTCAAACATGAAAATGTGCGAAGCATCAAATCCCAGCTGTGAGTACTTACCTCCCTGCAGTGTTAAAAAGTTCAATATACAGAACACCTGGTTTCAAGTAAAGTGTACAGCAAGATCTACTGCGAAGAGACAGATTTAATATACCCCATGGGGCCCCGAGGCTGCTTTAAATTAAAGACACAGCACCTTTTCCCTTTTCTTTTCTTTTTTTTTTTTTAGACGAGGTTTTACTATTTTACAAATAATGAACCGATCAGCCTCATGCCCTTCAAGGGAAAGTTGCAGGAAACTGGAAAGCATGGCCGCCCCATAGAGGGAAATCCCTGACTCTCCCGGCTCTGTGGCGTGGCCGAGTCTTCTCATGACGGATCAGTGACCAAGAGCCCCCCAGACCTCAGCTCTGGGGGGCCAGTAGCTCCTTAAATGCCAGTGACTCCTGAGTGTTTATATTGTAAGTGGAGATACAAGCGGGACAATGGCCAGTTCCCTGGAGGAAGCGGCATGTCTGTCCTGTAGGAATCCCAGAGCAGGGAGGGATTATTAGTAAAGAACCATGGAATGGCCACTTTATGTGCTGTCTCTAAATCCTCCAAAATTTAACCTTGCAGATACTTTTAGACAGAAAAAGTATATATGAAAAAATATCAGGCGGGGCAGGAAGAGGAGAGTAGGAGGCGTTTTGATAGGACTTTTGTGAGTTGATAGTGGTTGAAAGACCTTCAGTATTTTATTCTTTTTCTAAATTTCCCATTTCCAGGGGAAACAAGTGAGCAAAATGGTTGTCCCTAGCAAGTATGGCGTGTGTGGGTGGCTGGATACTCACAGGAATCATCTCCATGCGGTACTGTCATTTTCCAAGAATGAGCCAGATGCTCCGGCAGAAAGTGTGTTTACTGTTATGGCGTCGTCGGTCCCCCTGCACCCTGCCACTCCATGCTCATCCTGCACCCTCCCCCGGCACCCTCCCCCTCCATGCTCATCCTGCACCCTCCCCATGCACCCTTGTCCCCTTCTTCATGACTGTCTCTACAAGCAAGGATTGCAAAGAACAAATACGTGAAGCCAGTTCTAGCCTCACCACCTCTGAGCAGCCACTCCTCACAGCCCAGGAAGAGGGAGATGGCCCTTATCATGTGGTGAGAGAAGAAACCACAACTAATTGAGAAGAGAGAATGAAGGTCAGCAGTCCATGCAAAATGCAAAACAAAGAAAAACTCGCATTTTGCTGTGGCACCCAGCAGGGATGAAGACTTTGGAGGAGGAGGGACAATGAAGTGATGGAAACTTAAAATTCTTTATAGCTTTAAAGAAATCCTCAAAGATTAAAATCCTAAGCTTCATTCTCTGGAGACATTTGCTGGAGAGCAGGGGTGTGGAGACACCCCAATTTTACATGGGGCTAGAAGGATGAATAGCAACCCTGAGTGTCTCATGCACACCCTTGAAGGCACACCTTGAAGGTCAAGGACAAGGTCACATCCCAAGTGGGTGGCCAGGGTTTGAAAGAGGCAGAGCAATCCCAGCACTGGAGACTGAGGTGGCATCTCAGATACCAGCCATCATTGGCAAGAATCGCTGGCTCATGGAATTAGGAGAAAACTATTGCAGAAGCCAGAGGAATAACATGCATTACTGACTCCATGCCAGTCACTGATTTATGCACTTTAAATATATTAAATAATTTAATACAATGATGAATGCTATGGAATAAGTACTGTTGTTATCATAATTATTTTATATATGCAAAATGTAAGGCATGATGAGGTCTATTACTTGTCCAGAGTGTCCGAGACAGCAGGAAGATCCTGAAAGATGGATACAGACCTATCCTTTTGAGGCCCCTCCCAGCAGAAGGAAATGTGACTGGAGGGTGCAAGTGGAGTAGAGGAATAAGTCTGATTTTACTTTAGATTGCAAGAGTTTGCTGCCATCAACCGACATTTTGACACATCAACATAGTTATTAACTATCATTTATCTATGTCTAATTTCCTATTATTTTCAACCTCTACATTTCTTGCATTTCTTGTACTACCCAAACCAGCGCTGACCTCAGAGTAAACATTTTAAAATGAACTCAGAACATCAAGGAACTTATTATTTTTCTGTTTTGCCAGATATCTAAATGGATGGTTATAATTATAATATTCAAAATCATTGAAATGTGGGACATTTCCTAGCATTTTCTAAACACAGGCCAGAGGGGAGAGAGGGGAAGCAAGGTGGAGAGGTGCTTCTTATATTTCCAGTCCTTGTGATGAGCATCTTCGCATGGGTGGATTTCCTTTTCTCCACTTCACCATCTCACCCTCTTAGTTCATACAGAAGGCCACAGGGCTTTGCTTTATTTTAAATATAGGCCATCTACACATTCCCAAGTATAACAAGAATCCTTAAAAGATGATCATTTAGTCAACTCCTTTCTCTACAAGAGACATTACAGCCAAACTACACAGAAGTGACTCATAGCTAATTCTGGAGAAAACACATTCCTTAATAGCTTGATTTGATCTGGAGAAAGTGCACAAAATTGATATCTGGGAAGAATGTATTTTAGAATCAGTGTGGCACCCTGGCAGCCCATTCACACACTCTGCAGGCCCCGAGACACCTCCCTAAGCTGCCGAAATCACAAATTGGATTATGCCATAGTTGTCATTTAAACTCGCAGGGAAAATAGTCTGATAAATGTCAGCCTGCCACTGGGCCGCTTAATTGTTTTGTTTTGCCATGGGCCAACAGGATAAGGTACAATTTATTCAATATAGCGTCATGGACAAACAAATATTTAACAAATGCTGATTAAAATCCTTTCCCAGATAGCAATACAACTCCAGTATCTGTGACAGCTCACACCACATACACAGCCTGCATGGAGAGCTGAATTTGAAGAAAGATGCGTCTTGGATTTGAGCTCATGAATGCTCAAATTGCACTTAAATCAATGCATCGCATTAAAAAAAATTAAGAAGGAAAAATCAGAATGTAGTTGGTTAGTATTTCTTTATATGATGAAGAAATTCAGTGGCTTGTAAATGATTTCACTAGAGGCAGACTGGGTGAGGAGATCCAGGCAGAAGGTGTTTTTGGCTGCCATGCGCTCAGGAAGTCATCTATAAGAAATCCTGGTGAAGTGAGAACGGCACATATTAAAAAAACTAGCAACAACAAATGTTGGCGAGGGTGTGGAGAAAAAGGAACTCTTCTGCACTGTTGGTGGGAGTGCAAACTGGTCCAACCACTCTGGAGAGCTGTGTGGAGATTTCTGGACCTACTAAACATAGAGCTTCCATAGGATCCAGCGATTCCACTCCTAGGTATTTACCCAAAGGACACAGAAACATCCATTCCAAAGAGCACCTGCACCCCTATGTTTATAGCACACTGTTTACAATAGCTAAGCTTTGGAAACAGCCCAAATGCCCAAAAATAGATGACTGGATCAAGAAGATGTGGTCCATATACACCATGGAATATTACTCAGCATTCAAAAAAGATAAACACATGCAATTTGCAGCAATATGGATGGCGCTGGAAGGGATCATGCTCAGCGAAATAAGCCAGAAAGAAAAAGAAAAATACCGGATGGTCTCACTCATAGCAGGAATCTAGAAAACTTAAATAGGGGCCCAGGAAAAAGAATAACTATAAGAAAGTGAAAATCAAAATCAACAAACAGCTATGAACCAGAGACTCTCTATGGGAAGTGGGGGGTGGGGAGGGGGAGGGATTGGGGTCAAAATAAGGGGGTTGCAATTGTACGGGGAATATAAAAATAAAAATTAAATTAAAAAAAAAAAGAAATCCTGGTGAGAGATCTAGATCGCTAATACCTGTCAGAAGTCGCGGGAAGCAGTGGATGTTGGAGTGGAGCAGGGTGGTCCTGGGGGTACACTTGGCAATCATGGGGATCTTTAAAATGTGTCCTAAACTTTAGCCAAAGTGGTGAACCCTTAACGATCCATCATCTCTAGCCACTGACCACCAGCCGCCCTGCTGGGAGGGGCGCACGCCGGGACAGGAGCTCCCGAGGCCGATGGAGAGGGTCGTCGGCCCGATCCTGAAGGTCATGCCACGGCGCGTGGGCTGGCGGGTGCCCGTGGGGGGGGGGGTGCGGGCTGAGCCCCACGAGTCCCCGCCGCACCTCTAAGTCACCTTACAAAGGTCATGTGCACCCGATGACATATCTAACCCCCAGGACACTCACCCCTGCTCCACTCAATCTCCTCAGCCGACAGATCGCTCCAGAGGGCGCGCGAGCCGGGGTCCTCTGCGGGTCGTGGCGGCACCGCTGGCCGAGGCGGACACGCGCTCGCCCTTTCCCTCGGCAGCCCTCGCCTCTCTGGCTGACACGAGCCACTTTTTGACCTGCCACTGTGTGTCCCGGCTCGCGCATCCTGCACCATTTCGCGTGTTTCTGCGCCCTCGCGCGGGGAGGCGCAGGCCGCGGCGCGCACCAGCGGGCCAGGCTTCCTTCCGATGATTCCAGTTTGGGGTTCAGGTCGGCTTCCCCAGAAACCACTCAAACACTTCACCGGCCCCTGACTGTGGTGAGCATAGATAGCACCTGTGATCTCCGCGGAGCCCGCCACGGGACGTCCGCAGCTCATCGAGGCCGCTTTCCAGGGTGAGCTCTCCAGGTCTCTCTTCTGCAGCGAGGGGGGCGCGTGCCCGCCGGGCTGTGAGGACAACCTGGAACAGACCGTGATAAACACAGAAGCGCAGGCTCTGCACCCCTTGCCTGTGAGGTTCTGAGGGTGAGAGGAGAGCTGGAGTTTTGGGGAACAAGTTTGCGGAAAAAAGCACTCGGGACTTCCCTTGGGGGCTGCGCTGTCCATTGGACCCGCCACACGGGTCATGCTGCAGGTCGACCCTTTGGAAGAGAAAGGCCCTCTGCAGTCTGTGCCTCTCTGGGCTGTCAGCGCGGGTGACACCTGCTCGCCACGACCAGTGGCCCCAAGCTGGTTAGGTCTCCAGGACGCAGATGTCAGGCCTACAGGAGCCATCCCTGCTTAGGAGGCTGCCCAGACGTGCAGACTCACCCCAAGGGTCCCCAGGCTCCACGGGGGCTGCTCTAGGCGCCCAGTGGCCTTACCTGAAACCTGCGAGCAGCAACAGGACAGCCCTTGAGCAAAGACCCTGGGGCTCAGAGGAGGGTTATAGGGCCTGGCAGCCCCTTCTGTTTCTGTCCTCGCGCTTTGTTGGAATCAGACTCAGTGCATTTGCAGAATATCAGCAAGTGAGAGGATATTATTATTTTTTTAAAGATTTATTTTATTTATACAAGAACCGGGGTGCAGGCCAGATGCGAGGGAGGGTGAGAGGATTCACCAGAGACAGAGCGGAAAGCAGAACAGGCAGACTGACGAAATACACTGCTGAGGGGAGCAGCGGGGGAGGCAGAGAGGTCTGCCGTGCCATGTGGGAATCTCCCCGGCCGGCCGGGAATCGAACCGGTGCTACGGAGGCCGTGGACAGCTTCACAGCGCGGCGCTCAACCGTCTGCGCCACCAGGGAGGCCTGGAAATTATTTTTTAGAGCAGCTCTAAGTGACCTGTCATCTTATTCTCCAGTGGCTACTCCTCACATTAGAGCATATAGTCTTATGATTATTTATATATTTATTTATTCACATGTGATGTGTACATAAGCCCCTGTGTTTACATGCACTTACATACATGTGGTTCTGCGCTGGAGATCAAATTCTGTGTCCTGATTTTTCACTCTTATATCACCATATTTTGGTTAATATTTGGGGTGGGGGTGTCCTGAAGGTTTCGCGCCCTTAGTGCTCATCTTCTGGAGGACACACTTTGCTCTGTCCCTACGTTGTCATTCAACCCCTCCCCTAGCTTAGGGTCCTTGTCACTCCTCAGACACTGGGTCCTCGGTGCGCACATGGGACACTGGGCTTCTGATTCCTTCTCCCACCACACATGAGAGTCTTCCCTTGATTTTGTGAACAATTATCTAGGCCCCCTTTCTTGCTCACACTCCCTCTCCTCTGGCGGGGTTCTCCACAGCCCCCTGCAGTCTTCTTTGCACGATCCTGCTTACGTTGGGGTTGACACCCTCTTCTTTGTCCCGGTGATGACGATTTCCAAGCGCCTGTGCTCCGGACCTAGTCCCCGACTTTCTGTCATCCTAAGGCGATCTTGTCCCCTGGTTGTGTTCCTTAGGTGCCCCAAGACAATGAAGACACTGCGCCTAACAGAAATTCTGTCTTCGAAAACCACGATTCAGTGGAGTCTACTGTGCATCAGGCCTGGAGAGTCTGGAGGTGCCAATCAGACGCCTCTGCCTCCCAGACCCCTCTTACCAGCCTCGGGGCTCCCTGCGGGCTGAGGACCTCTTCATCCCCCCAGGGGATAAAGAGCAAACCCTCCCAGGCTGCCCTCTCCATCCTGAGTGGCTGCCAATTTCTCTCATTTTCCAGATTTTCCTCTTCAACTTAACTTTCAGTATTTCATCATCTTTCCCCGGGATTATCGCAACAAAGTTCTGTGTCTTTTGTTCTTCCTGCTTCACTCCCATTAACATTTACCTCAGATTGGTAACAGCTATAAAAATGGTCACTCACCAACTTAAAGAAAAAAATGAGCGAAGGTAATGATGGCAAAATGACGGCAGCTTTCCAGGTGGCATAAGTGATTCACACTCCCCGTAGAGCCAGGTATAAAACACAACTAGTTGTGAGAGTTTGTGGCACTCAAAGCTGTGTACCCAGAAAGTATAAAGGCCCATCAGAAAGACTACATCTTCTTAATAGATTTATCTCAAAATATGTAGGATTCTCCTTTTTGAAGTCTAAATATATGTGCAGTTGCTCTGGGAGAAATTTTATATTAACTAAATAAAGCAAATATAAAGGTCTTGACTCTAAGACCAATTAGTGGTTGCCAAGAAGGAAGGGGGCAGGCGGAGGGCTGGTGAGTCAGGAAGGGGAGAATGGTCAGGTGAAGGTGGGGCAGGACTTTTAATGGGGACCTAAATAAAAGTATCTGTACATGGTTTCTCAATGGTGCACAACTGGAGTTTGCATTGTAGTTTACGCAATATATGTAGGGCATGTAGTCTGTGCAATGCTACTTCAATTTTTTAAAAAAGAAAACTGATGGGCCATTTGGCAGTTGACATTTTCCAGAATTCTGTGACGGCATCTCAGTTGAGTTCGCATCCCTTTGCTCTTTGAATTGCAAGATTCTTCAGTGAAAGAACAAATGGAGCATCTTTATAAAAGACTCCAAATATTGGCATATAGTGGAGCAGCCATACTTTCTAAGACTAAGTTCACCCTAGACCAGGTCTGTGGTCAGCTGTCTGTGGTCTCTACCTCAGACTCGGCCAGCTGGGTTGCGTTCTCTTGACATCTATCAGATTCCTGACAGCTCTTTACTCTCCCCACCTCCCCCAAATCAATGTACATTCCTGGCCCATCCCCTACCACCCCCTTTCTATGTGGAATATTTAACAATACTTTCTGACCACATATGAGGTAAAGTGAGCCAATAACACAGAGCTAATTGCCGATTCCTTGAAGACAATGTTAAATATTATAGACACAGAGAGTTTTATTCTGCCGTTTTGTTTGCACCCATGCAGATACTTTATATTATATGGAGAAGGCAGAATTCAAAAAACAATGAGACAGTGCGGGCTCAGCAGACACACTTGATAGTTTAGGAGGGAAGTGGGGGGTCACAGCTCTTGCCAGCTAGATTGACAAGCAGCGTCAAC
The DNA here is from genome assembly GCF_964194135.1 of Talpa europaea. Lineage (NCBI taxonomy): Eukaryota > Metazoa > Chordata > Mammalia > Eulipotyphla > Talpidae > Talpa > Talpa europaea. Next base: position 135,287,409 of record NC_140072.1, read on the forward strand.
ACATGAAGAGGAGCTTCTGAGAGGACGGTCCAAAATCCAGCAACGTTGTCCCTGTGGGTGGAGCTCCCAGAAGTTGGCACACAGTGGGCACCACCAGCTCCTGCGAGGAGGCGTGGAACCTGGTCTTTGCCACCTTGAGTGCCACTCTCGAGGCTGGGCTGTGTTCTCTGCAGGACAAATACTGCACTTTGATCAAGGTGCTCGGGGGCTTTCTCAGAAAAAGGTGATGTCAGTAATGCAGTCTCCTACTAATCCAAAGCAATTCTGGACAGAAAACATTAATTTTATGAATATAGAAATGTTCTCTATTATGCTGGGAACAGTGTGAGGGTGGTGTTGGGCAGAGCTACAGGGCGAATCCTGAAAGTAATTGACTGGACTTAAAAGAAATTCTTAATTAGAAAATAGGTTCCATTTAGATAACTTCATCTTGAAATGGATGATGATGGCCTGACTAGTAAGTGGAGTTCGCCTTTTGTGCTGCGTGTTCTCTCCTTTCCTGGAATTACAATCAGCAAAATGACTGTATTCCTGTGTATTTTCAATGGTTCGGAAAGAATTATTAGGCACTCCTTATTATAGTTCATTTACAGCTTTCACGTTGAGAATTTTATATAGATGTATCTCTATTTAAACTTATTAAATATAAAGGTTCTAGAGAAACTGCTCTAGAACCTTTTTACAGGGAAACATTAATGTCTGTATGGGTCTTTGTGGTGAATGTTGCCAGATGTTTTACTATTTTATTTTGCTGTTCTAGAGACATATTTCAGTGACTAAGAAAGACCCAGGAACATAACTTCCTTCCATCAAATGGAAACTTTCTCTGTTTTTCTTTTTCTTTCTTTTTTATTTTTGTATAACTGTTGGGGAGCACTGATGTGGAGATGCTTAGTTTTGCCTTAGATTCTCATAATGTGAAAGAGTGCTTGTGTTTCTATTTCTCCTAAGAAACCCTTTTTATTACATGTCGTGGCCTTAAATTGAAAAAAATCAATTCCACCATCAGACGAGACCATCCTGAAACACATGCATTAGAATAAGATATTAGCCTGTTGTCACACTAAATGAAGTTAGTGTTTATATTATGCAAAGAAAAAGTATGGATGGTATGAGAAGGCTTCTTAAAAATTAGATCTTTTAGGTCTGTCCTCTCAAATTAAATGGTATGAATTAATATTTTTTAAAAGACAAAAGATTCCTTTTAACCAAATAGGTTGTCAAGATGAATGATGTTCTCATTGGGAAAAAAAATTGATTAAAATGTCGCAATGAAATTTTATACAAACACGGCAAAAATTTATAGACTATTGGATTAGAAAATATGCCATATAGCACAAAGCTAGTGTGTGTTTCAGAATGTGCATGTTTACAGATGTACTATGTGCAAAAATGAAATCTGGAAGGTAAGGTATATAATAATCATTATTTCCACCAGTAAAGTTAATATCATATATTTGATAATTGTTATAAAGACAAAGCATCATTTTCCTAACAATAAAAATAACTACAAATGAATGTGTGTGTGTTTTACCCATCAAAAAACTCTAAAGTATAAAATGAACTCTTGAAATTTTGTAGAAAATTAATATAAATGCATGGTAGGAGGAATTATATCAAGTTCAACTAAAATCCAATATAGATTATTTCCCCATATTTTTCTAAATATATTTCTCTAGAAGACTATATGGTTTGGTAATTGTGGAAACTTTGATTACCAATGGTAGGTAAAAAATATTAACAGTACAAAGAAAGTCACAGTGTTAGGGCATAGCCTAGGGAGTGTACAACAGGAATAAGATTAGAAGGAAAATAAAATTAGGAGACTCACATGCATAAAGGACTTAAAGGGAAGACACCTAGGTTTGCATATACACAAAGTGATTCAGTATCACTTAAAACATTATATCACAAAAGGCATCATTATTATAAGACAGACAACTCTACTATTTAAAAATCAAAAAAATAAAAGTTGGAGACATTATTCCAATAAGAATTAAAATACTAGAAACACAGTATTTGATTAAGAACTACAAGCGCTTACTGATAATTTTCTATTTAGTTTTAGCACACAAAGTTTTCTTTATATACTGAACTTCCAAAATACAACCCAATTGTTTCCCTTCGTCAGGCTTGTGTATTAAGCGCAAGATCCCCTAGTTATGAAATAAGGTAGATCACTGTAGAGGTCCAGGGCATAAGGGCCCCACAAGCATTATAGGAACTGCATAATAGGGATCAGAACCCCTTAACAGTGCTCAGCTGGGACCCAGAGCGCAGGCAAGAGCAGAGCAGCTGTCCAGCCTCTGCAGGCTGCAGAGAAGTCAAAATAGAACAAAGGGGCCAAGAAGGTAAAGTTGGGGTCATGGCTGGGTGCAGGGACCTCTGTGGGGTCCAGGCAGGGAAGAGCCAACCTATCAAGTTGGAGTCAGCTGGGGGGAGGGGAGGAAGCACCGGCCTGGACTGGAGGACAGCAAGGCCAGCTGGAATGGTCAGTCATGCCCACCTGTACCCTTGCCACTACTCGGACCTCAACAGACTTCAGGGAACAATGCTAACCTGTGACCGCCACATTTCAATTTCCTCTTGTCTCTGCTGGACCAACTGAAACCAGGCAGGGAAGGTGATTCTAGATATTTTCCTAGGAGAGCTGGTTTCTCACTACAAAACCCCCACCTCTGAGTGTTCATTGACCTTGATACCAGCTGAAGAATCACAGCCGCTGGGATGCTAACTCCTAAATATCTTCCCCTTCCCCAGGCCACCACCCACCATGAGGATTCTGGCTCATTCTGGTGATTTTCTTGGGACAATGGGGCAGGGGAAAACTTGATGCGAATCTAGAATAGAAAAGCATCCGTCCACTGGGGCAGGTATTCTCGGGGCCCACTGGCCAGGTGGAAATCTCAGGACACCCTCCTCGATTCTCAGGAACCACGCAAGAGAAAGATCTCCAGTACACAGAAAGGGATTTCCAGCCACCAAAGTGTCCAAAGTAGCAGACGAAGCCCACCAAACACCCATAACCGCATGTGTGAGTGCAGGCACTCCTGACAGAAGACAGCACAGCACCTCACAGAATCACAAGGCAGAAGTCTTTTCCAGAGCAAGTAAATTCTGTAGCTTGTTGGGGAGGAACAGACAACTGAGTCAGTCACCAAAGTGAAGTGAACTGTATCATTGTTGATGAAAAGTAACTATGAACTGTAGTCCTCTCAAACAGGAAGCATTTTAAAATGGTACAGAACTTGATTTACTAATAGTTCTCAATGAAGCCTTAGTTTGTCACTGAAATTATGGAAAGGGTGGCATGTCAATGATTTTTCACAATTAATAAATATATGTGACCCATCAATTCCACTCCTAGGTATCTACCCAAAGGACGAAATTAGCATCACTAATTTGAGGAGATACATGTTCTCTGGTGGTCATCACAGTACTATTAACAATAGCCAAGATGGGGACACAAACAAAGTTCCAAAGGACAAACGAGTGCATTGAGAAGATGTGGTCACACATGCACAATGGAATATTACTGAGCTATAAAAAAAATGAAATCTTACCTCTGGCAACAACATGGGTAAAACTGGAGGCGATTATGCTAAGTGAAGTCAGTCAGAGGAGAAAGAAAAAGTCCAGATGATTTCATTTAAATGTGGAATATAGAGAAACAAAACAAAGAAACAGACAAAACTAATCCAAAACAAACCCTGTAAATCCAACTGCAGAATTGAGACTCCCAGAGACGGAGGGTGGATGGAGGGCAAAGCAGGGAGGGGGCGCAATGAGCTCTGGTGGACGACCCAGGGCGCCTTGGTGGCGGTGTGGTGATGGCCTGCAGAGGTGTGAATCATACCCCTGAGTCACGTACAGAGTTGGAAACCAGTGTTACTTTAAAAAAAATAAAAAATGTCACAATCTGTTTAAAATAAAAAAAAAAAAAGATGCCAGATGTTCTTTTAAGACCCAATGTCTCCAAATATTCTTGAATAATATTTACTGATTATTTACTGTCTGCTAGCTCCATATTACGTGTTTTACAAGTGAGTTCTCACACCTTCCTGTGGTAAGGATGAGAGATATCCTTTCCAGTGAAAACAGGAGCACGGGGATGTGAAGGAACTCCCTGCACTCACAAAGCTGGAAAACAGCTGGACTGGAATGGGGCAGAGTATCTCTGGCCAACGCCACTAGCCTGGGTGAGGGGGTGTCTCAGCTCAGGATCAGGGTGGAGGCAGAGTGAATCCCTTTTGCTTGCCAGCACCACGGCAGGCTGACCTGGGCATGGGAAGCGGTTCATCCAATTTCCAACTGCTCAGAGGCACCAAGATGAGTTGGGGTAGGGAGACCACCCAGGACTCGCCTCATCTCTCCTCTGAGGGTGACAGGTTTCTGGGCAGGCCGTTGTGGTTCTGCTCTTGCTCAACCCGAGCTGTGGCCATGTGAAGGGACGGGATTGCCCAGAGGGCAGCAGGCCTCACGCATTTGATTTGCATCTGGCGTGGCGTGATAACCACCGCACGGCGGGAGCTGGAGTTGCCGATCACATATAACAAGAAGGAAAACAGGTATCAAGAGCTTCCTGCCTTTGGTCCTCAGATAGCAAAGTCCTTAGTAGTTGAAGAAGCGTCAATCCGTGAAGGAGATGTCGCTGTGAGTGAGAGCCGGGATGTCAGACTCCCATGGACACACGAGAGGAGATCCCGAGATGGACAGAGCAAGGAGATGAAGAAAATGTGGCAGCTGAGCATCTCAGAGAGATGTTCCCCCTCCCTTTCCGCAATACCAGGCAGAGTGTTGGGTGAGAGGCTGAGGGAAGGGGAGGGAGAAGTGGGGGGAGAGAGGCTCAAAAGTGGAACTGGATTCCTAGGAAATCTGACTAGAATGTGCCTTTGACCTCCTCAGAGAGCACGTGGCCAGCCGTCCTCACAAGCAGGGAGTGGCCCACACCCTCAGCCAGGACACCCAGGGTCTGCTACCTGCTAGCAAAGTGAGTAGAGAGCTCAGCGGGTCCGCACCAGCTCCCCATGAGGCTGTACCACTCCAGCAAGTCTTTAGCTTGTCCGGTCCTAGGCAGCAGCAGTCCAGGTGGCAGAGCCCCTTGCCACAGAGGCTGATGGGGTCTCAGTAGGCATATGTGGCTGTTTCCATGGAAACAAGGGAGGCTTCTTTCCCTAGTTCCAGGCTCCCTTAGCTGGAGACATGGTTTCTTAGGGGCTGATCCAGTGAGTAGTTGGGCATATGTGGAGGCTCAGCCTGTCGAGCAGAGAGTGGGTGTTTTCCTCAGGAGACATTTTGTGATGTGAGAGGAAAGAAGTGTCCCCAGTATGAGGGGAAACGTGATGTCCAGAAGACCAGGGTCAGTTGGAGGCTCAGAGGAGGTTAGAATCTGAGCTCTGAGCCAGGGACTTGGCCAATGATGTCCAATATGGCAAGATGTTAAAATCTGATGAAGAACATCGAGCAACTGTGGGACATGGAAGAACTCGGCTTTCTGGTTACCCACCGCCCTCGCCTGGGAGAGGAATCCTACAGCCTGGAGGCTGGCTGCAGCCCAAGCCTAGGCTTCTGCAGAGTTGACGAGGTCGTCCTCAGGGCCACAGACTCCTGCTCGACTCTCCCATGGGAGACGAGACTAGGGAGTTCCATGGGGCTGCTTTGATAAGGACATCAATCCCATTCATGTGGGCTTACCCTGGCTGCAAGCCCTTCCTCCTCACGCCGGCACATCGGTGTTGGGGTTTCCATGCGAGGGAACACGTCCCTTCAGCTTGCAGCACCAAGACTCCCCACGGAGGGTTCCAGCCTTCAGGACTCTTGCCAAAATATGTGAATCAGTGGGAAATAGGTGATGTGCAAGGTACAGGTGAAAGGAAATTGGTAAACCAAACCCCAGCTGTTCTAAAATTCACGATAGAAGACTACAGCTCAGCCTGTGGAGGCAAAGCGGCTGTGAATGCAAATAAAAAAGGTGTTTAGAGCTACTTTGGTGAGAAACAAGGAGGAATGTGGGTGGGCCTAATGCCTTACAGAAAGGGAAACTAAATTAATATTTACTGAATAAAAAAGATGGCAAATGGAAATGATCACCAAACACCACGCCAGTGTTTTTCCTTCTGGATCAGAATGAGCCTGTGACTGCATCACGCAGTTTGTGGGAAGCAGCTCTGTGTCTGGCTCCATGTGGCTTGATTACCAGTTGCAAGTTCTTTATCTACAAAACAGACATCATAGTGTGCCGCAGACCAGCTCAGCGGTGGCGGGAGATCGAGACAATCTCAGGGTTGAGTGAGAACGAGCAAAAGGTGGTCGAAGGAATGAGGGCGGGGGACAAGAAAGAATGACACACAGACACACTCAAGGGAGAGTGAAAATCTGAGTGTAATTTGCTCAAATCATTACGCATATTTATACATTTTCAAAAGGCATTAGGTCACACAAAATCTATTTTCCCAGCATAACAATGTTTCTTGTTACCTAGGCATAGAATACAATTTTCTAGCTAATAGTTTACAAGTTGCTAAGCATATGTGGTTACATTTCCTGAAACTGATTTTTACATATATAGAAAAAGTCAGGTAAGAAAATTAATTATGGACAAGTTGCTAAGTTACTACTTATTCAGAAACAATGATTAACTGGTTAATGGTTAAACTGCTTTGTAGGTAATTCCATCAGGCTTGTTTGTAGGCAACGCTCTTAGCAGCCTTGTTTTCAAGCAAAGAAGGGGTTTTTTACTGCAGGCTTATTGCCTAGATTGGGCTTATAGGCTTGTAGGCCTTGTTTGATCTGAACGCCAAAGTTTATTATGATGAAGCCCCTCGGGGACTGCGCCTGTCTTAGGTCGTCAGGAGTCACAGACATGCGGCTGGCCAGTGCCTTCTCTAGTCTGCCCCCGATCTTACCCGTCATTGACTGTCCAGTCCAGCGCACAGGGGAAGAGGGTCTTACGTACTCTATTTGTGAGCATCCACAGTACAGCCACTCTTTATTTCATCCAATTACTGGCGAGCAATGGTGGCAACAGTGGCATTGCCAACCATGGAGGCAGGAGCTGCCACAATAGTGTCTACATTTCCCAGGGTGGATATAGGACTTAATTAATGTTTACAACACCTCTAGGATACAGAATCCAAACTCTGCCACTCACATCTGAACTCAGAATGAAGGGAAAGGCCTATGGAAGCCAAGTGCATGATGCTAACATCAGCGATAGGTCAAATAAAGGGGGAAATTGAAATCTACATCTATGTATTTTTACTTTCTAAATTTCCATTCCTTAGTCAAAAAATATAAGGAATGGAAAAGTAGTATAGCTAAATTCTAAGGTGTGTCTCCAAAACCAAAAAACAAACAAACAAACAAATAAACAAAACAACAACTGGTAGGCTGCTTCCTGGAGAGGAGATATTCTATGGCAAGTTAAGCATATTTTGGGACATCTATAATGTCAAAAATTGACCTGCAGTAGAACCATAGCAAGACCAAATAGACCTAAATAGTCCTAAATAATTTAAGAAGCAAATTACGGTCATTCAAAGGAATCTGTCACCATTAGGAAAAATATTATTATTTTAAAACATTGTTTGAAACTAAGGGAATTAAAAAAATGTGAAAATGAACACCTGGAATGATGCAAAGGCCTCTCGCACCCACGATACAGTGTGTATCTCCAAGAGCACAAGCTCTCTGCCATCCTGCTTCCACAGAGAAGGAATACAAACTGTTGCTGCTTTGCAAACCAAGTTCTTGTGAGCAAAACCGTAATGCACATTGGTTGATTGTGATTCCTTTTGTCAGTCTCATAAAATTGTTGTCAAATCTTACCTGAGCTCTCCTTTGTGAATGATGGAAACTGTTTAAAACACCTGCAACATTTCAACACCAACTCAGAGCTGTGGTGTGATAAGAAAGAAGTCCGATTGATCACCTTCAAGAAACTTCAAATGCATCCCAAGGAATGTTCCTAAAGTAGAGAAGACAGCAGAGAAGCAGGCAGACCCTGCTCTCTACGACTGCAGAGAATGGAAAATCATTAGGATAGAATTGTCACAAAGTTGTGCACTTGAAAACATGCTATTTTACATTTGCATAGCTACTCAAGTGATTAAGTATCGCCTCACCAATTTTAAGAAGCTTGTGGAATTGAAGTCAGAAATCTAAGTAAAAACACAGCTTCTTGCCTTTTCTAACCTGTGCGTTCTGTCAATTCATTTACTTCAGACTCAGTCTCATGTTCTGTAAAGTAGAGTTGGTATTTACAATCCCAAACAACCTGCTTCTGCCTAGTTAGCACATTGGCAGGGATATGCGCCTACATCAGTCATCATTTAAATAATTTTGGAAATCAGGCCAGGAGAAATACAAACAAAAGTAAACACAGAACAGAATCAGGTGTACAAACATGTCCTACTGGGTTTCTACAAACTCATGAGAAGTACCACCTTGCAGTAGCCTGACAGGTAGAGGTGGAAGTGATCTCTCATATATACAACAGGAAGATGCTGAGCCAACTGAAAATAAACATATTTTCTTGGACCCATTTGAGAGCTGAGCTCCCAGGGAAAACCCCCACACCCCCAAATCTGAGATACAGGCACATTGGCCAGATGAGTGCAGTTTACGTGGACGAGCAGCTAAAGACATAAACACACTGACAAAATCTGTCTTTGGACTACTGACGTCCATGATGATTGATATTACTGATATTGATGTGTGTGGAGATCTTGTCTGCAAGATCCCCAGTTATACCTTGTCTGCAAGATGCAATTCCTGGATAATGACATATTTGATAGACATATGTGTTCATTAAAATTTAAAATCAGAGGTTTCTCAACAAATGCTAATGTGAAGTCATTCTAATGTATAGGAAATAGGGAGCTTGCGGAAAAGGAATGCCAAGGAAGCTGCCCATTCAAATAAATAACCCATTGCCTATTTGCTCTAAGACAGGTGAGGATCTGTGTTGCAAATAGAAATGAGAATAAGGTCCCTGTCACAGTGGCTGAGAGGGCCCTGGAAGCCACAGTCACTGCAGTTTTGGCACTGCAGTGCTTTAGTAGATACATGTTTGAGAAGAACTAGAAAATTATGAGGAAAGTAGAAAATGATTCTGCAGGTAAGGGTGAAGGAAGAAGCAGCCAGTTTCCATTAATGTTGTTGGAACAATACGGGGTCTCTGGGTGAAAACAGAAGTGAGGACATTACGGCACAGGAGGAAATTATGAAAAGTCTCCCAGATGGGGATTTAAAGGCACCGCAAGAAATGTGGTGGGACTGGCCAATTCAGTCCTCAGTTTGCTCCTGAACAAATAGACAGCGATTTGAATCATGCAATATTGTTTGAACTCTGCAGGGAGCCATTCTAGAAAGTCTGAACAGGGTTGCAAGATGATCGCATTCACCTTCTAGAAGGTTTCTATGGTAGGTTTTGGGAAAATTAGTTGGAGGTTGTTAGGACTGGAGATGGAGGCCATCAGGCTAGAAAACATGAACATCTCAACCTCGAACACATGGACCATGGGAGAGGGGTGCTGAGAAGAGGGCAGTCTTGGTCTTTAAGAATGATGGCACCTCACAACAAGAAATTAAAGTTAATTAATGTATTTATTGATTTATTTCAAAGTGTATTGTTTTTCATTGAGGTAACACTGGTTTACAACACTGCATATAATTTAGGGATACAGATTCACCCCTCCTCAGATGTATGCCATCAAACCACACTCACCACCTAATCACACATGTCCCTCCACCCCAGTCCATGGGGCCCACTCCCTGGTTTGCTGCCCCCTCTTCCTTCTGGGAGCCTCAAGTCTGCAGTGAGATTTCTAGGGTTTGGTTTGGCTTGGCTTGGTCTATACTTTGTTTTGTGTCTCTGTTTTCCACACAGGAGTGTAATCATCCAGTATTTGTTTTTCTCCTGCTGATTCTACCTTAGTATCACCATCTCCAGTTCCATCCATTGTCACAAATGGTAAGACGTCATTTTATTTTTCCAGCTGAGTAGGCTCCATTGTGCTTATAGACCATGTTTCACTCCATCCATCTGCCCTTGGGTACCTTGCTGCCATAGCATGCTTGCAAATAGTACTGCAGTGAACACAGGCCTGGTGGTTTCCAAAGAGGAGCTGATTAGGAAGAAAAGATGATATTATGAGTTTGGATAACCTTAAGGTAATTCTGGGGGGCAGCTGGATAGACGTTTCCACACTGTTATCAGTGACAGAGAGTCAAAACACTGGTGTTAATAATACCATTGAAGATAATAAAGACAATTGTGTAAAGTTTTGCACTGACATTTCAAAATTGGGCACAGAAAACCGAAAGGCAAATTTTGAAGGACTCCTCAGCATGGCTGACAACTAAGTCAATGGGAGGATAAGAGAGCCTGAAAAATAAGAGAATTTTCTGTAGTAAATGACCAAAGATGACATAGGTTGTAGAAAGTCCAAGAATACATGCAGAGAAAGAAAGGTTATCTTAGAAAAAATTGAGAGTATTTCACCGCTAACATTTTATTTTAGCTAAAATTATAAAGAAATCAAAAGTGATTTATCCCATCATTTCTCTAATCCTTTGTCCTTTCAGCCTACTTTGCGTTTTCACAAGCTGGCGAATGCCAAAAAAGCAGCTGTGACATACTTCATTCTTGGATACAGTCCTTTCCATGGTGATGATACAAATTTTTACATCAAAATGCTATGATTAAAAATTCAGAAGTTCACCTCTGAACATGGAAAAGATCCTTTTAATTGAGAAGCTGGGGCAAAGCCAATGAAAAATAAATACCATCTCGTCATGTGATGAGTGGCAAGAAATCTTGTTTCCAAAGACGGTCTGAGTGGCATCGCACCTTCCACATGCTCTTATGTGTGTGACCTGGAAACCCTTCTGTGTGCTCCTTATGCAAGCTTGAATCTGGAGGGTCTGTGACTCACTTATAACCCGTACATTAGGAATGATTCTGGGTGATCCACAGAGCTCGGGCAGAGAAAGAGGCAGCTTTCTCCTAGTCCACAGGACCTCTGCTGGGAGCTTGCTGAGAAGTCTGGACTCCCTGGGGCCGCCATTCTTGAAGGAAAGCAAGTTTCCTGATGAGGTGACATGAGGGTACCTTCTCTCCAAGCCTACCCTGCCAGTGTCCCCAGCACTGGCTAAGGACCAGGGAGTGAACAATCTTTGGGGAATTCCCAACTCTTAATCCCTTAATCCTTCAGATGTCTGATCTGAACTCCACATGTGAGACAGACACACCATGCCCACCACCATTTTCTTGTCCTCACCCTCAAAATCCAACATGGTGCCAGTTGTCTATCTGACTCTCTTTCCACTCTATATTAACTTTACTTTGCCCCTGCTCCCTGGGACTGGGGACAGGTTAGTTCCATGCCCAAACATGAATGGGTTAATTTGGCTAATTCCTATGAATGTTTGAACTAAAACTCTCCTTCTTCATGGAAGTCTCTGGGATGCAGCTCTGGCTTCCCACTCCACCTTCCCCATACTCTTTTGTAAGCTATCCCACACTGGTTGTTATGTTTATCTTGCTTTTTGACTGTCATGCACCCTGTGCTATGAATCCAGGATTAATACAATGTCTCCCACATCTGGTTTAATGCTTTTTGTTGGAAGAATGGATGAAAGGACTCACAATTGGAAAACAAATTTCATTGACTTCACATTGTTTGGGTCTGTACACAAAAAACTCAAACTACAAAGGCAATTTTAATAAAATACAAAAAAAAAGTTGTCACTATATTATAAAATAATTTCAAGTGTTTACTATATAATGCATTCAAATGTACACATACAGAATTTGAAAAAAATAAAATATTCACCACCTAAGATTGAACATCTGTTTTGTTTATGTACACTATAAGATTGATTATGTAAATTCAGTTCTAAATTATAATTTTAATGGAAAAAGGATAGCATAAAAAGTCAAGTGATACTTATGTTAGAATTTCTCTACTTTTATCCATACAGCTAAAAATTATATAATAAGTGTTAATGTTTTCTTTTCCATATGAATTTTAAATTTAAAAAAATTGAAGCAAAAGTCCTTTGTATAATTAACATTTAAAAATCAATGCCTTTGGGTAATTTATCAGAAGACACTGAAACTGTAAAACTCAGTAATTGAGATTAGAAATCAAGAGGCTTTATTTCTTTACTTTTGTTCTGGTTCTGTTACAGGCAAGGTGGCTGAGGAAAATGGAAAGATTGTTTGCTTATTTTTAAGTCAGAAAGCTGCAATTAGACTCCTGATTCTGAAACTCAGTGGTAATGTAATAGCAACAATTTTATTTATTTGGGGGTCACTTTTTAGCTGTATCATCTGGTACATGATAGTGCATCATATCCTAACAGTCTGTATCAGGTTGTCAGGAGAATTAATGGGACAACAGAGGCAACAGGAAGGGCACCTGGTACGGGGCAGATGCTTCCAGAAGTGAACGAATTAGTCACGGGGCTGACACGGTACAGGGTCAATGGCTGCTATTGAAGCTCACCCCCAGACCGTTGTGGAAAATGGAAAGTAAGGAGATGTGTCCTGTTAACATCCTAAGTTTGATTAAAGCAATGATTTAACAAAGTATATGGCAGAACTTAAAAATATAAGGTGGTTTCTAATAAATAGCTTTATTAGACAATGAAAGGCAACTTAGTCTCAGAGAGTTAGGTTGATTTTTTCCCCCCTAAATAAATACTATGCACCATAATATCAGTGACAGTAACACCAGTTAATAACACCAGTTTAAAAGCTTCGAAGAGGCACCACCAGAAACTACTCTGATCATAACAAAGATTTTAGTCACTCTTTTGGCTTCCTCTTTCCATCATGTTTGCCTGACGGTGTCCTGGATTTATCCTTTGCCCAAAAGTAATTTCTTAATTTCAGCATAATTTGCCATCTGGCGAGTCTAGGAATGAAGAACAGTGCTGGTTGCAAAGCCAGCAAGCCCTGGCACCTCCACATTGAACAGTTCTTTCTCTGGATTATCTCTCACATTTCTCACAGGCCGTAGTGACTTGTTAGACAGCAGCAGGTAAGTAGGACAGGAAGGGCTGCTGACGTAAGTAAAACGTGGTTTCAAGCAATGAGGTTTCTCTGCATCTGTCACTGACTGGGAATTCTTTAATTCCTATGGATACTATTATTTGGTATATTTTGATCAGTAAACTATTATTTCACAATCTCAAATGACAGGGTTGCAAACTTCAAAAGCAATTAAATTAAGTAAATATAAGTAAAGGGGGAGGGAAGTCCCCATAGGTTGTTCATTCACCCCATCCAACCTAGAACACTTACTTTATCTAGACAGACTTCATCAAAGTGCACACGTGATCTAATATTTATGTAGTATTGTAAGCCAATGGCAAACCAATAAAAGCATATTAAAAAAAATTAGAAACCAAAAATATAAATAGTGCGGTCTAATATATGTTATATGTATACAATGGAAAGTTGTATCTGTATATCTATATCTATAAATAGCATGGTCTTATTCTGGATGCCAGATTTTGTTTTTTTCCTCCTTTCTCTCCCTCCATTCTTTTTGCTCCCAACTATTTCTAAACACTGTTGGATTTCAGAGGATGCTGCCAGCTGCATGCTTTGCTGCTGTACTAATTTGCAGACATAACTCACTAGATAATGCACCACACAGCTGTCTACCCCAGGCTGAAACGGTTTTCTGATTTCTGAACAAGAAGTAGCTACACAAATAATGGCTTTTGACCAAGGTCATTGGCAGTATGATTTTATCTACCAGGAATGACACAGAGAAGAGTTAAGATAAAATACATATTTTCAAAGATTTATTTATTTATTTATACAAGCTCTGGGTACAGTCAGAAGTGCGGGAGGATGAGATAATTCACCAGAGCCAGAGCGGGGAGCAGAGCAGGCAGAAGGACCGAAGGACACTGCTGAGGGGAGCAGCGGGCAGCAGGAGAGGTCTGCGCGCCATGTGGGACCCTCGCCAGCAGCCGGGGATCGAACCGGCGCCACAGAGGCAGCGGGTTGCGAAGCTGCAACCCAGCGCTCAACAGCTGCGCTACTGGGGAGGCCCAAGATAAATGGGTTTTTAATTTCTATTACAGGTCTAGATTTTTGTCCTATCAAGTGATGAAGAGCATGATTAAAGACTTGCTGTCCAGTATGTTACCCACATATCTTCATGTCCTATATCTCATTTCTTAATTCCCTCTTACGTTAAATCAGCTTTCTTATAAGTTGTATTAATAAATCTACTACAAAGTACATTTAAAGCTAAAAGTAATGATGGCAAATGCCACTGCTAACCTCTTACAAATAGGCCTTTATATTAACTTTTTAAAACATAACTAAATAATTCTACAAAGAGAATTCACTGGAACTTTGACACTGAACTTGAATATATATATTTCTCTAAAATGAGTAGGCTGAATCTCAAAGTGCATTTTAAATTCAGTCCATTGCATTCTCAATAGTATCTTAAATACGGGGCAATTATCGTTCTCTCTTAAATCTTCTGACTATGTGCAAAGGGAGTATTAAGCAAAATTGTAACGAGATCTCAAAATTAAAGGGCACTTTATCCCGCTCTGTAGACTAAAACCAAGATGAGATCAGCTTGCCAATCAGCATACTCTCTGGCTAGGATAATACTTTATAGAAATAAAAGAAGAAAAGGAAACAATATGTCTTCTCAAGGACTAGAAACTATGCAAATGACTTTCAACTTCACCTTTATGATAGTAACACAGAGGAAGGGCGGGGTCTTGGAAGAGCGCTGTGGGGCCCTATTGTTCCAGCTCAAGAACCAGGCTGTGTGTGAGTGAGAACTCCAGCCTGCCAGACATTTTTCTTTCACAAAAGTACAAGCAAATACTGTTTAGGACTGGGTGACTATAACTTTTCTCCAGTATCCTTTGAAATCGCAAGCATCTCTAGTGTAAAACACCCAAACCTATACATATGTGATCTTCTTTTTCTTGCCACTTTTTCCTTTATGAATTAACACAAGGACTTTTCAGTCTAAATGACATGCCTCAAACAAGACTAAGAATCAGATGGTCCTGGCCTTCTCCCATCTTGAAAATCTTTGCTCCAAGACAATATTTATATTACTTATTACATTTGCCTCCTCCTCCAACTGGCCGTTGTGCTCCAGTTTTGGGAAAAGCAAACACTGTGTCTTGTGTTTGGGGTTATATAGTGAGAGAGGGAGTCTCTACCCTCCATCCTTCACCTTTCCTGATGACTTACTGACTTACCTCTATAAGCAGTTATGTTAGTTACCTGTTTCTATTTCCTCCCCTGGACATGAATAGTGTGAGGGTGAGGAAACCAGGCTACTCACAGCTTCACCCACAGCATTCAAACCTTGCCTGACAGAGTAAATATTCAATAAATATTTGTTGCAAAAGAATAAGTTATTGTGGGCCTCCCCGGTGGCGCAGCGGTTGAGCGCTGGGTTGCGAAGCTGCCCGCGGCCTCTGCGGCGCCGGTTCGATCCCCGGCTGCTCCCCGGCCACCCGGAGGAGGGTCCCACATGGCGCGCAGACCTCTCCTGCCGCCCGCTGCTCCCCTCAGCAGTGCACTTCGGTCCTTCTGCCTGCTCTGCTCCCGCTCTGACTCTGGTGAATTCTCTCACCCTCCCGTGCTTCTGACTGTACCCAGTGCTTGTATAAATAAATAAATAAATAAATCTTTAAAAAAAAAAAAAAAAAAAAAAAAAAAAAGAATAAGTTATTGAGTGAAGAGATGAATTAAACACATAATTCATATTTGACGGGCAAAATATAATACGATCCCTTCGAATTTCAAGTCCTGAAAGATATTCTATGTCTTAGAATAATCATCTTAGGAATATTACCAATTAACAAAGGAGTTAACACATTTTAGGCTATCACTTTTAAAGAAGAACCTGGAGCAAATAAATATCATTCCCAAAGCTCTAATTAATTGATGAAACATGGTGATTGCATGAAGTAGAAAAAGAGACATTAAAGTATTTAAATCTCCAGTCTGTACCAGCCCAAAATTCAGAGGGTTCTGTAAGTCTGTTTGTGTCTAGGATCGCAAATCAAGTATTAATTAAGTATTAATCAAGTATTAATATAGGAGTTATAACAATAAAGATGTTAGGTTAATGTTTGAATGTTCCAGACTTAAGATAAGGTAAAAGTTACTTTTCATGAGGGGTTATAGACTCAGAGCCAATCCCGAAGAATGTGTTGACTCAAATGCTTTAACTTCGTGAATCATTCCCTGAGAATTTTCATCTAGTTTCACATGCATTCCACTTTTGAAATGTTTTTGATAGAGATACAAAAACTATTCATTTAACTATAAGCGCTATTATTTTCTATGCATTTAATCTGTGTATTCGCATATCACCAAAAGAGGCAAAACCATTATGTAAATATACACAGAAACTTAAGTATATTTCAGGAAAACAAATATGTGTTGAATTGAAAGGAAAATAAAAGTTCAATCCTGTTTAATATTGAAAACAAAGAGAAGACTAACTACATGTGAATAAAGAAATTAAGAAAATCCATTAGTAATGGGATTCCTGTTGAAAGCACCAGCAAGTCTAGCACTTGGGTTCATGCTAGATAAACAGAGTGTCTACCTGAAGTTAGAGTGGTCCCAGGGGATGGGGCCTATGGACAAAGACGTACACAACCAAGTTCCAAGACTACTTAGGGGAAAAAAAGGAATAAAAATAAGTCAACTTGAAAGTGTTCTTTTATCCTAAAGAGTCATGTTATTCCCATTCTACTAATGTTACAGTGAAGCCAACCAAGCAGCCAACTGCTATGCAAAGACTTGGCCTCTTGTAATTAGCCATGAAGACGGCACATGTGGAGGGAAGGAGATAAGTTTTTCTTTCTAGAGTCTGAAATTGCAGACCTCAGGTCATCCGAATGACAACTTTTATTACTGCTGAACAGAGAAGTATGCAGTAACACAGAAGCTGCCCCTGAGGGCTGAGTTATGGATTATTCTATCTGAGAATTAGGCGGCCCCTGACTTTAAAGCATTGCTGTAGCTTAATATCAACAAGACTTCATTACTTCTCCTGCTGCTACTAGAAAAACACTGCTACCACTGAGGGTTTATACGTGTTTTTGTTATAGACCTAATTTCCTGGATTTGATTCATCTTTACAGTCATTTTAAGTTACAAATGTAATCTACTCTCACTGTATGGAAGTTGTCAGCTCAACTAAAAAGGTGTTTTAGAAAACAGCCCGTCACTTGTGAAGAGTGAGGTACGGCCTTAACAATGAGGCAACACCTTGTTTTAAAGCCTGTTAAAGTGCACCTTAAAGTTGCTCATGGAGCAGCCCTGGAGCTGAGGCGAGCTAAGTTCATTTATCCCACAGTGCTAAGTCCCTTTATCAAATGAGAGGTGTTCTGCAATAGGCCATAAATGCTACCCCAAAAAGTACTGGGAATTTTTGTGAAGAGTAAAAGGGGAGAAATTCCATGTCACGATAAATTGTTACCTTGGAGAGAAAATTCTTATGGCTCATTTTTTTTTTTTTTTACAGTACATAAATTTTATTTATTTATTTATTTATTTATTTATTTATTTATTTTTACAAAACCTTGGCCTTTATTTTCTCACATTTGCCAATGTTTTTTTTTTTTTTGCATTAGCCACCTTATTTTTTTAAATAAATTTTATTTTTATATTCCCCATACAATTACAAGCCCCTTATTTTGACCCCAATCCCTCCTGTCCCCACCCCCCCACCCCCCATAGAGAGTCTCTGGTTCATAGTTGTTTGTTGATTTTGATTTTCACTTTCTTATAGTTATTCATTTTCCTGGTCCCTTATTTAGGTTTTCTAGATTCCTGCTATGAGTGAGACCATCGGTATTTTTCTTTTTCTTTCTGGCTTATTTCGCTGAGCATGATCCCTTCCAGCGCCATCCATGTTGCTGCAAATGGCATGTGTTTATCCTTTTTGAATGCTGAGTAATATTCCATGGTGTATATGGACCCCATCTTCTTGATCCAGTCATCTAATTTTGGGCATTTGGGTTGTTTCCAAAGCTTAGCTATTGTAAACAGTGCTGCTATAAACATAAGGGTGCAGGTGCTTTTTGGAATTGATGTTTCTGTGTCCTTTGGGTAAATCCCTAGGAGTGGAATTGCTGGATCATATGGAAGGTCTATGTTTAGTAGGTCCAGAAATCTCCACACAGCTCTCCATAGTGGTTGGACCAGTTTGCACTCCCACCAGCAGTGCAGGAGAGTTCCTTTTTCTCCACATCCTCGCCAACAGTTGTTGTTGCTAGTGTTTTTTAATATGTGCCATTCTCACTGGTGTAAGATGGTATCTCATGGTAGTTTTGATTTGCATTTCCATCACTTATAGCTCATTTTTGAGGATGAATGTAATTCAATCTGAAACATCTATCACAAAACTTAAAAAATGATGGCACTAAGTCAAACCAAATAAGCAGCGTTTGACTCTCAGATACAGCAGATACCATTCCATCCTACATGTCTCCAAACCCAAATTAGCTTTGGGATCGAGAGATTCAAATTCTTCCTTAGACCCCCGTGAAGTGTAAGATCAATTTCCCTGAAAACAAGAAAACCCAGGATGGCTGAGTCACCTCTTTCAGTCCATTATCTAATCACGACTATCTATGAGTACTGAAAAAGTGCAAAACACCAGTCACAATAACACTTGAAATGTCTCTATACAATGATGGCAAATAAGCACACATTTTATAAATTTAATTATAATTAGCTAGTGATAGGATCAGACTGCACTAATAAACCATCTCTTAATCCCCTCTTTTGTTGTTTGTTGTTTTGAGATTACTACTGAGCTATTTTGTAAGTTAGAGGCTAATAAAAAAGATGAAACAGCTAAAGACTACACAGTATATCTTATCTAGAAACAAAGAAGTCTGTTTCTACTTATCAGTGACTGGAAGTTTGTGGTCTAAAGAAAATATGTGCTAAGCACACGTGGAGACAGATATCCAGATTTAATTTAAATACTTGGCAAGTCCCAACAGTCACTGCCTGGCTGATAGACACTTCAGATGCTCCACAGTCTGCTCTGTGTCTTTCTTTGCTACTTCCAGATTGAGTCCAGCGAAAACGGTTTATGCTGAGCATATACACTATGTCCATAATATTCTTTCATTTATTAAAAATAGCAATGATCCCTGGGAGCTGTCCCATCCTAGCAAAATCTTGCTGATATTAAGGGGGAAAAAAAGGCATTTTTAGTTTGACGGTTTACAAAAAGAAAAGCAAACCATAATTTGAGTTGGCATACTCATTCTGGCTATGCCCTTGTTTTTTGTTTTTTGGGGGTTTTTTTGCATTATGCATTTTTCTATGCAGTTTCCTTTTTTTCACATAAATAAAATGATGCTGGCATTTTTAAAATTTTGAAGAAACCACAGTTTAGGTAGTAATTACAAGAATGCTTTACTAGCTTTCCAAATATTGTCTTTAAAGATGCTATTTGGATCAGATTTTATCTGTTTAAAAACTGAGATTACAAGACAGAACCTACATTTAAATGCTTAAGACCACCAACGTGGTTATGGTTTATGCCTTCAGATTAAGGAGTTTTACACACATTCAGAATGTAGTTCCTTCTGTCATCTCTACACAAATATCAGAGCTGCTCGCAAATGTGTCATTTATCAGAAAAGTTGTAATTCTACAGTGGTCTTTTGATACAATTTAACCCTACACATGTTTTTCTGATTAAAAAGTTGTACAGCTCCATATACTAATACACCAACGTGGACTGTGACGAACAGACAACAAGCAAGATGGTGGCCATCTCTAGTGTATAATCTTCACAAATGTATTTTTCTCAGCACACCCCAAATGGGGCTCACCACACCACAAATGTGTCTCACTGCAATGGCAAAGTATTGAAGACGGCTTTCCTTAAATCTGGATTTAAGATTTCACAATGAGTCTTGCCTTCATTTTACATCTGTGACACTATCTTGGAGTAGTTTCCAGATATCTAAGACACAATATTTTTGAACTACACAAAGTATTCTATTTCTCCTCTTTTAGATGATTTATATTCAGGGAATCCTGTGACTCTGAAGCAAGTGAAAAAACAATTACAATTAATAGAAAGGCCGTTACTGTGGAATTCAAGATCCTTTGAACCTATACAACCAAAACCCAGGGTGAAAATATATAAACATTTGCCAAATTGCTAAAGGGGAATCATAGTTAGGCTAAAGACTGAAAAAGACATTACCATGGGGTAGAGTCACAGGGTAGAAATATTATGGGGGCTGGGAGATACTGCACAGAAGAAAAGGCAAAATTGATACATTACATCAAGAATTATTTCAAAATATTGGCCATGGTTAAGGCAATGGCATTTTCTTAAATGTTGTCTTTCACATTTTGGGAGCATTTATCTTGTTCTTGAATGGTAGGTAAAAGAAAGAATATGTCAAGATTTAACTCAGTACAAGATGATATTTTGTTGCTATTTCATATGATAGATATGATAAAATGTGGGCATACCCAGAAATTTTGCATTTTGAAATCTTAGACAAGTGCTCTAGAAAAAAATTAAAATTACATTTTTAATCCAATATCATTAAATTATCTATACTCTTATCATCAGATCCAGAAATCACAATCCTTGGTGTTTACCCAAAGGGATTGAAAAATTTCTCTACATAAAACCAACACATTGAAGTTTATATCATCTATATGCACAACCATCACAATGGGGAACCACTGGGATGGCCTTCGTTACATGAATGCACCAGAAACAATGGAGAACCCAAACAAGTGAGTGTTTTTAGTACTGAAAGAAATAATGAAATCATAATCATGAAAGAAAAAATAATCAAATCATGAAAAGACATGGTAACTAAGTGGAAAAATCTGATCTATAAAGGCTCATACTATATAATTATAACTATACGATATTCTAGAAAAAGCAGCTATGAAGACAGTGAAAGCAACACTGGTTACAAAGGAATGAGGGCTGATGAATAGGCAGAACACAGAGGACTTTTAAGACAGTGGAAATACAATGTATGAAACCACAAGAATGTGGGTGTACATGTATATATATGAACATATGTGCATATATATAATATATCATTATACATTTTTCATAGTGTAGTATGCACAATGTACAATGACAAGAATAAGCTAAAAACTATGGTTCTGGATAATTATGTTGTGTCAAAGTACAGCCAACTTTTGGTTAAGAAAAGTTATCAGTTTGCTGAGTTTCATTGATAATGGGAGAAACTGTAAGTGTGAGTTTAGGGCTATAGTGGAAGCTCTCTATAGCCTCAAATTTGTTGTAAACCAAATTTTGTTGTAAATTTGTTCCTTCAAGGAGTATTTTTTTAAATGTCATAGAAAAATATGTACAACTGGGCTGCAAATCATCCATGATCATAAATGAATCTGCAGGAATGTGGCACATTTTGTATACATTTTTTGTCCATCTTTGCTAGGTTGTCTGTGTTGCCTTAGAATCATTCATAATATTCTCATATGAGCCTCTGTATTTTGAAGTAAAAACATGCAACTTTCTTCTCTCATGTCTGACTTTATTTATTTGTGCATGCTCTCTTCTTTTTAAGCAAGTATCTGGAAACTACCTAAGTTGCCAGAAATTGAGGAATGGGTAAAGATGTGGTAGATATACACATGGGTTACTGCTTGGCTATAAAAAAGATGAAATCCTGCCATTTTCAACAACAAGGATTGACTGAGAGTGTATTATGTTTGTGAAATAAGCCAGACAGAAAATAATAAACACTGTATGATTTTACCCATATGTGGCTGAGAAAATAAACAAACGGTTGAACTTAATAAAACAAAAATAAACTTTTGGACTATAAGACCAATTGCAGTCACCAGGAAGATGGGGGAAAATGTCATTGGGTAAATCAGGAAAAGGGGGGATAATTGTAGGGTGAAGGGTAGATCTAGAGTATTGCCTGGGGGTGGAATTAATATAATGTGGTATAGATGCATGATGATTTTTAATGGTGCAGACCTGAAATCTATCTACTATTATAACGATGTCCATAAAAATGAAAAAAAAAATGTAAGAAAGTCTTTTTTAAAAAGAAATAAATGGTGAAAAGACAAAGTAAAAGGATAAAATAGCCTGAGAATAACTTGACCCAGGTGAATGAGGACTTGCAATATTAATTCGCAAAGAAATTGAACCTGAAGGAACGATATACAATTTTTAAACAATCAGCAATTAAAGTGCACAATAAAAGTGGCATCATGTTATCATCTTTCATTGTATGAAAACACTAATCCAAAACATCAAAGAGCCACATAAACTATTAATAATGCACTTACATGGACTGACATGGGCAGGATAAACAGAGGGGGCTGTGGCAGCGAATTCCTAGAGTGCTGGCTGACTTCTCTCATGGGAACACTCAAATCGATTCTAGGGAAAAAAGTGCCTTGTTCTCTATCACAGATCAGGTACTTAACTAAATGATACCCTTTAAATAAACAGGGTGCTATGTGTCGTGATTCACACTGTAATAGTCCTGCAAATGCAAGATTGCAAAGGAAAGAGCAGGGAAGAAATAGTCCCATAAAAATAATATTCGGGGCCTCCCTGGTGGTGCAAGGGGTTAAGCACCACGCTATAAAGCAATTTGCAGCCTCTGCAGCATGAGTTCAATCCCTGGCCAGCCAGGGAGCAACACACATGGAGTGCAGCAGACCTCTCCTGTCTCGCCTGCTGCTCCCTTCAGCAGTGTACTTCGGTCAGTCTGCCTGTTCTGTTCCCCACTCTGTCTCTGGCAAATCCTCTCACCTCCTGCACTTATGACCTGCACCCCAGCTCTTGTATGCATAAATAAATAAATCTTAAAAAAATAATAATATTTGGTGACAGGATACATGGTCTGTTCTCAGACATTCACTGGCGTACCATCACTGGTGGAGATCACAGGGAGGAAGAATAGGGTATGGATTTAGGAAGGTTGGACATAAGAAGCTCTGCCAGGAACTTCCTGCATCAGAACTGTTTTCAGAGCCCACTAACTTATTTCCCATTTCTCATTGTGATGTCATGGGAAGGAAAAAAAAATGAATAAGCAGAAGGGAAAAAGTAAGTACCAAGAACAATCAGCTGAGAGAAAGATGATTAACTTCTAACATTTAGATTCTGGAGAAGAAAGTGCAAGGAATTTAATATGAAGCATAAGAAAAGGTTTTGCTTATTGTCAATTTTTCTAAGTCTGTGTCACACAAATATCTATATTATAAATGCCTTCTTGCAATTTACAGATTTAATACAATATCTACAAAAATATCAATGACATTTTTAAAGACAATAGCACAATTATTAGATTTATATGAAAACACAAAAAGCCCCAAAAAGAAAAGAAAAATAAATGGAGACATCATACTTTCTGACTTCAAATAATATTATACAACAACAGTAATCAAAACGGTATGGTACAGGAAAAAACACAGAAACTCAGACCAATGAAGAAACAGAATTGAAAGCCCAGAGGTAAATCCAAATAAATGACAGTTAATTTTAGACAAAGGAGTGACAGCAATACAATCAAGAAAAGAGCATTTTTAGTAAACGGTGCTGGGAAACACGCATAGTCACGTGCAGGAAATAAAGCAAGATCCATGTTTAACTGCATACATAAAAATCAATTCAAAATGGATTAAAGATTTGTACATAAGACAATAACTGTAAAATACTTGCAAGAAATATAGAGGGTACACCCCAGGACACCCACCACAATGATCTATCCGGGGCCTCAACCCCAACAACAAGGGAAACAAAAGCAAAAATAAACAAGTGTGACTAGAAAAAACTTTAAAGCTTTTGCACCTCAAATGAAACCATCACAAAACAGAATGAGAAAAAAAAAATTGCATACCATACATCTGGAGATGAACAAGGCTTAATTTGCAGAATGCACAAAGTACTAACACAATCTAATAACAAAGAAATATAAGACCCATCTAAAAAAATGGGCAAAGGGCCTCACCAGACACTTCTCTAAAGAAAATGTTACAGGTTATCTAGCCTATAGACATAGGAAAAATGTTCAATGTCACTTACTATAAGAGAAATGCAAATCAAAGCCACACTGAGATACTATATTTAATGCACATGTGTGTATGTATACATATATGCCCACAAATATAATATATATATATAATTGTTGGTCTAGTCATAGTATTTTTGCCTGTTTCATGCACCCTGGGTATGTGTCCTTGCTTGACCTCACTCTCTTAAAACGAAACCATCCATCCTGGTCCTGCTGTTAACTTGCCTATTTTTTTTTTTTCTGCATTATGTAAGGAGAAAGAGGAGGTTGGGAAAGAAAAAGAGGATGAAATGAAAACTTGAACTTCTCTATATAGAATATACCACAGGAGATATTATTGCAGCATGTGGTTTAAAGATATTTTGTCCAGACAAGATTTGCCTTAATGTCTTTGAAATTTGTAATCCGGACCTTTAACCGATGAATCACAATGCTCGTGGAGAAAGCCCAACACATATTGATATCTTTAGAAATGACCTCTGGGAGACGTGTGCCGTCCTGCCCTCCTCTATGGAGACTAATAATAAAGCTGGCAACACTTTTGACAGAGGGCAGCAAGAGTGTTATCAGAGATCTCTTAATGTGTTCACTCATTCATCTATTTGATGACTCTCTCTCAGGGATGAAGTGATTCCCATCATAAAGCATATTACCTTTCTTTTCTAATCCATAGTAATTTCCTGTCCAATTGCCAGGTTTTTAGAATGAAGCCATTGTGAGAATTTCCACGCTGTAATCACACATCTCCTCCAGCATCTAGAAGGTGGCCTATAACCTAATTGGAAACTCTTGAATAGAAGAATTTCCTTTAAATAGGAATGAGTGGGGTATCTTTTTTCCCTTGAACAGCTGTAGAGTGTTAGCAAGAATAGCTTCACTGTGTTTTCCCAAAATTTGTGCTAAGTGCTAATCAGATTATAAGTTTAAATGATAAAATCAAGCTAAAGGGGAAACTTAAAAAGGAAATACAAGAGCAGACTAACCAGGGAACAAATAACATTAACCTTGAAATGATGGTTCTTATAATGTGTATATAAAGAATATTTACTTTTTCCATGAATCATCATCGCCACAGCTTTTCCTCTCCAAGGGAGATTAGACAACACAGGCTAATTAATTCCTTAGCTGCTAGAGGCAAAACCCATCAGAGTCCAGGTAATGAATTAGTTTCACTTTACTTTTAAGGACAGCAAGATGCTTTGTAGACAAGAGAGGACGCTCCTGTTGCTCTTGTGTGAATTTGATTGCACTAGGAATTTACCAATAAATCATTTTGCTATTTTCAGGTGGTTGTGAAGTGCCTCTTCCCTGAACGCCTAGGTAGGCGCAGCAAAAGCCTTTTAAAGCTTGGGATATTGCCATTTCCTGAGAATGTAGCCACATAACAGTGTGAGGTCTAAGGGTTTGTTTCTTTTGCATTTTGGCGGCTTACATTATACTAGTCAAACTAAAACCACCAGCAAAGCAAAGGAAGGAGGAGGAACCTCTACACCAGCCCCCTTTCTACTGGGGCCTGGTGGAAGCTGCCTCCGTGTCCATCGGGACATTTGAGCCTTAAGCATCATCTATGAAGGATGGACTCTTCTGCGAGAATGAGAGAGGATATCGCGTGTCCCCCATGTCAGTCCCATGTCACCTTCCAGCCACCTTCCCCTTGCATTCCCACGATCCTTTTGGCTGCAGTGCTTCTTTTGCTCGTGTATTGGATGGAGGCTGGGTATTGGCCCTTGGCCTTGTCTATGCTACTGCATTAGTACTCATGGATTCCCACAAGAATACATGTGCCTACTGATGCTCTAGGCAGACAGGGTCCTCCAAACCGGGGCTCCTAGGGAACCCTATGCTTCCTGCTGCTTCTTCACCCAACATCACTCAAAATCCTTTGATCCTTGATACACACCATGCTTGCATTTCTTCTTTAAATATTCACCTGCAAATTACTCCTGTTTAAATGTCCTCTTCTGGGACATGAGAAAACTACTCTAAGTTTCAGTCATGGCCGTTCAGACTGTGTTTTCTCATTTCGTATGGACTGTGATTTTGCTCCACACCCGGTGACCGTGTGCACTGACTCTACTTGAATATGTTGTGTTCACCTCCAATGCTCGGACATGAGGCGCTGCTGAACAGACTGACCTTGTTTGTTTATGTTTCTTGCATTATACCTGGCATTGTTTTAAGAGCTGCAGCTCTGTACCATCACTTGCAATGTGGTTGTCTCCAGAATCTAGCATCGGGTGAGGCAACAGGTCTGCACTCAGGGAATAGTTTCTAGATAAGCTAAGACAGCCTGGGCTGCCAGGATCCCTGAGTGGGTTCTAGCATCAGTTTCTTCTGGTCCAGACAGGATCCGGCACCCCTTCATTTTCTCGGGGTCCTTGAGAGTCGGCGCGGTGAAGATGGAGTTAATTTTCTTAGTATCTGAAGATGAATGGTTTTACCACTTCCTACTTTTTTTCTTTCTAATACTGACTCCAAAGTGGCTCAACTATAAACCAAAGTAGAAAATAATTTTTCTATTAGCTGGTTTTTCAGATTCATCTTACCGTCATTATTCTCTCTCAAAAATGCACTCCTGAGAGGACAGAAAGACACTGTCTCGTTAGAATTGAAGTCAGCAGAAATCTACAACCCCACCCACATAATGAGAAGGGAAGTGATTAATTCAGATACATCGATGCTTATATTTGAATATATTGTGGAATTAAATCATGGCACTCTCACCTGCTATATCACATTTGCTTGATTTTAATACTAAAATGCCTAAGGTCTTTTAGATAGATCAGAATGCCATGGTAGGTTATGCAAGTATTCTAAAATTAAAGGCTTGCTTCAGATAATCCAAATGCTGGTAAATGATAGCTAAATTGCTCTCATTCATCACCTCTAAAAACCTGATATATTGAAATAGCATGTGGAGGCTGCGAATCTCAGCCACGGACTGAAAGAAGAGATGAAAGGGGAGTGAAAATTGTAGCTCAAACAGAACATTGCATTTCTCTGGTTTCTGTGATGTCAATTTAGATGTGAGGCTTATCAAGTATTGTGCTTAATTTCAGAGTTGAGAAGTAGCACTGTGTGTATGTGTGCATCAGTGCACATGTGTGTATGTGTGCATGCATGTACACATGTGTGCGTGCATGTGTGTGTGTCGGGCAGGGGAGGGTTGAGGTCTGTCTCCTGTTTACAGCGACATCACAGTAATAGCCACTGTCTCTAACGTCATAGTGCCTTTAAGTTTTGAAGCTCTTTTATTTTCTATTTTACATCGGGGACCCCAAAATGTGGATGTCCTGTCTCTTTTGGCGAACCACTCCACAGTCTTTCAAAACACCGAGGATCTGATCACCACCTCCCACCGGCCCACTGCTCGGCCCGGCCTGGAAACGCCACTTGCCCCATCCTGCTTATTCCCAGATCAACTGCGGGGCACCCAGAAAACTGCTATTTTTCTGGTCTGTCTCCTCTTATGGTTTACGTCTACCTAGTGCTCTATTAGGTCTTGGAAGCGTGAGGAACACTCGGGGGGAAATGTCTGGACTCTGTGGAAAAGTGAAAAATGAAAATTGTTAACAACAAGGAAAAGAACGTGTGTGTCCAAGCATCGCTCCTCCACGGGGTGGAAACCACAGACCTGGTCTTGGCAGTGCTTGGCCCCCTGGGCTGGCAGCTGCCCGGTGCCCAGGCCAGCGCCCTGCAATGACAGGGGAGACCAGGGGTGGGGATGATCAGGTCCAGAATCCAAGGGAAACTGGCAAAACAAAAATGTGCCCTACAGCGTCTCCCTCTGCAGATGCTAATCACCAGGGAGCAGGTGAGTCGCAAAGGGAAGAAAGGCTTTTCCGTAAAACCATCACACAAATACGCCCGCGCCTTTGCATTTTCACTAAACTAAAATTAGTTCCTAAATTAAATTTTACACCATTTATACTTTTCCAGCCTTCATCTTTCAGTTGAGTGCATACTTCTGCCATTTTAACCAAATCTAAACTTGAGCGTTAACAGTGTCCAAATGAAAGTGCCGTTAATTTCTACCCTGCAAATTAAAAGACAGCAATCTTTATGACGAAGGTGTGATATGACATAATTAAAAGTACCACATTATTTAACCAAAGGTCATGTATTAAATTCCCACAAATGCAGAGTTTGTTCCACAATTAGGATGGATGAATGTACCCTAAACTTGATCCCAAGGGTGTCTGATAAAACAAGTCCCGTGAAAGGAAAATCATATTTCCAGCAAAATAACTCAAAAATATATTTTCTAAAATCAGTGTTCAATAAACCAATATCATCATCTTATGAAAAAAAAAGTAAATGAGTGATTTGAGTGACTTAAAACTTTTTAAAGCAGGTATTGGAATAAGAAAGTCCATGAAGTATTTGTTAAGAATCTGTACTCTAAGTCTGGTCAGGTCTTTTATTTTCATGTTTTTTTTTTTTTTTAATCCCTTTGTACATCCATTTCTCATTTTTAGAAAGGATAACAAAAGCAACTACTACAGAGAAGTCAGGTTAGAGGAACTAATACAAATAGTGTGCATAAAACTGTAAATTCCATATAAAAGTTTGCTAATGACATGACCTGCCCAAGAACAGTCTCCAGGAAACCAGATCGTCACAGTCTTTCACAGGCTGAAAGGGCCCCCCCCCCGGGGCGGGGTCCTTGCTGTCGTGGGTATAGACCACACAGCAAGCAGGTCACTAGCAGGAACTGGTGCCTTTGTTATGTGGATGGACTTGCACCCACAATGAGGATTATCTCAGTGGATCTCAGCCATGACTCTTCCATCTAACCCAAATTTTGAAGCCCCTGAAAAAGAAATACTGGAAGTTACCATATAGAGTTAATGAAAATTAATGCTCTGTGGCCTGCCTGGTGGCACAAGAGCTTACAGCAGCCACTGTAGCAAGAGTTCAATCCCTGGCCAGGGAGCCGCACACATGGTGCAGCAGACCTCTCCTGACTCGCCCGCTGCTCCCCTCAGCAGTGTGTTTCAGTCAGTCTGCCTGTTCTGTGTCCCACTGTGTCTCTGGTGAATCCTCTCAACTCTCCACACACCTCTGGCCTGTACCCCTGTTCTTATATGCATAAATAAATAAATCTTTTAAAAAAGAAAATTAATGCTCTAGTTTATTTATGGAGCAGAAAGTTTTCTAATCAAACACCAACACTTTCATCCTAAGAAGAGGATGATCTACGAGTTGTATCTCATGTGCTACATTCTGGGACTGGTGGAGAATCAGATGTGCACCCCCTTGAAATAAGCGGGTAATGTGCTTCCCCAAGTCCCACAAGAGTAGCTATTTATCTTTGTCTCCCTCCTTGCTCTTTCTTCCAGGAATTGATCATGAAAGTGGGTGCTGCTGGAGCCCCAATAGCTTCCCTTCACCCCTTCCTCAAATAGAAAATGTTCCTTGTTAGATGTGTGGGAAGTCCTTCCTGAATCTTCCTTCTGCCCAAGCCCCAGATTGCAGATTGCCTGGAGAAGGAAGCGTACATTAGACGAGGATTAAACTAGAAAGGAAATTTGTGTCGCAAACTCTGGAAGCCAACAAGGGCTCTACCTCTTGATGATGCAGGATAATTGCTGTTCACTGTGGGTGTCATTTTTTTTTTTTAAGTTAGAGCTTGGAATTGTTTTTCCCTTGTTTAATGAGATTTAAAGGGAATTTGTTCTTTGCTATCCATACCAGGAGATCAGGTGATCCTGTGACCAATGGAAGAACACAAAGAAATAAACAACTATGTGAGTCATAAATTAGAAAATGTATCTCAGCTATTAGGCAAGGTGTTAGCTCTAAGAGCCCAATAATGTTAATGAGAAACATACCAGCACATTCCCAGTATTTGAGAGAATGTCCTTTGCTGTGTTTGGAATGTTTTCAAAAATGTGGAGGCAAACACTTAAAGAGTTTGGGGGCTTTTTTTTTTATTTTTGCCCAAATGTTACTTTTACTTTCCCCAAACACAAAATGTTGTTCCAAAAACAACACAGACTTTTAGAACACACATCTGTTTCCATGAAAAATAATATTCTGATAAGTGAAGGTGTACGTGAGTTAATTAAATTTGCCATTTATGTCATCTTATAATGTACATGTTGCATTTCAGAAAAAGTTACATGGAAATTGCATTAAAACAAGTCAAAGGAAGCCCAGCTGTTAAGAAGAAAATTGGCATTTTTTCCTATAGCAGGATGCAGTCGCTGCCCTACTGGGTGGTAGGGATGGGTGGAGAGCAACTCACATGATTGTCTCCAGGCCTAGAGTCCTGGCTTCTCCATTTTGGACAGGAAAGTCAGCAATGGACAAGTGGATGGAAATTTCAGGAATCCAACTAGAGCCATTTGAGCAAAATGAATACTACTCCCTGTACAGAACTGGTCTTATTGTCTGAGATATTTTTCGGAGACTTTTACTTACATATTATTGAATTCTTATCAATTGAGCCTCATTTACCTTTTCTATATATCAATAAATAGCAATGTGTGCTTCTTGTCCATTTTTACATTTATAATAATTTTCTGTAAATCAGATAGCAGAAATTCCAAACAAAAAAACAAACTTTCATCTTGATAATCTGAGGTCTGAACTTTCACAAAATGACAATTAGCTACCTGTAATTTAATAAGTATACACACTTGAATGAGAAGTAGCATAGTATAACATAGAATTTGAAGAGAATTAAGTTCCTGACTCTGCTACTTACTAACTGTATGATCTTGCATAAGTCAATAGTTCATGTTAGATGAGTTGATATTGTAATAGTGAATATACATAGGTCTGACTTCATTAAAAAAAAAAAAAATCCAGGGCCTCCCCTGGTGGCGCAGCGGTTGAGCGCCGAGCTGTAAAGCTGTCTGCAGTCTCTGCAGTGACAGTTCGATCGGGGCCAGCCGGCGAGGGTCCCACATGGCGCAGCAGACCTCTCCTGTCTTGCCCGCTGCTCCCCTCAGCAGTGCACTTCGTCAGTCTGCCTGTTCTGTTCCCACTCTGTCTCTCGTGAATCCTCTCACCCTCCCACGCATCTGGCCTCTTCTCCAGTTCTTGTATAAATGAATAAATAAATCTTTAAAATAAAAAAAAAATCCAACAAAATATTGAGGTCTAGATTTGGATGTTTGTGAAGGTATTGGTGAAATTACAATTGCTAATCAAATTTAGGGTCCATTCATATATAATTTTTATTCAGGGACATTTGAAAACTTTCACTTTGGATCCATTTCTTGTAAAATAATACCCCAGCACCATATGAATTCCAGCCAAGGTCTATAACTCCAGGGTGTCTGGGAGATTGGAAAACATGGAGAACCACTGGGGAAAAAAATAAATAAATAAATCAGATAGCAGAAGACTGTTCTCAATGTGTGTCTACAGTAACCAATAGTCCAGCCATCAAATATTTGTTCAACTTTGGCTTAAGGTCACCACCTCTGTACCTGAGGATTGTAAAGAGAGAAAATAATTCCACAGCAGGCTGTTGGGGGAAAACAAGACTTGCATTGAAGAACACTAGCTAAAGTGGACAGAGAAGGAGAGAAGCTGTCGGTTAGGGGCGATGCACAACGCCTCGCGGTTATGTAGATGCCTCACTTCCTCTTCATGAAAGGATCCTGTGGCAGGACCAGTTTTCTAAAGGGAGAAATGAGGAACGAGAGGTTGAGAAACTGTCAGTTTCTTCAGCACCTCGTTGCAAGTCCTAACTTTCAGGCCCCACTTACACCTTTTGACGGCATGAGCCTTCTAACACGCCCGACGGTCCCCCGAGCAGGCATTTCTCAGACTCTTTCTCAGACGCTCTACCTCTGCCACCAGGCCCACCGTCTTACCTGTCCAGTCTTGCACATACCTGGCAACCATGATGCTCATCTTCCTTCTGCAACTTTACTGTGTGATTCCTGTTTCCTAGAATGTTCTCAGCTGCCTCAGAAGCTACATTGAAGGTTCATCTGAAAGTTTTCCTCCTTCATGAAGGCACTTTGTTCCCTTGTACAGATGTGTGTGTCCTCAGCTTTTCCCACTTCCTGCAGCAGCGCTATCACACTTGCCACTGTGGTCTGTGCATGAGAGATGGACGTCCAGCAATGGTCCCATCATCACATTCCACCCAAGAGCTCCTGGCTGGTGATGGAGTCTGCTCTTCCTTTGGTTTATAGTCGGTGCTCAGGAAATAGCATAAAAGTAAAGGATCAAGGCATAAGCTAAGACATTTCCAGACTATTTATGTAAAACTTAATTGGAAGGCTATGTGTACCTAATTATCTTCCAGTAATAAATGTGCATTTCAAACATGATGATTTAATCTGTGTCTCGGAAGATCATTCCCAGATATTTACAAATGTGAAAATACACTGTGTCTCTTCTACTGTTACTCATGGAGCAGGAAGTAAATGTAGGTGATAAAGAATTATTTCGGTTTCTTTGCTTCTTTTCTTTGTAAGATTTATTTATTTATGCATACAAGAGCTGGGGTACAGGCCAGAGATGCAGGGGGTGAGAGGACTCACCAGAGACAGAGTGGGAAACAGAACAGGCAGATGGACTGAAATACACTGCTGAGGGGAGCAGCGGGCGAGACAGGAGAGGTCTGCCTCCCCATGTGGGTTGCTCCCTGGCGGACCGTGGATCGAACTCGTGCTGCAGAGTCTGCGGATTGCTTCATAATGCAGTGCTTAACCCCTTGAGCCACCAGGGAAGGCCCTATTTTGGCTTCTTAGCTCTACTCTTGAGCAAACAAAATCGAATTGCTTTCTTGAATACAGCTCTCCTGTCTAGATTCACATATATTCTGTCCATATTTTCCACGATCTACCAGCATTCTGTACATACTGAGTAGAGAGTTTGGGGGCAACAGTGCCTCTTAAGCAGAAAAGATGCTCAGCATTTCTCCTCTATGTGATCCCACGTAACCATGGACACAAATGACACAGAGACTCATCTCACTGTGAACTCTGACCTTGGCCAGCCTCATCCTGCGCCCGCCCGAAGCATTTACACAGTTTTCACAGACTTAATGAAAGTTTTTAGAAAGAAGCTTTGCCTTTTATTAATCACAAGATGTTCGATTTTTTGATGCCATGTGTCTGCACAAAGATTGGCTTTTCATGTGCTTAGTAGGAAATTAAACTAGACATCCACCACCTTTGAGTTTCCCAAAACCACAGTTTGGTGCCTAGGTTGCTCATATTCTTAAATGAATTGCATAGCCAACTGCTGAAAAGTCAAAAGTTCCCTGGAGACAAGAGAAGGAAATTGCAAGTTTCTCCATGGGCTCCCCAGGGGCAGTCCCCTTTGTTGTGGTCTGCATGGGGTGGGCTCGTTAAAGAAAATAAGGTGCCTCATTTCTGATTTGGGTATTTTGCCCACTTCCCCGGGAGCTTTTCCAATCTAGGCAAGTGGTGTCTCTGTCGCAGTTAGTCAGGACCCAAGAGACACCGATGCTGCTAAGAGGTCGTCACCTTTCTCTTAACTCAAGGACCAACTTGCAGAAACGAGAGTTCATTTTTCCTTCCAGTATGCTGGGAAATCACTGACGTCTCATTTGCAAGCACAAAGCAGAAGAGAGCCCTATTCAAAGGGGCAGCGGCTCTTTTACACTCTTAACTCTGCATTTAGAATTTATTCCCAATGATTGATAAATTATTAATTTCATGAAATTAAATTGGTTCATTTACTAAATGTATTCTATATTATATTGCCTTTAGAATACATGTAAAATAGACCAAAATACAAGGCATTGGTCTCACAATCCCTATCTTGTCCATGAGGCTTGTGTGGGGCCGTCCAGGTGCAGAATTAGCGAGTATTTCTCAGAGTGGACGCGTCTCTGCAGAGCCAGTCTCACTCCCCTTGCTCCAGGCAGGGACAGGCAGGCCTTGCGAAGATCCGCACAGTAACTCTCTTTTTTGATGATTCTCGGCACCCATGGCTCACATCATTTTTACATCCAGTCACAAATCTCAAGGATTTTCTTCTGAATAAATTACTGGGTCTGATTCCTAAATTGAGAGACATCAGCACTGGGTCAAGTTCCATCAGATCAAACATCAGACTCCCCCATCGGCCCCAGAGCCCCGCCCCCACGCCCCAGAGCACTCGGGCTCCCCAGGTTGTGTCCATTTCTCCTTGAGTCTTGCAGCTCCTGTGGCTGCTGGGGACCTTTGTCTCCACGTTCTTATCACTCTGAGTGTGTCAAAGTGCCCCGTCTTCTCTTACATGACGTCGTCACAGGGGAAGTCCAGGATCGCCTGAGATTCCTAATCACAGCTACAACATGGTCACATTGTCAGGTCCAAGGGATTAGGGTCTAACACCTTTGGGGGATGTTGCACGACTTGCCACAGACGTGTAAAAGAGAGTGACACTAAAGGAAGTGACTTACAAAAGTCTCCCTGACACACTGGCAGCATCCGTTGTCTTGGTGTAAGATGTGTTTGTGACACAGGAGACAACGCCTGTGCATCTGGCACTAGCCACACTGGCACTGGCAGGAGAGATTTTGGATCCATCCCCAGGCCAAATAGAAGGCGCAGAACAGCTCTGCTGGCATCGTAACCCTCCTGTGGACAGCGGCCACCGTAATTAAGCTGGGCACTGGCAAAAGGCCTCCCGTCAGACAGCACAGTGTGAACACCTGATTGGTCGATATTAGGGACACAGCTTCAGATTCTAGAATCCAGAGCAGATATCAGGAGAGTGAGTCAGAGGAAGTGAGGAAAAGCAACAATGCCGGGGCCTCCCTGGTGGCGCAATGGGTTCAGACGCCACCTATGAAGCTGTCTGCAGCCACTGCAGCACGAGTTCGATCCCTGGCCAGGGAGCTAGCCACATGGCACAGCAGACCTCTCCTGACTCCCTGCTGCTCCCCTAAGCAGTGTACTTCACTCAGTCTTCCTGTTCTGCTCCCCACTCTGTCTCTGGTGAATCCTCTCACCCCCCACACCTCTGGCCTGTACCCCAGTTCTTGTATGCATAAATAAATAAATCTAAAAAAAAAAAGCAACAGTGCAAACCAGAAAACAAAAGATCTAGCTCCAGGAGCATGAGAGGGAACTTTCAAAGGCAAGCCACACGAAGGAAGAAGGTCTGAAACTATTGACAAGGATTCAAAGGAACCCAGAATTGCAACAACTTCCAGAGCAGAAGGGAGAAGGCTGGTGCTGTTAGGTTCTCCCCACAGGCTGGGGCGTTGGGGAAACACACATATGACTGTCTCTGCTCCTTTATTTCTATCGAGTTCATCATCAGCTCTCTGAAATTCCCTAGGGTTTCTAGGTGGCTCCTCCACACTCACAATCTCTTAGCAAAAAGGATCCACGTTTCATTTTCACCGAGGAAGCTGACTCACCTGGCCGTGCAGGACCCCTGGCTCCCAAGCAGCTTCTTCTGTGTCCCGCCTCCTGTTGGTTTATTACTACACAATTTGACCACGGGGGAAATAATCTTTGCTGCCACCACTCAGCAAAGGCGAGCACCTGATCAAATTTTCCAGAGGATGCGGGATGTGAAAATATCCTGCTCCTTCTTTTCACTCCCAGCCTGTAATTTCAAACAAAACCTAACTGAAGGGAATAAAATGTTTTGGGTCTCCCGCTTCAAAAAAAATATAGCTCTGGGTTTGTGTGCTTCCGTAGTAAGACCCGGCTGGGTACATAGACACGAGGTCGTGTCAGCTTAGCCCTTCTCTCCAGGAGCCCTCAAAACAAAGTACCTGCCTAGTAAGGGGAGTCTCCAGGAGTCCCCAGCTTCATGTTACCAATAACTACCACTTTCCTATAGTGCATTGGAGATGCGTCTCTATTTAGCCACTTGGAAAAGTTATTTGTCATCCCCACCCCAGGCCTGTAGACGCAGTTAGAACATCTAGTGATGCAGGCAACACTACAACATTCAGTGATTTTCTTAAGTACTTCCATTTTTGGTCATTATTTGCTATATGTTAAAGTCTATTATACGTTTGCACAAAAATGCAACATAATTTAAAGATTGCAACTACTTGCATAACCTTAAGAATCACTTGCCTTTTGCTATTTTTCAGATAATTTTTATTGAGGTCACGGTGGTTTACAGCTGTGTCTGACTCAGACTTACAGGATCCCCCTCTTGAGATGTGGGTGACCACACCTTAGACCATTGTTTCATCATGCTCAGGATATTGACATGTTCCATTAAAATCACAGTTGTCTGTTGTGAAGACAACAGCCAGGGTTGAGTCTGAAGCCTGTCGGCACCAGTACTGACCACATTGCTCTCCCCAGTATAGCTACTGAGTTACCCAATGGAGCCACCGGGTTACCGAGGTCAGGCCACACAAAACAGACCCAAACCAAACAGCCACACAGACCTCAGAGGGTCAGGGCAGCCTTCAAAGTGGAGCCCCAGAAGCGTAGCACAATCAGGTGGCAAGCCAGGGGGCTCCCCCGCCCCTCACCTATGGACACACATCATCCCCATTGCTGGAACATTAATGTGTTTTTAATTCCAATCTCCTTTAGCCTCTGTAGATACCATTTCCCCCCCATGTGGACATATAGGATCTCTTAAAAGGAAAAGAGAAAACTAGCCACTTAGTACTGACTGAAGACATGTTGAATTTGACTTATCACCCTACATAGAGAAATCGCTTGAGAATAGACATCATGCGTTGCCATATAATCTATAATAGAGTCAAAACTTGCTTTACACATTTGCTTTCTGGAGGCCAACGATGGCACTGCTGAACTTAGTGGACTTCTCTCTACTCCCCTGTCCATGAACGGTGCAGCTGAGCAACACGACTTTGCCTGAACTGTGATACCACACTCCAGATGCTTCCCCAGCCTCCGATGCCTTTCTGTTTCTCGCTAACACGAGTCAATTCCATTAGACACACGGGTATTGATCTCAGACCCATTATGCTGTGTGACTCATAAGGAGTACACATTTGTATTCGTGAATAAATGATGAAATCACCATGTACAAATGTTTTCTTAAGTGCCACTGAGCATGGAAAGAAGCACAGGATATGATCTTTTTAACCTGAAGGAAATCACCAGCTAGACAAGACAACAACATAAACAGCTGACTATTAAAAAATGCATGAAACAGGTTTGAAAACCATAAAGGTGACAGGTGAGGCCTGTCTGAAATAAAAGAGTTCAAGGAAATTCCTGAAAGGTGGCACTGAGGTCAAGAAAATCTGCCCCAGAGTTTGCTTAAGTGACATACTGATTCTTCTCGACTGGAAGAAGTTAAAGAAATTCCAAGAATGATGCACCCTAGAAACAGGAAATAAATCTTGTCTGAGATGGTCCAGGCAGTGAGTCACAATCTTATAATCCAGACAAGGGCTTGCAAGTTCTGTTTTCATGCATATGTAGATAAATCCCTGCAGTATCATTTTTCTTTAAACTACAAAGTTTTTTGCTCCTAAATCCATTGCCCAATTTCTGGAGACAGTATAACCACTAGAATGACCAAGTAGGAGTTTTCTTTCTTCTATGCATGGACCTCCACCCACAAACAATCCAAGTTTGTCTTTTCTTTTGCTAATCTCTCTTGTGTCCACTAGTTTAGAAGGGTAGAGGTGTCTCGGGGAAGGCAGAGCAGGGGTCAGGGAACTCTGAATGAGGCTTTGCTGGATGACGTGTGGAGCAGGTGTGAGAACTTTCAAGAGCCTGCTGCTTACAAAGCCATCCAAAGAAATCTCATGCAAATCCCACTTCATCATGAAGCTTTGTGAAGTCCATGCTCCTGCCCTCACTGCCCTTCCTATTCCTGTGTGGCCATAGCGTGCGTGCTGACTTGGGGTGAATGGACTAAACAAGCTAAGCAAGCTGAGCTACAGTGAGTTTTCTCTCTGAAGTCCTCAGGGCTCCCCAGTCCTCAGAACTTCCCCCTGAGTTCCTAGGACATCCTGGGGGCCCGCTGCCCTTGGTGGAGCCCTCCAGCAGATCCTGGCTTTGTAAGTGAAGGGGAAAGGGCTGGTCTTCCTTCTCTTTTGGACACTGTGATGACCAGACACCCCCAGGGGTGCATGGGGGCCATCAGGGATGGGCAGGGGCGGCGAAAGTCAGCATTCCTGAGCACAAGGAGGAATCTGGAAAAGCCTCAGGGACACACACTGTCATGTCTACCACTCTGAGTACAGACCTGTGCAGGTAACCCAAAGGTGGCCCAGGATGCCTGATGCCAGAGCAGCCACAGCACCACGTCTCCTCCTCCCTCCACACCATGGTTTCAACCATAAACAGGAAACTCATCGCACTGGAATAAATATGGAGGATACATTATTTTCTTTCAGAGATTTTGTAGAGTATTAGAATTAAAACTGTAAAAGTAATAATTTTGTTTGTAATTTATAAATGTATATATATTAAATAAAAAAATATGAGAGAAATGTGACTACAGTTTTAATATTTTTTGTATCTTGCTGGCAGTTTGAAGTTTGATCCTTTGGATATAATTATATTGTAATAATGTTAGCCAAATAATGGATTTTAATAAAACTAGGATGTTTGCAAAAGCTACTATCTAGGCATCTATGAAATTACACTCTTGATGAAGCTTTCATTTACTTAATTGGTTATTTACTATCAAAATAACATAACACCAATTAAAAAGAAAAGAAACAGTAAATCTTTAAGATACCCAGTCTCATAAAATATTTCATGCATGAAGCAAAATTTGCACTTTTTCAATGAAAACACACACCTTGTGGTGTGCTTTTTTTTCACTATTACATTTTTTTTATGATTTTTTTTATTTATTCATGCACCCAAGAATTGGGATGTAGGCCAGAGGTGCAGGGGGTGAGAGGACTCACCAGAGACAGAGTGTGGAGCAGAACAGGTGGATCCACTCAAATGCACTGCTGAGGGGAGCAGCAGGTGAGACAGGAGAGGTCTGCTGCGCCATGTGGGTGAGTTCCCTGGCAGGGGATCAAACTTGGGGTGCAGTGGCTAGCAATAGGTTTAGAGTGCTGAGACTTAACTGCTTGTGCCCCCAGGGAGGCCATCTCCTGGAGATCTTTCCAGGAAGAAAATCTTTCATTTCAACAATAAAGAGACATTATCTAGTCAAGGAGCTGGGGGAAGCCTCCAGGTTATGTAAGAAGGTGACATTGTGACACGGACCGGACCTTCTAGAACTAGGACAAGTGCAGTCCGGGTTTGGTGTCTCATGTGAGTGGAGAAAGGTGTGGAGAATGGGGTTAGCCATTCAGGTGGAGGAAAGAGATTAGAGCATCTTCCAGAAAATATCTCTGGACTTGATCTGGAGTGTATCGAAGATGTCATCTATAAGTTTCACCCAACCAAGTGACATGACCACAGGCGTGTATTTGCTAGGTTATCAGAAGTGACAGGGAGACTGGTGTGCAAAGGAGCAGGAAAAGAATATTATGTGCTAATTATGAAAGTGGGTGTGGGAAAGAGAGGTCAATAGCAATCCTAGTTTTCTGGCAAAAACAAGTTTTGATGCTGAGACATCCCACACAAATATCAGTCAGTTGTAAATAGATATCGATGCCAGGAACAAGGTTCTGAGCTGCAGAAAAAAGCTCAGGATCCATTGATGTCTGAAATGAATAGGTTAGAAAAGATAGATTAGAAAGGTACTCTCGTACGAAAGGACCACACACGTTTGGGAATTCTAATTGCCCTTCTTCTGCGTGAGATCCAACAGACAGCAAATAATTTTTGCTGCAAGACTGAGTCCTCTGAGAATTAATAAACACTTTAGAACAAATCAGAGGCATTCATGTTGGAGTATTTTGAATAAAGTTTAAAGATAAAAGGCCTTGTTTGTTTTACAAAATTGTTTTATACATACCAATTAAAATATTAAATCTATATCTTAACATAACTACATACACATGAATTTAGGAAGGAATACAAGCAAATAAAATACAAGCAAATAAAAAGAAAACACTGCATACTCTCAAAACATAAAACACAGCAAATGAATGTAAGTAAATATAAATCAGTAATCAAATAGTATTTATAGTATTAACTTGATGCTATTTTTTTCAGGCTTGACGTACAGATCAGCTTCGTTCACCTAATAGCGTTTGAGAAACCTATGATTTAAAAAACTCCATGCAATATTTAAATTATAAACAAAATTCCTGATATTCTCAAATATGTTAGAATTTTAAAATGCCATTTTAAAATTCAAGAAAAATAAAGATACTGTGTGTGAGTGTGTGTGTGAGTGTGTGTGTGTGTGTGTGTGCGGGCACACCATTCTGGCTTCGTGTTCTTTCTTCTTTCGTGATTATCCTTCTGTCTGGAGAGAAATGGTGCACTTTCCTCTCGAGTGGGTGTTAAGTTCTTCTGTGGTTCTGACCACAATGGGGAGAGGGAGGGAAACTAAGTTAGCCCACTGTCCTGAGGAAATGGGGTGCAGAGCACCCCATTTTTCCTAGTTTTTGGTGGACAAGGGGAAATTATGGATAAAACACAAGGACTTAAACCCTGAAGCCAGGCATATCAAAATATGTCAAAATACAAAGGTCCAGTCTGTAATTTACTAAGGATTCTGTCCCTTTGCCAGCAGTACCAGGTATTGGTTCTGAGCAATAGCAATAAAAAAGGTCTTTCCTGCTAAATGCTAATTAAATGAAAAGCATTGGCAGAAAAATAAATTTCCAAGCTATTTTTAACTGTCAGGTAAATATCAACACAATGAAAAATAAGCTGTGAGAGGAATAAAACCATGTGGACCTTGGGGTTATTAAAAATCAACACGTAGTCAGGGTCAGGGGCAAACAGGAGCACGGACGTGGCCAAGGGCAGCACCGGAGGCTGCCCCGGTGGCTTCGTAGCTGGAGAAGCCTCCAGAGATCAGGGCTTCTACCTGAGCTGGGCCAGCCTTCGCTGCTCACTGCCTGTGTTGTTGCCAGTGTTACTATTTTAATTAAAAAATAGCTTCATCTGAGGTCAAACTACTTTAAAACTCCAATAAATTAAAAAATTAAATAAAATATGAATGTCAGAAAAACTGTTTTTTTTAATGTTCTGTGTCTACTCTGTCTGCTCCGAAATAAAATTCATAAATATCATATCTACCCATAGAAGGAAAACATATATATGTAATTCTCAGACTATATAATAAAGGAGAATGTTAACAATATTCTAGGGGACACAGGTGGCACAATAAAGACAAAGAATGAGTTTTAGGCTGGTTGACTGTTTCAAAGGCAAGCCAGACTCCGTTTATGTGTCGATCTAAGTTCCATGAAGACAAGGGCCACGTCTGAGCTCAGGTGAGCTCCAGAGTTCTCAGAGCTCCAGAGATGTGGTAGATGCTGGGGAAATATCGAGGAAGGACTTACTGGACACGTTATTGCACCAGCTCTTAGTGGGCAGGACATTCCAGAAACAATATTCGAGCCCAGGTCAGTTTCCCTCCAGTCCAAAGTGAACACAACGATCTATTTC
Organism: Talpa europaea; assembly: GCF_964194135.1. Taxonomy (NCBI): domain Eukaryota; kingdom Metazoa; phylum Chordata; class Mammalia; order Eulipotyphla; family Talpidae; genus Talpa; species Talpa europaea. The sequence continues at coordinate 135,328,925 of NC_140072.1, forward strand.
TCTGAGATGAAAAACAGAAATGAACGGTGTCTGGCTAGCCCACTTAGCGGGGCTGATTAGGAACAAAGACGATATTACACACATTTTTTGTTTAATGCTGAAACACTGAAAAAATACAAATAATTGAAAGAGGGAGCAGTAATAAATTTATTTTGTTTTCCTTTTCCCTAGGGACAGAGCTCAGAGACCTATCTTAAGTGGGTCCCTGTACAGGGGAGGTTCTGAAACTTCTGACATACCGTTTCTGAAACCTTCATCATCTTCACAATCATGTATGGTAGTTTCATTTTTTATTATTATTATAAATTTTATTTTTATATTCCCCATACAATTACAACCCCCTTATTTTGACCCCAATCCCTCCTGTCCCCGCCCCCCACCCCCCATAGAGAGTCTCTGGTTCATAGTTGTTTGTTGATTTTGATTTTCACTTTCTTATAGTTATTCATTTTCCTGGTCCCTTATTTAAGTTTTCTAGATTCCTGCTATGAGTGAGACCATCCGGTATTTTTCTTTTTCTTTCTGGCTTATTTCGCTGAGCATGATCCCTTCCAGCACCATCCATGTTGCTGCAAATTGCACGTGTTTATCTTTTTTGAATGCTGAGTAATATTCCATGGTATATATGTACCACATCTTCTTGATCCAGTCATCTATTTTTGGGCATTTGGGTTGTTTCCAAAGCTGAGCTATTGTAAACAGAGATGCTATAAACATAGGGGTGCAGGTGCTCTTTGGAATGGATGTTTCTGTTTCCTTTGGGTAAATAATGTATGGTAGGTTCTTAATGAATGACTTTTGATTTTCATGTAAACCTGGGAGAACTTAATAATTTAGTCAACTAATTTTCCAACAAACTCTACAAATGCCTCTTCTCCCCCTACTCATCTGAGCGCCTCACAAAGAAAAAGAACATTTACATTTGGAGATCGCAAACTCATGATTTTGGTCATTGCCACAAGTTAAAAATATCCACCAATTTCCTGGGGTCAGTTCTAATCAATGGACATCTGACCTCCCAGCACAGCACAAAGGGCAGCAGCTATTTTTAAGCTTCCTCCATATTTTACTTAAAAATCCCTCTGCTTGAGGCTGCCGTCAGCAGAGGGAGTGATGCTGAATGCTTGAAAGAAACGTCCAGCATGGACCAGCCACCTGAAGACACAGAAGCCAAAGAGCATACCAGGAGCTTTTGAGAAAAGAATCCGCTTGATGAGGAGTCACCTGGAAGCAGATGGGAAACAAGGCTTTCAAACGGACTTCCTGGGGATAAGAAGAGGGGGGCATTTGGGGGTACAGGACAAATACAGAAAACGCATTGTGGGACCATTCTGGTTGGCTGCTTCCTGCTACATGGCGCTGCAGCTCCTATGTGGGGGCAGAACAGTAGCTGGCTGGGCACTCCTGCTCCCACATGTGATCCTGCTAGGCAGGAGCAGACACCTGGTTCTGTGTCCCAAGGCCATCTGGGTCCAGCTGGAGAGATGGTGTCTTTGGACAGTGAACATGGCGTCTTTGGTCAGTGAACACCCTTCAGGGCCTGCCCTCTGAAGCACAACTTGTCACCTTCTGAACGACTATGTTGTTTTCCATACGTAACATGGGTGGGGGGATTTTTGCCCCTTTGCTGCCAGCCTGTCCTGCTGCTCTGGCCAGAGTAGCAGAAGCAGGACAAGACCATGGTGATCAGCCCTCTCGGTGACCTCGGATCAAAAGCACAGGGAATGTCTCAACTTCCTGCTCGAAGGCATTCTGGCATGAGCTGCATCTCTGCTGGATCTGTAATGCTTAATTAACCCATGAAATAGAATTTGGATGTTAAGAAATTTGTAACATCACCACATAGCAGAAAGTCCCCCAAAACACAACTTACAGATTCCACATTCCATTTGACTTGTCTGTTTGTGTTTTTTTTTTTATTTACCTTTTAATACTTGCTTTTTATTCTTTCAGCCTTGATTTTGAGATTCATTCACAAACCCTAGGCTCATTCATTGAGCTGTTGTTGGGTGATATTTTATAAATATGTCATAAGAGACACACTATGCAAGTCTTATTCCCATTTCTTGGTGTCCACGACAGAGCTGAAATGAGCACCCCCATCTGTCTCCATGTGCACAGGTGAGACACATTCACACATTCTCTAGGACGGTGATTCCCAAACCTTTGGTCTCAGGACCCCTTCATATACATAACAAGCTTTGAGGACACCAAAGAGCTTTATTTATATGTATTACACCTACCAATGTCTGTCATGTTATAAACTGAAACTAAGAAAACTTAAAATATATAGGTAATAAAGTCACTTTATCCCCTCCCCTTTATTGAGGTAAAATTCATTTACTATATATGATTTAGGGGACTAGGTTCACACCTTGTCAGGTATATGTTAGTACCCCACTCTCCTTCCAAACACCCAGAGTTCTTCACCACAGCCATTATGCCCCCTCCCCGCTTGGTTCTCTGAGATGAAAAAAAAAAAAAAATTGAATTATGCCTGGCCAGCCCACTTCATGGGGCTGTATTAGGACCAAAAAAGATCTTATATGCAAATGTGCTTTTTTAATGCTGAAATCCTATGAAAATAGAGCAATTTCCTAGAATATTCTTACCAAAGCATGTCATGTTCTTGGCATACTAGAAATCAAAAGCTGAACCTAGTTATCAAGATTAAATGAACTGATTTATTGGACAGGTGTTGGGGAATCAAAACCACATGATTAGGGTCAGATAGCAGGAAGCGCAGGTGAGATCTAGGGCTGGGCAGGGGTGTGACTCTCATCACTGCAGTATTGAGAATCATTTAGTCCCTGTTCCACTTGCTGAAGATGGGTTCTGATACTAACCTTCTGATCAGCACAATTTATGTCAAGCATCTCCCTCCCCTCCCCTCCTAAGACCATATGAAATATGACCCCTCATGTGAGGTCAGTGTAAACAGCTGATCTAGGAAGTTAACTCCCTGCTGAGAGGACCAAAATGTGGAGACCCCCAAAGAGAGGGCTGGACAGTGGGTGAAGGGGGTGAATTTGGATATTTAGGTGCTAAAAGGTAACCAATGCTACTATGCACAATTATTCAAATTTTCCATTGAAATACACCATGCTGTTATATGATCGCAATTAAACAAACACTTCAGAAAATACAGTCAATACTAAAAAGAGAAACTTAATTTTAGCCACTTGTTTAATATGACAGGAGGCGAGTTTTCAGCATTAGCGAAAGTCTCAGGTAAGACCTTTAATTAGCTGTGTTTATTTTGTAACATAGTCAGAACACACAAGTGCTACATTTTTCTTCTGAGGCTCTTTTCTCCTTCACACACAATTATCCTGATGTGTGAGCTGTGGTGCTGGGGTTCATTGTGACCTGCTTCCTTTTATAGCACGAACTTCAATCTGTTAAGTGAACATTGTTTTTCTCCTTTTTAGTGAATATCAAAGAAAAGGAGAGGGAAGCGGTCCTTAATTCAGAAAATCCTATAATCTCCATGATATGGAGATACTGTTTATACATGACTAGCAAACAGCACCATCATTTTTGTTTAGAAGAAATAAAAATTGAATAAACATATTTGTATTGTCAGGAGTTTTCTCCTTAAACAGAAACCCTTGCTTGTCTTTATCCTGTCTAGTGATTTAAATTATTTCTTTATGTGGCAAAGGCCTTGGAATTAATCAGCCCCATCTGCATACACAAAAGACATGACAGGGAACAAAAAAACGTCTGAGGACAAAACTAGGCTTCCTTTCACAGGCAATAGGGGGAATTAGTGTCATCACTAGGTTGAAGACATAAAGAGATTCAAAATTAAAAATCCTTTGAACGCTTCCAACAAGATTCCTATAATCAGCTGAAAGATAAGTAATCATCAAAGGCCTTTAAAACAGTATTGTTCACCCCATTAGAACTGTTTAAATGTACCCTACTATTCACCAGAAATTATACAAGATTACTGCAGAAGCTCAGCTATTGTTTCAACAAGGCACCCAGATGTTGGAGGGATGGAAACTCCCCCCCACCGGCAGGTTAAAAGCCACCATAGAAAAACAGCTGCAGTTGGAAACCTTAATTACCAGGATTGTCCCACCACATAGGTGTTCAGTGGCCCTGACAAATTGCTTTATCCTGAGCAGAGTGGCTGGAGCAGAGGCCCGGGAGGCTGTGAAGGAAATGGGAATCAGGCCGTGGGTACACGGTCCCTCCAAAGCTCTCACTAACGCTGTCCCTGGGGTATGTTAACCACCGGAGATTTTTTTTGCACTCCACGCAGCCCACGCTGGTGGGTGCGGAGATAAGCAGGTTCCTACTCACCTCATCACCACTGTTATTTCATGCAGTCGCCCGAGGAGAGTCCTCATAGCCGTGTGCACTGGGGTCTGAGAACATTCCTAAGCAAGAGTCCAGAATAATGAACGTTTGACAGATTTATGACTGTTCCTCTTACTCCCTGATGCACTTTGAGGTTTTAATAACAGAACTGGTATGGTGTTTGCTGATAACAGTGTGGAGGGGGTATCTTCTATCTCCATCTTTAAAGATTTATTTTTATTTATTTATGCATCCAAGAGCTAGGGTGCAGGCCAGAGTTGTGGGGGGGTGGTGAGAGGATTCCCCAGAGACAGAGTGGGGAGCAGAACAGGCAGATCTGCTGAAATACACTGCTGAGGGGAGCAGTGGGGAGACAGGAGAGGTCTGCTGAGCCACGTGGTTAGCTCCCTGGCTGGGGATTGAACTCAGGCCACAGTGGCCAGTGATAGCTTCATAGTGCCGAGACTTAAACCCCTGCACCACCAGGGAGACCCTGTCTCCAAGTTTTAATGTGTTGAAGTTTTCACCTTACATATGATCTGGAGCTGAAGATGGGAAAGAACTAGCAGGATGCTACCCATGGATTTCCACTCATCACTGGGAAAACAGCCATTTCAAGTGCGTTTCTCAGGCCAGGAGGGTTGCAGGTTCACAGAGCCCGAGGCTGGGTGTCCACTGGGAGGGAAGGAGGGAGGGAGATGATGGCTCAGGGTGATCGCTGAAGCCCAGGACCCAAGTCCAAATCAAGTAAGTGGCTTGTCCTGTCACCTGCACATGTTTAGCTCAAGATTTGGGGGGAAATACAAACTTATAATCTGGTTTAAGATGTTCGCAGGAGGGCCTGCAGAAGGGCCAATGCCAAGACAGGATTGGCTCTTAACAAATGTTCATCAACCTCAGCCCCTACTTTATTTTTGATGCAGAATAACAACAAAGAAAGGACCATGGATTTTCCACATAGCAGAACCCATCTTTGATGTTAGAATTTGGGAAAGACGTGGCCGTTTGAGGGGACACATCTCAGAGGCCACCAGTGCGGCCCACCTACCCTGGGAGCCTGGGGGTGCCTCGGGACTTTGCGGGGTGGGGCCAGGTGGCTTTCCCTGCGCTGCAGATTCTGCTCAGCAACCCCCTCCGCCCTGTCTTCCACGCGCGGATACCACGCCACAGGTGAGGCACGCACACACCGAGGCCATCACCCTGCTGAGAGGACGCTGCACTTGGGAACGTGCGTCTTGCATCTGGGAAGAAGCTTCTGTTGCAGGGCAGGGAGGAGGCAGCCCAGACCCCGCAAACCTCCCTGCTCTATGGGTTCTGCCATGCGCCGCATCAACACAAAACGTGATACTTTAATGGGAAGGAACTTTAATAAAATTAGGAAACAATACAGGAAAGGCAAAGAATCTAGTTTCTAAAGCAAGCACCCAAAGTGACCCGTCCCCTCGTGGGTAAAAGTCCACCCAAGAGGGATTGGCCCAGGGCAAGGCCCCAAAGCCTGCCCCAAGTCTAAAGCACCTTCCAGTGGGGACCCACAGAAAAGGGTCAGAAACAACCAGACAAGTCTAGAGGAAAAAGAGCAAAATCAACATCAAGACAAAACCCGCCATTGTCCCCTCCCCACGGGTCTCTCACCCACGTCTGTGTCACCCAGTCCACGACCACAAGGCCAGCGCAGTTTCCTCACGAGTTTCTCGGCTCCATGTGCCTCCTTCAGGGCTCCTTCTGGCTCCATCCTGCTTCCTCCTTCTCAGTCTCCTCTGCAGCTTCTCCTCCCTGCTCAGCTCCACCCTCCCTTGGGAACCTCCCCCTGTCCTGGGGACCCCCCTGTTACACTTGCAGTGGGTCACCCCTCACTTTGCTAAGTCAGACGTGGTCTCTACTTGCAGCTCTGCAGGCGGCGCCCGTGGGTGCGCCTCAGCGTGGTGGAGACGGTTCCTGAGGCTTCCCTGCCACGCGCGGCAGCACCACGGTCGGGTCCGTGTGGCCCAGCCGGGGCCGGCATGGCCCACGAGAAGGAGCCGAGGCCCTGCAGGCGCTGCGGCCGCTCCATCCCCCGGGGGAGGCGTCTCCCACACCCGTCACCTGCACACTGCGGGTAAGAGGACCTGCCGGCCACTCCCCAGGCCAGGTCTTTCCAGGGAGATGCCTGCGTGGGCAGAGCAGGATCTCCCGGCTGGGCCCTGGCATCACCAGGCGATGTCAGTCACTCCCCAGGTCTGAAGAGGAGGGAATCAAACGTGGTCACTCTCCCACTACTTCCAGGCCTGGGCAGGAGGCCCATTAGTGAACAAAACGCTTAAAATGCCTCAGGGGAATCTGCTGTTCCCTCCTAAAGCCACAGGAGATTTTAAGTGAATTGAAGAAGAGGTTCTGGAATCCTTTGGTGGGGGTCTTTTCTTCCCTGCTGTCACCCCGGGCACCCACCTTCTCTGCCTAGGGCTGTAGGGCCAATCCCTCCGGAACCTTTGGGACGCGTTGGCCCAAAGTTGCTTCTGGTCCCAGGTTAATCTAAAACGGGTCTTGGATTGTGATCCATGAAGAAGTGTCCAGGGGGTTGCCTCTCACTTTGTGCGGTTTAGAAGTGTCTCTACTGGAGGCCTCGAGACTCCACATCCCCAGCCTAGTACCTCTTCAAGGTCCTTTCAGAGGGTGTGACCTGCCCGTGGGGCCCGTTGCATGTGGACAAGTTCTCGTTCAGTCAACCCCTTTCAACGAGTGAAGTCAAAATCACTTGTCTGGGATCGCAAATCCTCACATTATATTGACTGTTTTGTAAATAAAAGGTAAAATTTTAGTCCAGTGGAGCCATAATAGACTGAGTTCCTCAGGGACAGACCATGATTTTATTTATCTGTGTTGTTCTATTTTGTATTTTGTAGCATTTATGTCTAGAAACTTTTTTTGAGGTAACATTCATTTTCAAGCTTTTGGAGAAAGGCTTTTTTTTTCTTTTTACACTGGGAAGCATTTCCAAGGATGAGGATTGAGCTTTCAAAGGTAGCTAAACACAGTCTATGGGATTCCTTGTACTTGAATGAGCTGCTCTCTAAATTAAAAATATAGTTAATGAGTTAACTGCAGTGGTTTAAGCCTTCACTCACAACAGGATAATTCAGGATGCAGAAAATCATGTTCTCCAGAAAGGCCTCCATGAACTGAACTTTCAAAGAAGCCAGGAACTATGCAAGTATGTCTGTTGCTATCTCTCCAGACTCTTATTTCCTGGAGATACACCAATGACTTTGAACAACATTAATGAGTGACTTTAATATACACCCTAAAAATCAAAGGCCTTTCATCTAACATCCTAACTAAGCTGCCAAAGACGAGGGTGAAAACTGCAATTCTTCCCAAGCAATAGGCGCCTGAAGGAAACTGATGTGCAACACAAGGGTTAACCAACACTGACTTTTGAAAACCACTTTTCCACGGGTAATATGGCCAAAACCTAAAGGAACTGCTATTTTGCATGAAGTCAGTAATGCAGTCATTGAAAGTGAGCGACAGTGTTCCTGATATTTGCTCTACATAGCGGGCTATAGGCTCTGTGGAGGGAGCTGGAATTTATTATATGCTCTTCACATTAGGCCCTAAAATTTCGATTTTGAAACTCTAAATATACACTTAAGATAGCGTCATGATTGAAAAGAATAAGGCATGCATGTTAAAATCTGTGTAAAGTATGCCTTATCAAAATGATTGCTACTGGCTGAGTATTTTCCCCATTATTCCACTTGAACTTAACCATGTCCAACTTCTGCCTCCCAGCCATATCGGTAGGAGTAGCTTAATGAGATAAAGGAGACGCGGGAGGAAGGAAAAAGTAAAGAAACAAGCAAGAAGGTTGCTCAGAGGCAGGATGCCTTGGTCGTCCTGAAGCGAACACGTTCTGTTCACTGCAGATGTTTCCAGTGCAGCCTGTGGCAGAGGCCTTTGCCCCTTTATATGACTCTCGCATTTGAAGAAATCAGATGTCGGTGCAGCAGCTTAGCTTGCCCAGTTTTGAAAGGCAAAGTCTTCTGTTCCTGACACCATCCAAATGACCGCACCAGCATTGTGCTCACGATTACGGACAATATCATTTGATTTTTTGCTCCATAATGCATCTTGGGAAAAAATAATCAAGAGCAGCATAATGCGAGCTTTATTCCAGAAAGAGGCCACCGTCGGACGCCTTGATTCCCGTCCCAACCCCACCTAGGTATGGTCAGCTCCATCCGCCCCTGAGGTCTGCATGCAATTTTTTTCCTTCAATTTTCTAAGGAACAAGAAACATCTGTCTTTTTTCAGCCTCTTCACAGCATCCAACCCCACGGACAGATGTTTTCAAAACCACGTTGTCTGTGAGCATTTAAAGGAATACTCGATTTGCATAAACTCTGGGAATTCCAAGCTTCGTGCTTTCCATACTGTTTTCGTTTTTTTAAATCAATATTTTTTTGTTCTGTCCCCATCATTTTGTTTTACTCCTCATAAAGCAGACATTGTGTGCACACATCTGTTCAATCTGGGCTGCATTTATTACAGTTCTGTTCTTCTAGAAACAGGAAGGATTAATTACCACAGGCCAGCTCTGGAAGCACCCCGTGTTTCTTAACACACAAAATTAATTCAGAGTTGACAAAACTCTTTCAGACACAGCCTGCTTCCTGCTGATGACGCTTTATTAGCATATTCTTCCCAGAAAAAAAAAGGCCTCCTAGACCCTTTTTACCTCTCCTCTGAGTTCAATTTGTACAGCCCTGAGTGACAGGCAGCAAAATGGCTTGACTCTATCGAAGGCAAGTTGCCAAAAGCCTCCTGATAGAAGCACTTTGGAGCCTTTGTTCTGAGCGCATGAAAGTCACAGAAGGTCCATGTACTGGAGGCAGTGTGGGGAAGGCAGGATGTTCTCAGGAAGACAAAACAGCAGGTGATAAATGACATTAAATAACAGTGAGAATTTACCACGGACTAAATTAACTACTGGAGTGAAATGTTGTCAGCTCTAAGGCTATATTAGCAGTGCATTTATAATTAGGTGCTTATCATTCTTCTTAGTGTTTGAGGAGGTCTCTGTGTAAAATCTACCAAGTCGGCTCTATTTGACTCTGGAGACACTGCTAGAAGCGGCCTGGAAAACACTGGAGAATAATTCCTCTTTCTGGCCTTATAAGGTCATTTGTAAAAATAAGTGCTTGGAAGTGAATTTGATCGTTGGCTATTTCACACACACACGCACACACGCTGAAAAACTGTAGCTTCAGAAAACAGACTGGTGGGAAATCAAATTCTCCAAAAAAAAAAAAAAAAGAAGTCTTGCAACTCTATGCAAAATTAATCAGAAATTGATCCCCGGGATGAGATTTTTCTTTTTTAAGGGGCACATTAATTTCCGTCTTTCTGTTTCTATTAGAGACAATATCCTTAAAAATAGTCCATTCCTTTTCTAAATCCTAAGCATTCCTGTGGGACCCTGGTCATCGATGTGGCCCCACAGAAGCATTTCACTTTATTTCTTACCTGAATAGCTGAGGCTCTAAAGAATGGCTTCAGGATCTTTCCACAAAAAAAGCATCAGGCCATTGACCGCTGCTCCTGACATCCACACACAGTCACGGGGCGGTCAAATACCCGTCGACAACCTCACAATAAAAGCACAAAACTGTCATAAACCTTGCACTGCCTCAAACTGCCTTTCTCTGCACATGATTTTCCTCTCCCAGATCGATGCGCATGTGCAAGGAATAGGGTTGCACGGGTTTCCTGCCTGCCCATAAGAGCCCCTTCCTAAGGGGACCCGCTTCCAAACGGTGCCAGGAGCACAGATGGGTCGTTGGTAGAATTCTCACCATGCAACATCTTGTGCACTTTCCACGAGGGTTGCTTTTAAAGCTAGAACACTTCATTTTTGGCAACCGAGCCCCGTATGTCTAGACACATTATAGTGCTGGGTTACAATTGTATTTCCATAATAAACTAGTATCCATTCATTCATAACTTTCTCAAAAAGTCCTCCTTTTGGGCTTTAAACACTCCAGGCTTAGCCTCAGCCAAAAGGTGAATATTTGGAAAGTTTCTGCTAAATCCATTTTTATCAGCTATTGACTTATATGACTCCAGAAATCATTTTCCATATGTCCACAAGAAATTATTACCCCAAAAAGTAGTAACCCATGAAGAGCTGACTTTTATAATTTAAAGTTTTGAATGTGACTGGTCCTTTGAGAAACAAGCTCGAAAGCTGGAATGAAAGGGTCCAAATTTAAAACCAAACTTTTCATATATGTGTGTATATGTGTGTGTATGTATATATGTATGTATGTATGTGTACACATACATATATATATGCGTTTCACTAAAACAGAAGCACATGCAGATACAACTCCATTCTCCAATTCTTTTGGGCTTCCCTTTCCATGTGGTATTTTGTCTGAAACAATGATGGGTGAGCTCCACATACAGCCTGAGAGGTGCAGGGCTCACTGTGCAGTCTCTCCATCTGGCAACACTGACATGTCCTAACAAGACTGTGCTTTCTAGTAGCTTCTAGAACTCCCTAGACCTCCTGTGTCCTTCGTACACTGTGCCCAAGATACTTCTTGGGCCCGGGAGCTGTTTGTACAGGTTGAAGATATTTGGATGATCTTCTAATATGTGCTAATTTGAGGCTTTTTGCTTTCTATTATTCTGACAGCATCTAGAAAAGACATAAACACACAAAATATTTGAAGTAAGTGTGGCATTTGCGTTGACTGTTCATTCTCACCCTTTTTCTCTCTTACATCTCGCTCTCTCTTTTGGTTGTGAGCTTCCCAAAGAACTTTCTTTTAAAATAGGTTAGATAATGAACGTGAAGTTAATGACCCCTCCAAAAATTATTTTTAATAAGATGCCCATAAAAGCAAGAGTACATTAAGATTAAACAAAAATAACTAATAGTCTTTAAGATATTCGGTACATCAATATTTTGTTCAAAAGCTGTCACAACAAACCCTTTGTGATTTATTTAACCTCTCTGTGCCTTGGTTTTCTCATCCGCTGAATAGGAAAAATAGCAGGGTCTACCCATTTGGCTAAATTTGAAGTTTTCAATAAGATGGTACATGCGTATCACCTGGAAGAATTTTGATTAAGTAAATATTAGTCATCAAATAAATGTTGTTATGATTATTGATATCATCAAGAGGATTAAAAAGAACCTGAAAATATCAATGCTGGGCAGAAATTTGATCTTGGCAATCCTAAGGGGGATTTCCTCCCTTTCAAATTAATGATAGCTTTAGTATTTAGACATATTATTTCCTATGATCTGAGTAGAATGCTCAGTATGTGAATACACACAACACACACACACACACACTCACACACAATTCCTTTCAAGCTTACTAAAAGAGGTTTATCCACCAGCATGTGAAATGATAGCAAATGGCCTTATATAGTGAGTAAAATACAAATGGGAGGTGGTTTCACTGGGCTTCCCTGTCATCATCCAGACCAGTATGTTCTGAGCAAGACCAGGGTGGCATCGCTAACCGCGCCCCCAGCCCCTCACCGCCTCCCAGATCTTATCTCCAACTTAAGCAACTTTTCATTTTAGTCTTTTCAGCACTATCCACGCTGACATCAAGAGCAGGAAGCTACCCTGGAATGCAGTATATACATTCCGTAGTCACCCACTATGTAAGTAATTTCTATAATGTCGATTTTTTTAAATCTAAAAAGAGAATCCATAGGCCACATGAACTTCAATTCCTTCTACAGAGTTTGCATCTGTCAGCAGAACTGAAAAAGACACTCACAAAAGTCAAGGGGAGTGTAATTTGATACTGAGGGAACCTGGTCAAGGCTGATTATTTTTATGTTTATTAAAATACAACTAAATCACTGCAGAGATTTTTTTGGTGTCGGTAGTAAAGAAACACTTTTTAAGACTATGTCATGGTAAGTTGAAAAGTGGTAAGTCATTTTATAATGATTCATAGGCTCATAAAGCAGGTTAGGCAATTAAAACAATGTTCGCTGAGGTATAATGATTTTTAAATTACCTATATCATAGCATTCAAGACAGTGACTATCAGAAAAAAAAAAAAGATATGGAAAGCCTTTCTTCTAAAATCAAGAGGTTTCTAACTTCTTGTTTTCCTTGTATTGCTTTTATTACTAGTGGCAATTTTCCATGCAATTTCTAAAACCTAAAATATGATTGAGTAAAAATTGCACATAAAATACATATACTTGTTCTTTCTTAAATGATCAGCAATGAGTCCATATTTCAACAACATGTACATAGTATCACCAGTCCATGTCTTTCCTACTCAAAAATCACTCCTTCCTACAGAACCCAGTGATGGAGTCATAGATACCTTCATTCACAACTGAGAAGTGGCTTACCTGCAGTTCTGCACCCATAAATAACCAGACACAGAGTCAGACGGGTCTTCAATCCACAAATTCCACCAACTCACATTGCTCTCTGCTCCAGCGTCATAAGCGACAAGGAGCAATTGCATTTGAAATGACAAACACAAACTATGGAGACCTCACAACATGCCAGGTTCTGCTGTGCAATGGAGGGTTGTTATTTTGATTAATCTTCAAGTAGAGATGTGGAATATAACTTTTATTGGCGTCATTTTACAGAGAAGATATCTCTCAAAACTACAAAGCTAATAAATACCAGAACTGGGAACACAACTCCAATTTGTGTGACCCTGGGTTCTGAGTACTTAGTCATGATCTTTGGTGAGTTACTTGAAATCATTTTAAAGCATCCTCCTCATGGGTCTTTGTAGAAAATAATTTACTCTATTCTTGAAGAGAAGAAAAATGAGTTATTTGTTCTTTGGTGGCTGCTGAACCCAAGGTCTTGTAGGCACAATGAAGATTCCCCTTCTAGGTTCATTTCCTCAAGGATCCTAGCAAACTGAGAGGTTAGCTATGAGGTTAAGGGGTTCAAAGAGGGAATGGGGTGCCCATGACCTGTCATAAAACATATAATTGTAGCTCTGGAGGCAACATGAAGCCCTTGAGGTGGAATCCATGAAAGGTCAGCGTTGCAAAACAGTTGGGATCGAAGCCACATGACCTTGTGATGACTTTTCTCGTGAGGGCATGGTCTTAAAGGTATCTGGGAATAAAGGTTATGGTGTGGGAGGATGCAGAATGCAGGGTAGGCTATAGAGAATAATTCTATATATAAGGATAACATCAATGAGATCCTGAAGAAAGACTGATGAATGAGCAAGTGAGGTTTTGAAGACATGGGATAGCTCAGCCAGAAATCAGACAAGGGCACGGACGTACTTGGAGTCAAGTAATGTTAAGTAGCGAGGAATAAAATGAGGTCTTTTGTGATCAGCTCTCCCTTCTGGATTGGATCACACATAAGAGTAGGATTAGCTGAAAGTCAGAAAGGCTCGAAGCCAGAAAATCAGAGCATTACAAGAAAGACATTCCATTAATCTAAATATATTAGTTAGCCAGGGTCTAGACAAGGACTTTATGGGTAAGAAAGTCAAGAAAGAAGCAATTTAACAAAATGGGGCTTGGAATGGATATAACTGATTTAAGATAAGAAGCATCAAATTTAATCCCCATTTGCATTTGGGGAAAATGTAGTAAATTTGAACAATAAATAAAACCATAGCAGCTCATTGAAATGATTTGCCTGCCTGCCTCCCTTGTGGAGATTACACGCTATGCAAGATGAATGAAATGTGTTGCTATTTCTACTCCTGTGGCACAAATACCCCATTTGCTGAAACAACGATCAACTTAATTTCCAAAAAGAGTAGGGAGAGAAAAGGAAAGATGGCATTTTATCAAATCTCTTTACAATGCTGATGGATGAAGATATTGCATTTCAATTGGAATGTTACCTTCATTCTCTGCGCTGCAGATGGCCTCCCCGGATAAATAGCACTTAGTTTGCAAGTCATTTCTAAAAGCTCATTTTTAGCATTTTAGGCTGATCATTCGAAGGCATTTCATAACTGCATTCAAGGTGTGGGCTTTGTTGTCCCCGTCGCATGCATTTTTCACGGCTCCTTCAGCATTTTCAGGTTTCAGAGTCTGTCACCACTTGCATCTCGGACCTGAGACTCTGCTCTGGAGCTTCGGGCAGTTTCTCCCGTGTGGCCTTCATCAGTTGTGTGGTGGATAGAGAGCGCCTTCTCATTGCCCCGGATCGTTTCTTTGAACTTCACCTTCCAACTTAGTAACTGCAGAAGAGCCTGTTGGGTGTCTGGGTGCCGTGAGATCTTGGCAGGGAGCCCTGCTTTTCCAGGTACCCGGTCTCCGGGACACCGAGGTCACCTCTCCACCCCAGGAGTCAGGACCCCTCTGGTCACCAGGCTGACCGCCCAGGGTCTGCTCAGCTGCTCCCTGGGGTCTGAAAGGCACTGGCATTGGGCCTAATTTACTATGTGCATTAAGGAGTCTCACAAAATTGCAGGGGGAATAATTCAATCTAAGTATGTATATTCAAGAGCACAAAACGAAGGATTAACACAAACTGGCAATAGTAATAGTTTTACACAATATTGAGCAAGAATATTCAGGTCCATGCATTAATCGGGGAACACAGGGTGCACATGCACACACTCACTGATGACACTTAGGAGTGAAGTTGCTATATTATCTACTGCTTTCCAGCTGCAAAGAGAAGGATGAGAGGCAAATCAGGTTGCCAACGTCAAACAAGATGGGAGAGATGTCAAAATTAAATGATTTCCTTGAAAACACGTAAATAAAATGTTTTTCTCTCAAAGTACACTCACTGCAGTGCACATGGAGAAATGCATTACTCTGAAAAGTAAATACAAAACACTAAGCTTGTCAAATGATTTGCCTGCGTATCAGATGATGATCTTACAGGCACCACCAATGCTCCACAAATAAATAATACACACTTCACTTGTGTCTGTAGGGAAAAGCACCCAAACATAGTCTGTGTTGTTGGTGCTGGGCACTTAGTCCTGAAGTCTGCACGGAATATTAGAAAAGAATGAGCTTGTTGAATCAAAACTGAAGGTCAGAAACCCCAGAGGAGGGATTTACAATCCATTTTTATACCGCATGATTCAATCCTTTGAAATACCGTATGGTAAACAGTGTTATTTTTAGTTTAATCCGAGGACGCGAAATCTACAAGAAATAGAAAGGCTGGGCAAGGTCACGGTGCTGGGCGGATGGAGCCATCAGGGAGACAAGGCAGCGTCTCCTGCGCAAGATGGTACAGGCACTGGGTGCGAGATGGTACAGGCACCAGGCGTGAAATGGTACAGGCACCAGGCGCGAGATGGTACAGTCACCAGGTGGGCCAAGGCCGCCTCCTCCCAGCCCCTCCTGCACGAACCCAGACACCTGCATGGGGGCTCAGGCTTTGTGGAAACTCCCCTGTGTCTCCAGGAGCTTCCACCTGTTTCTAAGCCACAGTGGTAACTTCAGCAGCCCAAAAGGGACCAGCGTCCTGGGGATGCCTCAGTGGCTGGAGATACACAGGCTGGAGGCCCATGGAGACCCGGGGCCCGAGTCTTCTTCGCCCACGTAACTTCTGTTGGAAACAGTTCAGCTCTTTTAATCCTGGATTTAGATCTTTAATGTCAGTCTCTTATCTGGCTCCCGTCTTGGGAAGAGAAGAAAATAGGACTTTTGAGAGCTTCCCCACATTTCACAACCTTCCATAGAACTAAGACTAAACCCAGATTTTAGGATCGTGAGAGCAGGGACCTTTGAGCTACCAGATATACCTGAAGAATTCAGTGTCTTATTCTTAAAGGCTTTTGAGAAAAGGCTTAAGGGCTTTGAAGAGGACATCGATGACCTCAAATTATATTCCTTATCTACTCCCAGGCATTTAGAGAACAGTTACTGTCGTTCTGTAATTAGGGACAAAATTTGAGGGGAAATGTGAGGGTGGTTTCTGGGGAGGCTGCTGAGTTGAGCACGGGGTCTGCCTCACCCCTGTCTTTGCCAATCTTTCTCAGAAACAAAAATTGCACTGGATGGAAATGGGGGGTGGGGAGAGTATTGAATGTTTTGATCATCTAAGTACAACCGTTTGGGGCTTGGAAAATGACCAATAAAGAGGAAAAGTTTGCGTGGTTTTGAGAAGTGAGTAGAAAGTAGAATAATTGGCAAAACCATAAAGTTATTTCTGAGTATTGTCCCGCACATCACAAATGACAAACCTTTCTGTATATGAGTAAATTAGTTAAGATAATGTTAAAATATTATTTCCTCTGTTTCTCAAATAGAAAAGGATTTAATAATGCTGTTTTAATTACATATTAAATAACAAAATACGCACATTCTCTGATTAATTTCCTCTTTCAAAATGCATCCTATAGAAATGATCTAAGTATGAATTATATCTATTTAAGGGATCTAAAATTATCAATAGGGGAAGTGGAAATAATCTCTGCTATGGAAGTACTTAAGCATATGGATGTGTGTGTGTGTATGAGAGGATGTGTTAACTTTTAAAGATTCTATTCTAAAATAGACTCTATTAAAAAATGAAATTATATAGTAGCTCTTACATTTGGAGAATATTGATAATAGTTAAGTTAAAAAATTAAACTGGGATATAATTTACCCTTGAGAGTTATTTTTATGAAACTGAACAAACACATACCAAGAGAAGATAACTGCGTGAGATAAAAAAAAAAGAAATGGTATTTGATTAATATCAACAGTCTCTTTCAGAAAGTAAAGTTTCAGCTAACTTTTTCATAGTATTTTTTTTGTTGTTTTTCTTTTACTTTTCTGGACTTTCAAAATATACGGTGTTCGCTATTATGCATAACTAAGAACATGTATTTTCCTATTTAACATAGCTTGTGGAAGGCAGTCCCAGTATCTACCCAATCACGTCTCTTCCTTCTAATTAGAACCTTTTTTTATGCATAAAGTTGCAATGTTCCTAGTTTAAAATACTCATTGACCAAACTCCCTTGCAGCTACTTTGCTGCCACTTGTGAACAAGAACATGCTCGTGTAAGTGACTTTGGTTGCATGTGCTTTGGGGGCTTTTGTATTTTGTATTTTATTCTCCTTCATTTCCATCATTTTATAGTGCAGACTTGATGCCTACACATGGAGCAGCCACATTGCAATTATGAAAAATAAAAGTTTTAAATAAGCAGGATATTAGACCTTGTTTTTTTTTTTTTTTAACCCATCAAGCTGTTTAACAAACAACTCTGTAATACCTACCTTTCTGTTTCTTTTACAACAGAAAACAAAATACAATGTCGGCTAGTTATGCCAATCACTTTGACCCCGTTACTTTACACTCAACTAGCAGCCTGAATAGACACAAAGCAAGAGAAAGATGGATTCAGCTCCCTCCTTCCCTGATTTGTAAGTGTTGATGGCAGGGTAACCCTAAATCCACTAAATATTTGAATTTAGGACCAACAAATAATAAAGAGACCCAGGAAGAGCTGTAGACTGGGGAATATTCCGGAGCCTCTTCAACATATTTCAGTATTCCAGGCACCAAGAAATACTTGACGGGCATGCATTAGCGTTCTCTTCAATCTCAACTTCAGAACCTTGAGGGATAAATATTGCCCTACATTCCTTTAATAGCTGACTGTCAAATGCTGTGCAATTGGATATATTTATCTTTCATTCCAAAAGATTGAAAACAGAAATTTTCATGTAGCAGGACATTTTATGTCAAGTGACTTTAAAAGCAACGCTATTTATTACCAAATAGAATTTTCAGATTTAAAAGTAGAACCATCAATAAAATACTGTCGATCAGAAAGGGAATTTTTACCACTGACCATGGCCTCTCCCTGCAGAAACTGAG
This sequence comes from Talpa europaea, assembly GCF_964194135.1. Lineage (NCBI taxonomy): Eukaryota > Metazoa > Chordata > Mammalia > Eulipotyphla > Talpidae > Talpa > Talpa europaea. The sequence continues at coordinate 135,347,040 of NC_140072.1, forward strand.
GGGATCCGGCACTGAGGTGCGCCCTTGCTCTTCCCTATGACGTCTCTGCCTCTAAATAGGATTCTTACCCTGGGCCATTTCTAACGTAACTCCTGTTCCCAAATCTCCAGTTCTTTGTTGTTTTCTTCCATTGCTGGAGCATTAAATCTAGCTTTCAGCATCATCTGTATGTAGTAGCCCCTTCTGGAAATGACTGAAAACACCCAGCACTGAAGCTATTCCATTAAAATGCATGCATTTTTCTAAAGGACGCCAACGAACCATAACAAAATAGAACCTCCCTGCTCTGGAAGTGATCAGACAGGTTCAAAAAGAATATTTGATGATATGCCAAGCCAGCACATTGCTGCGATTATAAAAGCAATGCCCACACCCAAAACAGTCAGACTTTTCTTCTCTGTTATAGATCAGCTGCCTCTCACGGCGAGCTTGACGGCGGGCAGGATCAAAGTCTCAGCTCCCCCCACCTGGGTGCTCTGACAGTCTACAGTGGCACAGCACCCTAGGACAGCCAGGAGAAGCCAGGCCATAGATAACATATTACACCAAGCTGGCCATTTACAAACCTCCCCTGGGGCAGCAGACGAACAGGCTGCTCCGTGACACATTCACACACTCAGCCACGGAGCCACTGCACCGAGAGGAAACAGAATTAAAACATTAGACTTTGCATGTTTCCTAAGGTTTCTTATCCTGCTTCTGATGCTGCCTTTCTGTTCTGTTGATTTTATTGTTTCTTAACATCTTCATATACCTGCTTTGTGACACTCTCTAGGGTGAGGTTTATTTTCACTCCATTCAAATCTGCATGTTTTACAGCTAAACTGCACTTTCTATTTTTTTTTTAATATATATTTTAGGGCAACCAAGTCTTAATTTCTTATATATGCCTTAATCAACCCTGTAGTACCCTATCTATGTTATTGTGCAGATAACATGTAATTAATGAAATAATAGACTCTCAGAGTAGACTTCCAAGGTCATCTGGAAGAAAACACTATTTTGCAACCTAGCCAAAAGCAGAACTTTCAGTGACTGGATTAACAGCAAAACTCTAGAGAGTTAACACGTGCCCCTCATGGCCTTCTAGAACCACAGAGGAGTCTAAATGTTCTCTCCTATGTGATCCCTGAAAGAATCTAGAAATTACTTGTTGCACACATGCATTACATATGCTGCATATGTATATGTGCAATATATATGTAATACTGGCTTATAGCATTGTATATAATTTATCTCTATAGGATCACACTCTTTATATAAGTCACTGCACCACACCCACCACCACCACACCCCCAAGGCACCAATAGTCTCCATCACAGTTCATCAGGCCCGCCCCCCGCTTTTTTCTCTCCCCTCTCTCCCTTACACTCCTAACTCTGTAGCTTTGATCCTACAGTCACATGTCTACAGTTTGCTAGTGGTGCAGCTTTACCTGAACTTCTGTTTTGTTTCTCTGTATTCCACATAGAAGTGACACCATCTCGGATTTGCTTTTCTCCTGACTTACTTCACTTAGCATAACCCCCTCCAGTTCCATCCATGTTGTTGAAAATGGCAAGAGTTTATTTTCTTTTATAGTGAGTACTATTCCATGGTGTATATGTAATACCTCTTCTTTATTCACTCATCTGACTTTGGGCACTGAGGTTGTTTCCATAGCTTGGCTGTTATAAGTAGTGCTGTACATAGAAGTACACATGTCCCTTCAAATTATTGTTTTTGTATTCTTTGGGTAGGTGCCTAGGAGTGGGATTGCTGGATCATATGCTAGATGTATTTTTAATGATTTGAGGAAACTCCATACTGTTTTCCATAGGAGTTGGCCAGTCTACCTTCCCACCAACATTATAGGGTTCCTTTCCTGCACATCCTCACCAACACTTGTTGTTTCTGGTCTTTCTGATATGGGCCATTCTCACTGTGTGGGATGGCTTCTCATTGTGGTTTTGCTATGCATTTCCCTGATAATGAATAATGGTGAACATTCTGTCCTGTGCTTGCAGGCCAGCTGTATGTCTTCTTTGGAGAAGTGCCTACTTAGAGCTCTTCCGCCCATTGTTTAATTGGGTTATTTGTTTTCTTTTTGTTGAGTTATATGAGCTCTTTGTTGATCTTGGGTATCAACCTTTTATCAGATATATGATGTGCAAGGCTTTTCACCTATTCAGAAGAATGTCTTTTCATATTAGTGATAGTATCTTTAACTGTGCAGAGACTTTTCAGTTTGATGTAGTCCCAGTTGTTTATATATTTTTTAGAGCTGTACCCACAAAGACAACACTGAACTCTACATCACAGAGTGTTTTTCCTATTTCTCCTTCTATGTATTTTTGATTTCAAGTCTTACATATAAGTCTTCTATTCATTTTTAGTTAAATTCTTTTTTTTTAATTTTTTTTTATAGAGGCATGTTTTTATTTATTTATTTATTCATTTGTTTGTTTGTCTGTTTGTTTACATATGCACTGGGCACAGTCAGAAGCGCGGGAGGGTGAGAGAATTCACCAGAGCCAGAGCGGGGAGCAGAGCAGGCAGAAGGACCGAAGTACACTGCTGAGGGGAGCAGCAGGCGGCAGGAGAGGTCTGCGCGCCATGTGGGACCCTCCTCCGGTGGCCGGGGAGCAGCCGGGGATCGAACCGGCGCCGCAGAGGCCGCGGGCAGCTTCGCAACCCAGCGCTCAACCACTGCGCCACCGGGGAGGCCCCTTTTTTAGTTAAATTCTTGATTATGGTAAGAGGTATTGACTTAGTTTCAATCTTCTGCATGTAGTTGTCCAGTTTTCCCAAAACCACTTATTAAAGAGACTTTTATATCTCCAATGTATGCTCTTGGCTTCTTTATCATTATTAACCATCCATATAAGTGCAGGTTCAATGTTTTGGCTTTCTATTTTATTCCATTGATCTATGTGTCTGTTTTTGTTCCATTACTATATCTTTTGGACTAATATGGCTTTGTAGTATAGTTTGAAGTTTGGGAGTTTGGTGCCACTCTTCTTCCTCTGTTATTGTCAGGATTGATGTGCGGAATTGCAATGATTGATTTTCAGGTGTTGGCTCATCCTTGTAATCCTGGAATAAACCCCACTTGGTCACATAACATGTGATCCATTTAATGCATTGCTGAACTGGTTTTACTAAGATATTATTGAGGATTTTGGGGTCAACATTACTGTAACACCAAACTGGACAAAGACATGTCAAAAATAGAAAACTTAAAGGCAATTTCCACTGTTATCCTTTCACTAGTATTATGCCAGATCAACCTGGGCATCTGTGAACCACTTCCCTGATCTGGAAAGAGAGAAGCAGAATTGATATCCATTTAATGTAATTTGGTTATTTCAATGTTGCAAGAAAATGCAGATAAAGGCTATATCCAAATCTACCTTATAACAAAATTTGGTATCTCGACTTTGCCTAGCAGGGTAATCAATTTCTTCTACTGCTTGTATATTAATATGCATAGATTGTTAATGTAGGAACTTCAGTATTCGTGTCTACACATGTAATTCACTTGTACCAAATTAGCGATGTGAGAAAAATCTTAATAGGGATTTATTCTCCCTGCCCCCTGGAGAATTTCAGGAAATCAGGACAAGGTATCAAAACATTTTTTTTTTTTATCTAATAGATCTGATGTGACATAAATTAAAGAATGAAAATAGAGAAGATATTTTAAAAGGTTTGTGGTGAATGAAGAACCAACATAAATGAATGGTAAAAGGGAAAGTAGTTTGATGACAAATGATCAGAAATTCCTCAATTCCTCCTTGGTCAGAAATACCACAGTAACATAGGCAACCCCTCCCTCGGCCCCTGGCAGAAGTGGAACAAAGACAATGACAGGTAGCAGTAAGAACTCAATGGTACCTCACCTGCTCATCTCAGTGACAATTCACTTTTTTGTTATTCTCTGTCTCTGATATGCATTTTGCATTATTAGTAAGAGCAATATTCCTTCTGTATTATTTTCCTACAAATAATCTTTGCATTGTATTCAAAAGCATAACCAGCAGGTGTTAAATGGGTATGAATTATATCACTATGTATCTTACTGAAAGCATTAACAAAATGAAAAGTGATAATGCTGCTGGAGTTTGATTGGATTAAGCAGGATTTCAAATTTTCATAGTGTGGATATGTGGAAATGAAAAATGCAACTTGTCTATCATGAAAAGTTATCCTATAATTTGATATCTATATTTAAGTCTGGCAATGTTTAATCAGAAGTGATTAAAATGTGAGATTTAACATTTAGCAAACCCTTGCTACAAATCAAAAGGCATTTTCTGTTTAATGTTAACACTGGCAACTTTTTAGGTAGTTGTTCTTCCATATTACATTTCTTTAATTTAGTTAGAAATGCTTTATTAAAACTTTATGAAAATCATCATAATAAATAATTTTCTAAATAATTTATTTCTCCAACATACTTTCTTTCTAGAAACCCTGTTAAAGGCAAAATATAATGAATATTTGTAAAGTAAAGACATAGAGAAAATAGAATTAGGAAGTTGGTAACAAATATTTAGGTTACCCTTTGGTAAAAAAGTTTTTAACTTTCTTTGCGCAAACATGCAATTGATTTTTATTTAAGTTATTTTTATGTTAAAATAATCTTTCCATAAATATTTGAAGTCTGACAACCAAGTGTAGTGATTTAAAGGATATTACTGAAATAAAATATGAGACTGACTACTTTAAAAACTGGTTTGAAAAACATATAAATGTCTATTTTCACATGAAATTTTATTGTGCACCATATTGTAAAATTTCACATTGGCTTAGAAAACTGACAAATATAAAGGAAAAGTCTAATAATTTATTTAAGTTATAACTAAAATAGATAATAAAGAAAAAAAAATTCATCTATCCTGTGTTATGAAATCTGCATCCAGAGTTGGTCTATTAAATATGAAACTGAAAGGATCTATTAAAACAAAATAAACTTCATCATTCAGCATTGATTGTATACCCATATGTAAATAAGTGCATGAATTATTTTTAAGGTCAGCCAAAAGTATTATAAATGTTAATAAATATTCTGTAAGTATAATATCTCTAACAGCATAGTTTATGGCAACAGAAAACTGGCAATGAAAATTTTAAATCAATATATTATAATTTAAACATCAATATTTTGCTTTGCCCTAAATGTCTGATAAATACAGGCAGAAAGTTATGAGCCTTATAATTATTGTAGTAAACACTTCATAACAAAGGCATATTTTGATTTGATAAAATATCTTCCTCCAAAGTACTTGAACCGTGTAATTTCAAATAGAGTGGCACCAAATATATATTTGACCTTACAGTTATTCAGGGAGTAAATTAATGAAAATGCACATGGAACATTATTAAATGAAATCAATCCAAAAGCAAGTCTCAGGATACACTTGGCACCAGCTATTTATGTAGATGTTTGCCTGTGGTGTCATTGCCTTGCTTGAAAAGTTGTTACTAAGACAACTTCCTCTGGGAGAAGTTCTCTGCAAGGGGACATGCCTTGAGGCTGGGCTATTCTGCTTTGTGAATAGTTTCACTGGATGTAACCCTAACTGCAGAGTGCCTAATTGTTCTCACCTGGCCTGTCCCTTTGAGGTCACAAAATTGTTAGAGCTTGTTGCTATTTTTCTCTTTCAGTTTTTCTCTTGCTCTTTCAAGGAAGGGAGGAGTCATACTTCCTTGGACTTCTTGCTTCCATATTATCTACAGCAGTGAATATCACTGCATGCACATTAAAATAATCCATACTTGTGTTACAAGAAAAGATTAGTATTAGGACCTGATGCTGGAGGCCCTGGCTCAACAGAAGTTAATAGATCAGTAGAAACTTAAGAAGATCTTTGCTTAAAATGCTAACCACAGGGCCATGAGTTTGGAGAGTCTGCTTCTGACTTCTGGAAATGGCACTCAGTCAAGAGTATGCTTTAAGAGATCTTCCAATAAACCAGACTGCAGCCACCATGGGAAATCACTGGTACATAAAATTCTTAGCCAAAAAAGATAATAAAAAATTACCAGACCTACGAAAAGATAATCAAAAGAAAATCACCTGAAAGAATCAATGGCCTGCTTCTCTCTGAAATGTGTCTTCTACAAGAAATAGGAAAGTATTTGAAAAGTTTTGTGAGGTCTTTTGCAAGGAGATTCTAGAATAGAAGGTATCTCGTAAGTAATGGTTTGGGGAAAACAATCTATAAAATTACAACAAAGTATCAGAATGGTATAAAGCTATTGTTTTTCAAACTTTAACAATAAAGTATGCCTTATGCTTAGATTTATAAAGAAGAGTAAAATGTTTAAGATTGAGAAGTTTTTCCTTTATATTATGAACAAAAATGTTATGAAAAGAGAAATATTTTAAAATAATCTCATGGAAAATGACCAAGGAACAAGGAATAAATTAGCATACACTAAATACACAAACCTCAAATAATAATTTATATTTTTCAAGGAAACTCAGTTTTGCAGTATGGTTATTGCTCAAATTATCTCCGGGATTGTAGTAGATATGGTGATGAAAAGGATATAAAATACTGGTTTAATTTAAAATTCTCTGGATCTATATAGATTTTTGTTACTTTTCCTTCTTTACCTTCTGCCAATCCTCATCGGCTGCTTCATGAATTTGCAAAATACTTTGTACTTCATGAAGTTCCACTTGTCTCTCCAAAAAGTCTCTTCCTAAGTCTCTTGGTCATCACATAAGTGTGTTCCTAAGTCAGTCTAATTTATCTTACTACGAGGATTTTGAAATCTGAGTGTGGAGTAAATATGAAAGATGCACATGCAAAGTTTTAATAGTCCTGCAACTGCAGCTGCATCTACCCCAGAACTGTGCTAGGACAGCAGGAGGCAGTGACTGCATTGCTGGATTCACTCCTTCAAACATACCCATTTCATTGATTGGTTCTCAATTTCTCCATGTTTAAAGCCAAGCTTTAAATGACCTCTCTTATCTCTTAAATTGGAAACACAATTAATGCATTTTTATTAACAGAACAGAAACTAAATGCATTAGAATAACAATAGAAACTCCATCACATTTAAAGTAGCAAAGAGGTAAAAACTTTGACGTTTGTGACCCATTTAGCCATTCATTAACTGTGAGTGACTGACCATTCTTTTTACAGAAAGAGATTATAGGTGAGTGGCACCAAAAGAGGGTAAATCTTCCTAGCAACATTGGGATCAGGATTATTAATGTTGTCCAAAGCCAAAGCATAGAATTTCCCCACAAGAGGCGAAGGGCTATTGGATCCACAGGAATCATCACATTTAAATGATCCGTGGATTATCGTCACTGTAAATTGGCCATGAATTCCCAAGTATTATAATTGATGCCAGTTTACTAAGGTGCAACCATATTTCTGTTTTTTAAATGTATTCTAGTTCTAGCACCTAAAGACGTAATCAAAGTCAACAAGTTTTCACTATCAAATTCCTAATTGTGAGTCCAATCACAGATTTAAGTAAAGAGAAGGTATTAATGAAGTGAAAGTTTCTTCCACCATGAAGAAACATTTTATTTGATGTGTCCCCTCCTTTGTTTATTTATTTATTTTTTTTTCCCTTGGCATTGCAGTCAAGTCCCCAGACATCCCTGGAGCCAATTTCTTTTCTTTTTTTTTTTTTAAGATTTTATTTATTTTTATACAAGAACTGGGGTACAGGCCAGATGCACGGGAGGGTGAGAGGATTCACCAGAGACAGAGCAGGGAGCAGAACAGGCAGACGGACTGAAAACACTGCTGAGGGGAGCAGCAGGTGAGACAGGAGAGGTCTGCTGCGCCATGTGGGATTTTCGCCAGCTGACGGGGATTGAACCGGTACTGCAGAGGCTGTGGACAGCTTCACAGTGCGGCGCTCAACAGCCTGTGCCACTGAGGAGGCCCTGGAACCAATTTCTTGAAGTGCCCTGCCTGTGTTTTCTTCTATGTATTTTATGACTTCAGGTCTTAAATCCAACTAGATGGGAGACTACATTTGCATATCATATATCCAACATGGGCTGATACCCAAGATCTACAATGAAAATATAAACTCAGCAAAAGGAAAACAAACAACCCAATCAACAAATGGGCAAAAGAACTAAAAAGAAACTTCTAAAGACAAAGGCACACAGATGGCCAACAGGCACATGAGAAAATGCTCATCATCACTTATCAACAGGGAAATGCAAATCAAAACCACAATGAGATACCACCTTGTGCCCAGGGGGATGGCTCACCCCCAAAAGACCAGAAAGAGCAAGTGTTGGTGAGGATGAGGAGACAAAAGAAACACTCCTACACCTTGGTGGGAATATAGACGGGTCCAGCTCAAAGAAGTAGCGACTTGCTTCTGGCAGTGGAATGGACACACCTTATCAAGGATGACCCAACTGCCAGGGCTTCTCGGCTCCCGTGCATCCACCTGAGAACAGCTCGAGATCCGATGCAGCGACACGGCTGAAGAGGCCACAGGTGGCAGGCTCATTTCTTGGAGAGTGCATCATGAAGAGTGCAGTGAGCTGTCCTCAGCCATGTCGGCCTCCACTATATGTGGATCTATTAATAAACTGCAACTGTGTCATTTATATATCACGGCTTCTGAACTAAAAATATACCTTATAGCAAAAGATGTAAAGCAGTGGACTTTTACCAAAGGATTTCCTACTCTTTCCATGAACCCCTCGAGGAATATCAGATGGCCTATCAAACCGATTCTTCTGCCCCATGGAAAACAACACCTTGCAAGGTCTGGGTTCCATGGTACACGGAATCCACAACTACCATGATCATTAACTGGGAGTTACTGAAAAGGCTCTTTTTACTCTATGCTGGAAAACACACCTTGGAATCTTCAGGCATAAAAATTCCACTTTTTTTCTGAGGTGTTCCCTGAAGGCAGAGGAAATGTGCAGTGGATAATGAAGGAGGCAAGTCATAAACACCTAATTTGGCTTCATAATCAAGTCCAGAAATGAGGAACCCAGATCCAAGATGGATTCTCCTCTTTTTTTTTTTTTTTCTTTTTTCTTTGTGTGTGTAAGCATTTTGGGAGTGGTGACAACATTCCAATTTGTCCCACCGGGGATGAAATGCTGGACAAGATTAGTAAGAAACCGAAGGGCACCAAGAGCTCCCCAAAATGCCAGGGTTTGTCTCATAAATCAGTAATGGCATGTTGAGCGCTCGCTTGTTTGTTTTGTGTTCTAAAAGAGTGGCGACACTTTGGTATTATTGAGTGAAAACTGCATGGCCAGGGAGACATCTTGTGAGTGGAACAATAAGTCTGAGAGGAAAGTGTGGGCATTTGCCACCAGGAAGGGGGTCTGTGCCAGCTCCAGTGGCCTTGGCTTCTTCCAGGAGCGCCGTTTACGCACAGGGGATGCCCGAGACGACAGTGGGCATTTCAAACTGCTTGGCTGTTCACCCTCGTGGTTTTGGGAAGCGATACCTTCTTGGTTTTAGGGAGCAATACCTCCCACTCAGAAGAAAAGGGAGAAAAGTTGACTATTCTGACCTTTCAACCCAACAAAGCCAAATACATCCCTGGAGGGCTGGCGGGGGGCGCGCATCCAAAGGCCCGTGAGCGGATGGGCGAGCGCAGGTGCATGGTCCTGGGGGCTAACCGCGATGGCTTTGTCTTAGAGGAATTTTTCTTAGCATTTATTGAACAGTTATTATGTGTCTCAAATCTGCTAACTCAGTTATTCTAAGTACAGCTTCCTGGACACACAGACATGGGACTAAAGTACTCGCCCCGGGTCCAGGAACAGTGAGGAGAGGCCCTAGCTTGGGGCCAGGCAGCCTGGGCTCAGGCTCCTTGCAGGAGCACGTGCGGATAAGGACTGGCAGAGCTCTGTCTTTCTATGCTAGCAATGCCACAGCCCCCTAATAAATTATTTCCTGACTTAAATTTGTGTTTCTGTTACTTGCAACCAACAGTCACAAAATACATTATTGCTTCCGTGCACTATCATTTCTGAGCTACAGAGCATTTATTCAGAACAGCATTTTCAATCAAAATCAAAAATCATCACTTCAGTATATAAAGAGTTCAGTAGCTTGCCAACTATGGTAATGGAAAAATACAAAAAAAAATGCAATTTACTTTCACTAATTTAGTCAACATCTTTCAATGTAGGAACATAAAATGTACTTATATTAAAAACAAAATGTAACCCACCAAGGAAAATTTTATTTTAACAAAATTAAACAGTAATTCTTTCTATTTATTCAAAGAACTTTCGAGCTTCACTCCCAGAGTTCATTCTTTCTCATGTGTACACAGATAGCATTTAAGGGAGCTGGGTCAGAACAGAGGTACCTGCCTCTGATGACCTTTCCAGTTGGTAACTTTCTCAAAAATAGAAAACGGAGGTCTCAATTTCAGCCTCAAGCCCGAAGAGCTGAGCAGAAAGCCCCTCTCAGCCTCAGTCTTGACGTCCCCAGTGTGTGCACTGCTCTTGATTTCATCCAGTTGGGGGATCTGGTCTGATGTCTTCCACTAAAACATCTTTTGCAGGAGTCTTGTGAGACACCATCACTGCTCAGGGGTGCGTTTGTTTCAGTGAGTCGTTCTGACGATGCTTTCACATTCTATGTCCTTTCCTGCACACAGCGAATCTAGGAAGCATGTATGGATATTCCTGGGAGAAATGAGGAAGGAATTGCTGAGTAACTCGTTCAATATAATGCAGGAAATCAGAGGAACCGAAAGATGCTCACTCACCATCATGCTGTGTTGCCCCCGATGTTGCAATTCCATCTTATTAAAGTCTAATTCCATGACTGCTTTGTTAAAAAGATGAACACGTGGGTGAGGGCATCAATGAGAGTTTCATCAGGAACAATTAAGTGTATTTGTGTTCATATTCCTATTTCTGATGTGAAACCGGTACAGTGGCCGCTCTACCTCTGGACATAAAGCGAGCACAGCCAAGTATTTTCACACATAAAAGGCAATTCCCCACTCATGATGACCACGTCCAACAGAATGTATTGCCCTTTTACCAGATCAATAAGCCGAGTTTCAGGACGTGCAGTCACTGCCCTGGCTGTCACAGCTAGTCAGGAGGAGGTGTGAAATCTAAGGCAAGGACCGTCTGTCCCAGAGCTCAGGCACCTTCCCTGATCATACCCTGCCTCTGAGTCCTCATTAGCCTGCCAGCTGGACACCAAAAGTTTCTTTAGAGTGAACAAAAGTTACTGTTCAATGTCTTAAATTACCAGATACAATGAGATTTTAAAGCCAAATTAAATAGAATTGTACATTCCCTGTGCTCCCTGCAGCAAAGATGGAAATGTCAAGGTTGCAACCAGGTGATCTAGACTGAAATAGATTCTCCTCCTGGACACAGCAAGCAAAACCCGACATAATCCTAAGGTTTCTACTTAGCTTTACATTTTTATAGTTCCCCAAAAGACTATTTCTTTGTGTTTCACAGGGAAAATGAAGTTATGTTTAGGTACTAGCACAAATATTTTGCAATGTTTTATGAAAGGCTCATACCAATACACTGTCATCACAGGTTGCTGGTTGTTTTAAATCATGAGAGCAATAGATATTTCTAAATAGAGTGATTTTTGTTATCATTTTAGAAGATTTTCTTAGAGGCTATATTCTCTTTCCACTAAGAAAACATCAAACAGGTATCTTTCCCTCTGTTACATGATCTATGGCCTGAACTTACATATTCAGACTAACATTCTCATCAAATATATCTACAGCATTAAGACATTTGGCATAACATTCCTGTTATATATTATTATCAGATCTACCTCTGCTATAAATATATTTTAAAAGTGGCTAAATTTGTAAATATCTCAGTAAGTGCTAGATTTTCTAGAACCTCTAGAATTAAGATTCAAAGCAAATTGCCTGACTTTTCAAAATATAAAAAATATGATAAGCCAATTTTCCTCTGATAGCCAATTACTGTGATATTTAAATATCTTTATTTAGAAGATATTTTCTTTCCGTGAGTCTTCCTTTAGTTAATTTTTTTTCCTGGGGGCCTGAAGGTACTTGGGGTGATGGGGCAGAAGATGGTACAACTGTTCACCTACTCGCCAGGCACAGCCTGGGTTTTGGGGTGGCAGCAGTGAGCAAGGAGCAGACATAACCCTCATCTCCATACGTCACGGAAACCATGGCAGTGTGGGTCAGTTAGAAGCATTCATCTTTTTTTTTTTTTCATGTGGTGATAAAATTTTAATAGAATGAGCAATACAGTGCCAGGAATTCCACATGAGTAGGGAATCCTACCGTAGCTTCATTCTCTCACCTTATTATTTCATTTAAGTCTCAAGTAATTCTGATACAAGTAGTGAGCCAGCCACAATATGGATATCACCAACCTTGCGAGAGCCTGGCCACACTGTCTTCAGAAATGCCCCGTGCAGCTAGGGAGGACAGCAGGCAGGCAGGCATGAGGCAGGCATTGTGCAAACCAGTCAAGGCAGTGTGGGCTGGTTTGGAGCCTTCGCTCATCTTCTTGTGGTCACGTTGCCACAAGGCACCCCTCACAAAGGTTTGGCTTACATTGCTCTGAGGTTTGGAAGAGAGTCAATAAGAACTGGCTTCTGGAAAGAGCTATTGTTCAGTGAGTGAATGGAGGAGCTGACAGAGATCACTTCATGTTCTCCTTGACAACTATGCAGGACCTCAGGGCGGGCTCCTCCATGTCTCTGTGTCTGGCAGCAAGACAAAGCGCAGTCCTCACCAACTGTGAATCTCGAGCAAAGAAACATCTTTCCTAGGGCTGTCTTGGTAAGACACAAATATATACAGTTTGGGCCTCCCCAGTGGTGCAGCGGTTGAGCGCTGGGTTGCGAAGCTGCCCGCGGCCTCTGCGGCGCCGGTTCGATCCCTGGCTGCTCCCCGGCCACCGGAGGAGGATCCCGCATGGCGCCCAGACCTCTCCTGCCGCCCGCTGCTCCCCTCAGCAGTGTCCTTCGGTCCTTCTGCCTGCTCTGCTCCCCGCTCTGGCTCTGGTGAATTCTCTCACCCTCCCGCGCTTCTGACTGTACCCAGTGCATGTATAAACAAAAAACAAACAAACAAACAAATAAATAAATAAAACATGCCTCTATTAAAAAAAAATTAAAAAAAAACAAAAACAAATATATACAGTTTGGGGACTCTTGTTGCAGGAGGCAGGAAGAGGAGAAAAGCTTATCCTCACACCAAAGGGCAAGACTCTACCTGAATGCTTAAGTTCAGGTGGAACAGAACTGACACACAGACAGAGCGTTCCAGTTAGACTCACTCAGAACCCACTGCAAGGATCAGCGTGTATAACGATGTGTCATTTCATTGACGTATGAACATGCACCTCTTATACACAAGATGATGTTTGTGAGCCAGTGCCCTTACTCGTAGGCAGAGAGAGTCTTCATCACAGGAGTCTTAAGTCGGTTCTCTTTTTTTTTTTTTTTTTAATAGAGGCATGTTTTATTTATTTATTTGTTTGTTTGTTTGTTTATACATGCCTGGGTACAGTCAGAAGCGCAGGAGGGTGAGAGAATTCACCAGAGCCAGAGCGGGGAGCAGAGCAGGCAGAAGGACCGAAGTACACTGCTGAGGGGAGCAGCGGGCGGCAGGAGAGGTCTGCGCGCCATGCGGGACCCTCCTCCGGTGGCCGGGGAGCAGCCGGGGATCGAACTGGTGCCGCAGAGGCCGCGGGCAGCTTCGCAACCCAGAGCTCAACCGCTGCGCCACCGGGGAGGCCCTTAAGTTGGTTCTCTTTTTTTTTTTTTTTTTTTGAGAGTTTTATCCCTGTGCCACCAGGGAGGTCCCTAGAGCTCTGCTTTTCTAAGTTTTATCTTTCTGAAGGGATGAGTACTACCTAACATGATTTTGATGACATTGTCATCAGATTTTTCCTTTTCATTTTTATGAACGTTAGCATTATTCAAGGAATTTTTGGCTGGAGGAGAAAAGGGGCATAAATGAGCATTTAAAAAAAAACATTTCTGCATTGCAGAATTCTAAAATATTTTTTATTGTTTTAATAGCATTAAGTTGGTTCTCTTAATAACGACACACACAGGGCAAAAATATTTCAAATTGCCAGTTGGGTGACAGAAGTTAAGGAATGGTAATATGATTTATGAATGTATTGTTTCAGGGGGGCAGAAATTCATTGATATCTTGATTAAATAAAGTAGCATCTCATTTTGTATTTATAGAATTATCAAGGGTCTGAAGGGATCAGTTTGAATCTTTAATTATGTTTCACTGCATTCTTGAGGAAAACTAAATGCGATGTGTTATTCTGCAATTTGGTAATGGACAACATACATATACATTTTGTAAATATCCAGGATCTTCTTGTAAAGATATGTAAATGCAAGTGAATTACTTTATTTGTAATTATATTTCTTCCAAAATCCTATTTTTTTCTGTTAACAAGAAGAAAAATGGACTAAATAGTGAAATATGCCATCATGTAGCAGGAAAGATGTCAGCAGCATATTATGAATCCCCGTGCCTCTCTGTGACTTGAAATATTCATTTGATTTCTGTAAAAAATCTTTACGATTTTGTAGCCAGATGGTACACAAAAATTGACATTTTTCCCTAAACCTAGAAAGTTCAATAGATAATACAAAATGTACTTCATAGAAGACCATCCACACACGTCATATTTTTGACTCGATATCGTACTTTCATTTTTTTCTGTTTACATCATATTTGCTTCCTTATCTCACAATTGCTTTTTGGCACCCTCTCCGGGCCAGACTTTTTCAGCACCAGCCTCACTTAACACATTCTTCACTGATCTCCAGTCCAACCCACCCCTTCCCACACTTGCTGCTAAGTTTCTTAAGGGAACTCTGAGTAATTAGAATATGAAAAGATATTAATTCACTAGAAGCTTATCAGTTGAGTTCCATAAAATGAAAGGCAAGAGTCAAAGGAAAATTTCCATCACTTCCTTGCCATGTTGCCTATTTGGCTTCAGCTCTTTGAGATTCTGTCTTGCGTGGTGGGGAGGGGGCTTCCCAGAGCAGGTCACTCTGCCACTTGCTCGCAGATGGTAGGGTCTGTGGAAGCAGCCTCCTCATGTGGGAACCTACACAGTCCCCCTTAAGACAAATGAGGGAATGACTTCTTCCACGGATTCTTTCTGTCTGGTCAGGAAAATGTCTGGAGATAAAACCCCTGCGAGATAATTGTTCCAATGATAAGCACAGGGCTGACAGCTGAGCTGTGGTTTGAGAAAGAACAGATAGGTATCTCCGTGGAGCAGATATGAGCCATTGATATTTTTATCAGTCATTTCCTTCAGGATTTTACTCAAAATGCACTCAGCTGTTAACTTTCTAGCCAGAAGCCATTCAAATGAACAGAGATAACCCTAAGGTACTTGAAGCCCACTTTAGCCACTGAAGGACGTGTGAGTCACCACAGCACCAGGGACCTGGGGTCTAATCGGTGGGATTTCATACACGACTGAAGCCTTTTCTAGTGGGGACCAAAAATGACAATTCAGCTAGATGGGCCATGATGTATAATTAGTAGTCTACCATTAAATGAATAAATTCTGCCATACACTGCAGAGGTTTCAGTCAGTGGTGCGGGTAGTTGAATCGAGCCCAGCAGGGAACACGTGTACAGCTGCCGTTAGAGCAGGAAGGACAGGAACCGACATCTGAAGGCCGTGGGAAGGGAAGAGGCAAAGCTGGGGGAAACAATCTCTCTGTGAAGAAGGAAGAAAATTCAGGTTGAAGTGAAACCAGTAGGGAGGCTGCTCCACTTCATCAGAAATGGATCAGCCACAGAGCTTTGGGTGAAGACATGTTGCGTATTATAACATTTAAAATTTAATAGCTATTAATCTGTATTATATATTATAAATATATGACCACACTTTCTACGCTGACATGTACATAAGCAGATCTACACACATATATAAACATCGAGTATGCAAGTAAATTTCAATCATGCTTCAAGCTACAATGCTGAAGCAGGTGCTCTCACAATAGTGTCTTTCCCCTGCAGGAACTTCTCTGGTCTTTGTGCAGCTCCCACTGGGAAGCTGAGTCCATTAATCCGCAGATGCCAGGCCATCTTAGAGCTTGGCCATCACCATGGTGTCATTGTCATCATGGCACATGGACCCAGAAAAAGAGCTGCCCCCACTGGATTGAGTGTTCAGGGATGGGAGAGTCCATGCCCCCCATCATGATGAAGAGAGCAGTGCGTTAACTTGGTGAACCCAGAGCAGTTGTCCACGACTCAGCAGCTGTCAGCACAAGAAGGCCAAGACCAGCAGACAGATGTC
Organism: Talpa europaea; assembly: GCF_964194135.1. Classification (NCBI taxonomy): domain Eukaryota; kingdom Metazoa; phylum Chordata; class Mammalia; order Eulipotyphla; family Talpidae; genus Talpa; species Talpa europaea. Next base: position 135,363,328 of record NC_140072.1, read on the forward strand.
AACAGAGACCTAGGCTTGTACGCAAGGATGCACACGGTCACAATATGGGGTGAATAAAGGTAGAGATGCAAATAGAGAAATGCAAATATAGTAATATGTGTGGGGGGGAGAGGAGAGTCCTCACAGCAATCGCAGTTTCTTTTCCTTGGAGACCTTTGCATTAAGGTCGGTGTCTGATTGGTGACTCATTGGCCCAGTTGTTTCAAAATATCCCTTGTAAAATCAACCTTCTCACTTGAGTGCGTGACCTATTCCCAAGCCTGGCCACAGCCATCCTTTATAAAACCCTGTCTCGAACTTCAATCCATGTAAAAGTTAAGCCAACATACTCATGACAATTACATTTGTCTGTAGAGACAGGTTAGCGTGACCTCATTTGGATATCCCACGCTGTTACGGAGAAAAAGATCATGTGTCCCTCTTTCTCTAAAAATCAGTTGCCTTATAAAATACCTGAAATTATTGTAAAAATTTTAAAGACCAGCATATAGGAAGAGCATAATGGACCTTTGCATTAACATTCCCCAAGTAAGTCAAACACCCAGATGCCACGCCCTTTCTTCATAGCTCTTTTTGTTTTACTGCTGAAGTATTTTAGAAGTGATTGTAGTCTCATGTCCCTCATGTCATTCACTCCTCATACTTCAGTACTAGAAACACATTTTGCAGGGCCTCCCTGGTGGTGCAGGGGGTTAAGACACAATCTATGAAGATATCCACAGCCACTGCTGCATGAGTTCGGTCCCCGGCCAGGGAGCTACTCACCTGGCGCAGCAGACCTCTCCTGGCTCCCTGCCACCCCCCTCAGCAGTGTTTTTCGGTTGTTCTGCCTCTCCTGTTTCCCGCTCTATCTTTGGTGAATCCTCTCACCCCCCGCACCTCTGGCCTGTACCCTAGTTCTGGTATGCATAAATAAATACATCTTTAAAAAAAAAAGAAACACATTTTACAGAAAACACAAGTAAAATTAACTCACTTTTTCCAACTTTTTTTGTTTTTAGGGTTTTTTTTAAATTTTTTATTCATGTATGCATACAAGATCTGGGGTACAGGCCAGAAGTGTGGGGGGTGAAAGGATTCACCAGAGACAGAGTGGGGAGCAGAACAGGTGGATCTGCTGAAATATACTGCTGAGGGGAGCAGCGGGCGAGTCAGGAGAGGTCTGCTGCGCCCTGTGGGTTGCTCCCTGGCCAGCCGGGGGGTGAACTCGTGCTGCTGTGGCTGCGGACAGCTTCATGGATTGCATCTTAACCCCTTGTGCCACCAGGGAAGGCCCCATTTTTTCCAACACTTTTAAGGATAGTGCAATGTGAAGAGAGTAATCATAAAACAAAGTAAAATCAATAAAGGGGAACAAGATAATTTAGGCTTATCCCTACATCAGAATTCTATGTAGTTACTAATAAACTTTGATATATATTTATATATGGCATATAAAATATTACTGTTCCATATATTGCACGTACTTACATATAACACATACTATATTGTTGGGTATGTATTGTATATGTGTGTGTGTGTGTGTGTATATATTTGTATGTGTATGGGTATGTGTGCCTATATGTGACCATACAATATTTTATTCCTTATATTAAGGAAAAATAAAAAGCAGTAAATATTGACTATGTTGAATAATATCAAAGGGGTCAAAACGGATGATGTACCTGCTTCAGCAATTGTCCTCACAAGTCTGGCATCTCGACAAAGGCAAAGTCTAAGAACTAATTTCTCCTCAGGGATCAAGTTGACCGGCTACTAGGACAGTCATGTGAAAGAGTTTGTGCCTGATGACACCAATTTTGGAAGATCTCATTTATTACAAAGGCGCAGGAGAAAGATTATACTTCTTGGCACACATTGTGATTGCTTTCCTGCTACCTCATGATTCAATGATTTGGGCTCCAAAGGAAAATGAGCCCAGAAAAGGAGAAGGAGTCTGGGGGGAGGCACAGAGGAGGGGGGATTGCCTCTTAAATCTGGGAGGCCCATCCTTCCTCTCTACCTCTCCACCTCCCTCCTTCCTTCCGCATCCGTGTCCCCTGCTCTAGAGTATCTGTTGCTGAGACTTAGTGCCTTAATTAGCTTCTCTCTCCTCTGGCAGCAAATGGGAATTTCAACTTAAAGCTTTGGAACTCAAGGCTTCTGTCTGTTTAGCCCAGTTACGTGCATTGCGCTGCAGGGTCCACGCCATTCTGTACATCCGGACTTGCTTCCACAGTCATTATGAGAAAGTATTATGATATAGGGGGGAGATGAAGAAATTATTCCAGAAAAGATGATGCCTTTGTTTATAGGTTTATCTTCATGACCTGCACTGTAATTGTTCACTCCTTTGCCCTTTCGCAGCAAGATTTACAGGCTTTAAGAACACTAATCCCCGTGTCTGTCAGACCAAAAAGAGACACACTAAGTGAGAGGCATGGAGCTGCACACCTTCCAAAAATGATCCAAAGAAAATGGTTAAATCTCTCACAAAGAAGAGTACACAGTCATAGCCCTGTGGCAGGTAAGTGACTGTACATGAACATGCATGCACACACTCCCACATACACACTCACACTTGTGCATGCTTATACTTACACATGCACACACACTCATAGACATGCACGCATATACACACACTCACACCTACACAACCCACATGTGCACCCACACTTACATATAGCCACACATGCACACACTCACACAGATGCACATACATTCCATGAAAAATTCTTAAGTCATGAGACAGTCCTGTTGAACAGCCTTAAAATTGTGTTGAACTAAAGCCATTAGGCTGAACTTATTTGCAAAAGGATATAATTAGTTGTTCTTTCAGTCCCTGGATAAAGATGGCACATATAAAAAATAATAGGCTGTCAGTACCCTAAAGGGTTAGCAGAATAAGCTCAACAAAGGAACATATTTAAGGCAACAACAGCTTGCTCTCCCCTAATATTTGTGGTATTTTGGGATCCCTTATGGCATGAAGCTTACACTTAAAATGCAAAGTGAGTGTATTTATGTTATATTTTATTTTTAGCGTTAAGTCCTGAAATGCGTCTGATCATAATTTAATATTTAAAAAAATACTAATAGTAAGTAGAAGAATGTAGAATAGCTCTAAAGTTATAATTCCAAGGTCATTTTTTGACCTGAAAAATATGTATTAACCAATTGATTTCATTTACATGCTTTGAAGTAACTTGTTAATCAATAAGTATATATTGAGAAAATACTGTATTTCAGGCATCATTTTCATGTAATTTTGAAAGAAAAAGGAAAATAATGAAATAATTTAATCACAAATTATCTCAAAGTCAATGTGGAATACATTTAATTATTATGAACCGGCTACTATTGATTCGCTATCTATTACTTGGAAGGTACAAATCAATTCTAAGTGGTTCTTACCTCCTTTAGAACCACCATCAGCTTAAAGTTATTATGCAATCCTAGTCCAGAAAGTCACAGGTGGTGTGAAAAAAACTCCCTCCGATATCTCGCAACCAGTGCCAGAGAGCTCCTTGTGAGCCGCTGGGGAGAGCAGGTTAAGAGCCACCACCTTACCGCAGATGTGATATAGTTAGGGGTTCATTCCAATTCATCCATTGAGGTTCTGCGTTTTCCTCCAGGTTGTATTGCATGATTGTCACCGGAGCGGAGCATGCGTGCTGACCTCCCCGGTGGCAGTTGTCACCAACACAGTAGAAGACTTTTCGAGCATGATTTTTCTTAAAATACCTGCATCCCAGGACAGGACAGTCCCCAGGGTGGCATCTTCGTGTTGGCCTGGGGCACTCGGGATGGTCCAGTTGAGAAACAGGCAAAGCTATGAGCTGGGGATGGATGGGAAGCTCTTCTGACAGCACTTTGTCAGGAACCAGCTCTGTCCTGCTTACAAGGCAGTGAGTTCTTCAGACCAAATGCACGATCCCTCCCACCATTCAGTCAGGAATGAAGGCACCTAACAGACCCCCAAAGCCCTTGACAGAGCTGGGGATAGTTTGGGGAAGAATGACTGGTTGTATTAAGGCATTTCATCAAGAAAATAAAGGCAGATGTGAGCTCCGAGCTGTGCTTCTCTAGAGCCCTGCTGGCTGAGGCACCCAAAGTCGTCTGGACCCCAGGGTGAGAAGCCCTGGGGTGAGCACAGCGATGGTACAGAAGAGTACGTGTGGAGAAGACAGCCACGGTAAACACCATAAAAAGGGGCATGCCAGAAAAGTCCCAGGGAGAAAATTCGGAAGGATGCAGTTGCAGTAGAAGCTAGGACGGGAGAATCCAAGAGACAACGAGGAAGACTATCCTGTAAGGAGAAACTGGAAAGGACACTGAGAAGCAGAAGGACCCCTGGCAAAGCAGTGAACAAGGCCCACTGTGTTGAGTTTCAACTCCTGGGCCTGTGACTTTTTATTACCGTACGTGACAAAGCCAAGCCCGGACTGCAGCCCAGCCTGTGGCAACTGAGGCCAGCGAGAGCAGCCGGCACCTCCGAGCTGCAGAGGGACTGGCTGTTCCTCTCATGGGATTTCCTATCTGCCTGGAAGAACAAGGGACCAGCTATGGTTATTTGGAAGCGAGTTTTGGGGAGACATTTTCATAAAACAGGCAAAATTGAGTTTTACTTTAAGCACCACATCTCATGGCATTTGTTGTCCTTGATGAAATTTGAACATTCAAGGAGAATTGGAAAATGAGATTTTGCCACGACCAACCAGCTTCCCCGAACTTACAGACCTTCCTTTGAGATCAGTGTTTAATCATAGCTATGCGATTTATATATCATATAATCAAATGTTTCAACATTTGGAAAGTCTGCAAAGCTCAATGAATAAGCTTTTTCCAAATAACCAAATTGGTGTCTGATGTCACCGGTTGTTCCTCAATAAAGTATCTATTTCAAGGGTAAGAAAGACCAATTGATTTTAAGTTAACGTTACAAAAATTTGGTCCATACGATGACAGATTCTGCATTGCAAATAACACTTAAGAAATGTTACTTAAACTGTTGAGTTTTGATGTAGTATAAAAACAGCTATTCACCGTTATCATAAAAGGGAGTGTAAATATCCTTTTTTCCTGTAGGTGATGGAAGATTTTCTCCGTATACTTCAACCAAAAGATGCTAGTAGATTCAATGCAGAAGCAGAAGAGCCCAGCAGCTTTCAATCAAGCACATTCAAAAATATGCACTAATACTTATGTTAATTTTGTTTTAGAGAAATAGCTTAACAAACATGTGTATTAAAATATGATTGGTTCTTTATTGTTATTCTTAGATGAGTTAATACATATGTATAAAAGAATTTCAGTTTTATTTTCTACTATAGCCTTTTTCTAATATCAATATATTTTTATATTGCAACATAATGAATTTTTATACATATGTCCCAAAGAAGCAAAGAGATCTCAGGAGCGTCAATGATTCCCAAGGCTATAAAGAATCCTGAGATAAAAATACCTGAGAACAACGGCTTTTTCTAGATAAACTGTTTCTCTTTATTGTTAAATCTTTTAGATCAGGACAGTGCCTGACCCATAGCAGTTATGCAATAAATATTTAATCAAGGAAATAAATAAAACTCATTGAGTTTTATCTGATGTGTATATATTAGTTGCCTTTTAAAAAGAATTTATTGTTGATAAATGTGCCTGCTCAGCACATTTCCCTCTTTCCTTTCCTCTCTAGTGGACCCTCCTGATCCGCTCTGTCACCTCATTCCTATTGGTATTTTGGGTTCTGACATTGGGATCCTCTGGGACAGCTCATCCGCAAGAACTGGCAGGTCACTTAAGCTCACACATCCTGTCCTTAAGAACGAGGCTCACCATTTGTTAAAGCACTGGATTTTAAAGGGAAAAATACAGCATTTTACAGTATCTGGCTGTGACCATTTACAGGGTGACCTGAACATCTTCCAGTTTTTAGGCAATCAGAACCCATCTGGCCCAGTCTTCAAACTTGGCAGTTTTGCTTCTAAGCCCCTAAAAAGAACCAGACCAATAACTATGCCCTAAGAAACTATAGGGCATTCGTCGTGGAACTTGTAAAAGCCTGAAGAATTAAATTTTAAATTCAGATCCAGATGACATAGACCTTTTTCACATTATAAAATAATAGCAAAGGATAAAAAAATAAAGTGTCATAGTAGAGCAACAGATGTGTCCTCTTGGATATCGCCTTACATGAGGGTTTATACCAGAGGCATGCACAAAACCCCAGAGCTGCTTTAGAAACATCGTGGAGGGAAAAATTCACTGAAATATGGTTGGTGAAAGACCTTTCCATCTTTTTTGTCTAAGAGAAATAAAAGCACCTAGTTCGCATCGACTTAGATTTTAATCTGGAAAGAGGAAAACATAATCTAGCTGGAGAAGTGGTCATTGAGCTCACCTGGTGCAGAAAGAGGAATAAAGCCCAGAGGAATCACATGACTTGCCCAAGAGCACCTGGCTGCTGATTGACATTGACACAACTCTCGCAAGCAAGTCAGAGAGAGAGTGAAGACTGTTTGTTCTCAATTCCAGATAATCGCCTTTCAACTACAAGACTACTGCCTATATTTACAGATCGTAGGGTTTTTTCTGTTTCTTTTTTTTTTTCCTCTCCTTATCACAAGTCTCTTGTCTAAGAAGAAAGACAAGAAAAGCAGCTACAATTTCTTTGGAAACACACTGTTAAACAGTCTCATTTTTGCAAGATTGCAGATTACTTTTGAATAAAAGATTACAGTTTCTAAAAATGGCTACATGTCTAAATTATGCATATGATTTTTGTATCCTGTAATATTTTGAAAAATTAAGGGGAAGGGAATCAAATCTCTATATCCCAAATCCATGGCTTTTTATAAGAGCTGTTTGGTCATATTTATTTATTCAACCAAAATTTATGTGGTGCTTAATATTGGACCACATTTATATGTTTAAAAATTTGATGCAGATGAACTAGACACCCAGTTAAGTAAAATCAAACAAAAATCAGCGAGTAGATTGTGGAGCATCATGGGTATGAGAGATATAAAGAGTATATCATGGGTACAAAGATATAAAAAGGTGTAAGTTGACAAGGTTTTTTGATCATGACCTGACCTTTGTTTAATTTAAAAAAATATTAAAATACTACATTTAGGATAGAGCATAATAAAACAGACATCCTTACTTACTCATAATCTTGCTTTCTATTGATAATGAAATTTAACCTGGTGAATATGCTTTAAAAATACTTTACACATTTTGATTCTCAGAAATGAATGCCTGAAATATAAGGAGCATTATAATGTAATGTTCCTACCCTAAAAATAAATATTTGTAAAAGTTCATACCATTTTGCTTCAAAAAGCATCCCAATTTAGAACTGGAAAATGATATTAAACCCCATGTCCAAGGTCTAGAAAAAAAAATAATAGGATGGTAGATATGGTGTCCGGAAGTGGTCATATTTCCTCAGATTTTTCTCCCCCAAATGCTTGTCTTCTCCTAATATAGTGATTCAATATGCATATTTTCTCCTCAGATTTTTTTTGTCTCCAAGGACTGTCTTCTCTTCAGTTATTGGTCCAAAATGGGTCATTTCTCTTCAGGTTTTTCTTCCCTAGACCCTTGTCTTCTAATATTTCAACACATATGTTTTCTCTTCAGATTTTTGTCTCCACGGACTGTCTTCTCCTCAGATATTCATCCAAAAGGGTCATTTTATCTCAGATTTTTCTCCCCAAAATGCTTGTCTTCTTCTAATATAGCGGTTCAACATGTGTGTTTTCTCCTCAGATTTTTTGTCTCTGAGGACCGTCTTGTCCTCAGAGATTGGTCTGAAAAGGATCATTTTTCCTCAGATTTTTCTCCCCAAAATGCTGTGTTGTCCTAATATAGTGGTTCCACAGGTGGTTTTCTCCTCAGATTTTTTTTTTGGTTCCGAGGACTGTTTTATCCTCCGATATTGGTCCAAAAAAGGTCATTTTTCCTCAGATTTTTCTCCCCAAAATGCTTCTCTTCTCCTAATATAGTATGAAATTGACATTTTTCAAGACTTGGAAATATTTTAAATTCACAAATCGAAACTTATTCTGAGAATGGGTGACCAATAACACTGTTTTCCTGGTAAAATGAAGTCCCAGAGTCAACAGTATGGACCTGTTTGATTATTTTCTCCATTTGTGGCTGTGAATATATGCAAATCTCAACACATTTTTAATTTGAGGGAACTGAATTATGTATCTGTTGTAAATAGATTGCAAATCTCATAATTTCATCACACCATTTGAAACATGTGCCATTGAGTGTAGCTGAAATGTTAGCTCGCCCTCAGCCAACACCCAGGCAAGGACAAAGACGCCCTTACTAAGGCTTAGTCTCAGCAGACGCCGATTGGAACTGCAAGCATTGAAATGTCTCAATGTGGTGACTTTCTTCAAGGCCTGCTCTTACCTTTTCAGGTTGAAGAAACTCTCCTCTCTGTGGCTGAGCCGGTGTTCAGTTTCATGGTGGACACACGCCAACCAAGCTCGAGCAGAGTGGTGCTCCACCAAGACGCAAATGTTCTGTTGAAAGTTGAAATGAAATTGTTTGGAAGACAAAATGCTTAGATGGGCTGATGGGCTCAGCTGCTCTGCATGTAATTATCCATTTGACGCCCTGCCCCTGTGCTGCAGTTACAGCCTCTTACTCAACAGTCCACAATTAATTCATGTTAAACTGACATCAACAGATCGGTCCTGCCTACCTGGTGATGCTTCTGTAAAGGTAAAATGAGATGAATCATAGAAACTGTAAGTTATCTTCCAAAAAGACATTAAATAGTAGAAGAGGAAAGTGCTCTGGATTATACATTAAAAATTAAAGAAATTTTATGAAGAGAAAGAGATTTGACTGTCTTCTTGAGAAAAGATGCCCCTTTGTGCCGGCATGCTCTTCTACTCCTTAAGATTCAAGTTCTGCCCCCCCTTAATTTGAGGCCCAAGGTATAATTAAGAAGTGGTATCATTTCTATTATCCTATGTCATTGCTAACAGCCAATGTTTAAAATTCCAGATTTATGAGCAGTTTTGGGGCAGGAAGCATAAAGCTTCTGGCCAAATTCATAGTATGATTTAAGCAAGAATTTTCAGTGCAAATAATTCAGCTTTTTGAATAAATGGAGTCGGAGCATGTCTGCAAAACTAGACTGTCGGGATCTGAGGAGAGTAAGCGTCCTTTGCCAGGCCGGCCGCAGTGGGCAGCGCTAGATCTGGGAGTGGCTCTGGTGGCCACCAGCCCTCGACTGCCCGGCTGACCTGGTGCCTCAGTGGCCAGCTGACCTGGGCACTTTGTCACCTTGGCTTTATTTTATAAGGTGTACTCTTTGCCTCATTCATGGTATTTTTTAACATCCATTTAATTGCCATGCAACAGACAGGCAACAAAGCACACAAAATGCAGTGATGTCATCACTCCGTAGACTGAGCTGTGCACCATGTCCATCCCCCCCAGCCAGCAGCCATCACCACGCCTCCCACTCCAGCCACCCTGATGTGGATTTGTGGGTTCTTAAGCTTTACTTGAGTGTCACTTAGTGCTGCTACTTCCTCTTATGACGTTTAACCCCCTCAGAAACATCCTGATGTCCATTGCCTCTCCCTCAAAATCCCACTTTCAGTTTCCAAAATTCTCTAGCTTGACCTTTCTCTGACCACTTCTCTCCTTCCAGATCCCAGCCCTGGGAAAGAGCCGGTCTCTGTCACCCTCCAGCACACCCCCTCTCCCAGCAGGAGGCTCTGGCTTGTCCTGTGAAGCTGGATTTGCTGGGAAGGTTGGGGGATCAGGAAACTTCTGGACAAACTTCATGAAGGAAATCACATCCGAACTGAGCTCTGGCAGGTAGAAGCTCTCGGTGTAACAGGCAGTGGCCGCTTTCTTCTGTTCCAGTAAGAACATTCAGTTTCCTTGAGGGGAAATTCTCTCCCATCATGAGCTGGTTTGGGGAGGCTGCCAAGCAGCACCCCGGATTCCTGATGCTGCTCCCCTACATTAGTAGGGTGGCCAGGAGAGTCTTTGCCTATGTCTGGCCCTTAACGGAAGGATGCATGGAAAGAAAACACCCATGCAGCCGTTCATCCAGGGGCAGGCCCTCGGGTAAGTGTGATCTGATGACCATGTGCAGGGCCTCCTTCTCCTGTCCTTCCCAGGTGGGCCCTGTGGCTGTTTCTGGGACTTTCCAAGCTACCCCACATCCTTCACACTAATTTTTTTTTTGCCTAAACTAGACAGGCACCGTTGGTTTCCTCTATTTGCTGCTCAAGAACACAAACCAGTGCAATACTTACTGTACCAAAGAGTTTTGTTTTGCTTTGTTGTATTTACATAATTAAATTTGTATTTCCTAGAATATGTCACAATTTGCTGAATATGGGGAAGGCATCGTCCTGTAGGTTCCCATCAGCCGCCTTGACAATAGCTGGTTCTAGCACTTAGGCTGTTTCCTTGTGGATTTCTGGTTAAGTCGATGAACGCCTTGAAACATAGCCCGTAAGCACTGATGTTCTTCCTGCCATTACTGGACCCGTCCCTGTGGCCTACTTACCTGCCTACCTAGGAAGTCGCACCGAGTGAGGAGAGGAGGGCCATAGTTTGGATAATACATCAGCGGGGCTGGGTGCGTCCCAGCCACTGTGAGCTGTGTTTCTTGGTGTGAGTGTAGGTTGGTGGAGAAAATGGAGCCACTTAGGAGAAATCCCTTTCCTGACTGTTTCATTGGAAAACGGAGAAGTCACCTGTAAAAACAGACAAACAAACAAACAAAAACACACACTTTTCTTTTTTCTTTAGTACTTGTTTTTTCTATTATAATCTAAATAAAATATCAAAACCTTCCAAGGAGTAAGAGCACGCAGGTTAGGTGAGCAGGGAAAGGCTGTATTTATCTATAACAGCAGCGCCTTGAGGGTCCTAGGAGCCAAAGACCACCCCTCGGGGGCTGGAACCCGGTTCCCAAATAAACACGCCTTTGGTCTTCATTTTTTTCCATCTGGAAAATAAAACTAATAACCATATGATTTTAATCAAAAGAATCCAAAGACTAGCTGGGAAACTTCCAAGTGTCCCCTTCAGCGGCTCCTGTGAGTGCTTTCCACGGCTGCTCAAAGAGGCAGCTTCCCATCTGCATGTTTCTCTGTCTGCACAAGATGGAAATGATGTTTATAAATACACCTCTATTGCAAATCGATTATGAGACCATCAAAAATCACCCTTGGTAGTCAATCAAATTGCGTTTGCTCACTCTATTTTACTTTCTTAGAGAAGATTATGACCGTACTATTGAGCATCGTTTAGTTATTTTCCCATTAAGTACAGAACATAAATATTCCATTATCTTGGGGGAGGGGAAGGCGGGTATCTCCTATATTTAAAGAATCTAAAATAGAAGATCTCTTGGACAACATATTCTCTGTCAAAACAAATTTTGCATGTAGTCTGAAGTCCTCTCACTTTAACCAAAATCCATATCTTCTTCTTATAATATCCCTAAATAAAAAGTTAAACCATCTGTGAAATAACATAAGAAAAGCATCATCTTTCTTTTTCCCTCTGGAGTTACATTGCTCTGAAGTTAAATAATTTAATAACTCTAGAAATAAAATAAATAATAATAGATCAAGTTCCTAAACATCTGTCTTTTACATATATCCCAGGCTACACATAAAATCTATTTGTGCTGGCTGATATTAAATATAAATGAAAATTATATTGGATTTTATACACACAATTTCACTTTAGATTTGGTCACTTACTAGTTAAGGAATCTCAGATAAATGACTTCACCTCTCTGAACCGCATCTCTCATTTATGAACAAGGAATGGTATTTACAACCACACTAGTTTTGTGATATGATTTAAGTAAGGTCATACATGTATTAATATGGTTGATTGCTATCCAGCTATCTATGTTATTATTACAGACTCCAGAATATGCAAATTGATATGGCAGTGAGGAACAGTTCTCAAAAATTGACCAGAATAATCAATGATGATTTGAGATTTTTATGTAACATATATTAAAATTATAGCCTCTTCATTCAGCATTTGTATAAACTGTGAATAGATTAAAATGAAATCATTATGAGAACACCCCTATTACATTATAAATGCAGTCACATGTCAGGAATCTACAAATGTGAATTGTCGATAATGAAATCATCAGCATGAGCTATAGTAAGGCATAAGGAGTACTGCAAAAATAGAACAATGTTTCTCCAAGTAGAGTTTGAGATTTACACTTGTGTGTATTGTTGAAAGAAGGTCTTTCCATTTTTAATGAGCAGCAGTGCTGCAATCACTCATTTTATTTTCTTCAAATAAAATAAACTACTCAGTGAGGAACTTGCAAATATCATACCTTGAGGAGCTAAGCATTTTTTTTTTTTAAATAAAATGACAGAATTCAGCTTGGACAGTAAAGTCATTCCTATTCTGATTTGAGTTTTATAAATATCTTTGTGACTTTAATTTTCAAAAGAGTAACTTGTTTTTATGCCAGATTGAGATAGGGTGGGGGTGAGACCAAATAGTATATTATGTATTTTACTTAAACACCAATATAATGTAAGATGAAAATTGGATAATAAGGAAGCAGAAATGCATTGTTAAAAAATTCCAATCTAAATGCCCTTCAACAGATGAATGGATACAGAAATCATGGAATATATAGGTAATGGAATACTACACGGATGTGAAAAAGATGAAATATTGCATTTTGGGACAAAATGGCTGGGCCTTGAGCTTGAGGTGCCTGTGTTAAGTGAAATAAGTCAGAAGGTGAGAGATAGATATTGGATGGTTTCATTCATCTATGGAACATAAATAACTGAAAAAGACACACAGGCAAAATATAGTAGGAATGAAACTTGAACTTGGTGAAAGAATATAATGGTTGCCAGAAGGAATAGGAATGGTGTGAGGTGGGGATTGGAGGGAGCAAGAGGGGGTGTTAACACGGGTGGGTTGGTGGAGGGTGAGTGGAACCTGGGCACCTATGGAAAAGCAAAATTAATTAAAAAATAAAGTTCTATGTGGCCATAGCCATGCCAAATGACTCTTGAAAGTTGGGGTCCCATGACAGACATCTCTATCCGTATTCTGTTTTGGGAGTGAAAGTGTCCTGTCTCCACAACTTAAGAATCATGCCACACAAAAAGCCCTAATTTAATGCACATGTAAGAAAAAACGTTCAAAGTAACTATGAAGTCTAATTTTGAAGGCTTTTCTGAAATGTTTCAAGGGTGACTTTAAAGAAATGTACGAAGAATTGAAATCAGGTATCAAGTATTCCAAATACTAGTCTTTTTTTTTTTTTTATTTTATTTGACTTTTTTTTTTCCAGAAATGTTTCTGCTACTTATAAAATTGTGACTAACAATTAAAACAGAACAGAATTTTCCATCCCTGCCAGTCTGCTCATATTATGATTTTTCCTACACATGTTGATATTAGATTACTGAGTCTGTAATACCAGATTACAATTTCACATTCATCCATCAAATTCATCAGTGTACTTTGTCACAAAAATGATGACCTAGGACGCATGTGAATTGAAGCTGGAAAAAAAAAATAAAGCTTTATAAAAAGTTTAAAAATAACAAACAATATTTGCCACTGCCATCTGCTAAAAGATTTCAAAATGCTAATGTCCCATTGTTATACAGTAAGGTATTCCAAAGTGCTGTGATAAATATTAATACAAAAATAGATGAATCCTTATATGTAGCTTACTTTGTAGTGTCAGCTACTTGGGTACTAAGAGGGATGCTGAAGGAAAATTCCCTTGCGCAAAATGTTTAATGTAAGAGACATTAAATAAGTGTCAGGTATTTCCTTCTTTCCTGAGAATTAGCAGCAGTAGGTAACTTAAAACAGGTTAGTCCATTTATGTCATTAAGCCTCTAATTCACCCTTTTTTGTGTTAGCACTGTATTTACACCCCTGACTCCTTGTGGAGAGATTGGGGAGAGCTGCCTCTCTGAAAGATTTCTGATACTTGCAGACTTTGTATAATGCATAGAACACAGACCACATGCAATATAAGCAATATTAATGATGATGTACTCCACGTGTATTTTAATTCATTTGTCAAGTATATCCTTTCAGAGTTTTGGCACTTCATGGAATGCTTTTATGCATGTCATTTGCAAAGGAAATTAGATTTTTTCATCACCTCATATATTGAGTGTGTGTATCAGTAACTATAACCATATATACACCTTTTGAAATATGCAAAATGATGAAAGAATGATGAATTATGCATATTTATAATATTTTTGTAACTTTTTCCTTTGCTATTAAACCTATAATAACAAGTAGTATATGCCCTTTATGTTCTAATGACACTGGCAAATGTAAGCAAATTAATTTTTATATAAAACTGATGAGATCAAAATCAAGATATTAATATTCATGTACTTCAGTTATTTCAAACGCCAAGGTTTGAAAATTTAGAAGTAAAAAATATAGCCTTCCCCATTAATACAGGGAAAGAGAACATTTGCTCAATATCTCTAGATTCTGTAGTAACTAAAAACACTTTACAAGGTTTTCAAGGGTCAAGAGTTAAATAAAACAAATGTAAAGCAATAAAGTCACTTGGAGAGATGTGGAGTCAATAGTAGCTACAATGTCATCATTTAGGCCAAAAGGAAAGTTGTCAAAACAAGAGGTAAATCGAATGTTTTTGTAAAACCTAGCTGTTCTAGCAAGGAAGGCCAGACAACTTTCACCTGCAAGACTGTTAGTACTGTGAAGTTAAAAATGTACTTTATGTGTGTGAGATTCCTCCTGCCATCTGTCTCATTCTCTTCACAGAGCTAAGCTAAGACACTCTCTGCTTGCACTCAAGATGCCTATTATTGTTAGAAAAATGAAGTGACCTAATTAAAAACGAGTTGTTTCTGTATTTTGTTCTTAAGCTTCTTTCTTTCTTTCTTTATATTACAACATTGTTCCTTTCTTATTTTCTTTTTTTTTCTAAGATTTATTTATGCATAGAAGAACTGGGGTACAGGCCAGAGGTGTGGGGGCTAAGAGGATTCACCAGAGACAGAGTGGGGAGCAGAACAGGCAGATCCACTGAAATACACTGCTGAGGGGAGCAGTGGGGGACAGGAGAGGTCTGCTGCCCCATGTGGATTGCTCCCTGGCTGGCTGGGGATCAAACTCGTGGTACAGAGGGTGTGATTGTTTCATAACGCAGTGCTTAACTCCTTGCGTCACCAGGGAGGCCCAACATTCTTTCTTTCTGTACAATGTATGCTTTCTCCTTTCAGGTGCAGTCCCTGCTAAATTCCCACCACCAATTCACCCCTGCACCATCACCATAGTCCCTTGTGTAAGGCAACATTCCTTCCCCTGTTTTGATCCCTCTGCCTCCCCATCCCCTGTAGAGTGCCTCTGATTATTATTTGCCTCCTAATTTTCCAAATGCCCCAAAAGAGATGACTGGATCAAGAAGATGTGGTAGATACACACCATGGAATACCATTCAGCAATCAAAAAAGATAAACTTATGCCATTAGCAGCAACATGGATGGAGCTAGAAGGGAATACACTCAGTGAAACAAGCCAGAAGGGAAAAGAAAAATATTGGATGGTTTCACTCATAGGAGGAATGTAGGAGAACCAAATAAAGGATCAGGAAAAAAAATAATTATAATAAATCAAAAAACAATATTGTATTTTTTAAGATTTTATTTATTTATTTTTGCACAGAAGAACTGAGGTGCAGACCAGAGGTGCAGGGGGTGAGAGGATTCCCCA
The DNA here is from genome assembly GCF_964194135.1 of Talpa europaea. Lineage (NCBI taxonomy): Eukaryota > Metazoa > Chordata > Mammalia > Eulipotyphla > Talpidae > Talpa > Talpa europaea. The sequence continues at coordinate 135,379,087 of NC_140072.1, forward strand.
GAGACAGACTGGGGAGCAGAACAGGCAGACTTACGAAATACGCTGCTGAGGGGAGCAGCGGGCGAGACAGGAGAGGTCTGTCCCGCCACGTGGGTTTCTCCCTGGACGGCCGGGAATCGAATTTGTGCTGCAGTGGCTGCGGACTGCCCCATAGGTTGCATCTTAACCCCTGTGCCACCAGGGAGGCCCAACTCTCATATTTTAATAGAGAGTAGTAGGCTTGGTTTTAGACTCAGTGGTTTATGTTGTATCTCTGAACAAAGAGGCTTGGTTTGAAGCCTTCTAGATGGTAAAGTTATATCCTGGGATTTTCTAAAGAAAATGTCATCCTGGAAATTAGTGAATTTAATTTGGAACCACCTGTTGAGTTCTCAGTGGAATATCTGATAATTCAGAAACCATTTCTTCTATTTTTAACATCAGAAGGAGAGGAAACTTGATTGGAAGGTCTTTTTCTAACTCTTCTCTCATAACAAATACATCACAATTAGTCTTGAGGGTAAATAGCTGAGAGAAATGTAGAAGTTAAGGCAGTATATTAAAAACATAAGTCTAGCAGAATTTCTTTTCCAAGTTTATCCTGAAGGCTCTGAGGTTAAGAAAAAATATCAAATAAATAAAGGTATGCATTATATTTTGCTAAGGAAAATGATATCCTCAGTGGATACATTTTGACAAATTTGTTAAACCAAGTGTATTTATCCAAGATCCAGGGAATCTTGCTTTACCCTAACCTAAGCTCATTACACTAATTTTACTTGTGCTTTATTCTCGCAGGAATACTCAAGATATATAGAATGGAGCTGTTACAAAAACTCAGAATAGGATGAAAATCAATGTCTTTATAAGGCAGAAGGATGTCTCAAGCACTGGCAAGGATTTAACATGTGCTTTTTATATTATAGCCTCCCTCATTCCTCATGTGTCACTCCAAAAATTTTATGAGAATATTACTTATATAATCAAAACATATCCTCGGTCAAGATATAAATTTTCACAGGCTGGCCATATATTTAGAATTTCTCCTTATTGATCCGTGAGCTTGTCTCCATATGCTTAGCAGATCTGCTCCTTTGCCATGGAGAATAATGATTCAACTGCTGGAAACTTCTTGTTCCCTATTCATGTGTATTTGGTCAGTTCCTGCCCCCCACTGTGTGCGCAGCATGTCTGATGTGCTGTCAGGAGACTTGGAATCAGACCTGGCGCATGAGACATCCCCGGAAGAACAGCATCCAAGGCAGCTCAGAAAATCAACATGAACCAAAACCTGCCTTGGCCTTGGAGCTGCCTGCTGTGAGGGTCTGCTGAAGCCATCACTGCCTTGCTTTGCCCCACTAATCGCACTGCGAGCCCCCAACTCCCTGGGAGCACTGAAGGGGTGTGACTGTGAAGCACACCTTACCTCCCTGAATTCTTTTTTTTTTATTAAATAATAAATTTTATTTTTATATTCCCCATACAACTGCACATGCCCCATTCTGACCCCAATCCCTCCCCTCCCGGCCCCCACCCCCCAAAAAGTGTCTCTGGTTCATAGTTTTTTGTTGATTTTGATTTTCACTTTCTTATAGTTATTCTTTTTCCTGATCCCTTATTTAGGTTTTCTAGATTCCTGCTATGAGTGAGACCATCCGGTATTTTTCTTTTTCTTTTTGGCTTATTTTGCTGAGCATGATCCCTTCCAGCGCCATCCATGTTGCTGCAAATTGCATGTGTTTATATTTTTTGAATGCTGAGTAATATTCCATGGTGTATATGGACCACATCTTCTTGATCCAGTCATCTGTTTTTGGGCATTTGGGCTGTTTCCAAAGCTTAGCTATTGTAAACAGTGCTGCTATAAACATAGGGGTGCAGGTGCTCTTTGGAATTGATGTTTCTGTGTCCTTTGGGTAAATACCTAGGAGTGGAATTGCTGGATCATATGGAAGCTCTATGTTTAGTAGGTCCAGAAATCTCCACACAGCTCTCCATAGTGGTTGGACCAGTTTGCACTCCCACCAACAGTGCAGGAGAGTTCCTTGAATTCTACCTGAATTCTTTCAGAAGCCAATTGAAACCAAAGGTCACAATTGTGTAAATCTGTTCCAATTTTCTAACTATCTCCAGTTAGAAAATAAACAAGGAGAAAGTTGCAAACAAAAGTTTTTAAAAACCTCCCAATCATTTAATAACTGGATTGATTTCCAAAAGTGGTCCCCAGGACCATGAGGTCAGTTTGGGATTAAATCTACTGTCACAAACCAAAATTAATAAACAATTCTCTGATTTCAAGGGCCTCTGTATACAGTTGAGTCAAAATGAGCACAGGCTATATAAATGTAGTGAATTTGCATCAAGATAGGTAATGTAGGTTATTAAGAACACATGGCATATTTCAAAAACATTTTGAATGTGGTGCATAAAAAATCTTTACACTTAAAATAACTTATGATTCAAATAGGACAACATCCCTTGCTTTAGCATTTGACCTCTGTCTTTATCAACATACCTTTAGGAAGCTATCAAGGAACTTAATAAGCGTATTGTTTTCTATTTGAAACATAATATGATTTAAAATGATACAGTAATGTGTGTGATAGGAAGTCTTTCAAAAGTATTCATGATTATTAATATTCATACATAACATTTTTCAATTTCATTGTGCGAGCTAGTCTGTCCCTTACTGCTATCTTCTTTTTTTAAAAAAAAAGATTTATTTATCTAGATATCTAAGAACTGGGGTGAAAGCCAGAGGTGCAAGGGGTGAGAAGGTTCACCAGAGACAGAGCGGGGAACAGAACAGGCAGACTGACTGAAACACACTGCTGAGGGGAGCAGCGGGCGAGACAGCAGAGGTCTGCTGTGCCATGTGGGTAGCTCCCTGGCCGGGGATCAAACTCATGCTGCAGTGGCTGCAGATAGCTTCATAGGCTATGTCTTAATCACTTGAGCCATCAGGGAGGCCCTGCTATCTTCTTTTTTAATCAAATTTTATTGATTTGTCATTTGTTTATTTGTGTATGTAATTAAGGATCACAACTCCACACCTCAACATGTGTCCTCACTTCACGCACTCACCTCCAAAGATCTGGTGCCAGTACCCCAATCTCTTCCCCCTCTGCTCTCACTTCCACTGGTTCCATTCCTGTTGTCATAAATGTCAAGATGTCCTTTACTTTCATAGCTGAGTAGTATTCCATTATGTATATCGACCGCATCTTCTTTATCGGCTCATCTGCCTTTGGGCACTTAGGATATTTCCATAGCTTTGCTATTATAAATAGTGCTCCAACAGACATAGAAGTATGTCTAGCCCTTCAAATTAGTGTGGATGCATTCTTCAGGTCGATAGCTAGAACTGAAATTCACAATGATGGCGATTATGCTTTGAAAACAAAACTCATACATATGCCTTCACTTCAAGTGGGAACATTCTCTCCTGAGGCAAACCCTCTCAGGAAATTTCTGAAGCGTCCTTCCATCTAAATGCTGACACGAGTGGTCTCAGACTCAAGCACTTTCCTGCTCCAGGGAGGCCAAGTGTAGCAGCCCCAGTCTTGATGGCAACGCCCTGAGATTGCAGGTGTGACCCACGGCACACCCCAGCTCCCACTAACCATTGCCATGTTGAGCTGAGGTTGCTCTACAAGTCTGCAGTTTCCAGAATTTGTGAAATTTTGTTTGTGGTGAATCTCAAGTATTAAATATTGGTATCCCATTGTTTTTTTTGGCAAATTACCATTTTAATCTCACTCTGACTGCTCCAGGTGAACATTCCAGAAGTATCCATTTTCTCTGTGTCTCATAGGAAAGGATTTCTGTTTGTCAGTTTTGATGATTTCTCATTATGTTTGGTATCAGCCCTGGCGCTGTCTGCAGTGTCCTGGCTTCCTCGTATGTTCCCTGACACTTTTCCACATGCACAAAGTCATCTTCCCTTTCCAACCTCCCCGATAACAGATGACTACCTCATGTTCAATTTCATTTCAGGCTTGTTTTCCTTATTCTTTCTATTTTTCATATAATAACCTTCCTCCCAACCCTGTCTTCATTTGGCTAATCCTTGCCCTTGTTTTAATATCAAGCAAGTTTCCCTAACCCAGGACTTCTCTGACCATACCTGACATCTCTTTCTCCATTCCTGGGATCTCTTTGACCCGTAATTTCTGTGCTGAATTTATCTGATATTTAATAGGATGGTAGGATTAATAAATTCAATTGGAACTTGGACACAATGTGGTTTAATCCTTTACTCTCCAGCGGCCCAAACACAGGCATTAACCTGTCAATACAGCAGGTTAAGACAGAAAGATTCAAATCCTGCTTTATAACAGCTCCTGTCACTTATCCTGCCCTTTCAACAATAGTTGAAACTCCTCAAAGACAGAAGTCATGCTTTCTGCTCTGCTTATGGCAACTTTAAGAAAATATCAAATGTGAGTAGCTATAAAAAGTGTCCAAATATATAAAGGACATAAAGAATTTGTATGAATTTGTCCCAAAATGAAGCATTGGCATTCATTCGGAGACAAAGAATAATGCTGTCTTCTCTAGGAATGTCCATCACGGGTGAGATTGTTGACTTGACTACTACTCCCCCCTCTCCACTTGGTCCGGCACAACTCTGCTATGCCATCGTGGCTTCTTAACCCCATAAATATCTACTGTGAAAACACAGGATGACTGAAGCTGATGTCAATGTCTACCTAAGTACTGGTGATTACGTCAGTAGAGTGGCTCTGATTAGACTGATTTATTTCCTTTAACTTCATGCAGCCAAAGTAGATATTTCTGGAAAACTCACCTTTTCATGATTACGTATGGATTTGTTGATGCAAATCATAATTGTTGACTTTGTGGACTAATACAACATTTGTGCTAAATGGAGAACTGTGTAGAAAAAAACTATGAGATCCTTGGATAATATCTAAGATATGTAAAATACTTACACAATTTACATTAAAAACAAATAACTCAATAAGTAGGCAGCAGATCTGAATAGACAACTCACCAAAAAGTATTTCCAGAGGGCCTATAGGCACCTGGGAAATGTTCATCAACACTTTAAATAAGGGAGATGTAAGTTAAAGTCATAAAGAAATATTATTTTAAGCCCAGGAGAATGGTATATATTAAAAAATAAAATAAAAACAACAATAAATGCTGGGGGTGCAGAGGAAGAGCAGCACTACTATCCTGTTGGTGGAAATATGAACCCATAAAAACATTTGGGACACAGTCTGGATTTACCTTAAAAATCTGAAAAATGGAAATACTGTATGAACCAGAAATCCCATTCTCAGGCTTGTATCCAGAGCATGAAACCATCAGCTCAAAACACTATGCCCTGCAGTGCTTCTTGCAACATTATTTGCAACAGCCATGACATGGAGAGAACTTAAGTCTCCACTGATAAAGGATTGGATCAAGAAAATGTGGCCTATCCACCCTCAAGAATACTATTCAGACATGAGGAAAGATGAAATGCTATGCTCTGTAGCAAAATGAAAGGAGTTTAATGGAACTATGGGCAGTGAAGCAAGCGACAAGGACACTTGATGTGCATTTACATAGCAGACCATTCGACAAGTAAAATACTGATAAAACCTAGCAGCCACTAACAGACAAAGTGAGGTCTCTGAGGTTAAGGGGAGGGAGGAGAAGAGGGTCAAAGAGAATATGAAAGATCGTGGTGGGTAAAAAAAAAATCTGTAAGACACTCAGGGTAAAAAAAAATCTGTAAGACACTCAATTAAGATGGCTTGCACAAAATTCACCCAGGCGCTTTGCACAAAGGAAGCCACAGGATGCAACTTATGGAATTTGTCAATTTGTTTGACCCACCAATTCTTTTCAACATTTTTTTATTACAAATATGAAGAGTGAATTCATGAAGCACATTTTAAATGTTCTCTCCCTGAGCATATATAAGTATTGTAATCAGTGTGTTGGGTTATTTCACTAGGATTTTCTTTGTTCCTGCATTTTGGAGACTGGTATAATAAAAAGGGAACATGGATTTTGGAAAAGGGAAGATGGAGTATGGATCTCAAATCCAGAATTTGACTTTCTTCCAAATTATAATTAACCAAGTATTTCACAACATACTAATGTCCTTAGTTCATTCTCACGCATCCAGTGTGCAATAGCAGCACGTGTGCATGCGCGCGTGCACACACACCACACACACACACACACACTGCATGTAACACTGGTACCCAAATCGGGATTAGAAGCATCAGCCCCCTCCCTCCAGGGACTCCATTAGCCCTGTCCATGATGTGAAAAGAGACTCATTTTCTCTATCAAAAACAAAACAGTGGGGATTACAGCTAGAGTGACTTAGATTAGATAACAAAAAGGACTTCCTGCATGCTTAGACTAATCACAGGAAAGATCACCTCAAGAGAGGTTTTATGCCCTTGCTGGGAAAGAGTGAGAGGGACACAATTAACTCAAGAGGCGCCGTTCCCCGGGGTTATCACCACAAAATCGTGTGCCTGAGTATTGCTACTTCTCCAAAACGACCCAGCTACATTTTAAAGGAGCCCTGACATTCAGTGATGAATGGGAATAGGATTGTTTTTTAAGATGAATAGAAAATTGGAAAGCACAGACTTCCTTTCTTGGGGGGCGCCCTTGGTGCCTTTAGAGTCCATCCAGGAGCAGTGACAGCTTTCCTTCTGGGCTCACACGCCTTAGGGCATGGCGATGGAAAGCATGAGGGGTCCACTAGACCGGAAGTGCCAGGACGTCAGGGAAAATGGCCAGGCCCCTCTCCTTTCATTGAAAAGACAAGAGCCACATGTGGGAGCTAATAGGCTTTCTGTTCTTATCTCCCCAAACTCGCATGTCTCAGAAAACCACCGCGCAGCAGCAAAAACCGACCTGGACGCCCGCCACGTCTCAGGGGCTGAGAGAGGCTTGGGTTACAGCCTTAGCATTTCCTGAGCTGGGAGTAAGAATTCCTCACTTAAGCCAGGCTGTCATTTGGACGAGTTCCTTTGGAAGGCCTGTCGCCAGCCAGCCCTGTCTGGACAGGTCCCCACTCCATTTGGTGCTTTCCTGAGGAAGTTTATCGGGCCTGACCCGCAGGTGCCTGGTGAGCCTTGATTTAGCACCTGACCCTAGACTTGCTCCCCGGCCCCCAGGGAAGGCAGAACCACTGCCTTCTGCATGTTTGAAATGGCCATTTCGACCTTGAGTTGAGGCAGATGAACCAGGTTATTTGGCAGAAACTTTCTGTTCCAAACTTGAGCAAGTTCTCTCTAACTGGAGAAGGCTCCTCATAGAGGAGATGGTTTGGATCTTGCAAATGAAGCCATATACATCAGCTAGTACCCCCACACACACACACACACACTCAGTCACATAATCAGCATCTGATATAATTGAATACCTCAAGGTGATACGCATCTTCACAGGAAAGACAAACCAGAATGTCTGAGAAGTAAAATATCCCAGGAAAGTCATTAAAATCATCAGTCCTGAGAAATCACTTTTCATTGTTTCTCAGTGATTTGAATTGTGACTGTATGAAGGGGTGATGTGCAGACATGTTGCGGTGGTGTTTTTGTCATTTGGAACATTATCAAGATCCATGTCACACATTCTCAAAGCCCCGAATATTTGACTACTTGGAAATCAACACATAAAATAAAAAAGGTATCAGATTGACAAGAACTCCCTTTTCTGAACCAAAATTTACTCTCAGTCTGGCCGATGGAGGCTCGGCCGATCTTAGGTTACCTGGTGGAACAGCTAGGCTGTCCAATTTCGAGAGATCCGCATTGCTCTTCATTTGGTGTTAGTAGCAGCAGCCTTCCCCTTAGAAGCGATTCCATTTTAACTTGGACTTGAGGGGTGAGTGGTCACTGCCCACGCTGTCCTGGGAAGCTGGTGGGTGGACATCCAAGCACAAAGTGTCCCCGGGTGAAGTCAGCTCAGGGCTTGAACAACACCGCACATGGGCACCCCAGCCCCAGGGTTTGGCTGGATTGTCCAGGGCTCGGCCACACACTCTTGCTGGAGTTTTGCAGTGAGCTTTTGACTTTATTTGTTAATAGTGAGAATTGGACTCACTTTTAAGCAGAAGATCAACCTGAAGTTACTGTGAGTATCACCTGGGAAGTTGTTAGAACCACCAGTGCTTGAGCCAACTCTGCACTTACAGAACCAGCAGCTCTGGGGGGTGGGAGGGTCTAGGAAAGTTTTTAATGAGACCTCCAGGTGATTCTTTGGCTGACAACAGACAAAATCTTCACAAATATAACCACAAAGCCAAGCAGAGATGCCCTTGGCTAATTCCAAGGGCTTCCCTATGCTTTATCTGCATTTGCATCATGGAATATATCTACTAAATTAAAAGCCCCCTCCCCTTTTATTTAAATGCTGTTAGCCTCCATAGGAATTAATAATAACTACATTTTGGTTTGTCTGAAAAATCTGTGAATCTCTCTGTCTATAGCTATTGATTCTGATGCACAGGCAGCAGTTACTGGTTACCAGGACTAAGTGGGTGATTGCGCCGACATCTGGAAACATGACAGTCACATCCACGTACAGGGGGTGATGTCCCAGAGAGTAGTGATGTTGTTGTTTTTCAGGTGAACAATCTTGACTTGCAACACCCAAACAGGCATCCGTATAACCAAATGCCTCCCAGGAGCAGGGGGTGGGGCGTGGGGGGTGAGGGTGGGGGCTCAAAGACAGGAAGGGGGCAACTGTGCCACTGGGGAGAGCTCAGACAAAGGCAGGATCGTGGGGATGGTCCTAGGGAAACTGGGGTACAGTTTTCTGGTGTAAAGCCTCCATGCCTTGTCACCCACTGACAAATGGGCAGCTTGTCTGGGTGGGCACTGCAGAAAAGGCACTGCCCCTGATTAATGCAGGGCGCAGGGGAGGGAACAGGGATGCAGCGTTGACATGAAATGAAGTCACCTGTCGTCCCCACATTGATTCCTAAAACCAGAGGCTGTTCTGCTGCGAACTCATCCGGACACCGTGTCCCAAGCAGATGGCGGCCGCGTTCACTTTTAATTGAATGAGGCCTTTCTCAGAGCCCAAACACCAAGCACAAATTGGTAACATTTAAAAAGATGAAATGGTCAAGATAGGGAAGGCAGGAAACAACAGCAAACTTTACAAGTCATAAAAGGCAAGATCTAAGAGATGTTGTTTTCACTTTTCTGGGAACACATAAAATATTAAAAAGGGACAAATAGGAACACAACATTGAAGAGGGAAATGCACAGTGAAAATAAAAATGCTAATCAGAGGCTCCGTCTTAGATTGTTGTAGGGTGGAATTTTCCCAAATTCTCACCAAAAAACTAATTGACGTTGTGTTTAAGGTGTTTCTGAAAATAGGAAAAAGAGGAATATTTCCAGACCAATTTGGCTGGGTGAGTGGAATCTCAACTCTACGATCACATAAAGGACATGTAAGAACCATAGGTCAATCGATGTGTGAATTTTATCTAAAAATAATTCTACATAGAACATTGGATGGATATAAAATGTGGTGGTTTAACAAGGCTGTTCAGACACATTGCAAAGCCATAATGCTAGTAACTAGCACGGATACTAAACAGGAGAGCCCTGCAGCAAGAAGGTCCGTTGACACGTGGGCCAAGATAGGAAGCTCAGAAACAGAGCTCTGTGTATATGGAGACCAGGTATGGGGGACCCCGCGTGCAGAGAAACTTACAGAGGAGCAGAGAAGCCTAACTAAGTTTCTCTGAAACGTTGCACACCACCACATCCAAATTTAGAAGAGGAGGAATAAAACCCCAAATGCGAATGTCAAAACTCTAAATTTAAATCACATTTCTGTTGCTAGTAATAATGATGGTTGTTAAAATAAAAATATAGGTTTAGAATTCTTAATGCACTGATAAGGTATAAATAGCTAATTTTGTCAAAATTGAAGAGTCTGCTCAACAATGGTCAAAATTAGCATATTTTAAAAGACATTTGCAATTTAAAAAACTAAACAAAGGATAAATGGAGAAATTATAAAAAGAATCCAAGACTCACGCATACAAGTTGGGACTCTCAAACCCAAATAAGCAAGGATGATCATTGACGTCTAAAGCATGAGATGGGGGGTTGGGGAATTAAAAGGCTTTGTGCTTGGGTTGTACCAGAGATCTGTTTGGCTCCAGAATAAAGTGCATAGACTCAGCTTCTACTGCTGACCCTTAAAGGGGCATTCATACCATCGATGAGGATGGTCATCCTATCCCGGCTTGTGAGTGGAGGGAACAGCAGCACTGGCTGGAAAGGAAATATCTTGATATGTGCTCTGTGCACTTTCATGAACAGACACACACAACCAGGCCTGGCCACTTCTCGTGTCCTCTGAGCAAAGCGTCATGCTTCACTGCACTGTTTTCACAGGTATCGAGGCCCGGGACCTGGGTGTAAGGGTTGGCTTCCCTCTGCCAGCAGCTGCTTTTCCTCAAGTTCATCCGCATGTTAGAGGTGAAGGGCAGCCCCAGAGCTGCTCACAGGCCCCAGACTTGGTGTTGCACACGTCTCTGACATGCGCTGGTGACTGTGTTTCCAGGAAGCAGCAATCCTTTTCAGGATACCCTGCAGCTCTGTTCTTCCATTGTCACTTACCAGCTGCCATCACAACGTACACAAATCATCGCGTTGACTCTTAGCCAAACACGCACGACGCACAAACTTCAGTTTTCTTCTGCGGATCGGTAACTCAGCTGTCAGAAGTTACTGGGAAATTTCCTCTTTGTTCTTCTCAAAACCTGGTCTGGGAATCAATACCAGACCACGGACCATCTCAGAACAGCAATGAAATGCATTCAGAAAAGGAAATTAACATTTATAGCAGCACTATTTACAACAGGCACGATATGGGAACAACCTGAATGCACCAGGACAGATGAGTGGATCAAGAAGATGTGGTGCATATACACAACGGAATACTACTCAGTGATTAAAAAGATAAACTCATACCAGGTGCAGCAGCATGGATGGCGCTGGAAGGGATTATTCTAAGCTAAGTGAGCCGGGAAGAGAAAGAAAAATACTGGATGGTTTCACTTATATGTAGACACTAAAGGAACCAAATGAAGGATGAGACGAAGACAAAGTGTTAGACCAACACTTGAAAACTGAGATTAGATCTAGGACACTCAGGAGGAAAGGGGAGAGAATAGGGAAGGGGAGAGGGGATGGACATATTTATATTTATAAATATTTACAATCAATCAATAAATCAATGAATAAATTAAAAGAAATCTTAAGAAATTTGGTCAGGAATCCCTGGTGGCACAGGGGGTGGAGCGCAGCGCTATGTAGGTGTCCACAGCCTTTGTGGTGCAAGTTCAATCCCCCGCAGGCCAGGAGCAACCCACATGGGGGGGCAGACCTCTCCTGTCTCGCCTGCTGCTCCCCTCGGCAGTGTATTTCGGCACATCAGCCTGTTCTGCTCCCCGCTCTCTCTGGTTAATCTTCTCACCACCCATGACTCTGGCCTGTACCCCACTTCTAAAAAAAAAAGTTGGTATTGGTGGCATCCATGCCTCCGTGGGTACTTCTCAACAGATGGGTAGAGAGCAGTCAGGGTTTGGTGGCATCTGGTGAGTTCCAACTTCCAGTATGTCAGGAGCCCGGGGCCTGACCCCTGAGCCCAGGCGGTCGGGGAGGGCCTTCTGTGTCCATGGGAAACCCACTTTCTCAAGGGCTTGAAAGCAGCTTCTCCTTGGAAGGCAGCTGCCTCTTTAGCCAGAATCGGAAAGCGGATGGGGTCTGGCTAAGGCTGGAGGTTAAAGGCTTACAGAGGTAAAACCCACCTGAAAGTGAACTGATGGTGCTATTGATTTTTATTGATTTTTCACATGGAGGGGAACTCAAAAATAGAAGAATACAGCTCAGCAGCCAATTACCAAAATGTTGTGATAAGTTCCATTCTAGTTCTGAAATTCGGTGCTTTTTTATGTCAAGCACAAATCTTTGTAAACACGCCTAAGGTTAAATGAGAATAGCAGAGGGAAGACGTGAGTATAAAGAGCGGATGTATTTCTGCTTTTATAAAAGATGCTTGGTTTTGGAATAAAAGTGATTGAGAACTGAGCCCTCCCCAGCTGGCTGAGGCAGCCATAGCCTCCCGTGACAGGTCATTTCTCCAGTCATCATCACCAATCCATCGTCAATGAGCCATAGTTTCTCAAGAGACAAACAGGTTTGTTTTTTATGCAATTCATGGTTTCTTCATATTTTTATTGCAGCTAGGAATGTTTTAAATACAAGACCTCAACACCTGATATCTTCTGAGTAGCTTATACTGGTAACTCCATAATATTCTCACTCTTCAGCTCAGCTCAAACATGTAGAGGAAAATAAAAAATCCACCCTGTCAAGGGATAGATGTTGATCCTTCAACATAATAGGAAAGAGATATGGGAGTAAAGTGTGTTGGAACAAATCTTTACACATATGTGCTTACGTGTCTGCTCTCTGAAGGCATGTGTATGCATGAGAGGGCGTGGGCTTATGAAAATCATAACCACTGTCTAGCTGTGCCTGGGTCGTGAGGCTGGGAATGAAAATTTATACACATGCGTACGTATCTCCTGAAGAAACACATTCGTGCATAATTCACAGCCACACCAACAATTAGGCTTTTGGTTTGGACAAGTCATTTTTGAGTTAGAGCTTTAGAATCCAGGCTGCCTGTATTTCAGACCCAGCAATAAACATCTGCAAGAAGAAGTTTCTAATCTGGGTTTTATATTAGTACCCAAGGCCTCCTCAGGCTGTGCGAAAGAGCAAGAATAAAAATGATGCGGAATGTTTAACAGTATATATTTCCCAGTTCTTACATATTTATGTCATCCTAATTTTCCATCAATACCCTCCACTCAGCTTTTTGTTGTTGTTGTTGTTTAATAGAAATTTGGGCATAAATAAAACTTACAGCCCACTGAAGGAATTGGCATTTCTAGTCCATGGCTGGCAGCGTGGTGCGGGGTCAGCCATATGCCCGAATCTGCTTTACCATTCATTGTCCCCACCCCGCTGCCCCACAACATAGTTAATAGGAGGAGGGACTCACCAGTCTTCGGAAGTGCAACTTGTCTGCCTTGTTCTTGCATAGAAAGCTTCCGGTCATCTTAATTACAACCGGACACAGATTATGAAACCAAATCAAAGTACCCTATGGGTGGAAACCAATCTCTCCTCCTCCTGAATTTACAAATTACATCAATTCCTGGAGTGTCAAGTTTGCAAGTTCCATCACCCCGCTGCTTCCACAGCAGTGTCTCCCACTCATTTTTTTATAGGGGGCGGCACTATTTTTCTTGCTTCACTGACTTCAGGTCTTTAGTACACGCTCCCTTCGCTCTAGAAATCATTTCCCTGTGCTTGGCGTACCCTATCACTATTGATCTATCAAACTTTTTCGTGGTAAAACATGTTGGTAAAACTTTTGTACCAGCCATGGAAATTCTGGAGTTTCTGCCACATGGTAGATACACAGAAAATGAATGCTGTGAAGAAAATAATCTGTCATGCCAGAACATACTCTATCTATACTCATTCCAAAGAGTTTTTGTTAATTATCACTTTTCCCATAATATTTTCTGTAGATGTATGTAAATCATAAGTCATACTGATCTATAATCTGGCTACACAGGTTTGAGAAAGGAAAATTGAGTCACACTGAATATCTTGATCGCCTACCAAAAACTGATCAGCAATTTTTAGCTATTACCAAAAATATACTGAATATGCACTTGTTATATATAACTACAGGAGAATGGCAGTCAGAGGGTAGGTTTTACTCTGTGGGCCAACAAACTCTATGATAAGACCCAAGCTATTTTCAAGCTATCACAGAAAGATCATGTTTTTAATTTATCTTTTGAAAGACCAGTTCTTCAGAGATAAAAAATAGGATAGTGTTTATTGAAACTACTAACTATTTGTGTGAAGTATTATATTTAATTTCTAGTTGATTGAATCTGCAAGCCATCCCTACCTTCAGCTCACACTCTCTACCATAATGTATGTGCCCATTTCTAAGAAAGTTTAGTTCTAGACAAGACATGTGGTGTTTTTGTCCAGGTCTTATTTATTTAGAGTTAAAAAATAAAAGCAAAACACAGCAATACAATAAAAAGCTTTAATAATCCGCAACTCTTATTAAAAGATGGTATCCTAACGTAGCGTTAAAAGAACATATACCATACACGGGGCCATCCTGGTGGCACAGCAGTTGAGCGCTGGAGTGTGAAGCTGCCCGCAGCCTCTGCAGCACCAGTTCCATCCCCGGCCACTGGGCGAGGGTCCCACATGGCGCTCAGACCTCTCCTGCTGCCCGCTGCTCCTCTCAGCAGTGTACTTCGTCACTCTGCCTGCTCTGCTCTCCCCTCTAGCTCTGGTGAGTTCTCTCACCCTCCCACACTTCTGACTGTACCCAGTGCTTGTATAAATGAATGAATGAATGAATGAATGAATGAAGAATAAATAAATAAATAAAGCTTGGGGGGAAAAAAGAACATATATGCCATCACGTTGTGTTGAGAATGCCTTCGCTCATTCATTCATTTGGTAATATATAGACTATTCATATGCATTAAGCTTGTATCCATCCATCTATCCATCCATCCATCCATTCAGTATTATTTTTTTGTTGATCACTATTCTAGATAATGAGGAATGAAGGAGTCAGTTGTCTCAAATCTGCAGTCTTTGGAGGGAGACATTGAGATGCAAGCATCTGCAATGGGGTGTGTTTGCACACAACCTGGCATGTGTGGATAGGCTGTGGACAGCACTCTGTGGAAGGCAGGGGGCATTGCCGGCTGGGCCATATTCTATTCAGGGAAACAAAACCTTCTCTATCCTACTGTCCCAAAGCTTCCACAGAAGATGCAGGTTCTCAAAGATGCCCTAGAGTAGGATGAGGTGGTCGGTCTATGCAGAGATGGTCTCAGATGATTTCTAGTGATATTCCACAGCCTATTTGAGAAAAAAAAAAAAATGATTGATTTGATGAATAGTGCACTTGATCTTTGTAGTCATGTGAGTAGCAAAACAAAACAAGCTAAGAAATACTGAAGACTCAGACTGGGAGGAAAACCATTATTTAATAAGGTTTAATAGGACTCACCTTACTTGAATAATTCTCCAGGTTTGTCCCTGTAGCACTCACAGCAGTTGACATGCACTCAAGCTGCACCTGCTCTGTTTTTTCCAATCCTTGCCCGGCTGTTGAGACCCGCTTTCCTCTTCTCACCCAAGAACCCCTGATAATCTTCTTTCTGATGACTCACAACCCTCTGTCCTGGGAGTCCTTCCTCATATGCCAAAATAACCTCTCCACCAACATTACCAAAATTGCCATTCCTTCATGGAAATTACATCAGATATTTGGAGAAAAGTAATCTGATTTTTCAGTCATTTCATGCCAAGAGAAAAGTGAATTTTCTGTGAGGCTTAAAATAAACCAAGTTGCTGGTTGCATCTGAAAGAAGATGCATCTTTTTAGGTCAACGAAAATATTCAAAAATTAACAATAATAAGGAGGATGCTTGTAAACCCAAATAAATCTCTACCTGGGAGAATTTCTTAAGGAGGGCAAAGCTATATTCTGCTTTGGTGGAAAGTTCCACATCTCTTTCCTCTTCCTTGTGTCAGGGAGCGCCTGGGCCAGCAGGGATCTGACCCTGAAGCTGTGCCCAAATCCATTTAGCACTCAGGGAGTGTCTATAAATGTCCACTCGAAACTCGTTTAATTTATTCAAACTAGGTTTCACTCTTTTGACAAATACAAAGGAGCTCTTGGAACCATTTTTCAGAACTCTGCATTTCTCTATATACAGATTCTGACCACTTCATTTCTCCTTTATCTGTTGCAGTTGAGACCATCTTTTATGATCTTACCAAGTGTCCTCTCCTCTCGGAAAGTCCCCACCCAAGGGTCTAGCCAGAATTGATTGGTTTAAGTTTGAACTGTGAAAGGACAACTTGATCACCTTGTATTATAATTCTCCCTATACTTCTCTTTACCTTATGCTGGAACCAAAAGTCTTTGAAGGCATCTTAACTCTCCACCAACTTTGTCCTTGTTCATGGCAGGAAATCCATGATTATGTGTTAATTAAAGAAAAGATGGAATCTCTCTAATTACTTTAACTAATATGCCAATCTGTTAATAGCAGCTCCAATATTTTGGGAAAATAAGCCTGCAGTGCAAGCTGCGAAAATCTATCCTGAGCTAAATTTGGAAGGATGAAAGAAAAGGAAAGAGTACTACAATGAATAAAGTGAAAGGCAAATTGTCTTTGAGGAGGAAAAGACAATCAAGGTCATTGGTTTGCAGAAAAACTCCTATTGGAGGTTTCTCTTCCTCTTCTACTTACTTCACACAGAGAAGGAAGCTTTAAGGGCAGATGAGCCCAGAGGCAAGGAGGGCCTCAGCTGTGATGATACAAATACCCTCTGAGGAAGGACAACCTCATTAGTGTCCTACAAAGACTTGCTCCTTCTGGACAAGTTAGAAATTGAGGGTTCACACTTGCAAAGACTTTTCAATGCCAAAGATACAGCTGAAAATAGACATACACAATCCTGCCTTCAAGAAACTTAACACTCTACTAGGCTTTCAGCAAAAAAAAAAAAAAAAAAAAAAAAAAAAGTCTGCACGTGCAGCAAACATTTCAGGGTAGTTTGTCTTAATGGGTTTTCCTGTAAGTCTTCACGCCGGCCTAAACTTTCTAACAAATTTGCTTGACAATGATGCATTGCAGTTTGTGGCCACATTATCAGCCACTGACACAGCCATGGTTATAGTGACAGAAATGGTCCTCAAAACATGACTTTGGACTTTCTTCATTGGGTAGGACTTTTATTCCACCACTAGACTTACCATGATTTTGTCAATTTCTGTACTGAATACAACATCCTATGTGTGGTTAATAAGCCTGCCGAGTCCACCTTACTAATTGTGGATGCCTCATATTCTGTGTTGGCTTGTAGCTCTCTTTTTTTCTCTTTCTAGCCTCTACTCTGTGGAAGGCAGTCATAATGCCCCATGCCAAGCTATGCTGGAATTTTTTGAATTCTTCTGCAGGGGAGAATATATTTCCCCGTTTAGGTGTTCTATCATTTACATTGGTATGGATTCATGGGTGTTTATTTTATATCTTGGGCTATAAGCCAATACTTCATTATTTCTTTTTTTTCTGATATTACTCCTACTTTAGTCATTAGGTGATCTTTTAAATGGCATCTATGCCTTTCAACATACTTTATCAAAAATGTCAAAATGATCCAAGAGGCTGTTTGGCTTGGTTATTCTGATGAAGCCCAGGCAGCTGATACTACTTTGCATGATTTTTTTATATGATTTGACTGCAAATCCCAAAGCTGAGAGCAGTTCCAGCACCCATGGGTGCATCAGTGAGGAAACTGCAGCTTAGAAGTTTAAATGATTCATCACAAATCACATAGATTTACCCAAGAGTGAAGCTAGTGAGGATCTTAAGTCTTCCCTAACATTTTATTTGAAGGGCTTCTAGGACCAAAGGAAATAAAGGCTAAATTTTCTTGGCTTGTCGTTAGTTCATTATGTTCTAGATGTTTTCCAAGGTAACTCTTGTCAATATTCAATGTGGATAAAAATATATTTCAAGCCCACAAAAGAATGATCAAACAAAACAATGCCCACCCTGCTTTACAGCAGTGGTAGAACTGACAGAATCTCAATGCCCACTAGTATTTTCAGTTTTATTAAAATTTCAAATCAGGAGTTGAATATCATTTGTCCTCACAGTATTGAAAACCAAAAAAACAGAGTTCACTGACCCTTTTGATTTAGCTGTCAGGAAACACATCCCTCCTACTGAAATGCCTTCAGCATCCAAAATGAGGCCATTTTATCCATTAGTGGAAAAAAATGCATTTCGACTTCTTTTTGGGTTCATTTTCATCTCAGAGAAGTAATACAAATCTTGGCCCTCAGCATTTCCTGCGGCTTATTAACCAGCTGGACCTCAAGCCATCTCGTCCTCTCGGGCGACCATTAGTTCCCAGGAAACGCTCTTCGCCTTGATCATTATTGCATAATTAAGACCATTTTGTGTTCCTTTAATGTAACATATCAATTATTGAGGAGAAATATAATACTGGACTAAAGTGATGACATTGCTGTATATGAAAAAGAAGACAAGAAAATGAGCAGTCCTAAGAGTTTATTTTAATAACTGTCCTTCAAAGAAAACCCAAGTCCAAAGTAAGTGGCTAAAGACCTTCTTATCTCCACACTTTTTCATGCAGGCCATGCGGCAAAATGGGCACAGAACAAGGGGGACCCCGCAGCAGATACGGGAACAATACCTTTGACCTAGGCTGCAGAGCTCCACAGCCATCTGGAAATTTAAGTGAGCAGCAACTGGGCAAACAAGAATACAGAGCTCTTTTGGTGACAAATAAGAAGGAACTCTAGTTCTGCTGATGCCCTCCTCTGTGACTCAGAGGGAGTCAGAGAGCTAGAAGCTGACATGGAGGTGCTTTGGCCAATGGAGGCAGGAAGGGACGGAATTCCGAACAGGGGAATGGTTCTGAAGCTCAGGTATCGTAAGGACACTGACTGGCAGTCATGGCCTTGCTCATCGCATCCATGTCTCTCCCCTTCCCTCAAAGTCTACAGGAAAACAACCGCCCCACGTGGGCTGAGAGGAGCTGCGAGTGGCACTGGGTGCTGAGATTAGGAACAGATTGGAGGAGAGGATAAGGAAACAGCGAACGTGATTCCTTTCTTCGATCAAGGGTGGTATAAGCCTTCAAATGAACGATCTTGTCAAATTTTCATTTGGCGACAACATTTCAAAAGTCGATAGGGTATATCTCGTGTGTTTATATTTAAAACTCACACTCATAAAAATACAGAATTTTGCTTGGAGACATCCTATAAAAAGAATTTCTGGAACAGTTCTCCAGTGGATCCCCCCACCCAAAGTAAAGAGATAGTAGGATTCACACGGCCTGTCTCACTGAAGTCAGCTTCTCAGTGTGGAGCAGATGGGGTCACAGCAGAGGACTCCCAGGAAAAGGAGCCTCAACCGCCAGTGGCGCACTTATTTTGTCTGACAGGTGAGAGTTATACAAATATCAGAATCAGTTGGTGGAAATTTTATCTAAAAAAATTCAGAAAAGCTGCCAGTGGGGCTGCATTCTTACTTGACATCCATCTGCTACAGGATTTTTTTCTCTTTTGGGAGGGAGGGAGTCTGGGTACTTAGTACTCCTAAGACAGGATGTGAGAGACAGGAGTTGGGGAAAGAAATCAGGTTTAATCTGGTGCCTGCAAACTGGGGAACATAGGGGCCTATGGTCTCAAAGACCATCAGCACAAAGTGGGGGGCAGCAGAGGTTTATATGGGAGGGTGCTAAGAAGGGGGAAGACTAAAAGGGCTGCCGGCAGGATTTCAGAGAAATAGGCAGGGTTCACAAGAACTGCCTCCAAGTCCCTTTTTCTACCAAGTTTGGTCTCACCCTGACTGCACTGTTGGAGAGACGTTTTCAAGGTCCCCAGGCTGTGGCTTCACCCTTTTCTTGCTTCTAACACCATGTTGGTCTCTGCTGGTCTTGCCTGGTTTTGTCTATTAGAAAAGATAAACAGGCGCAGAGCCAGGATGAACCGGCGAGATCAAGGAGCTTACAGTCACCAGGTGGGTGACAATCCCTATTTCTGCCCCGTATCCTGCTCCCCACTCTTGAGGGCCAAGGATGGGGCAAGGCTTCTGGGGTTGCTTCCTGCTGAGCAAGGTGGAGCCTTGGGCCCACAGAGGAGCAGAGTCTCTCCCTCTTAACTCAGGACAGGGCAGAGTGTCACAGGGCTGTGACCCCATCTGCTCACACCCTCAGCTAACAGGCATTTGATGTGTTAAAGTCTCAGCCTTTGGGGTCAAGGATCCTGTGTCCTTCAGGAGACAAGGCCACAAGCTGAAGAAGTGGGCACGTCAACCTCACAGTGACCCCGGCGCACTCGGGTCCTCGCCACCCAAGCCAGCTAGAGGGACTGTGCTTGGGGCAGGGGTCCAAGGTTTTCCAAGGTGCCCACCTCTGGGGAGCCCCTTCTTTCTCTGCAATATCACTCCCCAGCCTTCTGGAGCTCAGCTCAGGCTGTTGCTGTTGTGTCACAGTCACCTGCAGATACACATCTCAGAGAGGAAATTACTCGAGTCTTTCTTTTTTGTGCTCTCCAGAGTCTGAAAGCAAGTTGAGCATTCAACCTCGGGTACACATCCGCCAAGTGAAAGTGAGTGGTGGCCCCGTAAATGTGGGGCCAAGACCCCTCAGCATCCCGCTGTCCATCTACCATCTTCAGAAGGTCAAATTCATTTCTTTAGATTCTTTCTTTGGAGTGTGTCCACTTGCATTTGTATTTAAAATGGCCCATACAGCATTTAAATCAATTTTGCTAAATATAAGTGCAGTAAAATCTATTAAACTATGCATTTTTTAATGACTATTTAACTGGTATTGCAGCTCAGTAACCTTGTGGATCGCAACCAAGACATAGACTGTTTATTGTTAAATATTTTGTTGATAGCCCATCTAAAATTATTTTTTAATCAATACACATTATGAAAAGTACCACTATGGATATTCAAGTGATGCTACATATTCATCTGCTTTCCAAATTCCCAAAGCTTGTCCCACAAAACCTGTAGACCAATGATTGAACAAAACCTAGTTCCTTTCCTGCTGTGGGTCCTTCAGACCCAACAAGTCAGTCGTGATGAGGAAATTATAATATGACCTGTTAGTCTCTTCTCAATAGGACTGAGTTCAGCAGGGAATTTCTTTGTTTTCTTAAACTCTACAATCACAACCTAAATATCCACAGTCTATCCCTTAAGATCACAGCAGAACCACTTACAACAATTACATGCCCCTCATGATATCTGATCAGATAAATCATCTTGACATACTATTGGTTGCATCATAAATGTTCTAATCACAATCTCTTCATTCTTTCACATTTTAACCAGAAGAGGCCATGGGAGAGACAGTCCCCAATAGTTCATTCTGCTAAGTACATATAGATTGATAGGTATAAATACAGATAGATCAATTGGGAATATAGTTGTATATAAATATTAATATATGTTTCAGATACCCAAATGCATTGCCTAGCACTTAGGCCTCTGTCTTTTTTTAAACCCATTATCAGAAATATGGTGGTTGTTATCACAGTCACAAATGGCATCATTTTATGCAATCAAGCTTTTCCTTAGTAATTTTCTTGGTGAACTCCATTGTGTATTCCTAGTAATTCCACCATTCCTTTTCCTTGAATCTCAAATTATTCAATAGCTTTGGTAGCTCAATCACAAATGGCATGGCCATACCCCTGCCACACCCACACACAGACACACACACACACACACAAGAAATCGCTGTAGTCCAAAATAAGGCATTTTTTAAAAATATTTATTTATTTATGCATACAAGAGCTGGGGTACAGGCCAGAGATGCAGGGGGTGAGAGGATTCACCAGAGACAGAGTGGGGAACAGAACAGGCAGACAGTCAGGAGAGGTTCGCTGCACCATGTGAGTTTCTCCCTGGTCGGCCGGGGATTGAACTTGTGCTGCAGAGGCTGCAGATTGCTTCATAGTGCAATGTTTAACCCCTTGCGCCACCAGGGAGGCCCCTAGAAGGAGGCATCTTGAATGAACAAATCATAACAACCTCAACTAGCTCAGTCATTATAACCTGTAAGTCAGTCTAGATGAAGAAACATTTAAGAATCAAAATCCACTGAAGCATGAATTCTCAACCTTGATGCTCTAAAAATAGTTTGAGCTCTATATTTTTATCACTTGAAGTGCTGCATTAAAATATTTGCATACTTATCGCTAATTTTACATAATGGATGAAGAGGCAGGTCTTATCTCCTAAATTTTGAAACTTGAAACTCAGCTTTCTGATGATGTTCTCCAAAAAGGCTTCCTTGTTGATGACTTTTGAACTGCCTTGTAGGGAGCATTTTACACAAATCCCTGCTAGTAGCTGATTTTTAGTGAAATTAAGTTACAGAGCATTTCCTGTCTAAATCATGGACCTATCCATTCTAGCACAAAGAGAGAACACCGCTATGAATATTGATTAGACGGGGCAGAAATTTTAGTAAAATTGGAATTTAGAAATACACATGAAATACCAGGAGCTCAAATAACTTTGAGTCAGATCTACTTTTCCTTAGATAAAAATGGCTCAGTCTTCCCTGCACCCAATCACCATTTATTTTTGTGATAGTGGTTATTGATTTCGTCTTCAGGGCTGGAGAGTTACATTACAGCTACAGCTGAGGGAGGGAAGCCCACAAAAGACCCAGGACGGGAGGCAATGAGCTTCCCAAGTATTCAGCAAGACGCATTTTACTTAGCAAAGCAGACGGTCTTGTCTGGGTGTCACGGCAATATTCTCCTCGGTGTGAGCATGGACTCTGGAAACCCTAACCAGCCTTGCTGGTTAAGAAAGACCAGCAAGCACGCTGGCTAGTTTTTAGGCAGGTGGGACAGAGCCAAATCTGCAGCTAAAGGCAAGTCTTTGCATACAACAGCACCGTGGAGGTGTTTTAAAGACAGACCCTCTGGGCCTCCCTGGTGGCTCAAGGGGTTAAGCACAGCACTGTGAAGCTGTCCGCAGACACTGCAGCATGAGTTTGATTCCAGGCTGGCCAGGGAGCTTCCCACATGGAGCAGAAGACCTCTCCTGCCTCCCCGCTGCTCCCCTCAGCAGTGGATTTCAGTCAGCCTGCCTGTTCTGCTCCCTGATCTGTCTCTGATGAATCCTCTCACCCCCCACACCTCTGGCCTGTACCCCAGTTGTATGCATAAATAAATAAATCTTAAAAAAATAAAGATGGCCCCTCTGATAACCAAAAGCATAAATGATTTTTTAACATTTTTACTTTTTTTATATAGATTGGAGAGTTTTTCTTTTTCATTGTATTTTTTTGTTTGTTTATTGAGGTAGCGTTGGCTTACAACACTGTATGTGATTTGGAGGTACAGGATCACACCTTTTCAGATGCATGTCACCGCACGACGCCTCCCCCAAGGTACCCATCCTTGTCCACCTCTGCGCCCCGGGCCACCTCTCCCCTTTTACAACCATCTTCTGGTGCAAAGCCCAAGTTCAGCCTGCGTGCACTGGAGCTGCGCGAGCCGGCATCCTTCCCAGCTTGGGCTTAGCACCCGCCTCTGTACCAGATATTCCATTTAGAGGCGTCTTTGAAAGATGTGTTCCCCTATAAAACACAAAGAAATTGCTATCATCTCCCTCCCCCAAGTTCCTGCCCCAGCCTCTTTCTCTCGGACTTGTTTTAAAGAGATCTTCAAGATGCAAATCCAGTCTTGTCACTGGCATCCCCCCAAGCCCTCCAGGGATCTCCCCAATTTTTCAGGACAGATCCCAGACCGCTTGCATCAGCAAATCCACCATCACCTCACCCCATGTCCTTCTCACTCCGCTTTCTCTCACCCTTGCCCTTCTCTGCTTCCCTTGTGTGGCTCACTCTCCTCCTCCTGGCTTTTCCCACCATGCCTGCCTCCCCTGGCACGCTCCCCACACCATGCCATGCGCTCCCCTCTTCCAAGTGACTTCTTTTAGCTCAATCAATTATTTTCCGGCACAGCTTCCCTGGCCACCCCATTATTTAAGCCGCTCCAATGACTTAGGTCCAATTCTCTCATAATAATCATCTAAGCCTGAGTCAAGAATCCGTCCATTAATGTGATGATTTCATCAACTCTGTTGTCTCAGACAGGCCTGTGAGCTCTCGTGCGCAGGGCTGGAAAGGATGAACTGTGTTGACTGTCACTGCACATGCAGGACCCAGGGATGTGCTGTTTGGGATGAACACTCAACTGACGTTGTAGCGAGGAAAAACGTTTGCCTTAATGAGCAGGGCTTTGTAGCATCTTCATTATATTTTTCCACTTGAAAATTGATTTTGTCTTTGCAAACGTTTTAAATTGTGACGCCATTGGTTGGCCGGCTCATTTAAATAGACTAACCCTGAATTTATTTAAAATCGTAACTCCATGACCGGATTGATAAATAACCAGAGTCAAAAAGATAAAGTTGAATTCTCTTTCCTCCATTCTTAAGGGAGCCCTAAGCAAGAAACTTAAACAAAACTACAAAAATAAGATTATTGTTAAAATATTACATTTGATGTTGAGTATATATGAAAATTTGCAGAAAAAATATATGAAAGAAACCTTGTTTTCATTGATTCAAATACTACCAATAAAATTACGAAACATTTAAACTTTGGATTTTAGGACAATTAAGTCTAAGACATTCGTCATGAATTGTGCGGCCTTGTCTAGGTTGAATTTTAACCTGTTCTCTTCACATCAAATATGCAGTTTCGAAAGAGCTCATGCATGTGAAGACACATGCATTTAAACAGGCTGGATCTTGCCAGTTGCTTTCTGCTTGGTAAAGTTTCAAAGAATCAGTCTTTGGGATGCTTTTGAATATGAAGGAGTCTCTCCAAACCCTGCAATATGTTTGGATTTTATATTTGAAAATGTGCATGCAGGTGCATTCATGAAGGGCAGAGTAATGATAAATGTTCTCATTTGAGTTAGAACCGAGCACAGTGTAGGCAGCTGCTGGGAGCATTGTTATTGCCATTTTGGCCTGACATATGAGTTGGAAAATGTTGAGGGCATTAAGAAACCGCACCCTCCAAGGCCCGGCACGGTCCTCCCTCCCACCAAAGACAGGGTCACACCTAAGATGAGCGAGGCTTATGCATCCTCAGCCATTCCCTTGATTACTCTCTGCAAACCCCAAGATTTTTCAGAGTTCAATAACTCCTGAGATGCTCTTTCACAATCTAAAGTGGCCCAAAGCCTGGTGAGGACCACCCCGGGCAGCCCCACACTCTTCCTGCACTCAGATAATTTTCAAAAGAAGGAGCTGCCATAAATAGTCATTTTTTTTTTTTATAAAAGAGTTACTTTGCAAAAGTGGAATGACATTTTCTCTCTCAGAATGTGCTACTGAAATTATCAATATAAAATCTGAAGGAAAGGCTCTTGAGAATGACACTAGACACATTCTGTGAATAAGCACATCACAGGACCATGATCAACACGAGATTTGCCATTATTTCTTCACTAAGTCGCCCCTCTCCATAAAATTCAATATCTACCGGGGCCTCCCTGGTGGTGCAGGCAGTTGAGCACCGCGCTGTGAAGTTGCCCGCAGCCTCTGCAGCGCGGGTTCGGTCCTGGCCGGCTGGCAAGGGTCCCACATGGTGCAGCAGTTCTCTCCTGTCTCACCTGCTGCTTCCCTCAGCAGTGTTTTCATCAGTCTGCCTGTTCTGTTCCCCACTCTGTCTCTGATGAATCCTCTCACCCTCCCACATATCTGGCCTGTACCCTGGTTCTTGTATAAAAACAAATAAATCTTTAAAAATAAAATGCAATATCAACCTCTCAAAGTCAATAGAGGATTTTCACCTAAGTGGAAGAGTGATTTTTGTTCCTGTGGGTTTTCTTACAAAGAGAAACGAAAGAAGGTAACTACTAGTCAATACAACATTCAGCACCTGTGGAAGATCTGCTCGCTTGCTTAATGCTGCATTTCAGAGCCACATTTCATCTTTAGCCTGGAAAGAAAGGTAGTGCCTGCTTGCATGAGGACCTCTCTGACCCTTGGCATTTCTTTTTTTTTTAATTTTTAAAAAAAAAAATATTTATTTATACAAGAACCAGGGTACAGGCCAGACATGTGGGAGGGTGAGAGGACTCACCAGAGCCAGAGCGGGGAACAGAACAGGCAGACTGATGAAATACACTGCTGAGGGGAGCAGTGGGCGAGATGGGAGAGGTCTGCTGCACCATGTGGGTTTCTCCCCAGCAGGCAGGGATCCAATCCGTGCTGCAGAGGTTGCGGACAGCTTCACAGTGCGGCGTTCAACCACCTGCTCCACCAGGGAGGCCCTGATCCTTTGCATTTCTAAAACCACTTGGAACTCTCATCTCTTTTCCTTGAATCCCAATTCCAGAAGGCCTTTATTCCTGGAATTTTGTTACAGTCTCTTTACACCAGCTTTGGAGACATAAATGAAAATCAGTGAATCATTAGCCGGTTTTGAATTTTACAGGTCTAATTTATCCTATCTCAGATATTGTACACAAATGGAATTTATTCCCACACATTTGGCTGCAGTATGTCTGTGTAAAAATCTATGGTGTGAGTTTCAGAGAACTACTGAATTAAAAAGGCTACTTATAAATGTCCCGGCATGCTCATGAGAAGTGTATTAAAAAGCCATAGCAGCCAGTAATTCCTCACCCTGCATCATGGTTAACCTGACCCATCACACATGGAGAACTCACAAAGAAAACGTAGGTTTACTTAAAATCACTTAACTAATATTTGCAAGCTTAAGTTGGGTGCCATTAAATATGACATATGCATATAATATACAAATTAGCATATGGCAGAGATAGTGATAATTAGGAAGTTTTAAATATTAACAATGATCAAAAGATTGGCAGTCAATGGGACAAATTTAACAAACTATGGTTGATACCATCTTAAACCATGCATTGTATTAGATTAATATATGATACATTTTATCTATTTACATGAAAATTACCATCAAGTTTCTTTAGGACTTTCTACAAGTCAGTATATATCAGTTTGTCATAGAGAATAGATGTCATTACACTGAGAAAAATTTAAATAGTACAACTGACAGGAATCAATTTGTTCATCTCAGTATGATCTCTTTAAATAATGATCATTAAAATAAAAAAAATTTACAAATACCAAGAAAAATTCCCATTGAGGTATACCTGTTCATAGCACACTAACTGTTCAATGGGTTTCGTTTGTCACTGCTTCTTCTAGTAAAAATACAAAAGAGTGTTTCCTTTTTATTTAATAAATATATTTTATGTTCTAGCTATATACAACAAAAGATACTAGGTACATAAAAATTTAAAATAAAATGATTAGATTAATTTTCGATGTAAACTTTGATCATAAATTGATAACAGTGCTATCCAGTTTTTCTGGCAGTAGTTGTAGTAACAAAGTAATGAGAATGTAAATTGATGCAAATCTTATGCAATGCTATTCTGTTTTTTAAATATGAAGTATGACTTAGCAGTCTAACTTTAAATATTATAATTTTCAGCGGTGTGTAGAATATCTGTGGGTAATGAACATGGTGGATAGATAAACAGACCAACACATGGAGAGAAAAGTGAGTTCATCAAAGCGTTGCTAAACTTGGGAGAAAGATGAACAAGGTAAATAAGCTCTGCATGATTCATTTACATACAGGAGCACTATGTAGCCATTAAAAGGAGTGAGTAATCCTATGCACATTAATATAAAATGCATTTAGCACAAAAAGGGAGAAAGCTATTTGTCAAATAAGCCTAGATAACAACTTAACCCAATATATAGTTCCAATTGCTTTCAGCTGATAATTTGAATCCTTGATTAATATTTGATTTTGCTTTAAAAATATTGCCCAACTACTAATTAGCATTTTAAAAAAATGAAGAGAGAGGTAATAAAGGGAATATTTTTGAGCAGAGGTCAGGGTGATAGTACCTCCAAGATACCAGGTGACGGGCAGGCAGAAAAGGACCCTGGGCTTAAGAGAGAATTTCCCAGTGAAGCAGGGATTGAACTGGCCATGAAGCATTTACAATATTCAGTTAGACTATTGAATTAAAACCTTGTTTACATATTTCTATATGTTATATGCGTGCCTATGTATATGCATATAAATATTCTGATATATGTATCCCGCTTGGAATACACAATGGAATATTAGTCAGCTATAAAAAGGAAGAGTTGATCTGTTCTCGGTGGGCGGAGCAACATGGCGGCGAGGAGACGCTGCGAGTAAGATCTCCCATTAAAAAAAGTTAATAGGGAGGAAAAGCGGCAGGTCCCAGTGAGAACTGGGACACGGAAGATAAACGGACGACTCCAGCAAACTGCCCAAAGAAGAAAGTTGCCATAAAAGAGGACTAGAAGGGAGGGAAGCGCAGAACCCTGCTCCCCTCCCCCGCCCACAGAGGCGGCACTCTCCGACCAGCAGAGAGGAGGAAAACAACAAACCAAAACAGCCAACAAGAACAAAGGATGCAGCAAGCGGGTCTGTGAGTGGAAAGGAACTATTGCAGCCACCACACCCCGTGAACGGGAGCTGAGGCGAACCCTGCAGGATCCGCCGCAGAGGCGAGCTCCAGGCGCCATTAAAGAGAGCCCCGCCCCCCAGGAGGAGACCAGCACCAGCACACAGCCCCGGCCGCCCGGTAAGCTTGCGCAGAAAGTGGCGCGGATCCGGATAGGATCACAGCTGCCCAGGTCCCCGCGCCTGCGATCTAGGCTTGCGGGGAGACCGCGGAGGCCCTCCCTGAGTGAGCAGGAACCAGGCGCCCAGGCAGGGAAGCGGGATTCAAAAGGCGCCATTCCCGCGCCACTGATCTGGGCTACAGCCCGCGTCCTGGAACTGAGGGCTTTGGAACTGAGACCCGGGGCACGAAATTAGGGGCGTGGGTTCCCCACGACGGTGGGGCACAAGGCAGACACAGCACCCCAAAGCCGTTGAGGTGTACCCTACCATCCCTGCTCTGCTCCCTGTCCCACAGGGTGGAAAATCAGCTCCCCAAGGGCTCTAGGAGAGATCTCTGGCGCCACCTAGCGACTTGAAGCCAGCAGAGGCTCCTGAAGGAGCTAGTGGCCAGCTGGGGAGTTAGCCCACACCGGGCCCCTTCTGAACAAGTAGTCTGAGCCCACAGGGAGAGCGAGCACCCACAGCCGGGGCAGACCAGGCACGCAGAAGAGTGTGCCTGAGACCAGAAGCGCAGGGAGTGTGTCCCACATCACCATTTTAGGACAGGGACATTTCTTCAGTAAAGACTACCTGCAGAAGGCTTCCTCAGGAGCCAGAGGTGAGCGGGGGAAGTTCGCCCATGCCAGACTCCCTCTGGCCTGCAGTCCAAGCCCAAAGGGGAGCAGGAACCCACCGCCAGGGCAGACCAGGCGCACAGGGGAGTGTGTCCCCACATCGGCATTTTAGAACAGGGACCTTTCTCCAGTAAAGACTGCTTGAAACTGACAGATGACTCCTGGAGGAACCAGAGGGGAACAGAGAAGCCCACCCAAGATGCCGGCCAGTCCCAACAACACAGTGTCCCAACGCATACGGCAAATTAGAAAACAGACAGTAGGGAGGAGAAGAACCACACGCAACCTAGCAACTCTCCAGAGAAAAAGCACACCACAAAAAGAAAGCCAGCCCCCAGATTGCAACGACAATAACTTGGAAGAATTTCTGAGCCTTCCAGAAAGAGAATTTAAAATTGCCGTGATTAAAAAACTGACAGAAGTCATAAAGGAAAACAATGATAAGGGAAAAATAATCAACGATCAGAAGAATGCAATTGAGTCCCTAGAGAGGGAAAACAATGGTCAGAAAAAAGAAATTGAGTCCCTAAAGAGGGAAGTAAAAGAAATGCAGGGGATCAAAGAATTAATGGAAGAACTAAAGAATTCTGGGAAAAGCAATGAAAGCAGAATAGATGAAATGGAAGAACGAATAAGTAATCTTGAAGATACAGAAATAAAAAGAACCAAAACAGAAAAGGAAAGAGAAGTACGAAGGAAAAAGAACGAGGAAAGACTTCGGGAACTATCTGACTCCATGAGGAAAGGAAATATAAGAGTTATAGGAATACCAGAAGGAGAGGAGAGAGATGTAGGAACAGAGAAAATATTCAAAGAGATAATTGAAGAGAACTTCCCAAATGTGAAGAAGGAGCTGAAAATTGATATACAAGAAGCAAGAAGAACACCAAACTTCCACAACGAAAGGAAAAATACAGCAAGACACATAATAGTAAAGCTCCCAAGAATCCAGGACAAGGAAAAAATAATGAAGCTGGCAAGAGGGAAGAAACAGATAACATTCAAAGGAAAACCAATCAGGCTGACATCAGACTTCTCCGAAGAAACACTACGGGCAAGGAGAGAGTGGAGGGACATAGTCAACAGACTCCAAGAAAACAGATGCCAACCAAGAATACTCTATCCCGCAAAGCTCTCCTTCCTCTTTGAAGAAAGAATATGGACCTTCCCAGACAAACAGAAACTCCGGAATTTCATTGCAACTAAACCCCCACTCCAAAAAATACTACAAGGAGTCCTAAAGCCAGAACCTCAGAGGGACGAATAACAATGAAAGAAGGCCAAAAAAAAAAAAAAGTTATTAAAAGAATAAATAAATAAAATCAAAGGAAAGACAAACACAATGGCAAATACAGATGTTAACATATCAATATTAACTCTAAATGTAAATGGACTAAACTCTTCAATAAAAAGACACAGAGTTGCAGCCTGGATTAAGAAACAAAACCCAACCTTTTGCTGTCTCCAGGAAACACATTTAGCTACAAAAGATAAAAATAGGCTCAAAGTTAAAGGATGGAAAACAATCCTACAAGCAAATGGACCAAAAAAGAAAGCAGGAACAGCTATACTTATATCAGATAAAACAGATTTCAAACTCAAAAAGATAAAAAGAGACCCCAATGGTCACTACATTATGATCAAGGAGACAATACTTCAAGAAGAAATAACACTCATTAACATATACTCACCAGGGCCTCCCCGGTGGCGCAGCAGTTGAGCGCTGGGTTGCGAAACTGCGCACGGCCTCTGCGGCGCCGGTTCGATCCCCGGCTGCTCCCCGGCCACCAGAGGAGGGTCCCGCATGGCGCGCAGACCTCTCCTGCCGCCCGCTGCTCCCCTCAGCAGTGTACTTCGGTCCTTCTGCCTGCTCTGCTCCCCGCTCTGGCTCTGGTGAATTCTCTCACCCTCCCGCGCTTCTAACTGTACCCAGTGCATGTATAAACAAAACAAACAAACAAACCAGCAAACAAATAAATAAAGCATGCCTCTATTAAAAAAAAAAAAAAAAACATACTCACCAAACGAAGGAGCACCAAAATATATCAGACAACTGTTGTCCTCTCTGAAAACAGACATCAGAGAAAACACATACGTAGTGGGAGACTTCAACACACCACTATCAACAATGGATAGATCAACAAGACAAAAAATAAGTAAAGAAACCAAAGCTCTAAATAAGGACCTAGAGCAATTGGGCTTAACAGACATCTATAGAACACTAAACCCCAAAAAAACGGAGTACACATTTTTCTCAAGCACACACGGATCATTCTCCAGGATCGATCACATACCGGGGCACAAGACAAACATCAACAGATACACCAAGATTGAAATCATATCAACCATCTTTTCTGACCATGAAGGCATCAAACTAGAAATAAACCATAAAAAGAAGGCAAGGAACTTTCTTACCTCATGGAGATTAAAAACCACACTACTGGAAGACCATTGGACTAATGAGGAGATCAAAGAAGAAATTAAAAAATTTTTTGAATTGAACGACAAGGAGGACACCAATATCCTAAATGTATGGGATGCAGCAAAAGCAGTAATAAGAGGAAAATATATAGCAATAGAAGCTCACATCAAGAAACAAGAAAGAACGCAAAGAAACAACCTAATCTCGAAGCTCAAAGATCTAGAAAAAGAACAACAAAAAAACCCCAAAACCAGTAGAAGAAAAGAAATAATAAAAACCAAAGCAGAAATAAATGAAATTGAAACTAAAAAAACAATCCAAAAGATCAATGAAACCAAGAGCTGGTTCTTTGAAAAAATCAATAAAATAGACAAACCCCTAGCCAGGCTCACAAAGGAAAAAAGGGAGAAAGCACAAATAAACAGGATCATCAATGAAAGAGGAGAAATCACAACAGACACAGCAGAAATCAAAAGAATAATCAGTAACTACTATGAACAGTTATATGGAAACAAGTTTAACAATCTAGAGGAGATGGACAAATTCCTACAACTCTACGATCACCCAAAGCTAGATAAAGAAGAAATAGAACACCTAAACAGACCAATTACAATTAGCGAAATTGAAATGGTAATCAAAAACCTCCCCAAAAACAAAAGCCCAGGACCTGATGGATTTACAAATGAATTCTACCAAACATTCAGAGACGAATTAGTGCCTATCCTTCACAAACTCTTCCAAAAAATTGAGAAGGAAGGGACAATACCAAACACGTTTTATGAAGCCAACATTACACTAATACCAAAACCGAACAAGGACAACACAAAAAAGGAAAACTACAGGCCAATCTCCCTAATGAACACTGATGCAAAAATCCTCAATAAAATTTTAGCTATCAGAATCCAACAATGTATCCATAAGATAATTCACCACGACCAAGTTGGATTCATTCCAGGGGCACAAGTATGGTTTAACATCCGAAAATCAATCAACGTTATCCAACACATCAACAAAAAGAAATATAAAAACCATATGATAATATCAATAGATGCTGAGAAAGCTTTCGACAAAGTGCAACACCCATTCATGATAAAAGCCCTTGAAATTCTTGGGATACAAGGAACATACCTCAACATCATAAAGGCCATCTATGACAAGCCAACAGCCAGTATCATTCTCAATGGTGAAAAGCTGAAAGCAATTCCATTAAGATCTGGAACAAGACAAGGATGTCCACTCTCACCATTGCTTTTCAATATAATACTGGAAGTCCTAGCCAGGGCAATAAGACAAGAGAAAGACATCCAAGGAATCCAAATAGGAAAAGAAGAAGTCAAACTATCACTATTTGCAGACGATATGATATTATACATAGAGAACCCCAAAAACTCCACAGAAAAGCTAATTCAACTCATCAATCAGTTCAGTAAAGTGGCAGGATACAAAATCAACACGCAAAAGTCAGTAGCCTTCCTATACACAAACAATAAATCTGAAGAAGAAGAAATCAAAAAAAACATCCCTTTTGTTATTGAAACAAAAAAAATCAAATATTTGGGAATAAATCTAACAAAAGAGGTAAAGGACCTATACAAAGAAAACTATAAAACACTGTTAAAAGAAATAGAAGAAGACACAAAGAAATGGAGAGACATCCCCTGCTCATGGATTGGAAGAATAAACATTATTAAAATGGCCATCCTTCCAAAAGCAATATACAGATTCAATGCTATTCCAATCAAAATTTCAATGTCATTCTTCAAAGAAATAGAACAATTATTCATGAAATTATCATGGAATCACAAAAAAACACAAATAGCCAAAGCTCTCCTGAAAAAAAAAGAAGGGAATGGAGGCATCACACTCCCAGACTTCAAACTATACTACAAAGCCATAATCATCAAAACTGCATGGTATTGGAACAAGAACAGACATACAGACCAATGGAATGGAATAGAAAATCCAGAAATAAACCCACAGATTTATGGTCAACTAATCTTTGACAAAGGAGCAAAGAATATGCATTGGAGCAAAGAAAGGTTGTTCAATAAATGGTGCTGGGAAAACTGGGTCGCTACATGCAAAAGAATGAAGCTTGACCACCACCTCACACCATACACAAAAATCAACTCAAAATGGATTAAAGATCTAGACATAAGACCTGAAACCATAAAATATATAGAAGGAAATATAGGCGAAACACTACGTGATTTGCACATCAAAGACATCTTTACAGACACATCACCCAAAGCAGTGATAGTGAAGGCAAAGATCAACAGCTGGGACTACATCAAATTAAAGAGCTTTTGCACAGCAAAAGAGACAATAACAAAAACAAAGAGAAACCCCACCAACTGGGAGAACATTTTTGCACCCAACACTAATGATAAAGGACTGATCACAAAAATCTGCAAAGAGCTGATGAGACTCAACAACAACAAAGAAAATAATCCAGTCAAAAAATGGGCAGAAGAGCTTAAAAGAAACTTCTCTGAAGAGGAAATGCAAATGGCCAACAGGCATATGAAAAAATGTTCAACATCACTTGTCATCAGGGAAATGCAAATCAAAACTACCATGAGATACCATCTTACACCAGTGAGAATGGCACATATTAAAAAAACTAGCAACAACAAATGTTGGTGAGGGTGTGGAGAAAAAGGAACTCTTCTGCACTGTTGGTTGGAGTGCAAACTGGTCCAACCACTGTGGAAAGCTGTGTGGAGATTTCTGGACCTACTAAACATAGAGCTTCCATATGATCCAGCAATTCCACTCCTAGGTATTTACCCAAAGGACACAGAAACATCAATTCCAAAGAACACCTGCACCCCTATGTTTATAGCAGCACTGTTTACAATAGCTAAGCTTTGGAAACAACCCAAATGCCCAAAAATAGATGACTGGATCAAGAAGATGTGGTACATATATACCATGGAATATTACTCAGCATTCAAAAAAGATAAACACATGCAATTTGCAGCAACATGGATGGCACTGGAAGGGATCATGCTCAGCGAAATAAGCCAAAAAGAAAAAGAAAAATACCGGATGGTCTCACTCATAGCAGGAATCTAGAAAACTTAAATAAGGGACCAGGAAAATGAATAACTATAAGAAAGTGAAAATCAAAATCAACAAAAAACTATGAACCAGAGACACTTTTAGGGGGGCGGGGGCGGGAGGGGAGGGATTGGGGTCAGAATGGGGGGGCTGCAATTGTATGGGGAATATAACAATAAAATTTATAAAAAAAAAAATAAAAAGGAAGAATTCCTGCCATTTTCAACAATATGGATGGAGCTGGAGAGGATTGTGCTAAGCAAAGTAAGTTAGAAGGAGAAAGGCAAATACAGGTTGATCTCACTTATCCATGGAATATAGAGAAACATACCAAAGTGTCAGGTAAAACCAGACCAATGCTAAGCGATTAACATCTGACTGCAAAATTGAGGCAGCCAAAGGAGGAGAGGTAGGGTAGGGGTAGGAGGAGGGGTAAGGTAGGGCAGAGAAGGGTCCAGTGGAACATGTGGGGGGATTGTTGGGGCAGTGGGCGGCAGGGTGTGAAAGTATATATTTGTACAGGAACAAATACTGAGATGTAAAGCCACTTTACCTCAGTAAGCATCATTTGAGAAAAAAAGTTTGCCCTAAAACAGGAGAACACACTATTTTTTTTATGTGATGAATAAAAGACAAATCCACACAACCGTGCGTTAAGTTGGTTGGTAAGTAGCAGCAGCAAAAGTAAGACTAATTAATATTATACTTATTATCACAATAATCATTTTCTTCTCCTTGAAACTAACGTCCCATCTTATTGAGAAATGTTTTCTGTTTGACTTTGGAAATGTTAACAATATTAGTTTTTTCTTGGTTTGTTCTTTTGAAAGTATTATATTATTTCTTTCTTACTCGTTTCTCCATGGAAATTATCTATGGATGGAAAAGTCAATAGCTACAGAAAACTTAAAAAAATCTCACTTTTAATCATTTTCTTTCACAGGTGTCTTGACTTCTGGCATTTACATTTGATTTCTGCCTGAAATAACTGCTTATTTAAAACCTCTCAGTTTCTAAATTGAGATATTGGATTACTGCTCACGATGACGGCCTGGAAGTCTCTTCGAGAGATGAACATTTTTTTTTTTTTAATATTTTTAGCCTTTAAAGAAAGCGAGTTGAAGCATGCTATGGTATATATTTCTGCAACAACCAAGTTGCCTCTACAATTGAACACTCTTAACTCTGTCTTTCAAAAATAGTGTCATTTGAGAAACGTGGTCAAGCTAGCCTGTCTCCCAGCCACAGACTATTTCTCCCCCAGGGCGGTATTTCTCAATTACGCTTCCTGTCATCATCACCTTCTTGTCTAGGCTCATATCCCGCCAGCCAGGTTACTGTGCTGTGAAGTCACTGGGAAGATCAGGACCCCCCACTGAGTCGCTCCTCTCATAAACACAGAAACCCCCAAGATGGGGCAAGAAAGGGATATTTCAGAGAAGCTGGGGTCTTTGTCTAGCTAGAGGGATGTCCTCAGTGTCTCGTCTGATTAGGGAAATTCTTTTAAGCACAGAACTTAACTTGCCTTAATACTGAATCCAAACAACGTGTGAAAGTCTCTGCCATGAGCCAAATGGAATGCAGCAAATGAAATATGACTTAGAACAGTCCATCATGAACATAAAATGTTGACTTTCTGAACAGATGCAAAGTTTTTCTTTAAATACATCGAAGATGTTTGCATTTCACAGAAGACCAAGGTACCTATTATAATACATTTGTTTTTGCAAACACCTAAGTTTCATTGTTTGCTATTCATCAAGAAATAGAACAGGGGAAACGAGTTTACATGCAAAATGTTCTATTTCAATTTTGTTTGAGGCAACTGTGGAAGTGGTTTTTTGGGTATATTTGTATAACGCAATAAATGTGTACCCTACAGCCAAGGAGACTGTATAAATTTTCCCCTGACATAACTACAATTTCCAACACCATTCAAGATAATATTTTATCTTCACCATGTGTATATATACACATCTTCAACATTCATTAACATTAGCATTTATTTTTGTTCCTGTTATGCCCATATATATGTGTTTTTATTTAATAATGCTAGTTAACATTTCCTTTTTTTTTTTTTTAAATAATGACAGTATAATTTGAGGAGCCTGGCCCAGTTCCCAGACTTAGGTCAAGCTAATATACGAATACATTTAGCCCAGTTTACTTTTTTTACTGGACTTTGATGTTAAGTGACTTTTGGGAAAAAAAATATTTTTTACTTTGTGAATTTCTAAAAACGATTCCGAAGATGACAAAGCCTTGCTTTCTTCTCATCTTGAACCATAATAAGAAGGTGGATCTAATTTGGAAATTCCAATTTACAGCGCATACATTCTGGATAATGTGGGAGGTTTAAAATTATGTTAGGCATGAGGAATTTTTTCTTGCTTAGTCTCTGGCATGAAATCAGGTTTTTCTTTATTATTTTTGCTTTCCTCAGAACATTAGAAAAAGGGAAAAAAAGGCATCTACAACTAAAGAACAAGTAATTACACATTTACCGTGTAGAAATGAACCAAATCTGCTGCTAATGTTTTCAGTTTGTTTTTTTTTCTCAAGAAAACATTAGACATGACATTGAAAATCTCAGTCACTGTTGACTCATTCTCACAATTTTATTTTTATCCTTTCTTTTCTCACAGATTCCATTCAATTTTGGCCCCTTGTAACTATTAGTCTAAAATAATTTAGTTGTTTCTTAATTGTCTTCTATAACTTTCTTTTTCAGTCCATCATGTATTTTGATAATCAGTATAACCTTCATCTAAATACCGGCTTCTGTTTAATTGATCGAATAAGTCTGCCTGGTAAAGATTGTTGGTATATGATGCTACACTTCTAAATTACAGTGTGATAAAGCAATGTTACCTTAGTAATTAACAAATAAATACAAATGGGCTGAGGACTTGAAATGTTTCAAAACTATCCATTCAAATCTCCCAGTTTTTCCTGTAACCTATATATATTGCACTGATTAATTTGGGCAAAAAAATATATATATATATTCTCAGTGATTTGGAACGATGCTATTATCTGGACCATATGCATGAAAATGAAATTCAGTACAGCGGTAACGAACATGGGTTCTGAAATTCTAACACAATTCATGGTGCTTCAATAGTGTTAAAACCACCACCAGGGGAACCCAGTACAGCAGTTGACTAGTAACTGGTGCTAAGTAAATATGCATGCAACAAAGGAATTATTGATATTTCTATATGATCGGATGCCTTGAATATCAACTTTGCCATCTGAACAGCTTTAAAAAATATTCTTTTAGACTATTTTCAACACATTGTAAAATTATTTTATGCATTCGATTTTTTTTTTTACTGCCCGAATCAACTGCTCAGCGTGTGAGCCCCACGAGTGCAGATCCCTCATCTTGCTCACTGGAAAATCTCGGTTCCAAGGGACTCAAGAGAGATTTGCTGACTGGATAAATGAACACTAAGATAAGTCTCAATAAAATGGATGAATCCTTACAATAATATCCGCCAACTTTCAGCCATCCAGTTTCAAGGTTCAGTGGCATCACTAGGAACTAGCTACTGTTAGAATTCTCCAGGTCTTTGGGCCTCCCTGGCAGTGCAGGGATTATAGACAGCAATATCAAGCTCTTGCCAGCCACTGCAGCACACACTCCATCCCCAATAAGCCAGTGAGGGTCACCCACATGGCGCAGCAGACCTCTCCTGTCTCCCCACTGCTCCCCTCAGCAGTGTATTTCAGTAGATCCTCCTATTCTGTTCCCCACTCTGTCTCTGATGAATCCTCTAACCCTCATACATCTCTGGCCTGCACCCCAGCTCATATAGGCATTAGTAAATAAATCTTAAAAAAAAATTCTCCAGGTCATTGAGGCATCCATCAGGGGAGGGGCAGGGAGGGGGGTCAAAACAGGGGAAGAAACAGCACAAAGGAACATGGTGATGGATCTCTGGGGCTATGGCATTGGGAGGACTACAGCTGAGGTGACAAATCAAATACTGTCCAAAAATTAAAAATGATGCACGAGAACAAATAAAAAGTTTTAATTAAAAAAATCCACATCAAGTATACTGATTGGCAAGCCTTTTAACAAAGGCAGAGTAAGCAGAGTGTCACATTAAAATTCAGCATCTCCGTCTTCCTTATGCCCAAAGAGCCAGAACAGGTCACACAGAACTTCCCGCAGTGAAGGAAATGGAGCACAATGTAGGCGCCAGTCCCAAGTGACCACGGGGCGCTGGCAAGGCGGCTGCTACACTCAGGAACTGAATTTTTAATTTTAATTAACTGAAATAGCCACATCTTGCTAAGGGCTACTGTAGTGGGCTCTGGAGAGGTCTATCAGTCATAGTGCAGTCCAGAATCATCTTTGTCCCCTTACAGCCCAGTAAATTTGTTTACTCTCTAGTGTCACGAGTTCAAAAAATGATATACACTAATTATACTTCTCAAAGCTTTTCTTAAAAAAGATTTATTTATGCATACAAGAGCTGGGGTACAGGCCAGAGGTGCAGGGGTAAGAGGATTCACCAGAGACAGAGTGGGGAGCAGAACAGGCAGACTGACGAAATACACTGCTGAGGGGAGCAGCAGGCGAGGCAGGAGAGCTCTGCTGCGCCATTTGGGTCAACTCCCTGGCCAGGGATGGAACTCATGCTGCAGTGGCTGCAGATAGACTCACAGTGCTGAGACGTAACCCCTGCGCCACCAGGGAGACCCCTTTTCAAAGCTTTTCTAAGCTATCATAGATTTTTTTTAAATACTACACACCAATAAAGCTTTGTGTTAGTTTTCTATCACTGACCTAACAAATTACCACAAATTAAGTGGCTAAAAGAGACTTGTAGTCATTACCTCACTATTCTTTTCACTGGAAGTTTGACATGTGTATCACCTAGCTAAAATCGAGATGGCAGCATTCCTCAAGAGACTAGAGGAGGCATTTCATCTCACCCCAAGGTCCTTAATTAATCATATCTGCAAAATTTCCTTAGCTAAGTAAGGTCATAGGTCCATAGATTCCAGTGATGGAAACCTGGACATCTTCGAGGGCTATTCGTATGCCTACCATAGCCCTTGATGCATGTGCAACACATACATTTTCTTAAGATTTTTCTACATTTTACTTTATTTTTCTGCCTGAAGGGAGCAATCAGTATTGAATGCTGTTTCAATATTAAGATATTTTAATATTTGGCTCATCCTACTTTTAATTTCTGACCAAAATTAATGGGAATTTAGCTATTTTGGTTACCTAAGTAATTTAATTTACTTTTATTTAGTAGAATAATCTTATTTAAATTAACAGACTCCCTTTAGCAACAATGAAAAATTGTAAATGTTAACTGAGGGTAAGTGATATGAAATGAATTTAAAGCCCAATCAAAGCCTTGCAGAATAATGTGAGAAGCAAAATAATTAGAAACAATTTTCTTTGTAAGGCAGGCAGTATGATAATTTCTTCCACTTAGCCATTAACAAAGCTAA
Source organism: Talpa europaea (assembly GCF_964194135.1). NCBI lineage: Eukaryota > Metazoa > Chordata > Mammalia > Eulipotyphla > Talpidae > Talpa > Talpa europaea. The sequence goes on from NC_140072.1 coordinate 135,419,043, forward strand.
GAATGCTGGAATGAAAACAAGTTTATTGTCTTCTAATGATGACCATCGAGAACACCATCCCCTCCAGAGACTTGTCTCTAGTTTCTGGTAGAACAATAAAATATTATGAAAATAATTGTGGATAAACAGTTGACTCCAGATATGAAAGGAAATCTCTTTGCTGCTAAGCTTCATAGCTTGCCAATTTGTGAACAAGGAAATTTAAAGATTTTTTTCAAATGCATATTTTCATCTGCTCAATGCCCTTTAAAACAATAATAAAACTAACAGAAATCCACTTCAACAACTAAAGAAATACAGAAAATGGCAGGTGTACACCACTGTCCACACGTAAGTGAGATTTATCCTCCTGGTTAGAAATGTGAGCACTATCCACAGGGTTTGGTAACACCAGTGTCCTGTGCCCCCTCTGTATTCATCTAGGTTGGGAAACAACATCACACAAATTGATAAGAATAAATCCACTAGATGTTTGTTTAATACTAGCAAGCGCACGTAGGAGAGGCCTGTAGGACTACCTTGCCCACATGTTTTGAGGTGCCATCTTATTAGCTTAGTTGGGACCAGGGAAGATGGAGGGAGAAAGGGGCAGTCACTATGTCAGCCTCTCCCTCCAGAAGAGAAACAGGTGAGACTTTTCTGGAATAGACCCTTTTGGAGAGAAGTTTAGACAGAAGCATCAAAAGCAACTCCTCCCAGCCTTTACAGGCCCTCCCAACACATAAACTTCTGCCAAATATGTGTTTTGGGGTGGGGAATATTTACTCCCCCACAATGCTAGTGTCGAAATAGCCGAAGGGAAGACTTTTCTTGGAAGTCATCTCACCACTAATTACCTCCTCTTAATAACCTCCTAGGTGCAATGAGCTAGTAGCCCCTGGTTGATTTTCTTTCCTTCATCTCACAGACTTTCCCAGTATTAGTGCTAATGTCATCTTTTTTTATTAGGGCTTGTGTTCCGATGTTAATAAGAGTAAATAAGTAACAGATTTTTCAAACTTTATGTTAGAAATTACTTTCCACATATGATGTACTTACTCAAAAATTCAAAAATAAGGTAGATTCAAATGGACTTTTTGATAGCATTTCTTTCTTGATATTAGTTCGTATGAAAGCAAGCCCTAAATTTGTGAAGAAAAAAAATGAATATGAAAGTGCTATTTTTGATAGACAGGGAAACCAATTAAAGAAAATGTTCTGAAGTAGCACATACGTGTAAGATCCCTTATGTAAGGGAGGAGGGACTCACCGCTCTACCCCCAGAGCTGAGTGGAGTCCAGTCAATGGGAGACTTTAAAAGTTCAGGGTGTTGGGGCCTCCCTGGTGGCTCAAGGGGTTAAGATGCAACCAATGAAGCTGTCTGCAGCCACTGCAGCACGAGTTCGATCCCTGGCCAGGGAGCTACCCACATGGTACAGCAGACCTCTCCTGTCTCCCAGCAGTGGATTTCAGTCACTCTGCCTGTTCTGCTCCCCACTCTGTATCTGGTGAATCCTCTCACCCCCCCACATCTCTGGCCTAAACCCCAGCTCTTGTGTGGATAAATAAATAAATCTAAAATAAAAAAGTTCAGGGTGTTTTGGGTGTGCGTTAGGGAGAAAGAGTCTCAACATCTGCTCGGATCCTAGCTGCTCAGTCCTCTTAGAGGCTCCTGCTTCTTCTCGGGTCCCAGCGGGCTCCCACCTGAAGCCTAGTTTCTGACATTAGTGCTTTGGCCGATGGCACAATCCCACTCTCTAGAGAGACTATGGCCACCGCCATCTTGAATTTGTGGTGGAGTCAGTGTGGGAACCATTTTGAACTTTGGATCATCCTGCTCCTCCTCAGGCCCTATAAGCTCTCTTGCTTCTGTTTCCTGCTCAGGGGTTCCTTGGGTCCATCCCCTTGCTCACTCAGCGCCGGGCTTTGGCCTCTTCACTCTGGATCCTGCCTATTTATCTGAATGTTTCTGCCCACAAGGGAATCCTTGTTTATTTGAGAGTCTGTATTTTGAAAACCGCCTATTCCCTACTCTTTTCCCTCGCTCTATTCCCATGGAATCTCTTATTGCTTAAATATCCTTGAACTCATTGGAGTTTGATTGTTTTGTTTTTGTGTGCCTGAGGGGTTTGAGACCTTAGATTGAACAACATGGGTTTCTCCCTTTAAGTTTGGGGTCCCTAGACACCTCTCAGTTTTGCACACTATCACTTCTACTATAAAATATTGTTGCATAAGTGACCCAGAGCAATAACAATGGTCACAATGATAATAATGGTCACATCAGATGTGTGACAAAGGCACTTCTTATTTACCAAAATGAAGGATATGGGACTAGAAAAAACTGGTATAGAAAAAACTGGTATGAGTTCTAGGACAAAAAGGACAGTAATATGTATCCAATGCAGTAAAATTCAGATAGATTCAGAAGATAATGTTTCCAAAGGGGCTTCTAGAGTGTATTCATGCTTTGATAAGCAAACTAAGTCAAATTTAGTAAATTTTTGCTACTTATTAGAAAATAAAGGTGACTGCTTATGGGGCAGGAGGCAGATTATGTTAAATGACAAATCATAATAATGTCTAATCACAAATTTATGAAGATGGAAAATGAACATTTAACAAACATTCTGTTTAAGGCATTAACTAATGGGAGGAAAGGTAAGATCGTACTACCATTTCGGAGGGAAATTTTAAGTCCTATATATGTAAAATAGGTCAATTCACAGGGCAATAATTTATTGCATTTCAGAGAATACACAACTTTACATTTCTCTGAAGAAACCTATTTGCATAGAAACTTTTTTTTTTTAATAAATGTAGTAGGAAAGCTCCAAGATGATAAAAGTAGAAGAAACAGGTTGGAAGACTGTGCCAGACAGGTCACTTGGTAATCAAACCTAGCAAGGAATCGAACTCAGGCAGGCGGTCACTGAAACTTAACCCTAGGCCACCAAAGAGGCCCTGTTTTCAATTCTTTCCTCAAACTCTGCCAAGCCACTATACCTGATTCTGTCTTTTTCTTTTCCTTATGGTAGCCTTGTGATTATTTATCTATTTATTTAGGTCATTTGGGTTGTTTCATGACAAAATGAAATTTTATGCTTCCTATAGATAGGTTAGGCATAGTATGACGTACATGAAATTCAAGCAATTTAGTGCTTTTAGATTTGTATAAAAATAAGAGATAAATCTAAAGTCAAGTGCAAAATGTAATGTTTATAAATACTCTTCTAATTCAACAGGACATTTACTTCTCTTTAACCATAGATTATTTAGAGTTGATTTTTCATGTTTTATCTGAGACTGTTTTAATTTGTCATTTACAGTGTTCCTGAGGAGGCCCTTTAGTTTGCCACAGAAAAGTATAACTGAGCAGCTAGCAAATGGAAAAGTCACTCAGTGAAATTATATTTATAGGCATAGCAACAGAACTATTACAGAGCAATTCCCAGTGATTTTTAGTCATACTGATGAGCTGTAATCTGTCTACAAAGTGGTAGGGGCTATAGTCTATTGGTTTGAAGCTAAGTTAAATTTAGACAAGTTCTGTAAGAGGTTATTTCTACTCCTTTTCAATATAGAGTTCTAATCAGAGCTACCTCATCTTAGGACTACAGGGAAGTAAATTAAATAAATTCTCCTATCTCCATAATGGAGGTAAATTCTTCCATTCTATTACCAACATTTCCTTTGGAAGAGGAAGTCAGTCAAGACACACCACAGGTACAAGGCTATCAAAATTGCTACCATGCTGGAAAAATGCTCAGAGAGGGAATTCAAGTCAGGACTCACAATTGTAGAACAGAGTCCAATTATAAGATATTTAAATTTAATTTAACATTATTAAATATTTCCATGATAACCTACTAAACTACGTGTAGTGAAATTTACTTACAGATATTAAATCAATCTGTTGTAAATACTTGACATCTGTAGTTTTGACTTGCTGAAAAAAATGCCAGTGGAGCTACAGTGTGTAGTGATAGTCCTTCCCAAGATAAGTCACAATCGTGCACATCTATGGGAAGACCATATTTTGGTTTGCTAGAAATCATTCAAAATTATATATACTTAGCACACTACTTAGCACTAGAAATGGCAAGTACATGTGTATATGTGCATCCTTTAGTACATGGTCATTTATTGCTTATTGCTGTTAAATTAAACAAGGAGGGCACTAGACCAATGCAGCTTTACTGCCTTAGTCACCCAAGTGAGCAACTCACTATGATTTAAAAGTTGATTTTTTTTTGTTTTTTTTGAAAGATTCATTTATTTATGCGTACAAGAACTGGGGTACAGGCCAGAGGCGCGGGGGGTGAGAGGATTCACCAGAGACAGAGTGGGGAGCAGAACAGGCAGATCAACAGAAAAGCATTGCTGAGGGGAGCAGTGGGCAAGTCAGGAGAGGTCTGCTGCACTATGCGGGTTGCTCCCTGGCCAGGGATGGAACTTGTGCTGCAGAGGCTGCGGAAAGCTTCATAGGTTGCATCTTAACAACCCCTTGCCCCACCAGGGAGACCCCAAAAGTTGATTTCTGAAGACCAACCTGATCAAAAAGTCAATTAGCCTTTCCCAAATATGGCAACTGTTGAAGTTACACCCAATCCAGTCATCCCCTTGCTTTGCTTCAGTGGAGACTTGAGAGGAGAGGCCAGCTATTCTGGAGGTGGATCCCTTACCACTTCAAGTTGGCACTGACCTGATTGGAATAAATTGTACTCAAATAACCACTTAAAATTGTCATCATGCCTCAGTTTATCTTTTAACATTTATAGATGTCATCTGACAAGCAGGTCACCCTTCAGCTGCCGTGATTGTCTCAGTACAATGAGCAATTGATTAATCAATAAATGACAATGTTTAATGCACTTGACTTTTGTAAAAGTAGATACTTCTATAAATTCAAAATCAATTATTTCATAGTTCAATGAATCCATTTGAGGATTTGGGGAATGACTATTTAAAGTCAGTAGCCACCTATGTACATATGACATAGTGAAATCTAACATGCATAAATTAATCAAAGTAAAAACTAAATAGGCTACAGGAATATATTCTAGAATCAAAAAAGTTAGCATTGCAATTAATCTTTTCAACTTGGAATTGGGAGGTGGGGAGGCGAGGAAGTTGGAGAAATGCCAGTCAAGAGTTTGGTGAGAAATAGAGTTGAAAGAACATTCTTTTACAAGTGTCTTTCAGATTTTGAAAATGTCATTCCTCTTCTAGAAATCTCATGACTTTTAAAAAGTAAAACTTAAGATAAATCTAAAATTAAGCAGAAGATAGTATTCCCCTGGGCTAACACACCTCATATTTTTCTAGGCAATTCCAGCGTGATTCTAAATGGCGATTTGCACTGTCATGTTAAAAGCATTTCTCAGATGTTTGCTAGAAGTTTTATGGAAGGAGACACTGAAGCAAAAGAAGTTAAGCTGCATTCCCATGGTGAGATAAGAAAGCCAGAGTTAAGTCCACCTCAGAAACCAGATATCAGACTCCTGGGCCTTCACTCTGAAGCCACACTTGCATTTAATACATCCACTGTGCTTTTACTGTGACAAAAAAGTAATAGGACCCACAACTGCTGAGTGCAGAGGGCACTATCAGCATTACACGTTATCTTTCATCTCAAAATTGCACAAAACTTGATTAAACTGTTTAAAAGGGAAGTGTTATTGTTCCCATGTACCCTCTCCCACAAAGATAGCTGGAGAGGCTTTATCAGGTGGTAAATGGGAGAGTCGAAGAGGTTCAAGTTAATTCAGGGGAGACATTTCCCTTATGAACAGAAGAGCTTTTGTTATGTTGGCGCTCAAATGGCCTCCTTGTCAGAGAACCTGTGTCCCATGACATTTTCCAAACAGATTTAGAAAAGGAGAGGAAATTGACTACAGAAACCATGTTTGATACATTTGTGAAGCAGAAGGTAAATTTTCCTTCCATGGCCCACACTGTGTGGGAAGGTTAAGTGTCTCACACATCAACAACAGAATTATATTAATCGAGAGCTGTATTTGTGTAAGTGAAGGGAAGAATTGGTTTAGAAATTATCTGGATAATTGAGGCTGAAAAACATCCCTTCTGGAATTTTTAAGACATCTTGAAATTCAAATAGTTTTGATTTTATAAAAGTTAAAAATATACATACTTCCTACTGTATTTAAGCCAAAAGTAGGAGATCAGTTTTATTTTTATTAGAGTATCTACTTACTTGTGTGCAAAGATGTTTGCATAATAGCTTCAATTATTTGCATTTATTTTATATTTATATTTGCTATAAAGCAAAAGGAAGAAGTTTTCCACTAATCTTTTAGAAATGCACCTGTGTGTATACATGTACATATTTTTTATTAAATCTAATATCATTGGAAGTTCTCATTCTTAAGTCAAATTTAGTAAAATCTTATCTCCATTGTTCTTCACATTGATACAATCTACTATAGACTTTTTTAGGGAACATTTTTATTGCTTTTAAATGTCCTCCAGGGACATTTTTATTCACCATTTACAGAAACCAACAAGAAAAGAAAAAAAAAAATTCTTATCTGAAACTTGAACTTATCAAAACTCACTTGTCTAGAAACAAGCCAGTAATACCTGGTACTGGAATGTTCTCACTATTTTCCCCTCCAACTTTTAAATACCAAAAGAAAAAAAATATCTAGATTTAAGATTTCTCAAATAGAGCACATTTAGAGCAGTGAGAAAATACAAGCAGAGCCAGTCTGAGGCCCCCAGCACAGGACCCGTGTGGTCAGCTTCACAGTTACTTCCATCCAGTCGTATTTTTACATTAAGTGAAAATGATGCCATGGAAACACCCATTGAGCCCCACAACACAGGTCGTGTTTTTGTTATTGTTACATACAAGATACAAAAATGAACGAAATAAACCCCAGGAGTTGAACTAGGCCACCCCAGGAGTTGAACTAGGCCACTTGTCCTGTTGGGCGATTTACGATGTGGGAGTAAAACCTGGAATCATCAGCTGTGCTGCCCAGTGGCTGGAGACCACGAGGTGTGGCCTTTCCGCCATGAAAGCTCCAGGTCTCCAGGAGCCTGGGGAAGGGCCCTTGTCCAGCTCCCCTGCCTGGCTTCAGCCTCCCTCCAGCCAGGCCCCGGGAGTGCCTCTTGTTTTCTATAAATTCTCTGAGAAGCCACCAGGAATGACCGGGTGAAATGTGTGGGCCTTACAGGTTAGTGGAGGAGCTGTGGCAACCCCGTCTTTCTTGCTCTACTGTCTGGCTCCCAAGAACCCCCCAGCATCGCCCCGTCCATGGTGGAGAGGAGCTCGAACCTCACACCCCAACTGTCGAGGCCAGGCACCTGAGAGCCAGAGGGCGCTTCTTACTCCATGTCTCTGTGTGGCATCATAACAGACATACCCAGTTGGGGTACAGTCCACAAGGTTGGGGTACAGTCCACAGGAGAGAGTTTCTACTGTTCTCCCAAATTATATCTCCTCTAGATGGATTAGTACTCATTTTTGGTTACTCAATTATTTTGGTTACAAACATAATCACTCATGGCATCTACCAGAGGGGGAGCGGGGCACGGGAGAGGGGTCCAATGGACCACGGTGGAGGACTATGGAAATGTGGGTGGCAGGTGAGGCGTGGTCACATACGTTTGAAGAGGGGTGAACCTGAACCCCTAAATCATAACATTGTAGTACAACATTAACTCAATAAAAATAATGTCATTTTAAAAAGATAAATAATCACATGGAAATGAAATTTAGTGAAAAATATTAACGTTCACATAAAGGTAAACTAATGCAAATATAAAAATCATTAAAAACATTTTTAAAATATACTCAAAACAGTTTAAGAGAAAATGGATCCTGCTAAAAATTATTAATTAATAAACATTTTAACAACAAATTACATATGACAGGAAAAAATAATTTTGGAGACAGATACCTGAGTCTATCAGAGCAATTTTATTTCTAAAAGAAGCTCATGGGCTTTAAGAAAATAGAGGATGCTGAGAATTATGTGCAGAATTAATAATCCTATGCTTTAGACGTTAACCTCTTTTCCTGTCAAATTTTTACTAAAAATCAATATAATAACAATCAAAACATAATCTATCATCCAAAACAATTTTCACAAGCTCTCTATTATAAACCTCTGCAATGATAGCTCATAACACGAAGCAAGCGTGGCTGCCTGTTCATGTCCACCCGCCTAGGAGGGCAACAATAGCAAGTCAGAAGCAGTTGGTAAGAGGCTCACCTTGAAGCTGAGCTCTCTTAGAAACAGATAGCACTGTAGCTGCACTTCTGTTGGAAAGGACTGTCATTTCTTTCCACACAAACGTATCTCGCACAAATGCATTTTCCAACGGATCTTTTCTCTGGATTCAGCAGGAGGCCACAGTGGGCCTCGGGGCCTGCTCAGTGTTGGAGCCAGCTGGAGGAGGCCGGGCCCGCCTGGCTCCCCGCAGGACACAGCAGGCTGCTTCATGGCCGTCGTGCTTTTGCAAACACGCACAGAAACCGCCTTCTCGGGGCAGATATCACACCCCGGAGAGAAAGGGCTCTGTCTCTCTCTCTACTCCAAACGGATTGATTTCGCCTTTGGGGGTGAGGAGGAAAAGCTAAAAGTGACAACTTCCCATATCTGACCTACCCTTTTCTTCTTTGTCTGGAAAGGGGCATGAAAGATATTTTAACCAATTGATTCCCCTGCTTTCTCCTGGGCCTGCACCCTAATAGCCGGTGTGCACAGCTGTCTGATCCGGTCCCCTCCTGTGAACCCCAGGAATGTTTGCTTCCCTCAGGGCCAGGCAGTGCTTGCCTGTTTCTTGATGGCAAGCACCAAGAATCAGGCCTGCCTTGCAGTAGAAGCTCAGTAAATATTTATTCATTCAAAGAACTGAGTGATCCCCAAAGCTCAGTCAAACTTCTTTGCCCACCATGGTCTCCACATTGGCCTCACTTTCCCATATTATGAATTTATCATCGATTTCTTCATTTGAGAACGGTTTATTTATATATATATATAAATAAATAAATATATTGAATATAGACATATATTTCAGCCTTGTGCTGAATTCAGACCTGAACAGTTGTGGGGCCTCTCTCTCATCACGTTCCCCTGTAGAACAGTGCCCACTTCTGCCTTCTGCGACGCCTCCCAAAATAGTTTTGCTTTTGTGCATGTTTTTGTTTTGTTTTTCACCAATCATAGTGGAGGAAACTCAAAGAAAGCAAGCAACAGGACTGCAGTACCAGTACGGAGTGTGCGAAGATATTGGAAGGTGCCAAAAGTCTTGTCTGTGGTCTGTGACTCCGACACGCGACAGAGATTCCTTCAGAACGTCGTGTTACTGTGCAGGCTGCTGTGCCTTATTATCATGAACTGCAGGTGTCACCAACAGCGACATGTTGTTTCATGGTTTTAGAGGCTGCAAGTCCAAAATTCAAAGGCCGGCAGGTTGGTTCCCACTGGAGGCTCTGAGAGACTCTGTCCCATAGTTTTCTACTGGCTTCTGGTGCTGCCTGGAAGTCCATGATCTTTTTTTTTTTTTAACAAAGATTTTTTAGTTATGCATGCAAGAGCTGGGGTACAGGCCAGAGATGCAGGGGGTGAGAGGACTCACCAGAGACGGAGTGGGGAGCAGAACAGGCAGACTGACTGAAACACATTGCTGAGGGGAGCAGCGGGCGAGTCAGGAGAGGTCTGCTGCGCCATGTGGGTAGCTCCCTGGCTGGGCAGGGATTGAACTTGTGCTACAGAGGCTGAGGATTGTTTCATAGTGCGGTGCTTAAGCCCTTGCGCCAGAAGGGATTTTTTTTTTAAATAATTTTTATCAAGTTAGCATTGATTTGTATCATTGTTTACATTTTAGAAGTTCAAACAAGCCTCAGGCCTTGCACCCACAATGGCCCCCCACCAGGGAACCACGGCCACCACTGTAGGGCCTTATTCTCCCTCCCCTTTGTGCTCCTCCCGCTCTTGCCCTCCCCACCCCACTCCAGCTGCCCCTTGTGCTCCTTGGTTCACAGCAGCCTCGCTCTGCTCTCTGCCCTGTCTTCACACCCCCCACCCCCCACACCCTGTATCTTCTCTCCTATCAGCACTCTGGTCATCTTGGTTAGAGGATCCCCCAAGTCTGAGTCCATCTTAACAAATTACACATAGAAGTCCCCACTTCATGGGCCTCCCCAGTGGCGCAGCTTGAGCGCTGGGTTGCGAAGCTGCCCGTGGCCTCTGCAGCGCCAGTTCGATCCCCGGCTGCTCCCCGGCCACCGGAGGAGGGTCCCGCATGGCGCGCAGACCTCTCCTGCCACCCGCTGCTCCCCTCAGCAGTGTCCTTCGGTCCTTCTGCCTGCTCTGCTCCTGGCTCTGGCTCTGGTGAATTCTCTCACCCTCCCGCGCTTCTGACTCTACCCAGTGCTTGTGTAAATCAATCAATCAATCAATCAATCAATCAATCAATCAATCAATCTTTAAAAAAAAAAAAAAGAAGTCCCCACTTCAAACAAGGTCACGTTCTGACTTCGTGGAAATGACAAAAATTTTGAGTGGACACTTTTCAACCCAGTACGGACAACTCTCCAGAGTTCTGAATGCTTCCTAGAAAGACTCACCCAGTCTCCCTAGTCTCCCAATGTCTTCCTCAACAGAAGTCTCTGTGACTCCTTCTTCCATAAATATGCCTGAAAATAAAGTCAGGATAGTGGGTGATCCTTCCTTAACAACAACAAAATTGTTTCATTTTATTTATCATTGTGTGAATGAAAATTCCTTGCAAACATTTTATACACTCAAATGGTAAAATTAAAACTGTCTGTCTTTTAAAACGTTAAATATTTTTCACCCAAATGTTTAGTCAAATGTTTGAGTAATAGCAGGTGAGAGGCGTGGGCTCGGTTATGTGAAGCAGCAGAGAAAATATCTCGTCGTTCTTCTGACTTGGACATCACAAGTGTTGCATGTATTTGGGGTTTTCAGGTGCCATTGGCAAAGAAGGGAATTATGTCAATATAGGCTTTTGCCATTTGGTTCTGGATTATTGACATCTAAGCCAGCTTCAAGAACAATCTGAGAAGCTAAATTCCCATTTTAAACCATATTCTTTGGGCTGAACTCTCCCTACTTAGTACTGAATTCTTTAGGGACATGACATTGCAGGAAGTTTTGGTGCATCCTTATAGGGCCCCTGTCTTTCTGTCTCCTTCAGAACAGTTATGACTACGGGTATAATTTATTTAGGAAGAACTTTCAGGATCTATGAAAACAGAAATTGAAGTACGTCATTTAATCCTTCCAAGAAGCCTCTGGAGGGTGTGCCAAGATCTTCCTGATGGAGAGACGATGCAGGCAGCCTGCGTTGTGCATTCTTCATCTCTTTTGTCCATTCCTCCAACAATCGAACCTAGATTATTTCTATATCTAGGCAATTTCAAATAATGCTGCAATGAAACTAGAGCATGTATATAATTTTGAATTTATGTTTTTTTTGTATTCTTTGGATAAATACCCAAAATTAGCTATAATAGATTGAGGAATCTGTGCATGTATTTCCACAGTGACTACAGCAATGCTACTTTTCAGCAAGGGTGCGCAAAAGCTTCCTGTTCCCACAACCTCACCAGCATTGCTGTTTCTTGTCTTTCTAATAATTACTATTCTAACAGGTGTCAGGTGCCATCCCATGCTTTAGATTTGAATTTCCCTAATCAAAACGGATGATGGACAGCCCACGTGTCTGTCGGCCATCTGTGTGTCTTCTTTGGAGAAGAATCTATTCCGATCCTCTGCCCACTTTGTGATAGGATTGTTTATTCTTCAGTCATTGACTTACATGAATTCTTTATAGATTTTGCATGTTAGCCCCTGGCATAATGTATGATTTGTGAAGATCTTTTTCTATGCAGTAAGTTGTGCTTCATTTTGGCGATGTTTTCTTTCACGGCACAAAAGCTTTTTAATTTGATATCATCCCACATATTAATTTTTGCTTTTGTTTCCCCTGACTTTGGAGTAAAACCTCCAAAGACATCAATAAGCCTGACATCAAGGAGCTTACTGCTTATGTTTTCTTCTATGCATTTTATATGGTTTTAGGTCATGCATTCAAGTCTTTAATGCATTTTGAATTTTTTTTTTCCTATGTCACTTAGTCATTCTTTCATGTGTGGATGTCCACTTTCCCCAATGCCATTTATTGAGGAGATTTTTCTTTCTCCGTGTATGATCTTGGCTTACTTATAAATTTGTTCTTCATGTGTTTATGGGTTTAGTTTTGGGTTCCCAGTAATTTGTGTGTCTGATTTTATTCCAGTACCATGCTGCCTTGATTAATACAGATTTTGATTGTATTTCAAAATTAAGGAGCATATATTTAGGGAGCATGAAGCTAGGGTATCTTCCTATTCTATTTTTGCAGAATCATTTTGACTATTTGGTGTACTGTGTGGTTTTTTTTTTTGTGTGTGTGTGTGTGTGAATCTTAGGGTTTTCTGGATCTATTTCTGTAAAAAAATGCTTTTAGGATTTTCACTGGGATTGTATTGAATCTGTAGATTGCTTTAGGTAAAATGGGTCCATTTTTAGACTTTCTGGTTCCATTTTTTTCTCTCTCTTACTGCCAATACCTAACTATTTTAAAAATACTTTTATTCCAGATTTTGTTTTTAATTTTGAAAAATTATTAGGGCTATAACATGTTCTTTGTATTAGCATATGAATTTTAAATTCAGCTACCTATTTTCTGCATTCAGCTTATTGGGGTTACATGGAATCCATAGGTCAATTGACATATTAAGAATATTGAGTCTTCTAATGCTGGAAAATATATCCCTTTTTTTTTTAAGGTAATTTGCCATTTTTCCTGCAGGTTTTATAACTGCAATTATACAGGTCTTTCACATATTTTGTCAGATTTATTTCCAAATATTTCATATTTTATGATATTATAAATAGCGTTACTTTAGAATTTTTGAGATCGTTCACTACTGTTCTTTAAAAGTATAATTGATTTTTGTATATTGAGCTTGTCTTCTGCAACATTGCTGAAATCACATGTTAGTTGTAGTAGCTTTATTTAGATCCCATTAAGTTGTTGATGTAGCTCATTAGATGGTCTGCAAAAGCAATTTACTCCTTCCTTTCTAACGTGAATGGCTTTTATTTATTTTCCTTGCCTTTTTGCTGTGTCTGAAATCCTCAGTACCATGTTAAGGTGAGGTAGTGGGAACAATCATTTTTGTCTTGTTCTTGATCTTAGGTAAATAATCATAGCCCTCAATTTGTTTGCTTTTTTCCTGTCTTTCAAAGTTACCATTCTTGGTTGCTGATGAACCTAGTTTTGCATATCATTGTTTCACATTTTCTATCTGTTTTTATTTGTTTGTTTTTCATATAGCAGAGTAAACCTGGACTCTATTTCTTCATTTGGCCAGCAGTATTAGGACATTCTATTCTTTTAAAACTTTAATGCTGCCATTGGAATTTCTCCTCTGCTGACTAAAATATCTTACTGGGACTGTTATCTACTTTCATAGCTCCAATTATCTTTTATATATAAGTGATTCTAAAATTCACATCTCCAACTGAGCTCATTCATTTGATTTCCAAAGGCGTTTTCAGTCACCAAGTCCACATACATTTCCACATGAAAATTTCACTGATGGGTCAAACATGGCATGTCAAGAATGAACCCATGCTCACCCCACCATTTATTTGATCTATTGAATTTCCTGTCTTAATAAATGGCATCATCATCTATTATTCATGTCAGGAACTTGGAAGTCAACTGTAACTCTATTCCATCTTTCAAATCCCACTCAACCACCAGGTCCTGTTGCATCCACAGCCATAAATACATTTAAAATCTTTTCATGATTCCTTTCAACTAGTTGTCATCTTCTGTTCTTTCAAAGCTCCCTATTATGGGTTAAATTATGCCCCCTTCCAAATACATCCCTTCAAAAGATGTATTAATGTCCTAACCCTGGATATCTATGAATGTGACCTTATTTAGAATGGGGATTTTGCAGCTGTAACTAGTTAGGTTAAGGTCACTGATGGGCCCAAATTAAAATGATTGGTGTTGTTATAAAAAGGGGAGGCTAGACAAAGAGGCTGACATGTGTGAGGAGAACAATGTGAAGACACATTAAATGTTACTTAGTGATAGAGGCGGAGGCTGAAGAGCTATCGCTGCAAGTTGAGGAGTCCTGGGCTGGCCGGCATGCCTTGAAGCTCAGAAAGACTTGGAAGACATTCTCTTTCACGGTCTCTGAGAGAACATGGCCCTGCAGACAAAGTTTCAGACTTTGGCTTTTCAACATTATGTTGTTTAAGCCGCCCACTGTGTGCTGCCTTGACATGGCTGCCTGAGGAAGAGAATTTGCTCCCCACCCCTCACTTCAACAAGGCCGTTCAGACACAGGGCCGCCGTGTCTCCTGGTATCATTCTTACCCTCTTTATACCCTACTGGCCACATAGAAGAAATCCAACAAGCTTTTAAAAAGGCATCCCTAACCATGCCATTTTAAATGTTTTTGGTGTCTCCTTACTATTTTTAGAATCCAGTTGAGGGCTGTTCATAGCATCTAAAGGTATCTCATAGTCAGCTCTCCAGCCTTATTTCTCAAATGCCTTCTTCCCTACTGAATTTCCTCTCTCCTTTAAGCCTATCCTGTTCTTCCAAGTTTCCACGCATGCTGTTGCCTCTGCTTGGAATGCTCTGCCTCCCAAGTCCACTGACTTCATCCACTTAATTTCTCCATACTCTTCTTTTTTTTTTTTTAAGATTTATTTATTTATGCATACAATAGCTGGGGTGCAGGCCAGAGGTGCAGGGGGTGAGAGAATTCACTAGAGAGAGTGGGGAGCAGAACAAGCAGATCTACTGAAATACACTGCTGAGGGGAGCAGCAGGGAGACAGGAGAGATCTGCTGGCCATGTGGTTCAGCTCCCTGGCCCGGGATCGAACTCGTGCTGCAGTGGCTGGTGATAGCTTGATTACGCTGTGTCTTTAACTCCTGCACCACCAGGAACCCCACTTTCCCCATAGTCTTTAGGGACCACTTCCTCAGAGAAACCTCCAAAGTAACTAAAAGCAAATTTGTGAATTAATGTATCTTCCGCTTTCTCCCATGACCAGCAGACTGCCACACGCTCAAAACACAATGCAGGGGGTTGTGTAATTCTGTAACAAGATGTTCTTAGAGGGCCCTGCCCAGCGGATGGCACTGCTCTCAGCGTCAACTGTGCCCATGCTCATTTTTTCCTCAGCTTCTCCCCTCTCACGAGAACTCTGCATTTCACTCTATCCCCAGAGTAAAGTGAACAATCTACGCCCAGTGGTCTCTGCGTCTCCAGACAGCCATGCAGGCTGGGTATTAAGGTGAAGGGTGGAAGTTAAGGTGAAGGGAGGAATGGAAGCAGGAGAGAAACACCATGGAAGGCGGTGGGTGCAGGGTGGCACCCATTGGCCAGCTACCTTTGAAAAAGCCCTGACTCTGCCATTCACTCAGTTCTTCATCAATCATCTTCCATATTTAACAAATCAATAAATGGACTGGCTGCTTCTCTTCTGTGTACTCTCCTCTGTGCCAGCCTGCTTTTCGCTGGGGCTGGGTGGCTTCTTTTTTCTTTCTTATCCTTGTATTTTGTTTTTGTTTTTTCCCCTGATTTAATTTATATAATAATATTCTGATGAAGCCAGAGGGGCCAATGCAATTTATTTTGTTTTTTTAATGTGGAGAGATTTCTGATTTCTGAAACTTGTAAGAGGTGTACTGAATTAGCTTAATCTTCAGCATATTTTTGAATTTACATCTTAGAAATTATTTATGCCCTGGAATGTCTCCCTTGGTTCATACAAAATATATTTAAATGTGATAAGTCAGAAACTGTAAAACAATTACAGGAGAAATTTTTAAAAAGCAGTTTGTAAGATAATACTCAAATACGATAGGGAAAAGGTACATAATCATCAGCAAATTAATTGAAGAAAAAACTAGAAAATGACTTAACCAATTTTGAAAATATATCTAGGAACTATTTTTAAATAAAAGCCCTATGGAAAAGATAATGAATTTCAAATAGGTGCTTTTGTTTGGTCTAAAAATGAAATATTTGGAAGAAGCTGATCATCAAGCCTGTTAAATGCAGTTCCTATAATTGCTTGATATCTATTTCAACATTTCCGATGGAGTCAATGGAGTGACCAGTGTCAACAGCCAACATTTAAAAAACCATTTCTTCATGATTCAGAATACTTTTGCCACCCCTGGGGACATGCTTTGAATCTGGCAAGAACATTAGCTGATCATGCTACTTCAATCTGACAGCTTCAGATTTTTAACAGAGGGAAAAGGCAGAACTAATGGATGTGAATAAGCTTAAAAGCAAGGGAACTTATCAATCACTATAAACAGCTGTATTTGGGGAAGCTAATAGATATACTTCTAAAAACATAAAAAGTCAATAGATAAATTTCTGGCAACTAATAATTTCAATCCAGGTCTTCTGTTTCTTTCCCAACCCCCGGCCTGCTTTCCTGCTTTTTGCATTTGATAGAATATTTGTGTCAGGATCGATGAACACGAAAACACTCCCCTTAACTGCACCATCCCAGCCTCCAGAAAGGGGTAGTGCAGCAACTAATTTTATGAAGAGATAACTCAAAAGATGAATGAAGCAAATCAAATTATTAAAATGATGATAATCCTTTTTCTTCCCTTTACGATTGTATAATGGAGAACATAAACACAATGCTGTGTATAATTGGTCCATTACTGGGTAATGACTACAACTATTTATCTTTTTATTCAACCTCAAGCACATAACATTTTACATATCTATTTCAAAGAGCTTGAAAATACGATTATCTGTTTTGCTTTACAATTATTTGAAAAAATTCTCCCATTGTATTCCTGCGTGGGAGCCTCTGACCTACTCTTCTCCAGAACAAATTCATTTGAGGAAGGATGAAGAGTGTAACAATGGAGGAGGAAGCACAAACAAAACTCTGCTTACTCCGCCACAACAGCAGGAAGCATTTCATTTTATTCTCAAAAGGATTAGGATCGACTGAGTCACCGGGTCTTAGAAAACTGTGAAGAATTTCCAGAGTGTGGAAGCCTCTTGAATCTGCTTCCGATACTGCAGGTTTCTCTCAAACAAGGCCCCCTTCCATCAGCGCGCTCTGTTGCAGTAGAACTGAGAAGGCACCAGGATAACTTTACTCTTGTTCTACGTTCTTTGCAAGGTCTGACAACACTGATCCAGTCATGCTTGAAGGAGCGCAGGGCAGACACACTCTGCAAGCACCCACGCCACAATACTCCCTGGCAGGACCCAGATGGTGGGTGGGGCCCACAGGACCTGGCTACTAACTAGCTACGTGGTGCCTCCAGGGCTTTTTCTAGGGAAGGGGATATCTAAGATGAGTTTGTAAAATCTGGACTGTTTCTCCCCAGAGAGAGTAACGTTTGCATGTCCTGGAGAAAATTAGTGCCGAGTGGGATAACATGAGCTCTGAAGTCAGCCCTCTGGATTTGAACCTCTGCTCCAGCGTTTGTTAAGCACGTGGCCTTGGGAAAGTTGACTCTAGTATCTCGGTGTCCTGGTCCGAAAAACGAGGGTTAATTGTTGGTTTGAATTCTTTCCCAGTATTCCACTGTTTCTGCAGCAGGGTTGGGTCCAGTCGGCAGAGCTTGTTCTATTGACTCTATTCCAGCTATTGTTTGGGAGAAAGAATCTAGTGTCTGTGACAGACACTGTAATTAAGCAGCCACAATTCTCAGGCAGACCACAAGAGCTTATGAAACGCTGTCCTTCTTTAGAAGAAGCAGTTCATACTGACCTAGAACATGTTTAGCTACTGTTTCCTGTAATGAGTGAGACTTGGGAAACCAGAATTCTGTATGTAAGTTTGTGCTGATGGGTAAATTCCACAAGTGTGAGTGCCACCCTCACCGGAAAGCAGAGTCCTTGAAGACATTCCACTTTTTTTTTTAAATGTGCCTCAAGGTTAACAGCTGGCTTTGCTGATATGACTCATCAACCTGTGTGTGTGTGTGTGTGTGTGTGTGTGTGTGTGTGTGTGTGGCACTACACAGGCCATTGCAGAGCTCAGCGTGGGCTGATTTTTGGTAAATGCTTCTAGGAAAAAAATAAAAGTGAATGATGTCTCTAGTAGCCAGTCATGAATGAAGTCTTCTGTCCTAAAAGTCTTTTTTTTTTTTTTCTTTTTTTATAGAGGCATGTTTTATTTATTTGTTTGTTTGTTCGTTTGTTTCGTTTATACATGCACTGGGTACAGTCAGAAGCGCGGGAGGGTGAGAGAATTCACCAGAGCCAGAGCAGGGAGCAGAGCAGGCAGAAGGACCGAAGTACACTGCTGAGGGGAGCAGCGGGTGGCAGAAGAGGTCTGCGCACCATGTGGGACCCTCCTCTGGTGGCCGGGGAGCAGCCGGGAATCGAACCGGCGCTGCAGAGGCTGCGGGCAGCTTCGCAACCCAGCGCTCAACCACTGCGCCACCGGGGAGGCCCTGTCCTAAAAGTCTTGTGGCTTTGTAGATTGTGTACTTGGTCTTCAGACAAAGCCTAACCATGGTAGACCTCATTCCAACCATGGGATGCTCACATAGCCGTACACCACTTCTTTATGGAAATTCACATATACAATACATCAGATATGTATCTATAAGACACATGTATTATATTGGTGTGTATTTTATATTTATAAATTATAAACTCATTTTTAAATATTTACTGTAAATACATACCTCGGTGTGTAAGTTTTACAATTCTGGGCTCCATCTTGTCTTAAGCGTGTACAGTGTTTTAGGAGCCACAGATGCAGGAAGCAAGGATTAAAGAAAACGCCAGCAAAGGCACCCTATGCGCAAATACACTATATCATCATTTTTTACTGCTGGGTTTGGTCTCATGACTAAACTTTTCTGAGCTACAATTTATTCAGTTGCAAAGTAGAGATAGTGAAATGATTTATCTTGTAAGTCTGTAAATGAGTTAAAGCCTGAAAAATCTTTTTACCCGACCTAGTACAGAGAAAGGGCTCGATAAAAGTGGGCGGCCGCGCAGGCTGGCTATGTGCTCCGCGTTGTGAGCTAAGAGGCACTGTGCTTAATAGATTGGACATGCTGCTTTGCATTGTGCTTAGAAGGTTGAATTGTCCTGTGCAAGGATTTATATAAATATAAACCAGGTGCCTCACACTTATTCAGCCTTCAGGGGCGGGTCATGGTTCCTTTTAATGCCTAAATAGCAATAGCCCATGTCCCTTTGTGTATTATAGCAGAAAATCTAGTCTTTTATGGGGTTTCTCTCCCCAAGTATTTCTGAGAATCCCTCGAAAATGCCTACACACCCGCAACCTCGCCTGTCCCGGTTGCCGTGGGCCTCAGCGAGCCCTCTGACTCCAGAAAGCTGCAGTGCGTTTCCACACTCATCCTTTGTTTGTTTGGCTTTCTTGTGCATGTGTTGCTTTAAGTTGGACCCCGGGCCTGGTCTCCCACCACACAGCTCAAATGCATCAGGCTTTCACTGGAGTGACTTTCACGAAAGCCTGCAGGACCTGAGCAGAAGTGCAGGCGCGAGGCTTTGTGTCATTGAGTCTGTGTGCTGAGCGCTGCTTCATAAACAACCTGAAGCTCAGGGGCTGTCCATAGCCCCCAGTTTTTGTGCATTCCCTGATCATCAGGCTGTGCAATTGGTGGGGCTCAGGCTGCTGTTTGGGGGAGCCAGCCTGCAGGTATCTCCCCCTTCTGGGACCCAGGGTGACCGGGTGTATGTTCTCCTGACAAAAGGCTGAAACACAAGGGGTCAAGAAAAAGCACAGGAGGGCATCGGAAGTCTCGGCTCGTAGCCCCTTTGCTAAACTCCCAGTTACCAGGCCCAGAGGTGGCGCCTGTGCCATCTACGTGGTGAAGGCAGGTGTGCCATCCACTGGGCATCGGCGATGACTGCGTGAGGGTTCTCAGGCTAAGCCCCGTCCTCAGGGGCTTTAATAATTGCCATTGTCACCTTCCCCTGGTTGTTTTATTTATTTATTTATTTATTTATTTGTTTGTTTGTTTGTTTGTTTATTTGTTTGTTTATTTATGTATTGGCATGTGGTTATCATTGGAAGTCCCTTTGACAGATTTTGTACCAGGAAGCTATTTGTAGTGTCTAGAGAAGGGGAGCTGGTTTCCTAACATAAACGACAGGCCGAGATGGAATTGTAGGAACAAGGAAGAAAATCTTTTACAGTATTTAACGGATCCTGGCGCCTGTTTCATTCCGGATTTTTCCAAATTGATAGGATTCTAAAGTAAATGTTTGTTTTCCTTTGCACAACCAAATAAGTTATTTCTTTTTTTTCCTTTTTTGCTGTCCAAAACAAAGGAGTCCTGCATTTCCAATGGTGAATTCGAGTTACCTCGATGGAGCAGGCATCTGGTTGGCTGGCTGAACTGGCAGCCTTTGCTTCAGTCACCGACATGTCCAAGAAATAGCGGGAGACTTAGTCTCAGCCAGGATTTTCCTTGCAAAATGTTTCAAGTAAAAGAGCTGCAGAAGGGTTTGGATAATTTAAGAAAACTCAGAAGCAAACAGGCTGATGGGAGGCAGCAAAGGTAGATGAGAACCAAATGCCGTGTGGACGAGAATGGCAGACTCTTTCCTCCCGGACTGGGAGGAAGCTTTCCTGGCTTCCCTAGGAAATGAGGCAGCAGCAGAATCCCTCTTCTGGACAGGCAGCTGTGCACACAGACACATAAGCAGAGTCACAGGTGAGGGAAAAAAGGAGGGTTGAATTAGGATGGAGAAATCTGCAAGGACCCATGGCTGTTCTGATGCTTTAAATAAAACATAGAAAGTCTCAGAGGAGTTTATGCTGGGAATATGTGCAAAGGGCCATGTTATGGCGGCCTCCCTGGTGGCGCAAGGGGTTAAGTGTCAGCGCTGTGAAACTAGCCTCAGCCCTTGCAGCCTCAGCCCCAGCAGCACAAGTTCTATCCCCGGCCAGGGAACAACTCATAGCACAGCAGACCTCTCCTGTCTCCCCGCTGCCCCACTCAGCAGTGTATTTCAGTAGATCTGCCTGTTCTGCTCCCCACTCTGTCTCTGGTGAATCCTCTCACCTCCCCCGCACCTCTGGCCTACACCCCAGCTCTTGTATGCATATATATATATATATATATATATATATATATATATTAAAGAAGACTATAAAGAAATTAAGCGGATAAAGTCGGTGGACTTGGGAGGCAGAGGATTCCAAGCAGAGGCCAGCCAAATGACGAGCAGACCCAAAACTTGGAATAAATTTGAAAAACTTACCTTAATTTTGTTGATTTCATTGGGGTGGGGAATTATGACAAAGTCAAGGGACACTAACAGCATTATTCAAGATTTTAAATTATCAATGCACACAAAATAAGAAATATATGACATGTATCTAAGCATTCCACACACACGAGGTTATTATAGATTACATTGAGCAAAGTTTACTTTAAGGGAAAATGTGAACATTTCTCATGCAGTTTTATTTTATCACTCAGACCAAGCAACAAAAGCAGAAAACCAGTGAGTCCTGAGATACTATAGTCTCAGCAAACCCACAGGTGATTTCCCCAGAATCTGATACACTTCCCAGAATATAAGGAAGTAAGTAGCTTCTGAATCCAAAATAAATTAGCTTTTATAAGACTCCTTCTTAAAATCTTTTTATTAAACTTCCTCTTAAAATCTCCTCCACTTTCAAATGCACTGGAAACCTCAGCTGGAGGAACTGGACTGGAGTGGAGAGGGCATGGAGAGCCTTGGCAGAGGCCAGGCTGTGGCACCACAGGAGGGGGAGGCCATAGAAAGGACTGAAGCAAAGAAATAATCTCAGATTGTATCAACAGAGGTAGCACAATTGGGGGTTAAGGAGACCAGCAGTTGAGGGAAAATGTCTTAAGTGAAAAAATAAATGTGAATGAGGGTAAGGAAAAACAAAGAGTTATTAAGTAAAAAAAAGTTCATGTTTTGATTTATTTTTCCTCCAAAATATATCATCTCCCTAACTAACAATCATTTGTGCATTCGACCAGATGTTCTCCTCAGACCAGAACCCACCAGAACATAGCCCTGGGGGGGGCTGGGTCAAACGGCTTGGCCAATGATAAAAAGATATACCTGATTTTCTAGACCCGGTGAATTTTGATTTTTCCTTCCTGTCTGCTGGGGATATGAGAACGGCCAGTTGCACTGAGGAGCTGATGAGGATGGTGATTCTGTGGAAACCCAAAAAGTCATTGTGTTGGCCATGGGGGAAGAAAATAAAATTGCAAGGAAAAATGAAAAGACATAAAATATGAACTGCAAAAGGCTGAAGCCAAGACTGTTTTCCCATGAATTCACCAAGGAGAGAAGAAAGTGCATTTCCATATGCTGGAGTCCTAACCCAACCCAGAGTCTCGGAAGCTGAGGAGACTTTCCCAGTCACCTGCTGAGAAGGTGCCGCGTCCCTGCCCCCAGAGTACCTGGCGTGGGATCTGACATCTCTCCGGAAGCGAATGTGCATGATGTGGGACACCCAGAGCTTTCATGGATTCTGCAAGAACAGGCCTTGCCAAATGGTGACATTACACTTTCAGTTCCTCAACTTCCATGCTCCGCAGACGCGTCCTCTGTTGTCTTCATTGCATCCTCCAGTCTCTACTTTCTAATTGTTCCTTTTTTCTTACCCTTTCCTTTTCAAGTTTCCCTGGAATTCACCTTTCCTTGAATGGACTTGTCAAAGCATTTCAGAACTCGCTTTTTTCCCACTCCAACATAATTTCTCATCAAAGTTGGTCTCTCAAATCTGCTCATTTAGATAATTGTGTCTCTTTTCGCTCTTCCTTTAGTTCACTTGCCTGGTGGAGAATATTAGGATCCAGACTTGATCCTCTGAGTAGGGACCTTGGGTGGCACCAGCCACTGTGATATTAGCTGGTATCCTTGAAACTGAAAATTTTATCCAGAGTCATGAGAATAATGCTTTCTTTATACAAAAAAGTTATCAAAGTAAGCAATGATATATTTCTGAAAGTCTCTCTTCATGATGCACATATTCTTGTGGGGTTTTCACGGGTGGGATATGGTGACACAGCTGTCTGTATAATGATTCATTTCCTCCATTTAAATTCAGAAAATATTCTTGGTATATAGATCAGCCAAGAACAAAGAAATTCTCAAGTGTGACATCTGATACCCACGGTGTCGTTCTTAATAGTTCTTCCCCAAAGTTTCATAAACTGTTTTAATATCATACTAAGAATAGTCTCATGCAAAAGTCTAAATTAAAATGTATATGCAATCAAGCTTAATTATGGAAAAGAGAGTTAATCTGTTGGATATCTGTTTAAAATTAAAATTGATGGTGGCTATTGATTTTTTTGTCAATTCTACTTCTATATGCTCTTTTTATGGTCACCAAATTCTTATTTTCCTCTGGAGGAAAAATGTAACAGTCAAATATATAGGTTACACTGACTACCTATTTACTGGCATATGTGTGTGTGTGTGTGAGAATATGGGGGATGTGCTTTGATACATATATCCAAATGCATACTATTAAAATTTTAATCTGTTCATTCAGAAATCAGAAGTTATTAACCCTAAAGCATATTGAAGATATCCACAATTTCTTTCCAACTGTGAAAAGTGGCAATTCATACTCAAACGCCTTGAATATTTTAAGATAAAATTTGTCATCCATGGGTTCTGCCTATGGTCTAAAAATGTCTATAATAAGATTTTAATGCCTCTTGTGTAATAGTGTATGCATTGCATTTTGTTACACTTATTATACAAATTGAAATGAATAATAATTTGCAGTTTTACATCCCATGAATATTTTTTAGTATTCTCCAGCAGTGGTTAATATGCTAACCAACTTTACTGAAAGGCATACAGATGTGGAAGAAATCTATCTGGGGACTTTAATTATCACCTTGTCAAATTCAAATTATTATCTTGTGAGCTCATTTCCATAAAGTATCCCCTTTTCTGTTCCATGATTTAACATGTGTCTACTTTTCCTTATCTTATTTGTATCTATCTGGAGGCTCGATCCTTTCAAAGGAGTTAGTTCTCTGTCAGGCTGTGATCTCACCATAAAAGATTTGGTCAAACAAATGCTTATAAACACTTCATTTGGCAGGAGGAAGGCCTGTGTGATGTATAAAGTACCCTCACTATCAATCATATACCAAAGATCAGACTAAAAACTAAATTTTTTGTAAACCATATCAATGTAAGGGTGATAGGAAAAGGAAAACACTATGATTTACAAGACAATTTGAAAGCCATCAATATTGTTTGTCTGGATTTAGAAGGTTCCAGCAGTTATATGACTAGAAAGTGGATAGGCCTGGCAGTTTATGTTGAGACATATCTTCGGGTGGAAATTGGGAAGATAGGTAAATGAATGAAATTCATCTTTTACTTTCCAGGTCAAAGTCAAGGCACAGAGTGAGGGTGGGAATGTGGAGAAGGGAAAGTAAAGATTAGCAGGACGGAAGAAACTGTGGTTCCTCTCTTCTCTTTACTTATTAGTACAGCGAGAGAAAATTCAATACGCAGATTTACAGAGTTTTAGTCTTAAAATATTTGTGTTGGACTAAAATGGAAAAGACAGGGCAGCTCTTATAATAAGATGCATGACAAATAATGTCTTGTTTTGACTTTCATAGAATTTCAAAAGCTTTCATTGTAAAGGCTTGATAATCTTCAAGGCTATACCCTCAATAATTATTAAAATGTGTTAATATCTTCAAATATTTCAATAAGCATTGCAGCTAACAACGTCTATTATCACCTGTCATGTGCCCCATGCCCAAAATTTACAAGTGAAGGGATTATAGTTTTACCTAATGAGGTGGTGGCAACAAATTAGTGGCTGAGTAAATGATCAAACTCCCATCAAATCTTCATCCAGAAACTCATCTCACCTCCAAGGGTTTATCACAAAGGCTGATTTCCTTCCTTAAGTGTATGGAGTTAGGTTTCGATATCTTGTGCTTGAGAACAGTGGAAGACAGGCATAGACTATTGATTGAGGAAAACAGCTCCACCCTCTGAAGAGGGACCCTTAAAATGAGCTAGGAAAAAGCAAGTTTATCAACAGCCACCAGATGAAATTAATCTAATGATATTCATGGAAAAGCTCTTACCTTTTAGCATTGTCATTTAACCTGATCTCTTCGATGACCATAATTCAATAGGCCCACCAGATTGTATCATAAATCAGGGAATGGGAAATAATTTTTAAGTAATCCAACTAAGAAAAAAGTAAAGAAATCTAATACTAGTGAGCTGGGTCTCCTCCTTTGCTAAAACTCTCATACTTCTCTTCCCATGGGCTGAGCCAAGCAGAAGCACCCACATTTCCAAAATGCATCACCTACCTACTCACTATCTGTCCATTTTAAATACACGTTGCCTAATATTTTCCCTCCTTTGTTCTTGAGAGTTGTCCAATTCTCTCAAATATGTCTGCAGTAGTTGCTATGTGATTTTTCTTCCCAGACAATCTCATCATTAATGAACTTACTCAGACCTCAAGAGAAGTAAAAGTTAATGTTGTCACCATGGTTACGAAGGCGGAAATTCTGAGGAATAAGCCAGCCAACTTCCCTACAAAGTTGCATATCAGGTTTTGTTTCAAGTTTTCCTCTCTCTCTCTCTCTCTCTCTCTCTCTCTCTCTCTCTCTCTCTCTCTCAGACACGCAGACACACACACACACACACACACACATACACACACACACACTAAAACCCTAGCTTCCCATCTGAAAGTGAGTCAACTGAGAGCTACTACTGCAAACAGGTTTGTTATTTTTTTCCAAAAACAGTGAATCTAAGAGGCAAATATATCGTCCTCATTTTTCACAGGCAAAATCCCATGTCTTGCTAATCAAATTCCCTTTTTAAAGTTCTGTTATTCCATCTTCTAATCTGTCTCATTTAATTGTTTTCTCTCTTCTTCTCTCCCAAGTTTCCCAAACCCTCAATTGCTCCCTCTGTCTATTTTTATAATACCAAGCGGGTCACTATGGCTCTGCTTCTTCACAGCGTGTGAAACGCGGCACATAAGCGTGCAGCTGAAATACAAACAAACAAAACACAAAATGTATCCTGTAAACCAAACTGCCACTAGAAACGAGAAGAGCTAAAACGATCAGACCACAGTTCATCAGCACATAATACTTTTTTTACATTCTCTGCAATCAAAATATTATATGGAAGGAACTTGGAATGATATTATTTTGCTCTGCTAAACAAAGAGGCAGCAAATGCCAGGAGCATGAGTTGGAACAGATCAGAGACCCAGGACAACTTTGGATGAGCTAAAACAAAGCTCAGACTTCTCAGTTGCTGCTGCTCCCCCCTGGAAAGCAAGGCCAAAGGGGTGAGGGTGAAAAGTGTGATTCCCTTAATTTAATTTAGCCTTGATAGGCATTTGAGATATTTATCTTTAACTACATCCGAGACTAATAATTACAACAAATACAGCTGAGATAAATAAAAACAGCTGTGGAGGCATCTGAACTTGCAAGAAGAATAGAGCTGTCACCTGTGTCTATGCTAAATTGAAGCTTTGCTCACTGTGTCCTTTGTCATTCGGAGCTGAGTGGCCTTTGAGAGCACTTGTTGGAGAGACAGAAGTGCAATGTTTAGTCCACACTCAGGGCCCTGACAACTCCTCATTTGCCCCTATTTCCTCTGCATCTCTGTGGTGTAAAGAGAACCATTGATTTCTGCCAACCAACAAGCAATCAAGCATAAAAAACTAGTAGCAGACACACCATGGAGTAATTCCTGCTAATTCTTCCCCCAGGGTTTCTTCTGCAAGGAAGCCATTGATTTTGACTTGTTGAGGTGGATTTTCCAAAGTGATCTCTTTAAAAGAAAGTTTATATTCTGGACTATCTCGCATAAGGCACCCGAATTAAATTGCATGAAACTGGTGGAACGAATCAAACTTCTCAAGTTTTCCAGGCAGAAATTTTGCCTTGGGTTTTGTTTTGCTTAAGTGAGTTTAAGGCAAATGGAGGACAGAGAGAAAAAGTATTAAAAAAGTTTCTGATGTCCAATGTATGACCTAAGGATGATTTTAAATTATGTGTGTGATGAAGATAAGCCCAAGTAGTAAATATCAGTCATTCTATTTTTACATATGTGTATGATGAAAATGACTCAGTCACTATAACTAATTGCATTCTTACATTTTATGCTTGAAAGAAAAAAAAAGATCTAAGAGCAAATATTTATAAGCAGTTTGCTATTCGTACAATTCCAGGGAAGCATTCTAAGGGATGTTGGAAAGAAAACCAGCAAAGGTTTAGTAAGAATGCAAAGATTAAAATAGTGCTCACCCTTGTGTGCCTCTGAGGTATAAATAAGTGACTCAATTAAAAAAATGCAAGGAGTTTTGAGTTTTGTATTTTCTCATGAATTCTTGATTTCAACCTTTGCACATACAATGCGTGAGAAGCTCTAAAAGAATGTTGTAGGCCAGAGGGCTTGAGGACTGAGGGAGCAGCCGCGATTGATGGACGCTGGGTATTCACCAGAGCTGAGTCAGGAGAGCTAGAGAATTTATGGTATGTCTCTCTCACCTGTAAAGTCGCTGATACATTTGTATCAATAGTACCCATAATCTGTTGAGTAATTATAACATTCAGATAAGTGATTTTTTTGATAACAGGCATTCAGATAAGTGATTTCTTTTTGTTTATTCTTCACCATAATCTTATAGAGGGCTTACTATTATTTTCCTCATTGCAGAAACAGACAGTGAGTCTTAGAGAAGCCACATAATGTGCCCCATATAAGAAAGCTATGAAGTGATAGACTTTAGACATTAAAATCCCAGGTAACCTGATTTCTGCTAGATAAGTAGCCATTAAAATAGCAGTTTTAAGCTAGACAGGTTTCCAGATGTGTGGATTAAGAAGATGTGGTATAGGGCCTCCCTGGTGGCGCAGTGGGCTGAGCGCAGCACTGTGAAGCTGTCCACAGCCTCTGCAGTACCTGTTTGATTCCTGGCCGGCCAGGGAGAATCCCACATGGCGCAGCAGACCTCTCCTGTTTTGCCTGCTGCTCCCCTCAGCAGGGTGTTTTGGTCTGTCTGCCTGTTCTGCTCCCCACTCTGTCTCTGGTGAATCCTCTCACCCTCCCGCGCCTCTGGCCTGTACCCCAGTGCTTGTATAAATAAATAAATCTTAAAAAAAAAGATGTGGTATACAAGCATAGCTGAATACTACTCAGCTGTGGAAAAAGATGCAATCCTGGCTTCTGAGATAACAATACAGAACTGGAAGGGACAATGTCCAGCCAGTAAGTCAGAAGGAGAAAGCCACGTAGCAATGAATTCACTCGTACATGGAGTATAAAGAAACAAAGCAAAAGAATATTTTAAAAAAATGAACCCTAGAAATCTGATCACAGAACTGAGGCTACCGGTGGGGTGAGCGGAGGAAGCAAAGCAAAGAAGGGGTCCCCATGGACAGGGATGGAAAAGCACATGAGCTCTGTTCATGTGACAGCCCTACCCTAACCAGCTAACTCGGCGCAAGTCGCTTACCTTGGTTATAGCGTGGGGAGCAACCATCCAGCAAAATTAAACAATTTGCCAAAGGTTTCCCACTGGCCTGAAGCTTAAGTCCAAGTCTTTTATAATTCCAAGTATTCCATCCTACTCCACAAGGAAGCGTGCCGGTAGGTCCCTCTTCCTGGGCGCGACTGGCCAGGACCCTCACGCCGGCGTCCAGCGGCTGTGCTGACCCATGAAATCCGTCCAGCCACTGCGATGAGGAAGAAGGATGCAGTGAAATAATTTCCCAGTTCTGGTGACGAATGTTGCTCAGCTTCTATCCTAATTAACCTCTCCAATTTGGTTCACGTATGAAATTGGACTTGCAGAGATTAGTTCTAAAACATGTGCTTAAATGCAATAAATTGCCTTTCAAAGCCTTGGTTCAAATCTTTTGGATTAATTGTTGTATAATTTACACAGAGCACGGGGGAGACAGGCAAGGATGGATTCAGCTTGAACACACACACGCGTGGGCCCGTGGGCCAGGACAGCCGAGGCGTGGATGCAGGGCCTGAAGCGGAGAGTGAGTCCACATGGAATGGAATCATTTGGATGGATTTCGAGCAACAAGATAAAAATGTTGACAGTGGGAACCTGGCAGAAGTTACAGGACTTAATCTCCCCATCCCTGTGACAATCAAGAGCCGTCACAGCAGGGCGGGGACGCTGTTTCCAAAGGAACAAGGCCTGGCCTGTTCATCTCTTTCCGGTGGACGTGGGGTGACTAAGTCATGGTGAAGCACTTTTCAAACACAAAGGGAAGGGACACTGTAAATGCTCACTATCGCTCCTCTGGCCTCCCCTGGCAGGGAAGAGCTCGTTCTTTGCGTGTCAGTAATTTCAGGAGTTTCCCGCCTCTCCTGCCACCCTGCAGGAGCCTCGCGACTCAGCCCTCACACCTCCGCCAGGTCTCCCTGCAAACCCAGCTCCTCTTCCCAGGAGCCCCTCAGCAGGTGACGCTCAGCTGCAAGCCCCCTTGTTTCCAGGCTGCTAACATCTTGGACTTCCCTTAAAAGCAACCTGGTAAGTGGCAGCTTTCAAAGACATTCGCACAGAAAGGCCAATTCCTGTCAAGTTGCTCGCTTTGTAAGTCCTGTCCTGGGGCCACAGGGATAAGTGCTCTGTCAGAAGGAGAGCCGGGAGAGTAAAAGGCGGGGTACAGGGGTTCTCCACGCCCTGATGTTAGCGCGGGTCCTGCGCCAGCTGGGGAGGAGAGGATGCAGCGCTAGACGAAGGGCTTGACCATCCGTGTCTCCTGCTCCTCCTACTCCTACCCCTGCGGGGGAAAAGACAGAGTTTCATTCCAAATGCGTGCAGAACCATCCAGTGATATTACAATGCAAACTTTTTCTTTCCTTCCCCACTTTATGGTTCATTTATTTAGCTTAATGTCCTCATTTGCAGAAAAATGCAGAGATGTGTATTTAATCACTGAGAAGATTAAAGTCAAAACTTAAATTAAAATGTAATTTTTTGATAATCTGCTTCATTGTTAAAAGTGCCCTCAGTGTTCCTTTATGTGTACGGGTAATTATGTCTGGTACTGTGCTGTGTGTAGACACTCTGTAGTCTCAATTAAATAGTATAACTACTTAATGAAAGGCAACAGGGATTTTTGCAGTTAGTAATTATAACCATAACCTGGAATTGAAACTCTCAATTCACCCTCAGACTGCTTAATAAGTCAGAAAATGAAATGGATTTGGCCATTAAGTCT
Organism: Talpa europaea; assembly: GCF_964194135.1. Taxonomy (NCBI): domain Eukaryota; kingdom Metazoa; phylum Chordata; class Mammalia; order Eulipotyphla; family Talpidae; genus Talpa; species Talpa europaea. Next base: position 135,449,355 of record NC_140072.1, read on the forward strand.
CTGAGGGAACTTGACATGACGGAGGAGTAATTGTAGCATGGCGGAACTTCCCTGCAATTGTTTTGGTGCAATCATGGCGAGTCCTTTCTTCTTCCTTTATACCTCCCCTAGTATTGTAACATGATATTATTTGATGCTTTGGTGTTATCAAAGTTCTTAAATTATGATTTTGTGTAAGCTTAAAGTACTCATTTTCCAGAATTTAGGATGGCGAGGCAGACATATTAATACATCAGTTGCAAGAATTCTGTCACAGAAAATAAAACAAAGATGATACATAAAGTTAGCGTAAGCTCGCTTATGATCAGGATCGCTGGAAATTAAAGGGTCACGGATTCATGGTAAATTTGTCTCTATTTTGTTTTCCAAGGATGACACACATTTTCAAGTGTAGCATCTTTTATTCAGTCAAGAAAATAAGTGGCTTTTTTTTTCCACTAAAAAAATAGCTGTTTTTTAAGAAGACTTATTTCTGTTTATTTACGCATACAAGAACTGGAGGGGGAGAGTATTCACCAGAGACAGAGTGGGGAGCAGAACAGGCAGATCTACTGAAATCCACTGCTGAGGGGAGCAGCGGGGAGACAGGAGGGGTCTGCTGCGCCCTGTGGGTCACCTCCCTGGCCTGGGATGGAACTCAGGCTACAGTGGCTGGTGATAACTTGATAGCACTGAAACTTGAACCCCTGCGCCACCAGGGAGGCCCAAGAAAATAAGGATTTTAAATAGGATTTTAGGAAGAGTTCTTTTTAAGATAACATTCACAAAATGTCGTGAACTTTCATGGCTTAAGAAAACTTAAAATTCTGTATTATCCTCCCCATAACCCATGCCTGGAGGTACTGAAATAATGCTGCATGAAACTTCCATAAATAGAAAAAGAACTCAAAATTGATAGAAGTTTTGAGGAAAGGAGCCATTCTCCCAAATCCAATTAGTTGTTGAATTAACTTTGCTTTAGAGCCCACCTCCCCACCTCCAGCTATAATTACCTGCCTCGAACGTCACAAGGCAGAGGCCTCTCCCATCCCACCCAAAGGTGCTGCCATTGCAATGATGGAGGGAGACAATGTTTTTGGCCAAGTGTGACTCATTTGATTCATGCCAACAACTAATCACCTTTGTCATTTTTCATTTGAGCACTTTGCTGCCGCCCGTCGTGGTCTGGTAAGTTTAAAACTGAACTTTACATTTCTAACTTCCAAACTGAGATTTTTATTTTTCCGAATTTTGTCAAGGACTCTAGTCTATCTTTTCTATTTCTGATCAATTCAGAATGTTTCCATCTCTACTTATTCTACCCACTGGGACTGGCAGCTGAGTGGGTGAAATATTCTCAGTTATTAAGCTTTTGGGTTTTATTAGCAAGATTTCCCCACGAATCATAGTACTGTTCCTTTTCTGGAAGATTGTACGCACAGAACCCCAGATATTCTAATGGTTGTATTGTAATGCTGGTGATTTTTATTATTTTTTAAGTTAATTTATCTCCAAGGAAGGCTTTTATTTCCTCTCTGTAATTTTTTTATTATTACACCAATATCTGACATCACTGAATATGATTGAGGGGTACAGCCTCACTCCTCTTAGATGTGTGTTACCTCATCGTATCCAATATCAAAGCACCCTTAAATTTTAAAAAACAAAAATCAACAAAGTACCTGGGGAGACAGCAGGGAAGGTCCTGGGCTAGGTGACAAGGGTGACGGTGCCTCTGCAGAGCTCCCACAGTCAAAAAGAGGTGAACAAAAGGGGCCTGTAACCGTCCCTCAGAAGGACGGTCTAATGACCTCTGCTCACCCCTCTTACATACTCCTTAGGCCCCATATTTGAGAGCTGAAGTAACCACAGAGTCACTGTCTCGACCCAATCCCTCACTCCTGTGGGATCCCCTCCACCCCAAGCCCTGACACTGGACAGCCATCGTCCAGGGCAGTGGACACCTGGTGATGTGAGACTTTTCCTTCTGACCTGGAGGTGAACCGTCTGCTCGAAGTGCCGTTAATGAAGGACGTTTAGTGATGAACCTTTAAACCTCGCCCGCCACCGCGAGGGGAGCAAGGTGTGCTGGCAGTGGAAGTCCAAGAAGACGTGTTTCCTCCAGGCCCCGCCGAATGTGTACGCATTCCACATTAAATGACTTATTTCGCAAGGAGAATAAACCTCAGGTCAAGCTTTGCCTGCACTCAAATATCAAAGGGACACATGTCTCCAGAGTGGGGGGATCTGTCCTGGAAGCCTGGTGAGATGCTGCTCACAATCACTGCACCTATTCACTAGAGAAGCAGCTAAAACATGAGTCCAAGAATGTTCAATATGTGCGAAGAATATTGGAGTCACTTAAAAGTAAAAGCGGGGACAAAAATGGCCCAGAACAACCAACGTCGAAACAGGAATAGAATTACCGGCAAATGAGACAAACATGGAGGATAAATAAAAGATTTCAGCCGCAGCAGACAAGACAATAGGCGCCCTGTCCCGTTTCCAGCCACGGAAATTACCTGGACTAATAGGATTTGCTATACCTCGGTGAGGCGCCCTGGCCTTTAATTTCCCCACTTCCTCGCCTCCTTCCCCCAAGCTCGAGAGTGGGTTGAGTCAGTGAGGTGGTTGGAGCCGAGCTATTTTTATTTAGTTTGCATTGTGTCCAAAGCATTCTTTTTTTAGTAAAGCTAGAAGGCATCCAATAGAATACATGGATATTTAAAACTACATTCCCCAAACTATCGTCTAACAAACTCCTTGAACATTTGTTTAACTGCTCCATATTGAATTAACAGTTTCTTAATATTTATTTAACCTGGAAAATGAGCACAGATACTATCAGAAACCAACCTACTCACCTCTCCCCCCACCGCCTACTTAACCCCTCACCCCTCAGAGGGGCGCCCTGTTACCCCGGGAAATACAGAACAGATTCCCTGACTTAGCTGCACACGTCCAAGAACTGAGAACTGCTCTCCTCACATGTGTTCCCCAGAACCCGCTCACGTGGCTCATTACAGCTCCCCAGGTTCTGTAAGAATCCAGACACTCCGGCTTAAAGTTCTCTTCCCGAGGTCTGGCCGCTCCACGGGGCCGGCGGTCAATAAGGTCCAGCCCTCACGTGCCCTCCCACCCCACAGGGGGTGACCCACGGATGGGCTCCTTGGCTCCCTCTTGTAAGCTGCTGCCCAGCCCCCCAAAGCACCCGGAGCCTCCTTGCTGATGCTCCAGGGCTCCCTGGGTTGCTGTGGGACCCTCTCCGTGAATGGCAATTTTGACCCTCACCCCCACCCCGGGTCCAGAGGACAGCCTCAGATGGTGTTCCCCTAAGTTCCCCCTCAAACTTTGGGCAGTGGGGTTCTGCCAGCCGCTGTCTGCAAAGGTCCCTCTGTGGCAGACCTCTTTGGAGCAGACTCAGGACCACCCCAGGCTTGGGGCCTTCGGGGGCTTCCTGAGAAGGCGTAATGCTCCTGCAGCCCGCGCAGCCACTGGCTTTCCAGAGGCAGCCTCGCCTGTCCTGGCCTGGCCTCTCCCCTCCTGCCCCGGCCTCTCTCCTCCTGCCCTGGCCTCTCCTGTCTGCCCCTGCCTCTCCCCTCCTTCCCCTGCCTCTCTGCCTCCCTCTCAGGCTTCAATGCTTGCCACACTAATCCCTGCACCCTGTGTCCCTTAGGGCCCGGGCCTCATGTGGAGTTGTCCAGGGGAGGGGAACGGAGCTGGGGTCACTTAGCTGTCTGCTACCATTTCTCCCCTTCGCCCCGGGGCGGGGAGGGGGGCTCCCTCTGTCTGGAGGGCAGGACCCTGTCCCTGCACCTCTCTGAGGTCAACCACCAGGGTGACAGTGACGGACACGCTCTTTAAATCAACCTGTGTCAAGGGCAGGGCCTCACAGCAACCCAGGGAGCCCTGGAGCATCAGCAAGGAGGCTCCGGGTGCTTTGGGGGCCTGGGCAGCAGCTTACAAGAGGGAGCCAAGGAGCCCATCCGTGGGTCACCCCCTGTGGGGTGGGAGGGCACGTGAGGGCTGGACCTTATTGACCGCCCGGCCCTGTGGAGCGGCCAGACCTCGGGAAGCATCTTACTGACGATTTTTGATTTAGCCCTTTATGGCTGGCGTTCTGCAATTTCAATATCATGGTCAAGATGCGACGTGACGTGTCTTCTCTAACTATTCTGTTTAACATTCATGTTCTCGTGAACAGACTGATTTTGTCACTTGTGGGTTTTCAGTGATTCTCAGATAGAACCTTCGTATCTTCCTCTGCTCCTGGCCCTCCTGCGGAAGTTGCTTCTTTCACTGTCCCCCAGGCCCGCAGGCAGCTAGGGTCTCCTCCCAGCCGCACCCCCACTTTCCTTGCTGCATTGGAGAGACTCCAGCTCCCTCCCTCAGTGCCCAGGGGGGCCTCCCTGCTTCTGCCCAGCCCCTCCACCCTGTCACAGCCTGGCATTCTGCTTGGCTCTTTCAGACATTAACTTGTGGATGCTTCATGTTGCAAACTTGCCTTTTACTTTGAAACCACAGCAGACCGACGTTTACGTGCTCCTGCCTGTGCGTGACCGCCTGGCTCTCTGACACTTTCAGCAGCTTTGTTTCCAAAGCTTCTTGTTTGCAGCCTCTCTCTCATGGTCCTCTCTCTGTTTCTTTCGTGAAGCTTAAACATGAGTGATCTTTTCCTCTGGAGAATTATTTGAGTTCAGGGGTGAACAAGAAACCCCCTCCCCATAAAGGATTCACGCTAATTTGGCCATGATAAATGAATTTTAAAATAAACTTTGTTTCTTTTGTGATGTATGTGTATATATAAATATGTACGTGTGTATGTAATAAAGATAATATATGTGTGGATGTAATATATATGTAGTCATATAAAGACTGGATGTGGGGTCCAGCTGCTTTTGCCTGTCTTTTTTCTCAAGGATAGATGGGTGTGTGTATGTTTATCTTCACAGCCTCAAGTTTAAGGACAGGATGTGTACGTTGTGTCACTTGGAGAGATGGTTAGACTTATTTCTTTCAAAATCATACTGTGGTTTAGTCTCTTGCTGGCTCCAGCTTCCTGAGGGCACAGGAGCCCACCTTTTTCAGTCCTGGATGCCTGTTCATTCCTATGCCATGAATGTTGAGAAATTATGCCATTCAGTGTCAGATATGTGCCATTATATGCAGATATCCTCAAGGTCAAATGTGTTGTAAAACTTTTGTTGCTTCCCTGGTTGCTTTATCTTCTTAGTTTTCAAATGAGAAAGAATTCTTATTTTCTTTCCTCTGTGATGATTTGTTCAGGAAACATTATTTTCTGTGACTTTTCGACTAATGGCTTTTAGCTAAAAGTTCAGTTAGAGAGCCTCGCCTCCCAGATTGCCAGGAATGGGAAATTGTGGAGGGAGAAATTAAGTCGAGATACATTTCATGAAATTTTGCACGTGAAGAAATGGTCCACAAAATCCAGCCTCAGTTTACCCAGCCTCCTCACCCGCTTCAATTTGTTGTTAAAATAAAACAATAGATTATTTCTAGGCCCCAATGTACTTGATTAGATTGTAAACTTGCAATTTAACACAGATTTGAAGATAATGCATGCATTAGGTACCTCTTCACAAATATTCCATCAGTATCCTGCCTAATTGGCATCTGCAGGCGTTAGCAGAAACAGCACCAGAGTGAGGGTAATCTGGTAGATGATAATGAAGCACACTGCATAAATCTTAACCGATAAGTACCAGATATTCATTTTATCAATTTAACGGATTGTTAAATGGAGGGGTGCTTGCTTCTTTTTAGGAGGTTATGTGATGGGTTGTCGCTTAGAATATTCTAGTTGCTTTTTATAAGCATCTGGAGCAAATTCTCTCTATAGAACCCATTCTTCATGGCCCCAGTGCTTGTAACTTAGAAAATGGCATCACCAACCCCCACCCCACACTTAAGGAAGTACCGTATTCTGATACTAATCTCAACATCTCCCCTCAACAGAGTCTTCAGACCATCCATGGCTGGGAATATGCGCAGAATGAGTAACCTGTGTAATTACACCTAATGTCTGTTTGACAAATGCAGGCTTGTCCGAGGAAGTGCGCTTCCCTGGTGCAGGCGCTTCATTATGTGCTTGTGCCTGCCTCGCAGGCTGCCGTTAGCCACAATGCAGATGAAATGGTGTGTCTCTCCCAAATCCATCAACGATGGAGTCCTAACCGGGGGTGGGTCCCCAAGGAAGAAATTAAGGCAAAACGAGATCATAGGCAGGAGCCTGCTCTGGCAGTGCCCTGTCCTGGCTAGGGGAGCGGGCACAGAGCTTGCTCACTTGTTATCTCTGCAGGCTCATACCCCAGGAAGGTGTCGCGGGAAGACAAAGCAGAGGTGGTGTCCACCAGCCAGGAGGGAGCCCTCAGCTGAAGCCCGATCCTGCTGGACCCTGACCCGGGACATCCAGCCCCAAGCAAGGAGAACAGCAGCTTCTATGTTTAAGGCCCCTCGGCGCTTAACTGTGTCCGGCCCACATTGCCCCCTGTTTCCTAAATTCCAGAATTTGAGAGTCTTCCATGAGCCCTCGCCTGGGTTAGCAGTCGCCTCACCCAGAATGTTCTTCTTTTTGTTCTCTGGGCATTTGCTTTTTTTTCAATCCAGTTCACGTTCTCTGTGGCTGCACCTGTGCCCAGCCCATGAGAAGGTTATTGCTTCTTTGGTCCCTTTTCGTCAGATTTTACATGACTGTCACAGCAGCTGAAGCTTGTCCTTCTTGGCCCACCTTCCCTTGCAGGCTGTAAGCTCCTCCAGCTTCCAGTGCATGTCTTGTCTGTCTGGTGCTGCACTGCGGGAGAATCCAGGAGTTTGGCCCTTTCTATGGCCTTGTCTGAGAACGAAGTGTGTGAACAGGCAGCAGGTGAGGGGTCAGGAGGAAATTCAGCAGGAAACCCCAAGACAAAGCCCAGGGGCAGGGACAGACTCAATCACCCCAGCGCCCTGCCCTCTGTCTGGGACTCAGTGGGCTGAAGACAGCAAGCCAGGTCAGAGGCCCTGGGTGAGGGACGCAGCTTTCCTGCTCTGGGGCACTTGGGCCCAGGATCCCTGTTAGTCCCCTAGGGGAGGCCAAGGGGCAGCTGAAGTAGAGGGGTGTCTGCAAAAGGCGCTGTGCCAGGGGAGGGGACATGCGGCGGCCCTGGGACAACCTTCCTCTGTACCCCAGGGCACGGCCACAAGTGGGCCCACTGGCACAGGCAGGGTCCCCTTGCGCTTGGCCGCCGGTCAGTGCTCCCAGCGTGCTCTGTCGGTCGGTGGTGGGGGCACAGCGGACGCGAAGCGGGCCTGTGACTTGCATGTCCTTGGCGTGCAGCTCCGCCGCCAGGTCTCTGCGAAGCTAACGTTTCCTCCGGCTCAGCAAAATGAATCACAAACCTTCCTGCCTAGGAAGGCATTTCCACGCTGCCTATTATTCTTTGGGGGGAAAAACCACATTTTGCAAACACAATCGAATGTGCATTTTCAAGCGAAGCCTGCTTAGCCAAGGCTCTCGGTAGGGAGGCTCCGACTCAGTGTCTGGCTTTATTACACCCTCCACCACAAAGCTCCCCCCTTGGCGTGTCTGATAAAAGTGTGCCTTTAGTGAATGCCATCGTGGCCTGTGGAACTCTTTTAAAGTCGAACAGCAGTCGTTTATTCCACAGCTTAAATGCAGCTTTTTTCTATTATGAAAACAACAAGGGATGTTAAACTATTTGTAACAGAAAGGTTGTGAGTCATTTTATGACAAAATTTAAACTCTCTACAAGTAAAATTGTTTCGTAAATAGCTAATTATTATCTCAGTACTGTTTACATTTTGTCAATTACAGCTCCGGTCACAATCACACTTTAATTGCTGTAAGTAACTATTGAACCATGGGCTTCTCTAAGGCTGTGGAGCAACTTCATTTCCCTATATTCAAAGTTGTCTCAGAGGGGGAAGAAAACAGGGTGCTGGTATTTTTTGGATGCTTTTATGGGATACAAGCCTTAAATGTTTTTATTTTTATTAAATTATTTATTTACAGTAGACTTGCTCTTTATTTATTTTTTAATAAATTTTATTTTTGTATTCCCCATACAATTGCAACCCCCTTATTTTGACCCCAATCCCTCCTTTCCCCGGCCCCCACCCTCCCATAGGGTGTCTCTGGTTCATAGTTGTTTGTTGATTTTAATTTTCACTTTCTTATAGTTATTCATTTTCCTGGTCCCTTATTGAAGTTTTCTAGATTCCTGCTATGAGTGAGACCATCCGGTATTTTTCTTTTTCTTTCTGGCTTATTTCGCTGAGCATGATCCCTTCCAGCGCCATCCATGTTGCTGCAAACTGCATGAGTTTATCTTTTTTGATTGCTGAGTAATATTCCATGGTGTATATGGACCACATCTTCTTGATCCAGTCATCTATTTTTGGGCATTTGGGCTGTTTCCAAAGCTTAGCTATCATGAACAGTGTTGCTATAACTGTTTTTATCTCATCCTCATACCAACAAACCCTAACATTCGTTACGCGAACCCTGGTTGCCAACATTCAGTTCTTTGCAAGGAAGGTCTCCCTAAGTTCTCACAACACCTTCCCTGGGCAAGAGAAAAGACTGTTATTTTGTGGCACACAGTCCAGGAATCCCCACAGCCTGACCGCAGGTTACAGAGGGGAGAGAGGGCCAGCCTGAGGAGGGTTCACCTTGTGCACGGTGATGACAAGAGCAACTGTCAGAAAAGTTGGCATCAAGAGTCTGGTTTTCAGAGACACACTGCAGGGGGGAGGGGGAAAGGAAGGACTAGAGTCAAAATAAGGGGGGGGGTGCAATTGTATGGGGAATATAACCAAAATGAAAATGCATACATTGTGCAAAGATGAAAAAAGATGTAAGAATTATATAAAACAAAATATTCAAATAAAAAAATAAAAATAATCATTAAAAAAAAAGTCTGGTTTTACAGATTCCCAATGAAAATTCCTTCATTTGGAATCTGCTCTGTAGTACTTCAATGTCAATATTCTCCTCAGTCTGTTGGGGAAACCTCTGTTGGGAATTCAAAGCATTGTATGTGTATATATATATATATATATATATATATATATATATATATATTTCTTTTTTTTAGATTTATTTACTTATGCATATAAGAGTTGGGGCACAGGCCAGAGGTGGGGGGGCATTGAGAGCATTCACCAGAGAGAGCAGGGAGCAGAACAGGTGGATCTTCCAAAATATACTGCTCAGGGGAACAGCGGGGAGAGGTCTGCTCCATATAAAAAATATATACACTTCATAAAGACAAAAGTCCTGTTCTTCAAAAGAGAACACTGAGAACATAAGACAAGTTACAGATTAAACGCAAAATATAGTATGTACATGATGAAAGACTTGTATCCACAATATGTAAAGAACACCTGAAATGCAATAAGACAAAAATGTAATTTAAAAATTCTTGAATGGATATATTAGAAAAAATATTAATGACCAATAAACACTTGAAAATATGGTCAAAGTCAGTGTCACCAAAATATTCTGACATTGTAATGACTCAGAGCATTTTTTTTTTTTGCATTGCTGATGAAATTGCACAGATACACAACTGCTGGGGGATAGGTGTCCCCAGATCTCTCCACCCCAGTCTGCTGAGCCACCTTCTCAGCACACGTGGTATCATGCGCCTTGGTTGTACCGTGGACAACATAATCCATTGTCCCTGACCCAAGAATCTCCTGTTCTGTCCACACCCATAAACATTATTAGACTAACTTACTAGCTTGAATGTAGGCAAAATCCCACTTGGAAGAAGGTTTACACTTTCTAATATAGTGAAATATATACATAAAACATAACCCAGAAATTCTACTGCTAAATATTTCTCTGAGATTAATTCAAGCCTGCATCCACACAAAAAAAAATTTACATGACATTTTCATAGAATTTTATAAAGTACAGCCAAGAGTGGATAAATTCATACAATGAATTTCTTCTCAATAACAAAAAGAGGAAACAGCTGACACAACATGGATGAATCTCAAACACATGCTCAGAGAAAGAGCCCAGACACAAAATGCATATTCTTTTTTAAGGAATTATGTTTATTGAGATAGTGTTAATGATTTGGGGGGTACAGGTTCACACCTCCTCCGATGTGTCTTACCACACTGGGCCCACCCCAAAGACTTACCACACTGGGCCTACCACTGAAGCTTTGGTGGTGTGCTCCCCACAGTCTTTGGGGTGTCATCCCCCGTTTTTCCCACTCTCCCCCTCTGATAAGCTCCGTGGCAAAGACAAATTTCCAGGGTTTATTTTGGCTTAGTTTTGTCTGTTCCCTTGTTCATTTCTCTGTATTCCACACATGAGTGAAAGCATGTAGTATTTTGCTTTCTCCTTCCAACTTATTTCACTAAGCATCTTTCCCTATAGCTCCATTTATGTTCTAAATAACAACACAATTTGTTTTTTTTCACAGCTGAGTTGTATTCTGTATATCTACCAAATCTTTTTCTACTCGTCTGTCATCAAACACATAGAAAGTTTCCCTACCTTGGCTATTGTGAATAGTGTTGCAATGAACATAGGAGCATATATTTGTCCTTTCCAGTTAGTGTTTGTGTATTACTCAGAAGATAACTAGGAGAAGGATTGCTGAACTTTATGGTAGAGCTGCTTGTAATGTTTTGAGAAACTTCCATCCTGTTTTCCATAGGGGCTGGAACGGTCTACATTCTTCACACCCTCACCAACATTTATTATTTCTGATTCCTTTGGAGTAAGCCATTTTCACAACTGTGAGGTGGTATCTTATTGTGGTTTTGATGTTCTAAAACAGTTAACAAATTCATAGCAGCAAATTTGCATTTGTGGGGGGGAAATCATGAGATTTATCTTAGAGACACTAACTTTGGCATGCAAAATGTTAAATATTCAGTGAGTTAACTATTAATTTGTGTGGGATCTACATTTAAAAGTAGAGACCAGTGTGGGACAGAGACAGAAAAAAAAAAAAAAAAAAAAAACGAAGTTGTGGGGATGGATACCAAAGATGGGAATATTTTATGAAGGTTGGAAAGGTCTGCAACGTTAAGCGTCCATGGGTCACTTTAAACTGAAGAATGAAAATTGCCCATTACTGCAGGAGCAGGCCTGTTGGTAAGCATACTGCCAAATGCCCAAGAGCATTCCCAGGACAGGAGTCCACATGGAGGAGGGTCAACGGGAGCTAATGAAATGGAAATGAAAAGAAGAAAACTTATCTTAAAGCTCAATATAAACGTTGGTCACCAGTGCTGATGTGGTAGGCTGAGTCCTGAGTAGGACAGATGGTGGTTTTTAGTTTTGACTTATTCCAGTGGAAGAACCTTCTGCATAATTGAGCTAGCAGGAATCATACAGAAAGGGAATCAAGGTTGATAACTGACTCAACATCTAAGGAGAGGGTAGGGATCATTGGTGTTTGGTTTATTTGTTCTTACTTTCTTTGTGTGGAAATGAGCTAATATCTCCTGCTAACAGGCATCAATAAAAGCCTAGAGGTCAAGGGGCCTCCCTGGTGGCGCAAGCAGTTAAGCAGGGCACTACGAAGCATTTTGCAGCCTCTGCAGCATGAGTCCAATCCCCAAACGTGCAGGGAGCAACCCACATGGTGCAGCAGACATCTCCTGTCTCCCCGCTGCTCCCCTCAGCAGTGTATTTCGGTCACTCTGCCTGTTCTGTTCCCTGCTCTGTCTCTGGTGAATCCTCTCAATGAAAACATATCTCTGGCCTGTACCCCAGCTCTTGTTTGCATAAATAAATAAATCTTAAAAAAAAAAAAAGCTTAGAGGTCAAATGGAGGTTGAATTTCAATCTGTAAATATTATCTGCATTTGTCACTTTTCCCCAGGTAGGGCGCACTGATTAGTAACTCCCAAATCTCAGACCAATAATCCTTATTTATTTCTCATTCATTTTGCATTTCAACTATTTGTTGGTGAGTGTGCCGAGAAGCCTCCCGGCAGCAAGAGCAAGGAGGCTGATGGGGACGGGACTGCAGATGGCAGGATTTGGGGCAATCCTGCTGCAGGCAGGTGGAGCCAGGGGCTGACAGAGTTTTATAAAGTAGGCTAAGAAGTTCCCCCGTTGCTCTTGCTGGGAAATGTTCAGAACACATGTGTGGAGGCCAGTATGTAGTATTTGAGTTTGGAAACAGGTGAGAACCTGGAAACAGTGAGAAATACATGATTCTCTCCTGAGAAGCCAGGCTGGAAAAAGAAAAAGTGGTTTAATAGAAACCTGCAAGAACAGAGAGGAGGGCTCACAAACAGCGACCTCAGGACCCCTGTCTTGAGAGTGAAGTTTTGTCTGAACATCCAGGCCTGGTCACTCACCACTGTATCATCCTTGCTGCTTCCCTGGGCGGCTTCGTGGAGTCGGGTGAAGGAAACCAAGTGGTCCACGGAGCCCCGCTATTTCCTGGTATGGGCCAGCCCGGGAAGGTGTCCTTCCTGCTTTCAGTGGGCGACTCTGTCCTAATCAGGGCCAGGGAGGGGCTGCAGATACGTAAGACTAATGGTGAGCTACCCACACACAGCCCCTGGAGGAGCTGCAGCTGGATCATTCAAGAATTCACAGCTGCGGGGCCTCCCTGGTGGTGCAAGGGGTTAACTCTCAGCACTATGAAACTATCTGCAGCCACTTCAGCGAGTTCCATCCCCAGTGGGAGCTACCCACACGGGACAGCAGACCTCTCCTGACTCCCCGCAGCTTCCCTCAGCAGTGGGTTTCAGTAGATCCACCTGTTCTGCTCCACACTCTGTCTCTGGCGAATCCTCTCACCCCTACCTCCCCGCACCTCTGGCCTGTACCCCAGCTCTTTTTTTTTTTTTAAAGATTTATTTTTATTTATTTATACAAGCACTGGGTACAGTCAGAAACACGGGAGGGCGAGAGAATTCACCAGAGCCAGAGCGGGGAGCAGAGCAGGCAGAAGGACCGAAGTACACTGCTGAGGGGAGCAGCGGGCGGCACGAGAGGTCTGCGCGCCATGTGGGACCCTCCTCCGGTGCCCCGGGAGCAGCGGGGATCAAACCTGCGCTGCAGAGGCTGCGGGCAGCTTCGCAACCCAGCGCTCAACCGCTGCGCCACCAGGGAGGCCCTGTACCCCAGCTCTTATAAGCATAAATGAATCTTAAAAAAAAAAAAGAATTCAGGGCTGAAAGGACGGAGGAAGGCTGGCTGAGGAGTAGGTGGGAAGCTGAGAACCTCACTTGCTCTGTGAAGAAACTGAATGCTCCTTTGAAAAGAGATTGGCACGTGAGGCAAGACACCGTTTACACTCTGAGGTTGCAGCCTGGAGAACACTGACAAATGGGATTCTTTAATAAAGACACAAACACACACAGCACTTATTTTTCTGTTCCTAGAGTCAATAAAAGCATCCAATACAAATATACTCAGATTTTCCCCCAGGTTTCTTAGTTTTTAGATAAAATTTACATTTATTTGTTATGTATTTCCTCCAGGACTTCGAAATTCTGAAAGTTGTAAATCTCAAATAGGTTTCGCTATCATTATTCAAGAATCCCCCAGCCCAAAAAATAAATAAATAAAATCATACTAATGCCCCCCAGGACTTGTGAAATAGATAAAAGACAAGTAAAATTTTATTATGATAACAAGACAAAACTCTTCTTAAAGTTCTTTTATGTATTAATATCACCAAAAAATCCACTGTGTATAAAGTTGTGTGTGTTTGGGCAACAGATTTAACAAACGTCTTATTTAGTTTAGTCGACAGCAATAGGTTGTGTGATGGAGCAAAGGCAGCCAATTCCTGCCTGGGGGTCCTGCCCTCCTACCCCCCACTTCAGGCTTGACCTGTGACTCGCTCCAGCCAATGAACTGTGAGTGGAAATACGTTTTATTTCAAGAATTGTCATGTGGTACCTCTTATTCTGCTCTATTTTCCTAGAGTATCCTAAATAGGTGTGCAACAGGTGTGCTGCTTCGGCCTGGATCCAAGATGAAGAAGCACAGGATGAAAGTCCTAGTGGGTCAGAGGAAAGTGCACCCCAGAAACAGGAAGGGAGTTTCTATCATTACGAGATACAGAGATACGAGAATAAACTAGTAGATACATCTTATTTGGAGGTAATTCTAGCATACCCTGTGCCAGTCGAGTGTTCTCTATACTTTCACACCAAAGAAACAGACACACACACATATAAATGCTCTCTCACAGAACAGAAATACCATGGAATCCTGAGTCCGAAGGCCACCTGACAGTGTGACATGAGTGAGAAGTGAATTACATTGCTAATCCCAAGAAGATGGAGTTCCATCTGTTCATGGAGTGTTCTCCTTAAGGAATACTGACTTCTGAGGGGACAAACATCAATGTATATTCTGTTAGAGGATATAGAGGAGATGGCTGTAAATGTTTATCTTTGTGACTTTGATTCTCCATATATGTGGATATTTTATTTGATTCTTTCAGACTCAAGCTGAAGAGAATATATTAGATTGCAGATGTGCTTATATTAGGACCAAGTATTAAATATCCTCAGAGTACACGGTTGTTCAAAACCAATGTGCTGATAAATATGATGAGAATGGAAAATTAAAAAAAAAACAACTAACCACACTCATGACAACTTCTGCTTCATAATAAAAATGTACAGTATAAAAATTAGCTGTTACAGGGAATTATTTGTGAAGCAGGAATGCAGATAAAGAAAGTAATTTACAGCAGCCTCCCAGTTGTCTGCCCAAGTGACCCAGAGAAAGAGTAGGATGCGCTACCATTTAAAATGTTAATTGAATAGGGTTCATGGATGCAATTTACAATTTATTGGCATTTAGGATGCAATACTAGCAGCCAGTCTAGACCAAATAGCAGCTGTATTTTACTTCAACTTGAAAAGCTGGACTGAGCTTCAAAATCTTAAGAGGACTGAAGTGGGTCAAAGCTCTTCATGCATTAGCTTGAGTTGTGGGACACCAGCCATGGCATAACTTAGAGTCCCAATGCTTTGTGATGTTTTATGAGTATTTAAATCATGATATTCAAGACGAAAGTAGAGCACTGTGAGGCAGCAGGGACATAGATGTGATATAATGAGTATGAGAAATTGTCACAAAATATTCAAATGAGTAGAGAACTCTATCGCCATAGTCCTTTAAATATTAAAGCTAGATGCCGAGTCTTCTCAATCTGAAAACCATAGAGGGAATATTTGTATCAGCCCTTTGAAAAGTAGAACCTGTTACATACATAATCATATCTAATCCAGTGAAGTTCCTTATCGGTTCATGTGATCTTCCAAAAAGTAAAATCTATCAACCAGGAACTTCAGAAAACTCTTCATATGTTGAGCACTTGATAAATTACTAAAACTCTTTTTCCTTCTTGTGGGAGATTTTGTTTTATTGGCATCACCTTTTCCCTTCCTGCTTTGATGACATCAGGTCTGTACCACTAATTCAGAATGAAAATCTTGGCGTTACATTTGTCTTTCTTTTATGTCCTTCATCCCTTCATGGAATTAGCAAGAACTGTTCATTTATGTTTCTTGGCTTCTCAGTCACTCCTAAGCAGCACACTACACCAGTGTCCACACTGAGTCACCTATCACCCCCTCGAAACCAGTGTCTGCCCCTAGCCCTGCTGCCTTGTGCCTTCTCTCCCTCACCAAGTTGCTGGTATTGAAATACCATTTTGCTTTCTGTTGAATTAATTCTCTGAATCTTTCACATGTTCTCCGGTTGCCTACACAGCTCAAATTCCTTGGTTTTATTTTAGAGACACTGCAATTCATATTTAACCAGGTTAGGTCCTGAGCATTCACTCTTGCCTCTGTGAACACCCCTTTCCAACAAATCCCATCTATGGGAACTTTCTTAAGTACTTACTAATTCTTAGTCTCCATCTAAGATTTCTTTCCTTGCATTACTCCCACTGAAACTTACTGATCTAAGGCACAGCTCCCAAAACCTGACTTGATCATGCTGTCTCCTGGAAAATTCCAGAAGAAGTGATACTTCACTGCCCTATGGCATTACTACGTACTGTTGTATTTCAGGAAGATTTCTTAAAATTCTACATAAAAAATCCATTTGGAGACTTGCCAATTAATTCCTGTCACTCTCAGTCACTTCTCCAAACACAACAGTAATAATATATAGCACATATCAACCCAAAATAAATGTTGTTAAAGCAACAGTCATAAAACCATGTTACTAACAGATTTTAGCCAATTTTGAGCAGAAGTCTTCTGGCTGAGAGTCTCAGATAATAATACTACTCAGGAAAAATAAGTGTCATTAATGACATCTCAGAAGTTTCTTTATTTCAGGATTATTTAAAAACTATAAAGGCATAAAATAAGACTAAATTATTTCACTACAAAATGAAAGTTCTAGGTATATTATTATAATATTAATTTAGCAAGTCCTCGTAAGACTCTGGCCACAGTATCTACTCTATTGACTGTAAATATATACTTGCTTTTATTATTATTTAGGACAAAATTATATAGATTTATAGTGAAGAATGTATGTTGCCATTCAAGCCACAAACTATAAGGATAACTTACCAAGAACTCTGCAAAAATATTTCAGTAAGTATGTTCAAGAAAAGAGTGTGAGTAGGGGCTTCCCTGGAGGCGCAGCGGTTGAGCGCTGGGTTGCGAAGCTGCCCACGGCCTCTGCAGCGCTGGTTTGATCCCCGGCTGCTCCTCGGCCACCAGAGGAGGGTCCCGCATGGCGCGCAGACCTCTCCTGCCGCCCGCTGCTCCCCTCAGCAGTGTACTTCGGTCCTTCTGCTTGCTCTGCTCCCCGCTCTGGCTCTGGTGAATTCTCTCATCCTCCCACACTTCTGACTGTACCCAGTGCTTATATAAATAAATAAATAAATAAATAAATAAATAAATAAATAAATAAATAAATCTCTTTAAAAAAAAAAAAGAAAAGAGTGTGAGAAAGAGGTGAAGGCCAAAGGGTGATGGGAGCAAACAAGTTAACAAGGATTCGTGATATTCAAGGTTGGGAGACCAGGGAAAGCTGACTAGAAGAACCGATAGCCTATAAGAATGAGGGAATAACAAACTATAGGAGGACTTGATGTAAAAATGTTCATTTGCTTTAAAAAGCAACACCAGAGTTTATGTTTGGAGTGTTGGAAAAGATTCTAGAGATGAAATGAGATGGAGATAATGGAATTCTAGACCTGACACAGTTACCAGCTGACTGTGTCACCTTGAATAGTTCCTGACATACTCTGCACTTCAGAATTTTGATGTGTGAAATTGAAGGTGAGACTTGGAGACCTCCAAAGAACTCCCAGCTGCGATATAGTGTGATTCCAAGAATCAATAAATCATCTTTAAAAAAAGAAAAAGAAAAAATGTTCAGTTAAGAGTGCTACTTTGCAAAGAACTTTTGATTTCAAAGGTGAAACTCTTCTGGATCATGAACGGGCCCCCACAGCAGCAGCTCACAAACACATAGTTGCTTATCTTACACTTTCTGCTGCTAATATTCTCAAATATGCTCTTCCATTATCATCCAACAGCTATTTTTTCTCCTAGTTTCTCCCTTGTTTCCCTGATCTTTCATTCTCAAGCTCCTTGAAGGACTACCCACCTTTCTTTCATTCCTTAAAAACTGAGCAATAGTGACATGTCTTCTACTAGCTAACTTCTCACTCAAAACACCCTCCCTTGATGAAGTCATTGTTTTGACTGCCAGATAATCCTGAACCCACAAGCAGATATTTCACACTTAGATTCCCTGGAGGGCTTCAGTCAACTGCATTCAGCTGCCTGCTAGCCCTTCCTACATGAATGTCCCCACACTTCAGCTTTGCATATCTTTAAAGGAAGCCCATTCCCTTACCAAGGAACTGTTGATTTCCTTCAAGTACAATCTCTAGTTCTACGAATGCACTACCTCACCACCCTGCAACTACTAATTAAGAAAACCAGGTTATGTTCTCCTCATTCTTCTTCCACCAGCGTCAATTCCTCCTTTGTCTGGAGAATCTGGCTATTAAATAACACCCTGACCTTCCTGCACCTCCCCAAGCCTCCTTCTGCTTCCGTAGTTGGAACTTCATCAGTGGAATCTGGGGACGGTCTCCATTTTGCCTCGCTGACATATCTTTCTGTTCCCAGATGCTGTTTCCACAGTTGGCAAATGAACTCTGCTACAGGCGAAGCAGTGATGCTGCTCTGCAGACGGAGCCCCACACATGATAAAACGAATCTTCAACTTGTATTGTGACGTACAAGACCCTCCAAGGTCTAACGGCCTCATCTTATTCCCTCCTGGACTCAGGTCAAGCCATGAAGCTGCTCTCCATTCTCTGAAAGCACGGAGCCGTCCATGCCGGTGTGCTCATCGGTCTTCACTCCTCTTTGACGGCTCGCCCTGCTGTCTCGATGATGATTCTCACTCGCCCTTCAGGAGTGTGAGGAGATACTCACACTCTGTGGGAACCACGTCCAACAAATATGTTTGGATCCATGTTTTCTAGCACATGGCAGCCTGGCTGGAAATACTTCACTGCCATGGCATGCGGGAGGCAAAGAAAGTCTGCTTTGTTTACGGTATTAGCCCTGTAGCTTTAGAAAGGAGCATGGCTAAAAGTTGCAAAGGGGGCCAAGGTGGGCATGGTGACTCTATCTCCAGTGGCTTTCGTGAAAGAGAAATGCTGAGTTCTGGATCACAGATGGCTTAATGAAAGGTTGAGGGAAAGGATGTACCTGGGGCCAGCTGCTATAATGAATAATAATATTTTTTTATTGTTTACCTCTCAGCACATACCCCCAGTCTTGAGGCAGCATTAGGTTAATTTTGCTCCCGGAACCGACCCTCCCCCTTTGGAGAACTTTGTGGTTCACATGACACTATCTTCAGTGACAGGGATGGAGGTCAAGCGAGTAGCACGCTGATTCCTCGTCACCACAGTGATTGGCTCAAGCCATCAAATTAGAACTTAAACCATAAAATTAGCAACTTTCTGAGAAATGTACTGACACCTTCTGCCAGTGAAGAAGATGTAACCCATGAGGGGATTAAGACTAACTGCAACCCTGCCCTCAGAGGGCAGAGGGCAGAGAGCAGCACACAAATCTGCACCAAAGAGGATACACTTGCTCTGCAGTTAGGTTGACCAATGACGCTGTGAAAAATAAGTTTATCTTGTTCCTTCTGACAGTACTCCCCAGAGTAATTCAGGAGTCAGTGACATTGGAATGGACTTAGCTGTCAGCACTAAACTAATGGATGCTTCTATCACAAACATTTGTTGAAGCGTTATCGCCACTATTTGGTGGCAGAACACTTGATAAATTCTTGCAAGAGAGCATGCATGTAGGAAGAGGAAATATGCACAAGAAAACTACAGAATATTACATTTCCCCTGAATCCTCTGTTTCTCATTTTTTACATATCCCGCTGGTAGAAGCAAGGCAATATAAAAATAATCACAGTGATAGTTGTTATCATAAACGCAGAAAAAGGCAAATATCTTAGAGAGATAACCAGGTCATGTCAACAAAACCTAATTCCATTGTTAGGATCATATTTTCTTTACCAGCATTATTGTTACATAAATCAGAACAAAACCTGCTCATTGTTTAATGACAGTTTATTTTGACATTTCAGAAAAAAAGTTAGTGAATAATGAATTATTTTCCTCTAATTTAAGATATGGTGGGAAAAAAAGAAACCAGAAGTTGGTGAAGTCAAGTGCCGGGAGGTGTCTCCACCCTCCATGAACAATTGAATAAATCATGTCTGGCAATTGTGCTTAATTACTCATAGTAAAGTCAACTTGATAATGGAAGTGGCACATTTCTTCTGTATCTGCCCCTGCATCCTTTTTGTGTAAATCACTGTTTTTTTTTTTTTTAAAGTGGAGTCATTGTTCTGATCATGTAACTCAGATGATAAAAGATTGGTGTCTAATTATCTAAGTAAATAGAAATTGTCTGGATTTAATTCTCCTGCCATTCCTACCACTGGCCATGCCATTTGCTTTGGCTTTATTTACTTCATAACATGTTTTAGGAGATTACATTGACTTTTTACTACCTAGTTTGGCTCTGGTAAATTTTTTTCAATGGAATTTTTGCATTCTAAGTTTACATTGACTTTCTTTTCCTATCCGGATTCACATTCTTTTTCAGATTTAACATTGATCTTTACAAATGTCATTCAAAAACTTATTTCTAATCTGCATGTCTAAGAGAAGGTTGCTAGGGCTTGATCCTTCAGTTCCTTCAAGAAGCTGGTGAAGGGAGCCCTACTTTGCATGCCAGCTCACAGGAGGCCCCTCTAATGTCCTTCCTAAACTCAATGAGGTTGATAATAACTTCAGAAATTAGATTGTGCAGAGTTAGTAACCTATGTTCTCAGCTCTTCAGGCATCACATTTTCATCATGTAACAGAAATGATTGCTATTACTGAGTCATTCTTTAACCTCTCTGCCCCAATATCATTATTCTAGACTAGCACAGGTCCCATGGAGAACAGGATGGAATTTCTTCAAGAAATTAAAATTAGCACTATCAGATGATGCGCCCATATCCCTTCTGGTAACATAGTTAATGGATGTGAAATCATTATCTTAAAGAGTTATCCATTTAAAGCAATATTATTCACAATAATCAAGGTATGTAAACAACCCAAGTGTCTCTCAAGAAATGAATAAAGAGTATGCCTTCTATCATCTATCTATCCATCCGTCCATCCACCTATCATCTATCAGTCTATCTATGTATCTATCTGTCTATGTATCTATCTGTCTATCTATCTATCTATCTATCATCTATCTCATGTACTATTATTTTGTTTTCAAAAGAAGGAAGTCTTGTCGTTTGTGACAACATGAATGAATCTGAAGGGTCTTATATGACAAAAGATAAGTCAACTAGAGAATGGTATAATTTATAAGTGGAATTTATAAATCATGGTATAATTTATAAGTGGAATCTATGATAAAAATGTTGAGTCCTCAGAAACAGAGTAGAAAAGTGAAATATGGAGAGGGTGGTAAACAGGTACAAGTTCTCAGCTATAATATAAACAAGGTGTGTGAAGCTCATCTAAAATTTGGTGGCTATAGTTGCTAACACTATGTAACAAAAATTTTCTCAGAGTGGACCTTAAATGTCCTCAAACACACAAACTAAGGTAAGTATATAAGGTGTTGAATGTGTCTATTAATTTGATTGGGGCAGGAATTTAGAAAACCTAAATAAGGGACCAGGAAAAAGACTAATTATAATAAAGTAAAAATCAAAATCAACAAACAACTCTAAACCAGAGACCCACTATGGGGGTTAGGGGGAAGAGAAGGGAGTAGGATCAAAACAAGGGTGATGGGAATTGTTTGGGGACTATAACCAAGATGAAAATGTTTACATTGTGCAAAAATGAAAAATGTTGTAAAAAATACATAAAATTTAAAAAAATGAAAAAAATTGATTGGGGCGGCTTTTCACAATGGATAATAAATTAAATCATTACTTTGTTTATTTTAAAAATCTTACAATTTTGTCACCTCAACAAAGGGAGCTGCTATGTTGAAAATAACATTTATTATAGGGGAAACATTCTAAAAGATAGAAAGATGATAATATTGAGGAAAAAACATAATTTGAAATGCTTATGTTATTCAAATTTTCTAATTGCCATGGTAGAATAATACACTGTGCGATGCAGGCATGGTGTTGTAACACACATCTGAAGAGGCTTACTTCTCATCATATAGATGACAATAAGATATTAAGATGTTAGCATTGTGCCTGAGAGGTGGATGTCCTATAGGCCAAGGATTCTGAGGTAGTTACAGCAAACACTTGATAACCATCCCTATTGTGTTTTAATCATGTTAATATAGAAAATATAAATTGAATAAATAATTTGTATTTTCTAAAGATATTTAAATTGTCCATAGTTTTAGAAAATACCTTATTTGACGAAGTGGGATATTATGTCCTAAGTATCTTATGTCCTAGTAGGTTAAATTTCCTCAATGCTCCGTTGGAATCAACTTATGCAGAAGAAGAGCGAGGTCCTGAATCTTTGACAGGTCCCCACCCCCACAGCAAGAGCACATTCATATTTGATATTACCTTAAGGGCCCTCTGAGCAAGCATTTCCTGCTTGCCCATAACCATGTGTCATTTGTTCTTAACACATTTAATAAATGACCAGATCAAGAGTTCAACAGCAGATTTTTCTGGACACATAATGCATATTTAAGTTTGGACAAATGAATGAAACTGAAGGGAGGACAAAAACGATTTCTTAAAACTTAGGCCACACTAGGTAGGTGGAATTCACTAGCTTTCTTCCTACCTTAATGGTCAAAGGTGGAACCCCAATCGTGAACACAGGTCACAGGTAATTCCAGAGCACAGCTCTGCTGACAAACCGATTGGTTATAGTCATTTCTGAGATCTTGGTCAGATGACTCGGTTTATGGTTCTGAGCTTCTCTCTTAATAAGGTGGATAGTTGCAGAGACCACTTCACTCCTCTCTGACAGATCTTAAAACTGTCATGTCCCTTCATTGAAGACTCAAGAGCATCAGGCATGATTCTTTAGATCATTCAGCTGCTGTATCACTCCGCCTCAGAGAAAGCTTAGTGATTCAGAAAACTAATCTATGCCTGGGAAAAGCATCTCAGGAATGATAGATATCTGAGAAGATTCAGAATGGAATAAATTTTAAGACCCTCTACTAAATTTTAGGAAGTGCTTTTCCAGTAATTTACTCTGCAAATCACTATAATTACTCTTTATACAAAAGGAGAATGAGATCTGGAGACTTTATCCAATAGATGAAAGTTGAAAATTAGAGCTCTTTCGGAGATAGCTTTTTCTTACAGTATTAAATCTTTGACATTGACACAGTTTGCTATAAATATGCTGCAAATGCAGAAAAAAGGCACACAAATATTTTTTCTCTGTTAATTTTTATGCTTGCTTGCTCTTTGAGTACTTTACTTTGTTAAAAGGACATCAACAATGGATCTTTATTTTATCTTTTTTTATTTTTTTAAACATTATTTATGCATACAGGAGCTGGGGTACAGGCCAGAGTTGTGGGGGCTGTGAGGATTCATCAAAGACAGATTAGGGAACAGAACAGGCAGATTGACTGAAGTACACTGCTGAGGGGCGCAGCAGGCATGTCAGGAGAGGTCTGCTGTGCCATGTGGGTTTCTCCCTGGCTGGCCAGGGATCGAACTCGTGCTGCAGTGGCTGCAGATTGCTTCATAAATTGCGTCTTAACCCCTTGCGCCACCAGGGAGGCCCAACAATGGATCCTTAATGGAAGTTTTAGAATAAATTCAGTAACTGGTTAATTTTATTTTTCACTGAAATACAAAGGGATTGTATAGCTCATTTTTTTGAGAAAGGCACAGGAACGTTTAGTATTATGTTTAGTTGCACTCTAAGGAGTTACTTGCTACAAGTTACCTTATAAAATATATTATGTCTGGATAAAATTTAAGGAATTTCTTATAGAATGGGTGGGGCAATATCACAATTTGTGAAATACTAAAGGCCACTCTTCAGTTTTATATTCAGCGGTAGAAGGAGAGAAAATGATAAAGGGTCAGTAGGGACCCAACACCTACCAAGAGTTCCAGGGGCACCCACCCCCTGCAGCAAGAGCACATCCATATTTAATATATTTCCTTAAGGGCCCTCTGAGCAAATATTTCCCGCTCCCCCATAGCCTATTCCCCATATGTAGACAAATTAATGAGGGTAGGTGCTGGAGCTGTACATAAATATTCAGCTAGTTTCTGTATTTATGCCCCAGCTTACAAACAACTAATGGTTGTCTGGGCCAGAATAATCATAGATGCTAGAGGTGGAGGAAGAATGGCTGATTTCATTTATGATACCACCTGTGAGGCTCCTGGGGGCAGGGCAGCCCAGTGAAATATTCGGGTGTGCTGACACAATTTTCTGCTTGTTTATGAGGCTGCACCAGCCTATTCCTAATTTCCTGTTGTAATTCTTTGCTTCAAAGGCCAAGTTCACACATGGGAAGAATATTTTCTGCAAACACTCTTCTCGCAGCTCTGCTATCTCTGCCTCCAATTGCCTCTCTGGTCTTCCGGTCGCCTTTAAACTTGGAACAGTCTTGAGGGACTTGCGGTAGCATTTGGGCTAGAGCAAAACCAAAGGCAATGGAGGATGTAGATTGCAATGTCAATGGCTGATCGTGGTTCTTCTTGAACAACAGTGGAGCGAGGCTCTCTTTTCTAATTCCTGGGTTACAGACAAGCCTGGGAAGACGTTTACTCCCTTGCATCTCACCGCTAGATCAAGACGAGTGGTCTTGCCTCAAGCATGCCGCCTCTCTGCAAACTGTTTCTGCCCTAGAGCTAAGAGTTGAGGTCATGTGGACATGAAAACAGGAGAGATTTTCCACAAGGAGGCTTGGGCAGCGTCCTCTCCTGGCGTATTTTTTCATTGCATTTTAATTTTTTTTTTAATTTTTTATATCCAAAAAGGCAGGTTTATTAGGAAAGAAAATGGAGAAGAAGACACTGGCACAGACACTAGGAGGCAGAAAGAGCTGCATTTAAAAGGGACAGGTTTGTTAAAAGAGACTCTAGCCTAGACTCAGCTGGGCAGTCTTGGGACGAGAGCTGCCTTGTTAATGCACTTTTTAAGTCACCTTTTTGGTATCTTCTGACGGGTAATGTGATGGTGGGTGTGGTGTTAAAACATACATCTGAAGAAGTATGAATCTACACCACTAAGCCATTTACAATGTTGTAAATCAAGCTTGCCTCAAAAAAAAAAAATGCAATTCAAATATATACAGAAATAAAGTAATAGCGTGCTAATCCTAGCCAGAACTCTCAGTGTTACCAATGTTGGAAAGAATGTGTATCCATGTCTCTCATTGTACTCACAGGAGACCTGAAGACCACCTGTCATCCTGACCTTAGCTCTGATGTGTCTTTTGTTGTCCACTAGAAACAATTCCAAGACTGATTGGATTTATGCCTCTCTGTCTTGGTCTCATACTTAAAGCTTGATCTTTTTATTTTGGATCTTGGCTTCACCTTTTATGTCTCGGTGAATATTTAAAGAAATGTGAATTTTGGACACTGAGTGTTTAGATTTCCAAAAGGTCAGAGAGAATATGCCCATCTAATGGAATCCACTGCTTAACCAAACACAAAAATAGAGCAATGGCAGAAGACACTGGCTTCTCTGGAGACATTGGACAAGTGAGAAATCTAAACCAACATAAGCTGGAGCCGGAGGACGGAAGTGATCACATCTGGATGTTATCACTCAAAGCGATTTCCAAAATTCCCTAACTACTGATGAATTGAAAGTCTTATTAAACCATGATCTGCTTCCATGTAGGCCGATGATTTTATTCATTCTTCATTTGTCAAATAAATTCTGGCATCATAATAAATAGCAAGAAACTTAATGATGTCTGGCCAATGACTTAAAAGGATTTTAGAAAGAAAATGAACATGCAAATAAAAATGATAATTAGAGTCCAGAGGGCACATTGCTTAACTGATAATTTGTTTGTTGTGCTTCAATATTGCAAAGGTTTCTGGTATGAGCATCAGGATGTACCATATGTGGTTCTGTTTTGCTTACAACAAAATAATTATTGTTGCCTGAGCTTTTGATCCAATCTCCTTTTTTTTTTTTTTTTTTGTATATGCTCTAGTGATCACATTATTTGAAATGCTAAAATAATTCCATGGTAAGAGGTAAGTATATTTCTTTCTGAGCTGATTTTTTTTCTCCTAATGTATACATTTTTACCAGCCTTTGAATATTTAAGGTGTACTTTCCAAAACCATTCCTAAAGAAACTGAACTTTTTTTGTTTTATCTAATTATCCAATAAATTAATACAACAAGGGAGCTCATTAAATGCAAACGAGGAAGAGGGAAAAGGTGTTGCTAGAACTTAATTAGCAAGATACAAAGATACCAATTAACACCTATAGCTCAGGAAAAAAAAAAACTTTATTCATGTGGCAGCATCAAAAAATAAAATCACAGCTGGTTACACATATTAAGTGGAGTGCAGCTGAATTTCTGATTTCTGTTGGTATTAAGGTCTCAGGAGTTATAAGGGAGGAGGGGGAAGCAAAGGGAGAGAAATTTCTAGGTAAAGCCCCATTTTGCTAATTTGAATGCTTCTGCAGGTACTTAGAAATCTGTATACGAGGAGAAAATTCTACACAAATTGCAAGCCAATACCATTTTATTGTTTTCAGTCCTTTACACAGAGAAATTCTCTAAAAATCATTGAAAATGTAATTTATAATGATCATTTCTGTCAATCTTTTATTTATTTTCACAAATCTAATGATTTATGTGATTAAATAAACTTCGTAAGATATGTCTTCATAGTTTTCTAATTTTAATTAGGTATGAACTGTAAACTCAACACAAGGTTTTTTTGTTTTTAATTTTCTAAAGCACTGTGAACAATTCAAGACTATCACCTAACACTGACTTGATAAAATACAACTTTTTTTTGTTTTTTTTATTGTATTTTTTTTATTGAGATAACATTGATTTACAACACTGTGATTTGGAGGTACAAGTTCAAACTTTCAAATGCATGTTACATTCCACTCCCACCACCAGCAAGGCACCCAGATCCTTGCCACAGACGTTGGAGCCCTCTTCCATCTTTGGGTGGCATCACAGGTGACCCTACCTTATTATCAGGGCATCACCTCTGGAGCCACACAATTTTCCATCTGCCTTCATCTGTGATGTTAGCTGCTATACATTCTTTTTGACTAGCTCATTTGTTTTTTTTTTTTTAGATTTACAGGGTAATTTTAATTCTGGTTATCATTTGTCTGATGATGAGAATGAGATACACCAGCATGTTACGTATTCGGATGGGTTGTGTTGCATATTCCCACATGTTGATGGAATTGGATGCATTTCTACTGCTTTCGACTTCTCTTGGCAAGGCCACACCATCCAAATGAAAAGTCTTAATTCAGTTAAACATTTATAATATTTTAAATGATTATAAAATAAGATGTATTCATGAGAATCCAGTTTTAATTGGGAAGAAATAAAGTTTTACTTTCCTGTGTACAATTTGTATCAATTAAATTGTATATCTTATGTCCTAAAAGACCATGTCAATGTCTTATCCAGAGTGACTATATGTCTTGCCAGTAGAATTTGAAAGTATCTTACTAGCACTCAATAAAAAAAATGTTGGATATACTAACACGTCACATGCTTGAATCCATCAGAGAGCTGAGGTTTCGGGGAAACCAAATAGCCAAACACTTAAGGAAAAGAAAGGCCTTGAAAGAGAGATGGAACACGAAGTTGGGCTCATCTGTGGCAGAGTGTAGAGGAAATGGGGCTGTCACTATCCTTCCCACTGAGATAACAACAGCAGAGAGGCTCCCTCTAGCCACAGGCCCACCCTTCCAGGGCATGCACTAGCCCATTGTCACCCCAAGCAGAGTTTAAGTGCAGTTTCCCTACCCCTTTCCAAGCACATAGCTGTGCTCTCATCATGCATCATCCAAGGGTCTTGTCTTTGTTTAGAGGGAATTTGATGGTGAATTTGTGGCAGAGGCAAGCTCAGCATCTTCAGTCTGTCATCATCTTTGTGATGGCTTTTTCCATTGAATTTTAAGAAACAGAATATGGTAGAAATAAAGTTGTGGCTGTATCTGTGCTTGGGTCTTAAAAAAATGCTAGCTTCTAGTCCTCTCGTTTGAAGAACTCTCACAGAATCCTTGGCTGGATCCAAGTAGTCACATCTGATGCTCTTGGCTCTCCAGATGAGTCAGTGGACACTGTCAACATCGCCTCCAAGCGCAGCTCTTCAGCCATCCTTTCTAGGTGCCCGAAATGTGCAAAGAGACAAGGCAAACCTTACAAAGGAGTCCATTTGCCAGCTGAACTCAGCAACGGAAACCTCAGTTACCACCTAAAGAGTAGGAGCGTCCTTGAGCCCTTCTCCAGATTCTGGACCACAAAATCATGAGGTGTAACACAGTGATGGTTGCTTTAAATTATAAACGTTGCCACGCTTAGTTATGACCATGGAGGAAGAGGGCTGTTGGAGGATCTCACATCGTTATAAATTTACTACAACACTTCACGGCAGGCAGAGTGATATTTTATATATGATCATATGACCTGCTACTACTTGAGCTTCTTTGACCTAATAAAGTAAATTTCATAAGTTTCCACCAAATATTAATTGTGAGCTATACTCTCGGGTAATAGTTGTTTTAATCAGGAACACATGCCCCGGGGGCCATTTAACTAATAAGAATTCTGCTCAGAACCTGCAACCAGACGTGGCAAAAACATGCCATCTATTTTTGTCTCTCACGGGGTCTGGTTAAATAACATGACTGACAGAACGGAATGTATTTTAATTGACTAAATATTATTGTTCAAGATATGAAGTTTGTCTGGAAATATTGCATAAATACCTTCCCATTTCAGGAACAGGTTAAAAATATCTAGCAAGTTCAGGAGACTGAGCGATTGTTGATAGCACCCAAGACTGGATTCTGAACTGACTTTGTCCCTGACTGATGATTCAATGATTTTAGCACAATTGTCTGGCCATGTGATTAGCTAAATTCTGTCCTGAGAATCTTTTGTTCTCTGACTTGAGTAAACATTTTATATTCTGTGCAATTAGAAGACATAAAAGGAAGACACTGGCAGCTTCATTAAGTGTAGTGCAATTGATTTTGCCCCCACTTAAGTGCCTCCGTGAACAGCAGAATTCTGAGGCTGAAAGGAACGAGACCTCCAATGTTCACCTGCCATATCTGTAGAAGACGTACGACAGTACCAAAAATGACCTAATTATTATAAATGACAGAATAAACTGAGGTCCCACATTGAGAGAGATGACAAATGCCCCTCCCCTCTCCCAAAGGAACAAAACTCAGGGGGATTTTACATGACGGCTCCGCCAAAGCCTGTTCATCCTCTCGCTATCACAAACACCCTCTGGTGCTTCCCTGGCTATGAGCCTGAAGATGCTCTCTGTCCGGGGCACGGATGCATAGACTGATACTGACTGGCAAAACTGTTGAACTATTCACCTTCAACTTTTCACCTCCAATTAGTCAACTTTCATTCTCTGTCTGCCCATGAACCCCAAATCTTGGTGGGTCCCTGCTTAGATGATTGGTTCATCTCCACTTCAGTGTCTCATCACACTCTGGAGCCTGCTTGCTGCTTCCACCGCCCCTCCATATGCCCGCTGCACTTCTTGTGTTTTCATCACTTCAAACTCACCATAAGTACATAAGTAAACAAATGTGCATGATGAGTCTTCCATCTTGAGTCCTTATTTACATTTAACATGTTCATTTTAGTTCCATAAGACGTGTGTTTCAAAACAACAGAGATATTCAGTATCCATCAATTCCAATGTCCCTTAACAGTTTATTGACTATTGACCTCTCTCTGAGTGCTGCAGTGTAGACCTTTTATACCTTCTCCCTCTCATGCTGAAATCCAGGGATTCCATAAAATGCAGCCAGGTCCCCAAATGAAACAGGCATTTGGCATTATGAGTGCCCAGAGAGAGAACAAAGTTCAAGAGGAAAAAGTTCAGAGGTCCCACAGGAGGATGTTGAATGGAGTGCTGCAGGATGAGGAAAACCTGGCAGGTGAACAAAGAGGAGGTGGGCGTTGCAGGCAGAAGAAGGAGAGACAAAATGGCTTGTCCAAGAAATGAATCCTTTTCATGTGGCTAGAAAGCAAGATGTGTGGGAGAGACTGTAGCACAAAGAATCAGAGAAATGAGCATGAATTAGAAGACTAAGGATGCTGGTGTTTATTCCCTAGCTCAGGCGGAACCAGAGGGACCAGCTAAAGCTGGAAACTCTTAAGTGTTTGGTGCCCCAGGTCCACACGGTCACTTTCCATTATGCGGCTTCCTCTGACGAAGTGGCTCTAGAACACTGAAAGTACATTGTGTGATCATCAAGAGATTTACAAGAGCAGCTGAAGAAGAAAGGGGTGATGTCCAGGGAGGGAGGAAAAGCTCCTACGAATGCTGTGAGGAAAATGGATCAAATTATAGGACTGGCTGAATAAAGAAAGAAAAAGCAGCAGAAGGGTAAAAACAAAGTCTGAAGCCTCATAGAAGGCTTTGGGGAATTAAAAAAACTGAACAAGAGCCGATGTGATTTACCGGTTGCAGTTATTGATCTTTCAAGTTCAGAAATAGAGAATTTCCAGGTGTTAACAAGGGCCCAGATGTGGCTAAGAGAGTGGGTGGCAGACAGTGTGAAATGAAAGGCAATTGAGAAAGAGCGGGTAGGGGGGCCACCCAGGAGCTGGGGCACAAGAAGATTCACTCTGGAGTGTGAACCCCTTGGGGGTCTGTATATTGCTAGCTGCCAACAGGAGACTGACATAGTGATGATGCTTAAAAAAATTACTTCTTAAATCAAGGTCTCAACTGGGGGTTCAGGAACTAAGAGGCAGTGAAGAAGGTGAATAGTTGGCAGGGGTGCAATTATAAGAAATGATCATCAGAAAAAGAAGGTTTGGCAACAGAATGGAAAACAATGGTGCAGAAGAAAAGACAGAACAAAACATCATGTCAAAGTTTCTTTTTTTTTAATTTTTCTCTCCTCCTGCTCTAGTCTCTTTCCTCATCTCCCCTCTCTGAAAGCCACAGACCTATGCTCAGCTTTCAAGGACGATGGGTTTTATTTTATTTTATTTTTTTAAAGATTTATTTATTTTTATACAAGAACCGGGGTATTGGCCAGATGTGCGGGAGGGTGAGAGGAGTCACCAGAGACAGAGCGGGGAACAGAACAGGCAGACTGAAGAAATACACTGCTGAGGGGAGCAGCGGGCGAGACAGGTGAGGTCTGCTGTGCCATGTGGGATTCTTGCCAGTCGGTGGGGATGGAACCTGTGCTGCAGAGGCTGTGGACAGCTTCACCGTGTGGCACTCAACTGCCTGCACCCCCAGGGGAGGCCCTTGGATGGTGGGTTTTAAAGTTTGTCTTTGGCCCTTTGTTTTTCACCTATAAGTGACACCATCCAGTATTTATCTTTCTCATTCTGATATTATTGCCTAACATAATATCTTCCAGCTCTATACATGTTGCTCTAAATGGCACAAGTTTATCTTTTTTGATTGCTTAGTGGTATTCCACCTTTTTTTATTCACTTGTTTTAGGGTATTTCAGTCATTTTCATATCTTGACTTTTGTGACTAGGGGTGCAATAAATATGGGAGAACAGGTTTCCTTTCAAATTAGTACCACTCACAAAAGAACATGATTCCAGAAACTCAGGATGTGAATGCTTCAAACAGATTTATCACTCAATAGTTACAGGTTGCCAGCATTCAGATTGGAAGGAAAGATAGGAAGGCAATAGCTTAGACTGTGAACTGTAAAGTTGCAAAGGTTGAGTGTAAGTTTAAACTCTGTCATGTCTTTGCTGGCTAACCTGGAAAAAATCACCAAACCTCTCTGAAGTTTAGTTTGATCCCCAGCGGGTCAGGGAGAAACCCACATGGTGCAGCAGACCTCTCCTGTCTCCCCACTGCTCCCCTCAGCAATGGATTTCAGTGGATCTGCCTGTTCTGCTCCCCACTCCTCTGGTGAATCCTCTCACCCTCTGCACCTCTGGGCTATACCCCAGTTCTTGTATGCATAAATAATTCAATAAATAATGCAATCTGCTAATATCTTTAAAAATATTAGCTATTAATAACTACTAATAAATTAAGCATGCTGTTATTTTGGTTCTAAAATATTTTACAGGTATCTATACAAATATGCTTCAACATGCCTGCAGCAAACTTAACATTTCTCCAGTTGCACTAACAAAAGAGGCATTTAGATTATCAGAAGACAGCATCTTGACCTGAACAAACTGGACACAGAGCATTTTGACTTCCTCTGTTTTTCTTAAACACTGCTAGCAAATAGTCATGGCTTCGAAAGTGCTCCTTGAATTATGAAACTCAATAAATGACAGATAAAACAAAATATATATTTTTTAATTTTCTTCTAGAATACTACTCACAATTGATAGGATTAAATGGTTATTAATAGAGCACCAGAACCTCTATGGTGGCCTATGGAGCTAAGTCTCAGTACTATCACCACTGTGGCCTGAGTTCCATAACATGGCACAGCAGACCTCTCCTGTCTCGCCCACTGCTCCCCTCAGCAGTGTATTTCAGTCAGTCTGCCTGTTCTGCTCCCCACTCTGTCTCTGGTGAATCCTCACCAAATCTGGCCTACACTTCTGTTCTTCTATGCATAAATAAAAATAAATTCTTAAAAAAAAAAAAACACCAGATTTCCTCAAAATTAAAAATAGCCAAACTGAGCTCAAACTAGAATTGTTCTTTGGCACTCATCAAGTAAACTCTTGAGAGCATATGAAGTCCAAATTAATGAGGAAATTTCTGTAAACATAAGAAAGTGTAGCATTTGAATCGAAAAATTTCTTGGAGTAAAATGTCTGGATTCTCTGATTTGAAGTGCTGGAGGACAGACATAATGAGAGACATGTCAGTTTTGAAGTCAGCAGGGTACAGGGGGGTCCTATTGCTCCCTGAGTGCCCATGTGTCTCAATCAGGAGCACCTCTCCTGCTCTTCCTCCCCTGCATTTTCTTAAAGAAGGTGAAGGCTGCTTTGTGTCCCATTGGCAGCCCGTTCCTTAGAGAAACTTCATAGTGCAACTTGCATAGAGTGAACAAGATGCATTCATGGAGCAGGATCGTGTGGACACAGCTCTGAGATAACGCAGATGTGTTGCCAGACATCAAAATAAAGCAAAGGTGACAAAAAACAACATACATACCATTTTTGTTTCCCAGTACATATAAAATTGATATTTACACTGTAACAAAGTCTGACATGTACAATAGCATTATATCTTTAAAAAAGAGGTGCCTACTTTAAGTGAGAAATTGTTTATTGCTAAGAAATGAAAAACAAAGTGAGCACACCAGTGGAAAATGGCGTCCATAGATCTGTCTGACGTGGGCTTGCCACGGCCGCCATTTTGTAAAAATTACAGTTATCCACCAAGAGTCTGAGCAATAAAGTGCAGCACCGTGAAACGAGATGTGCTGTATTATCACTTTTCAGTTTAGACGATCTATGTCTTCTTGCTCCTCGCCTCTGTGTCCTGATATTGCAATCTGCAGCGACTCACAGCTGCACCCACAAACATCCTAGAAGCCTGGCCCAGGTCTGGCCTTTGCCTTCTGTCTCTGTCCCTTCGAGCTACTGGAACAAAATTCTTCAAGACTGGGTGGTTGAAACCACAAACACACACACACACACACACACACACACGCAGAATTCTGGAGGCTAGAAAGTCCCAGATGAGCAGGTGGGCCGACTTGGTCCCTGGAGGTCTCTTCCTGGCTTGCAGATGGAAGCCTCCTGGCTCCCCCTCACGTGGTAGGAAGAGAGATCAGATCCTACTTCTGTCTTCTTTGGAGACTCTAATCCCATGAGGATTAGTGCTTTACCCTCCTACCTTCCATCCTCCTGCCCTCACCTGGGGCTCCACCCTCATGTTCTCCTGGTAACCTCCTCTTCCCTAAGCCCAGCTCCTAATGCCATCACACTGGGAATTGGGATTTCAGGTAGGAATTTGGGAGTCCAGGCAACCCTTCTCTCCCCCCCACAGCAGATCCTCTCAGGGAAGGTACATGGCAGCTAAGCAGTCAGAGGTAGCATCAAATTGGGATGGAGATCTCGGGCACAGGGAAATAAAAATGTGGGGGCTTTATGGTCACACAAGACTGATGGCAAAAGAAAAGGACAACGTAGAATAGAGAGAAAACGAAAGAGTGTGGGAGAAAGCCAGAATCAAAACCTAACCCATGAGCACAGACTCCCCAGCTAAGGCACCCACTGGCGGAGCAAAGGTGCAGGGTCCACCGCGGAATTGGGAATTGGCTGCTTTGGCAGTGGGCATGGAGTGGTATAAACACCTGAAGGGGGATCCTCTGCTTCCAAAATACAAACAATGATGTGAACCAGCGTGACTGCAATAAAAAAGTTAAAATCAATCAAGGCATTCATTCATGAAAATGTCCAAAAAAAAATCTTTAAAGCACACACAAAAAAACTAGAGGTGTGCAGATTCATGAAAGTTTTAGTAAAGCATACGCAATTCATACTTTCTCCAGCCTAGTAAGGATTTTATTACATCAGATATTGGCCATCTGCCATGGACTGGCCATCGAGGCATGGAGGCATGAAGTGGGAACCCTCAGACTTTGAGGGACTGCCCTCCCCAGGCTGCCTGCTGGGATCTCAGGCGCCTTCCTGCTTCTTGCAGAGGCTTTCACCATTTCAGTCCAGCAGGATAAGAGTTTCTCTTTCAAAATGTATCTTAGAATAGATATGTAGTTTTTTGATCAGAAAAATAAATAAGGATAAGATCACAGTTTTCTATGGCATAGATGGAAACTCTCTGTTCACTCTCTGTGGTTGCAACACAGACATATCTTCATTGCAAACCCTTCAATTTTATTTATTAAAATATAAATTCTGGGCCTCCCTGGTAGCCCAGGGATTAAAGACACAGTGCTAAAAAGTAACCCACAGCCACTGCAGCATGAGTCTGATCCCAGGCCAGGAGGTTCACCCACAGGGAGACCTCTCCTGTCTCCCGCCGCTCCCCTCAGCAGTGTATCTCAGTAGATGTGCCTGTTCTGTTCCCCACTCTGTATCTGGTGAATCCTCTCACCCCCACACTGGCCTACACCCCAGTTCTTGTATGCATGAATAAATAAATCTTAAAATAATAAAATAAAATATCAATTCTAATGAAGTGTGAATTAAATGATTAAAAGCGGGTGTGGCGTAATAAGGAGAGCAAGGAATTTGGAACAAGACCCAAGGAAGCGCC
This sequence comes from Talpa europaea, assembly GCF_964194135.1. Taxonomy (NCBI): domain Eukaryota; kingdom Metazoa; phylum Chordata; class Mammalia; order Eulipotyphla; family Talpidae; genus Talpa; species Talpa europaea. The sequence continues at coordinate 135,484,259 of NC_140072.1, forward strand.
CCATCTCCATCCCAGTCCCTTAATAGCTTGTGACCTTGGTCCCTTCCTGGAAATTCTCACTCGCTTTGCTTTCTTATCAAAGTGGGGGAAGATGTGGGGGGAGATGGGGAGACACAATGCCAGCTCTTCCTACTGCCAGAGACCGTCCAAGGGGTACTGGGGCAAACTTTATACCCTGGAGAATGCTGTTAAAATTTGAATTGCCATTTTATTTTGATTATTTCTTTCCAGTGGATAAAGAGAAATACAGATGTCTTCCTGCTTAATCTCCCCCTGCACTTCTCCGCACACTTGATGGCCCATGACGTATTCCGTGGGTCACACCGAGTAGAAGAACAGAAAGTTGTTTTTATTCAGCTGATGCCCTCATTTCTTGCTGTGAAGAAACATGAAGATATTAAAATATACTCCCCCAAAAGTGTGCAGTTGTGGTGTTGGCATTTACACACCATCTGTTGCTCTTTGCTCAGATCCTTTGCATCATCCTCCGTTGCCAACTTGCCATTACAAATATTATGATTTCTCACCCATAGGCGCAGACATACAGCAGGCCTTCCATTAAAGCTGGCGTTGTGTATAAAAAGCAAATGACGTCAGAGCTTCCTCTCATAGACAAACACATGTGTATGGATTTTATTAATTGTCTCGCTGATGATTCGGCTTCCACAATAATTGTTCTCCAATTCTGTGCTGTCCTACTTATCCAATGAAGAATAGCATCTTGTGCTATCTCTCTCTCGAGACTTGCTTATCACAAGATTAAATCCACATGGAAAGACTTAAATTCATCTGTAATTTTTTCTCTTCTTTGATTTGTTTGTTAAATCATGTGTTTGTTAAATCATCATTTGCAATTTCTAATTCGTAGCACTAATTGCATCTACTTTGAATTCTGTATGAAATCAGCTTCATAAAACAGTGTAATTTACTGTATCATATTTATACGAGATTTCTATCGTCTTTCCTTTTCTATTTCATTTATTTTTAAAATGGTAAAACAAATTATAAAAATAATGTCTATTCAATTTCGACAACTCAATATGTATTAGACTTCATTATTAATATAAATTATTCAAAGATATTGAAGTATTTAGTGAGTCTTTTTGATAACAATTATTTTGCCTTGTATTAGAAAAGAGTTTCCTGTTTATTTCTAACCACTAACATAGTGCTTGCTATGAGCCTGGTGCTTTTCAGTGCTTGTTACAGAAACTCAAATCAACTCCAGGTCCCAGTATTAGTATTATTTAATTGCATAAAAGGAAAAATCACTGAAATTCTGCAAGATGAACTTACTTTCTCACTGGCATACCATTAATAATTTCTAGAACCGAGTACCAACACACACTGTCTAGGTCTATGATTCATGCTGAAAAAAAAAAAAAGAAAGAAATGGTAGTAGTTCTCAGACTTGAGTATCTTAAGAATCCATTCAAGGGCTTGTTAAAACACAGTTTTCAAAATTCTAAGCTCAGAAATTCAAAGGTTCCATGTGGGGACCATGAATTTGCATTTGTAACCAACTCAGGGTAGATGCTGGGGTTCCTGGCCCAAATGTACTTTGAGAACCTCTGCATAACCCCACCCTGAGCTTCCCCTGCCAGTAATCAAAGACACCATAGCGGGGCCCAATGGTGTTTAATGTTTGCACTCTGGAGACACTGAAACTATATTTTGGTTTGGAAGTGATGAAATTTCATCAACTAACATGAAATACTATTGACACTCCGCCTTACGTACCACGTGAAGACACCTGTACAGCCAGGGACCTTTGTGTCTCACCATCTCTGGCAGTTGCTGGAATGAGACTGAGCAAGTTGTGTAACTTCCTGAAACCACTGTTTTCTCAATTGTAAAATGGGTGTAATATTTGCTCCACTTAACTTGGGGGATTTATTGAAAAGAGTGTAGCTGCTAATCTACAAACTCAGTAGTTGGGTAGCCAGAATTTCTTTTTTCTCAGGTTATTCTAAACAGGTACAAATATCAGAAATTATTGAAATTCATCAATAACACAATGTGAAGAAGAGGAAGAACAGGTAAAGAAGAATCAAGACAGCCAAGGTTCTATCCCGCCAAACTCTGTTTCATTCAACTGGAACGTCGATTGACTTTATTACAAAAGTAAAAACATTTCCTAACAACTTTTCTTACTGAATAGCTTGAAGGAAGTGATTAAAGGCCATTAAACTGAAATGGTCACTTTGCAGTAAGAACTCATCTAGCACTTTCTTTATGAGAGACATGATTATAGAGAAGAACACAGTAATTGTTAAAAATAAATGTCATGTCCAAATGGACTGAGTTAATCTCTTTCAATATGTTGTTATATAATGTTCTTTAGCCACGTGCAGTTCTTAAATACTGTTTCCTTTTTTCTGTTGCCCGCCTCTATATTCTATTTTCTTTGTTACATGTAGTGGCCCATGTTATGATTTAAATTTTTACTCTGTTAAATTAATGTGAGGCAAAATATTATCGGGGGAAAATGTGGAATCAATGATTTACTAGTCATCAAAACAAAATCCCCACTTTCAACTTGGGGGACATTATCAACTTCTTGGCTGCTTTCAATGATCATGAAGACTATTCATATTAAGCTAATTTGAAGCCATTTATTTTTCTATGATTTCATGTTGACTTTTCTTGGCTCAGGATTAAGTGGGAGAATGCAAATATTGAGTACAAGATCTTCTAATATGGAACTAATGGTATTTGCAAGGAGGAGTTGTGTTCCAGAAAATAAGCAAAAGAAATCTTTGGCATTTGAAGGTAAGTTTAAATTATCTTTGCAATAGGAGGGTCTTGTAGGGTCTGCTAATATTCTATTAACGCTTTGTTTTTACTGGCATGCTGTTTACATAGCTATGCTCACTCAAAATCCACCGAGCTTATGGTTTATGCTTTGTGTACTTTTCTGTATATATATATGTTAACTCTCAATAAACTTTTATTTAATAAAATAAAGTAAGGTCCTAAACTCAGTGTATTCGTCCATGTCCTGTTATCCCCTGTTTATAGGGCAAAGTAGGGTGAAGACTAAATCACAAAAACTATTTATCTGCCCCTAAAATTTTTTTGTTCAGCCATTCAAAGCGACACCAAAAAGACAACTTTTCTTGAACAAAGTATTTTCATTTCATGGGCTGTGCAAATACACATTTCAAAAGGCTGTAAACCCATTCCTGTTTTATGGTGACTCTCAGTTTCCATTTCTTTATGCAAGTCAAAAATCATCTCTGGATAAAAATCTGTGACCTAAATTCAGAGGCATGATCCAGGACAAACCTTGTAGTCCAGGCAAAATAAAAATCGCCATTTTCTAGATTTATTTATCTTGTTACTCTGCTCCAGCCCCATCATTGCAGTTTCCAAAGACTTTAGAATAATTTGTTTCCTCTAAACCAATTTGTATCATGTCAAAATGAAATTGCAGTTTTACAACCACCTGGGGGAACAAGCGATCCCCTTCCATAAATAAGAGAAAGATCTGCATAAATATGTACTAAGATCTCCCTATTGACTTAAGGAATTTTGTATATGGAAGGAAGAGGTGTGAGTGGAAACAATTAAAAAATTATGTGAGGCAAGTTACAACCTTCACTTCATTTGCCATATTCTAATTGTCTAATAAATTAATAGCAATGCTGAGAGTAGAGCTGTACAAATATTCATTTGGGATTGGAGCCAGCTTATTCAGATAAACACATATCTTCCTACTGAGCTGTATGTTCCAAAGTGCAAACTTGAAAACGAGTCCTTCAGCAATATGAATAACGAGGATTTCAAAGGCCAACATGTTTAATTTGAATATTTTAAGTCATCTCGCATTTAGTGCTCATCAGAATCTCCTTAAGTTGATCAGCCCATTTTCCCTTCCAGTAGATTCTTAGTGAGTACACAGACAAGCAGTAGATCAAGCTGGGTGGCTGTCTTCTCATTGACAAGCTGTCAGGAGGGTGTGGAAGACTAATCCACTTGAGAAGGACCCCAAAACATACATTTTTGAAGTAAATGTCTCTATTATTCCCTTTCCAAATGAGGATGGCATTTTGCGTAGTCAGGCCCACACTCCGAGCGGGAGTCGATGGCAAAGCTCTGCGGAGCTGCCACGTCTGAATGTCTGCAGAGCCTCATTCCTGGTTCTTTCCATGTTGTCAGCCAGGCATGATGACTAAACTGAATCAGGAATTTGAATTGGGGAGTAATTATACAATCACCTGGAGCAAACGTTGCCTCAATTAGAAATCACTAGCATTGCCTCAGACTAAGAGCACTCTGGGGATGAGTCTTTAAATAATGCAAGGACCAGCTTCCCCTTCGCAGTCACACCTTCGGATCTTCGGAAGTCTAGGTTGCTGTCTATCACATTTTTTCCCCCACGATGAGTCTGCATAACCCTTCTGTTTATTCTAATATTTCCCCCCTACTCCAAAATACTGGTTATCTTCTTTGTTCTGGGTAAATCTTTTCAGCTCACTTTTACTCTATGAAATGAAAAAGGAGATAGTTTCCTAATGTGATGTCAAGTATTAGACAGTGCTCAGCTTTCTAGAAAATATACCGGTAGATCGTTGATTTCTTAACATTCAACTTTTTAGAAGGAATTGTGTACATTTTGACTATTTTGGTTCTTTAATACTAATCATTCTTTTAAATTCAGTGACCATTACTAGGTGATACATTCAGCTTATACAAAGAAGATCAAATGTGTCTACCTTCACGATCCGATCAAATGTGTCTACCTTCACGATCATCGCAACCTAGAGTAGGAGCTAGACATGCGATCCAGTAATGGTAGTAAAAATATTTCATAACTCTAAGACTCCATGGGGAACCACGGAGGGAAGAATTCGTTACTTGAAGAGGACAGGGAATGTACCAGAGATTTCATAAAGGAAGATATACTTGAACTGGCTATTAAATGATGAATCAGAATTCACAGAAATGATGCAGAATAAGAACAGGAAAGTGTTGAGTCATGTGGCAAAGATGAGCATAATTGTTTTAGGGAGCTGTAGCAGTTCAGAATCAATGGGAAGAAAACCAGAAGTTCTAACAGGATCCTGATGATGATGTCCGCCATTTTACGTGACTGGACCAGCACAGAGGACATGGCAAAAAATGAAAGGGGTGTGTGTGTGTGTGTGTGTGTGTGTGTGTGTGTGTGTGTGTGTGGAGAGAGAAAGAGAGAGAGAGAGAAAGAGAAGAATGAGAATACAAGTTGGGGTCAAGAAATCCCTGAGTTGGGGAAACAAAGAATCAAGTCAAGGGGCCATTATTAATATTAATTTACTCTTACTAGGATTTTGTTTCTCATGCTTCTTATGATTAAGACTCATGATAAACATCTCTTGCTCTTGATACACCATGACCTTTTATTTCTTTGATTCATAAGGTATATTTCATAAAGGAATATTTCTTCTTGCCTGCAAATCTTTTAAGAGATCAAAATATAGTAAACAGTTAGGCTAATTTCCTGCATCAAGCTATGCATCTAACCAGCATTTAATGAGCACCTACGCCATGCTATGGTAGGTCTTATCAATAGAGAGTGAATAAAACAAGCAGTCATCCTTGCTCTCATGGAGTTGGCCTTCTGCTGGAAAAGAGAGGCAATCAATAAATAATCAAGTCCTATATGTATGTTAGGTTGGTATCAGTGCTAGGAGAAGGACAAAACCAGAAGGGAGTGGGATGCGTATGGAGGTGGTGCCGTGTAAGAGAGGGTGCAGGGTGTATTCAGCTGAGAAGCTGACATTGAATGAAGACTTGAAGGTCACAAGACAGAATTGATGGGGCTATCTTGAGTGACCATCGCATGGCAGGAGTAGGAAAGAGCAATGAGCCAAGGCCCCGGGGGCAGCATAGTTGGGGTTATAGACAAGTAAAGGTGCATGTTGGAGAAAGTTTCCAAACAGAAAGGAACAAAGGCAAGTCCCTCCTTCCAGTTGCTCTTGGTAAAGCACTTGGAGTCACACTTGTCTCATGGTTCACCCACGTTTCCCATCCAAAGCTCAGCAAATGCTTCGTCATCTTCCTTCCATATAATACCACTGTCAACAATTCTGATAATCCTATTTACAAGTCCCTTGGCCTAAGTCAAAGTCGCCTCTGGTGTGAACAACCCACTGATGAAGAAGAGCTGTCCTGCTCCTGCCATGACCCACACTCCCCGTGATTCTCAGACTCGTAACAACGGGACTCAGCATCTCCACAGTAATCCACGAGGTTCACACACCCACCCGCTCCAGGTTCTAACTTGTACCTGATGTTTTCAATTGTGGCGTCCTCCTGGTTTTCTCAGACACACTCTCCATTGGGAGATAATAGCTGTAGTTCATTCTGCCTAAGCTGCATCTATAAGCATGATAATCTCGGAGGAGAAACAATTTAGAAGCACCCAAATTCCCAAATTACAGAAAACTCTTAGCAACTGATCCTAAAGAAACAGTGAGGGATGTATCTAAATTTGAGGGAAACTTTAAGCCACCTCTTTTTCTCCTTTTAATCAATAATATCAACAGGGATTTGGGGTAAAAAATTTATTAAAATTTAGAGTTACCTAGGAAATACTTAAATAGTCAATATCATTTTAGGTTGGTCTAAGATTGTTGGCAAAGCAGGGTAAGGAGGGAAAACAGGGAGAAGTAGTGAGATTGTGGAGCTGACAACATTTACTGTCTTCACAGTTCTTGGCCTCGTAATATTCTGCCTTATGAGCAGACTCTTTCACATGAGAATTGTGAGTTGGAGCCTACCATATTTATATTTTCTCGCTCGTATATCATAGAAGTTCATTGAAATAGCAGAATGTATCCAAGTTTCCGTGGACTTTTATAAAGCATAGGACTTTGAATTTTCCACTTAAGACTGTGGGTTTTAAAACATTTTTTTACTAAATAATTTAGCAGTTGAAATGGCTTCCAGTCATTAGAGAGCTTAAATTCATCTAGAGTGCAGCCAGCTCAAGATTTGCTGAGATTGGGGGCCTCCCCGGTGGTGCATCGGGTTGAGTGCAGCGCTGTGAATCTGTCCACAGCCTCTACAACACAGGTTTGATTCCTGGCTGGCCAGGGAGATTCCCACATGGCGCGGCAGACCTCTCCTATCTCACCCGCTGCTCCCCTCAGCAGTGTATTTCAGTCGGTCTGCCTTATCTGCTCCCCACTCTGTCTCTCATGAATCCACTCACCCTCCCATGCTTCTGTCCTGTACCCCAGTTATTGTATAAATAAAAAAATAAATCTTAAAATAAAAGATTTAACTGCTAATTTTTTTTTTCTGAGACTGCCTTATCAATTCTGCTTAAATAGATTACCTAAGCACATATATAAATATATATGTATACACACACATACACATATATACATATATATATATATATATATATACACAAACACTTTTCATTTATTGAAACAAATTTATTAGAGTGTAGCAGGGAAACATGATCAATTCAATACATTCAGTCTTCCTCTTTACTATACCCCCCCCCCACACACGTGAATATATGAAATTTAGGATTCATTGGTATTACCGTCATAGCCTGGTAAAATAAGGTATTAACACACCTCTTCATGTTCAGGGAAGGAATCTAGTAAAAACAGCTATAGGAAAGAAAAATCAATTTATTTTATATACCTATCAAGTTTTCAGAAAAAGTTTAGAAAATCTTAGTGTTGGTATTATTTCTTCAACAGGAAATATTTTTTTAATGCAAGAGTAAATCACTAATAGTAAAAACCTGCAATAAAAAAATCTAGCTTTCTTTGACAGATGATATTTTGGGGGATTGTAACTAAACCTTTGCCAAAGGTGAGTGAAAATTACTTTCTTGGGTACTGAAAGGAAGAAAACGATGACATCATTTATTTAGTTTCAACAGGAAGTCCAATGTACAGGCTTTAGAAAACACCAACAAAAGGTAAAAGATTTTAGACGCACCTATTTGGGCCCTGCCTCTGATGTCCCTGCTGATTCTGGTCACCATGGAAAGTGCCTTTATTTGTCACTTTGTTCCAGCCTGACTGTGTAGATGTGACTGAAATATATAATACATTCTTTTCCAAGCAATTAATTCCTTTTTCAGTTAGTGTAGGCATAGTCTATTAGGCAATTAACTGTGGTTAGCTCAATTATAGAAAATATAATTCATCTGGTTTAGAAACTTCACTGACAAAGCAAGTGAACTTTGGCTAACCTCAGTGGGACAGAGATGGAAAGTAAGAGGCCAAAGGACTCCAGTCTACAAGGACAAGGATCTATCCGGTAACAACGTGGTTTTGACGTGCTTTCATTTTGGTTCAAGACGCGAAACTGGTTCCAGTTGTAAAAAGTATTGTCTTTTTAAAGGAAAGCTTTTAACTTCACCAAGAAAAATAGGGAAGTCTTTCCTTATTTTTGTTGAAATTCTAACTTAGACAAGATTTGTTTACCATTTTGTAAAAAAATATTTTATAAAAATTGCCTGGTGCTCACTGAAACCTGGGCCCAGTGGTTGCTCTGACACCGTGGAGTCTGCAACAGCTTGTCTTGCCTGTCAAGTTTGAGGGAAATAGCTCACTATTCATTTTTACTTAGAGAATTCCCTCTCCCACTGACTTGAAGGTAGAAGCAAAATTTAAATCCTAAGTTGTATCATGAAACTTGTGACTTAGGACTAAGAGGTGTAGCTCTTTGCAAACAGACCACTAAGGGTTTACGCCATGACTTCTGTAAAAGACACAACACTACCTTCCTATCTTGTAGTTTGCTGGCAAACGTTCTCACACAATATTACGTCAATAAAAATAGCTTAAAATTCTATTTGTAACATTCTAAGTAAATCCATAAGCTCCAGGGAAAGAAGAGAAGCATCAAATCACAAAGTACCAGGTAGCACTTAACAGTTCATGAAATGCTTTTTCACAAGTAGTCTCATAATTTTGATAGTCCTCAATGTCTTGAAGAAATATAGTAATAAACAAAGCTAATAGCGTTGTTCTTCTTAGATTAAATCTCAGACAGTCCTTCCTACCTAAAATCGTGAGGGCAAGATGGAGGTGGTTATGGGTAGGCCGAGGAGCGTGGTGTTGGTGAGGAGCACCATCCAGGAGGAGGTGCTCCCACACTACAGCTCCACTGGGAATCCTTTCAGGGCAAGGCATCTGTGTTCTCTGCGTCTCCACCTCCAGCTTAATGGAACTTGGCATAAAACACACAGTGGGGATGCGAGACACAAATGAACAACACGCTAAATATAAATATAGTATTATCAAATCTATTGGAATAGTGACAAAAACAAATTCATATTTAAAACGTTTATTAGAATTCCACAGCAGATTTTTTTTTCCCAATTTGGATTTCCTTATATTCTTTCCATCTTCACTATGAGTTAGATGCTTCCTGCTTTCTACGTGAATTTCCCTGGGTGCCTTTTGTGACCAGATATTTGATATAGGGACTATAGCTAATAATGCTGTATTGTATATTTACAAGTTGCTAAGAGAGTAGTTTTTAAAAGTTGTCACCACAGAAAAATATTTTTGTTAATGTTTATGATGGCAAATGTTCTCTAGAGTTAGTACAATGATAAATTTTCAATATAAGCAAAATTTTTTTAAAAATTTATTTTTTTATTTATTTATGCAGGCAAGAGCTGGGGTGCAGGCCAGAGGTATGGGGGGGGGGTGAGAGGATTCACCAGAGATAGAGTGGGGAGCAGAACAGGCAAATTGCCACATGTGGGTCAGCTCCATGGTTGCAATGGCTGCTGATTGCTTCATAGTACTGAGACTTAATCCCTTGTGCCACCAGGGAGGCCCAATATGAATTTTAAAATGACGTATTAGTTCTCTAGCTCTGCACAACAAATTGTCCCAAACTTAGCAGCTTCGAAAACCTCACTTTGATTACCTGAGTTTCCAGGAGTTGTGAGTCTGTGTACATGTCAGCTGGTCTTCCTGCTTCTGCGTTATTTCCCATCTTTCGCAATGACCTCTTTAAAGCCTGGCCTGATGAGATCAGGCCCACCCAGGAAAACTGCCCTTTTATTCAATTTAAAGTAAATTGATTAGGGAATTTAATTACTTCTGCAAAATTTCCCTACCTGGGTATATAACTCATCAGATGTCATCACCTTCACTGCATTCTATGTGTAGGAAGAAAGTTACAAACCTCACCCACATTCCAGAGAAAGTCATAATGGCAAGGTCTGAGTCATTGGTGTCATCTTGGAATTCTTCCTACTGTAAGTTATAACCTTTAAAACTAAAAATTTTTTTTAAAGATTTTATTTATTTTTATACAAGAACCAGGGTACAGGCCAGATGCATGGGAGGGTGAGAGGATTCACCAGAAACAGAGTGGGAAACAGAACAGGCAGAGTGACTGAAACACACTGCTGAGGGGAGCAGTGGGGAGTCAGGAGAGGTCTGCTGTGCCATGTGGGTTTCTCCCTGGCCGGGAATGGAACTTGTGCTGCAGAGGCTGCGGACTGATTCATATTGTGGTGCTGAACCCCTTGCGCCAACAGGGAGGCCCCCTTATTTCCCCCATTTCTTTCAGAAATGCAGAGAATAAAGATACAGAAAAACATGCAGGGAGATAACGATCTCGTGAAAGGGATGGCTATGAATAAAAATTAGCTCAAATGCCATTCATTATGTCAGAACAAGCATATTCTGAGAAGAAAATTCTGATTGATTTCCACATAATCACTCTGATTGTGTACAATCAGCCTCAGGCTCACACGTGCCATCTCCTCCACTCGCCTGTTGGCTGGAAACAGAACTGGGGGAGGAGAGGACTGAAGTGTGGATTTAAATGTCTTTATTTTTACCAAACAGTCCCCACATTTTTCTTGACTTCTTCAATGATACCTGGAGCACTCTGGGCTCCCAATGCGGTCCTGTGTCAGTGGAGACTTGGCCTGTATTTCATAATTACAGACAGAATTTGTCATATGTATTTTCTTTAGCCAATGAAATCTTGTCTTTTTCCAGTTTTTTTTTTCTCCTTAAGATTTATTTATTTGTACAAGAACCAGGGTACAGCCCAGATATGCAGGAGGGTGAGAGGATTCACCAGAGACAGAGTGGGGAGCAGAATAGGCAGATGGATCAAAAGCACTGCTGAGGGGAGCAGTGGGCGAGACTGGAGAGGTCTGCCACGCCATGTGGGTAGCTCCATGGTTGGCCGGGATCGAACCCGTGCTGCAGAAGCTGCGGACAGCTTCCCAGTCTGGTGCTCAACAGCCTGCAGCACCAGCGAGGCCTCTTTTTACTGTTTTAATGCGTGCTATTTGGAGATGAAGAATTCTCTCAATAAAATTTGCAATAAACTTACATTACATACATATATATGTTTAATTTACATATACACACAGTAATATGTACAAAATTCATATAGCTGATTTAAGTAAGCTCAACATTAAGAAGAGCAAAAACTGCCACTCAAAAATAAATGAGTACTTATAAACTCAGTGACTGCTTAAGCTTGGTCAGATAGGTAGAGGAAAATATATAATTTATAATATATATGTTTCATATTAATTATTGTATATATACTATAGTTTCTGTATATCATACATGTTACATATTTCCTCTATTCACTTATTTATCTGATATTAACATTTAGCGAGCACCTTTTTTTGCTAAACTTTGTAGTACACAGAACATGTTATAGCATTTTTAAAAGCTAATATATACATTTAATCATAATGTTTACATGGAATTTATCTTTATTGTGAAATGAAGCAACTTAGATTTATACCCTGGTAATGATTTTAGGAAATCTTTGAACTAATGTAAAAGTGTTATGTGATACCATATATGACACGTTTCATTAACTATTTTGTTAACAGTAATGCAAATATCTAAGGAATTTTACATATTTGCTCAGAATGCTAGAATCATCAATGACACATTTTACTAAAAGGTGGGCGTTTTGATCATTGTGTGTAGATACTCAATAAATATCTTAAAATTTATCAACTCTTACAATTTGAGACTAACTTCAGTGCTTATCTAGCTTAACACTCACTTTATCCTGGGGAAAGTTTAAAGATGTAAAGATCTCCAGCAGTGCACGGAGTTCTTCTTTATATACATCCTCGCCAACACTCATTATTTCTTGACTTTTAGATAATACCCGTTCTAACTGAGGTGAAATCTCATTGCAGACCTGATTTGCACTCCCCTAATGTAAGTGATGCAGAACATCTTTTCTTGTGTCTCGTGGACATCTGTATGACTTCTTTGGTGAAATGCTTATTTAGATCCTCTGTCCATTTTTAATCATGTTGCATGTTTTTTGTTGTTGTTGAGTTGTGTGAGTTCTTTATATATTTTGGCTCTTTTCCCCTTGTCTGGTAGATGGTTTGCAAATATTTTCTCCCATTCAGTTGGCTTCCTTTTCATTCAGACGATGGCTTCTTTGTGCAGAAGCTTTTCGGTTTGATGTAGTCCCATTTGTGTATATGTTCTTTTTTTGCTCTTGCTGTTGAGGATGAATCAACATGAACATACTGTGAGCCTCACCTCTAAATGTCCACATCCATCTTTCTTAATACCATTGGCCCCATTTTCTAGACTCATTTACCTCCTTTCGCTTTCTTACAGACACATTTCTAAAATGCAAGCTACACTCACAATAATATGGAGGAAGACAATCAACTCAATTATGGTAAAATGCAATCATTATAAAATTTGCACGACATGAAACCAGGGTCTCTAATTTTCAGCTAAAAAGGATGCCAAATTTATATATATGGATTTATCAGCACCATCTTATTCTATCATTTCCTTATATATTTATATTCTATCGATATCATTTTTCTGCCCTTTGACACACTCATCTAACTATTGCTAGGATATGCAAAAGAAAAGAAGTAACACAATAAAAGAGTAGCTACCATTGACTGCTGTTTGGATATAAATAATTGTTTTTCTTTCCACAAATAGGTCTGTATTTAAAAAAAATTATTTTGTGATATTAAAAAACAGACTAATTGTTGCCAGTGATAAATAAGCTCTGTTTCCCCCTCAGAAAATAGCTATAAATCGTCTTTATTTGAAACTGAAAGAATGTAAGGGGGAAAAGACACAGTTTGGCATCACGATATAAACAATAAATCACTGACACTTAAACATTTAGTAAAAATTAGTGTCATTGAAATAGATCAACAGATTCTACCAAAACACGACTTCAAGTGAACCCAGATGAAGACCCACACTCAAATGGACTGAGAACATTTGTTCACTTAAAAATGTCAATTCTGAACTTACTCACAGTTTTATTCCAGCCCACGCATAACACGAAATGTAATCCAGTTCCAAGAGAATTTTGCTAATATTCTAAAATGTTCCAAAATGATACATTTTTGTGGTGCATTATCAAAATTTCCCTTTTCTACTCACATCCTGATGCAGGTAGAAACCTTAATATTATGAGACAAATGCAAAGATAATTTCTCACCCAGTCTCCCAGGCCACCTCAATGTTTTTCAGACGTGAGTTGAATCAGGGTGCAAACCCCACAGGCAAGAAGCCTGGGGGAGGGGCAGAAATGAGTAGAAACGCATCAAGCCTCCGCCTCCTTGGAATATGTGAAGTTTTGCCTTTTCCCCATCTTCTGGGTATAAACTTTCTGCATTACCTACTTCTTTCTACCCCAGCTATGGCTAATCATTGCTTATTCCCCATCAACAGCAGCTTTTCACAAATCTGCAAGTAACCTCCAAAGCTTCACAGTTTCACGAAAGTCAGGGCTAATATTGATCTCTTGTTTCCTTGTTTTAATCTTGTTGCACCTATTAAAACAACACTAGAAAAAGATTAGTTAGATGCTAGAGATAAAGGATCTGAAAATCAGAGCTTTTAAGTGAATTTTTCATTTCCCTACAAAATATTTAACTGCATTCATCTATTAAATGAATGTAAAACACGACATTTAAAACATGACAATGGGCATTTGGGTTGAATATGTTACTCCATTCTCTTCTTGTTTAAAAATGAGCAATGGCATAAGAAATATATTTAAAAAATAAAATAAAATAAAACATGACAATGTTTATAAGATGGACGAATAAATGAACACACACTTGTATCACCAAGGTGCTGTTGGGATTTCCCTCCTTTTCTGGAAATTTAAACAAACTTTGTTCAAGTTCTCAATTTTATGGCATCAAGTCTGGAGGATCCCTCTGATTTCTGCTCATTGTCATGATTTCTTCTCCAAGCTCCTGCTTCCATACATGCCAATCCCACATCAGCCAGTGTTGATCATATTCAGAACTGCTTTGAGTTACCCCCCAAAAGTCACTCATCTAAAGCAAATAGTTAATCTTGCTGACTTGGCAGAGGACTTCACCACCTTGGAGGTAGTTTATACACACTAGCTCATGTGGATTTGCCATAAAACCTTCCAGTTCTCCCCAAAGCAGCTTGAACTACTACCGGTATGTCTCAAGCCACTGGGTCCTGGTTGGGCCAAAGCCCTTGTTTGGAATGTCTGTCAATTTTGTGGTGTAAATATCCTATTGTGGCCATTTTCAAGCTGTCAGTGCGACATCACATAACTCAGGTTCAGAATTAAGTAAATGTGCATAAGTGGCTCTTGCCAGCCTGGGTGGTGGGGGGGAGGGGAGAGTCAGAAGTGGGGTTGGGGGAGAGGCTGCTCTGCTGGAGGCCAGAGGTCTCCTCACTGGGCCTCTCCAACCAGCGCCAAGTCTCCCTGACTTCACTTGCAATTGCACTGACTCACCTTCACCAGCCACAGCCCTTGACAATCTTTGGGTCTTTTTCCTATTGGCTACAAAGCCTCTCCGTTTTTTCATGGGCTATGCCAGTTACAAATCATAGTCACAGTTTCTTCGATCCACTTCCATGGATAAATAAGGCTTATAGCCCTTGCCCTTGAAATAGGACCAACCTTATTAACTAACTCACTTGAACCCCTGAGAAATGACTATAATTTCCAAAACAAGGAAACAAGTAGGTCCTACGTTTCCTGCCTGGTGGCTCACTGCAGGGTGCGCTAACTGCAGTAAGGGGTCCTGCACTGAGATTGTCACCCACGAGGGGCTCCCAGCAGAATGCCCCACCAACAGTCAGCTGTACCTGCCAGCTATGCACCACGTGGACGGCCATCCTGGATGTCCTTCGCGGTGAGACTTTACAGGACGCCTTCCCATGCCATCTCCAGTTCTGCCCACACCTTCCCCAGCTTCCTAGGCCCCAAAACCATAAGCAAAATAATTTCTCTTAAACTACTTAATCTTAACCTTCTTTCTAATGTACCCAAACTCATGGCAATGGAGGTGATCAAGAATATTTCTTTCCATATATAGTTGTATTTTATTATTCATGAAAATTCAGAATACTAGAGACATGGGTAATATAATATTCCTTCCTGAGAACAAGTACAATAAAGATCGATTTTAATGTGAGGAACCAGAAAAGTTGGCTTCATAGAGGAACAAGGTTTTAATTCTGAAACTGATGCATTTTCACAGATGTAACAAAGCACTTGGCAAGTCTAAATATGTACATTATTTCTCATCCCAGATTTGGGGTAAATTAAGTCATTTTCCCTAACTTAGTAATCCCCAGGAGTGAGGGAGAGGATAAATGATGGAAAAACTGCAGGACTATTGCAGAGCAGGATGGCAGGGGATGGCTGTGGCACTGACAATGTGTCTTTATTGCATTTGAGGACCCTCGTCCACCAGGTGATGGGAGAAGTCTCTGCCACTTTGAAAATTCACTGTTACACACTCTTCGGCTTATCTGCTGCTAAGTTTCTTCAACGTGACTTTGCTGATTTCTCTCTGAATTCTTCCAAAAGATTAGGATTGACATGTTTTCATAGTAATTCAAAAGAAGATCTCTTTTTGGTTGAGCTGTAGGGTCAAGATGAACCTATACAATTTCCCGATGAGTAGGGGCAGAAGCATGTCTTGCAGGGATGGCAGGTAGCTGGGTTACACAAAATGCTCCACTCAGTAGGCGAGGCTCTGGAGCTGCTTCCACAATCCTTTATCAAAAATGGCATAAATTTCAACTGGAATCAGGCCAGGTCCTACTGCTACCACTTTAGCCAAAGTCTATAACCCAGTGTGTGAAGCGGAGCTGCCGCGTTTTCCACGGGTAACATTGCCTGCAGGACGCTAGCGATAAGTGGCAGAAGCCCATTACCATAAAATGACAATGCCAAATTAATTCTAATTATCCTGATCATTGAACATTTAAATGAAAATGAAGACATTAAAGGTAATTAATTACTAGGAAGGCCATTTCTGAGGATGAATTATGAAAGATTTTAAACAAAGACATTGTAAAACAATGGGTTTCAACTGCCCAAATCTTGTCAGTTCGTTTCTTTGTGCCGATCACATTGAATTTACACACCAGAAAATTGGGAATTATTTGGTTGTTAAAAGAACGTGGAAAAGGCTCTGTGGAGAAGTGCATCTTCATTTGAGTTTCCTAGAATAAACAAGTCACAGTCAATTATTTCCAAACTTGTAACTTTATTAATTTTCAGAGTCAAATATAAATTAGGAACAAATGTACGAAAAAATGTGTTATGTAGAAAACTTATTTCTGAATAATTATTGGTTTCATGAATTTCCGTTCAGTGAATGCTAAAGAGGGAATTGTTCAGGAATCACTATCAGTTAAAAACATGATGGGAGATGACAGATAATCTAAAATTAAAATGAAGTAGGAAACTATATATTAACTTATGAAATAAAACCCAAAGCAGATGATATATATTTTCCCTTTATCGTTGTAAAGAATAAAAATAACTGTCTGACTTATATTTCCCCAAGTTGTCCCTCAGAAGAGTTTAAGAAGTATATACTCACCTACTAGAAATGGAAATAAAATTCAAGGAGGCAAAAGTTGTATTACTAAATGGTTGGGCAGGATGCAAAAACGATACCCATTAGAAAGCTTGATTTGTTTCAGTTCAAACATATTTCCTACCTGCAACCAAGTGACTCTTCACAAAATGGAGTTTCATGCAGAAACCTATTCATGAAAATTAATTAAAAAAAAAAGAGGCAGATTTACTTTATCGTCACGTGCCAGTAATGTCGTTGGCAAATTCAAATTGAACAGTCAAATATTGCTAATGCTAGAAGATAAGGTGTGCATTTTCATTACTTGCATGGCAAGTAATGTAAGGTCATCTGACTTGAGTGTAATAAATCATACAAGACTGTTCTTTAAACTGACAGGAGAGAGTTGCTATACATTCCCTAAGTTCTACATCAACTTTTTAGTTTAAAATATCTGGCCAATGCATTTTGACATGTAGATTTTACAGTTTTGATACTATTCCCTGCTATGACTCTTGCCTTAGTTCTTTGTTTCTTGAGAAATTGAGCCCAATTTAATTCAATAATTTGGAGCTAAGGAGTCACTAAGGGAATTTAAAATATTGTCCATGATTCGCTCAATTTGATGTGTTCTTCCTGAGTCACTCCATTCTGCTCTGGCTAGATATTACAACACCTACTATTAATTGAAACAAATGAAAATGACATTTATGTAGTTCAAAACTATAAGGTATCAACAAACCAAAAGCTTGAAAGAAGGGGTCATTTTCATGACTCTGTTACAAGCCATTGAATCTTGCAAAATCATTGGCCTTGTGTCACATAGGAAGAAGGCTTCATTAACTTGCTTAATATATGGTGTCCCAACTCACTGTCCTAATAGTCTTTATTTTTTTGTTACTCTTGAAAAAATTGATCTAAGCCTTTGCTTTGTCATTCCACCAGTCAACAAATAATCTGTTGACAGGACATTGTGGACCTTTCAGAGAGGAAGAGGGAGCATTTCCAAGGACAGGGCACATCGCAAAGCTTAGACCCACAAGCAAATTGAGCCAAGTGTCCCTTTAGATCTTCATCTGCTTGAGAAGAACACCTGACTGAGGCTAAAGTGGGGACTTTCACCATCTGATGATAACGTAACTGAGACAAACCCACGCATGGTCAGTCAACTCTGCCTTCAGACAAGGTCAACAGAGATGTTCTGGGAGGTGTCAATGCTGTGGACAAAGACGTGAGCTTGTGTCGGTATGTTTGTCAACCTTGTCACTCCCTCAGAATCTCATCAAGTCATTGCAGGTAGTATTCAATCATGCGATTTTATTTTTCATGTTATCTGCCCTAATCCACTGACTCAAGCCACCACCTGGAAGGGACTAGGTGGACTCTTGCTGTCATGGTGCCTTAAAGAGGTCCAGGTCTAAAGAACGTGAAAGAGCATCCAAAACCTAGGAGGAAGATTTAAGGAACTATAGCTAAGTGATAGAAATTAGATTTGAACCTGTGTTTCAACCAGGAATTGCTGTTTCTTCCTTCTGAACACAGACACATCTTCTGCAGTCAGGCAGGCTGGTCACCGGATTCATTGTTCTCAGTGTGAACTTGTACACATTTCTTAGTTGTTTTTTGTTTGTTTGTTTGTTTGTTTTTTGCTTTTAGTTTTCCCAGCTCCAAAAAGGAATAATAATTATAATTACCTTACAAAGCTGCTATAGGAATAAATTTTAAAAAATCTCATTACATTATTTAAGACAGGATTCAGTTTATAGTAAGTACTCAAAAAATATGCTACTGTTACTGTCTTACATTGATAAAGCTACAATGGTGACCAGTTTAGACCCAACTGAGCTAGAAATGTCAAGAGATGTTGTTAATTATTGTCAATGCATCTTCATGTTTGGCTGACTTTCTTGTGGCAACAGACAACGATAAGCTGTTTGGGACAATCACCACCTTCCTTTGTGGGTGAGGCTGACCATACCCCAACCCAGAAGAGGGAGACCACTTTGAAATAGTAGTATCCTAGGGAGCCCATTCTCACACAGTGTAGACTTGATCCAGTCTGAATTAGCACTCCCTGCGTCTCTAGATATCATGATTAGTTCTTTTTTTTTTTGTAAGATTTATTTATTTATGCATACAAGAGCTGGGGTACAGGTCAGAGATGCAGGGAGTTAGAGGATTCACTAGAGACAGAGTGGGGAGCAGAACAGGCAGACTGACCAAAGTACACTGCTGAGGGGAGCAGCGGGTGAGTCAGGAGAGGTCTGCTACACCATGTGGGTTGCTCCCTGGACTGCTGGGGATCAAACTGGTGCTGCAGAGGCTACGGATTGCTTCATAGTGTGATGCTTAACCCCTTGCACCACCAGGGAGGTCCTATCATGATTAGTTCTGAAGTGGGCCTTCTCCCAAACTAGCCCAACAGGAGCCTCTATGACTCCATTCCATAGGCTCTTTCCATAGGCAAGGAGTGTGATCTAAAAATAAAGCACATACAGATAAGTTTTCCTGAATAAATGCAAAATGAATACACCATATCCTGATTATGTCCTTGGAGTCCTTGAGTCAGTACCACTTAAAGACTTAACCCTAAACTGTTAGCTGTACAAGCCAATAAAGTATCGTATTTTGCTTAAGCAAGGTTGAGTTGGGAGTTTTTCTCACTTATAACCAAAACCATCCAAAATGACTCATGGCTATTGACACACTCTATAATTACTATTGATTAGGCTTCCACTTAAAAAGTCAGGCCTCAGATCTCTTGGCCTCACCTAATTCATCAGGTGAACGCGGTCCCCAAGTGAGCTGCAGACACATCCACGGTGACCACTGATTGAATCTCCTGACGCGATGCTGTTGTTGTTAAGTGGATTGAAATAGTGGAAAAATTTGCAAGAGTTATGATGAGATTTTAAATGAAGCAACTACTGTAATTATCATTTTAAAGAATTCTGGGTTTTTATATCTGCTCCTCTTTATATCTGCTCATGTATACACACACACACACACACACATACAAACATACATACCTATATTTCCTCATTGCCCAAAAATGTGCCTAAAGGCTAGAGAGCCGTGGCAACATATATTAACTTTAGTAAGTAAATAAATGCTTCCTGCCAGCAAAGCACCTTGAGGTTAGGAGATAGGTACTGTAGAAATGCAGAAGCGGCCTGGGATGAAAATAGCTCAGAGCGCTCTCAAAGAGCAAAGCTATTAACCCTGGGGTTCTGGTCAAATTCTAGCTTGGGCAAGTTCCTCATGCAGATTTAAATCAGTGCCATTTCATTTGGAAGCAGCACGAAGCAGAGAGCACAACCTCCCTGCGGTGCTTCCATGCCTTAGTGCAAGCTGACATTTAACATGCTCCAAACACACCAAAGGCCCAGCTGCAGTATGGATCCACAGCACACTGTCCAGAACACCTGCCGGACCCAGGGGTGCGAACTGGAGTTCCAGAGACAGGTGCCCTGAGCCCCCAAGCAGCAGCTCCCTCTCTCTGGGATTCAGCTCTGAGGTTTCGATTGACTCTGTTTCTCTGTCCTTAATGTCCCTATGGCAATGAAAGGCAGAGAGAATGAGCTGGATTTCTTAAAAATCCATCCTGGGAGGAGAAGATTCAATAACTGGTTTATAGTTCAATATTTATAACTAGTTACACTCCATTTCTTCTGCATGCATATTTTAAAGATGAGCTATTGAACTATTCATTTCAAAAGAGACACTAGTGGGAGGTGTGAAAATCAGAGAAAAGGGAAAAACTGTGAATGTTCAAGGTCATTGATAGATAGCCAGAAAACCTAGGACATGGACAAAAAACTAATAAGTCAGTGGGCAGGAATTATAGCCAGGGGCAAAGCCACTGATCATTGTAAAATTATTTTGGATGACTTACGAGTCGTTATAGACAAAGAAAAAAGTTAACGTTAGATTCTTAGGAACTGAATGACTATGCAGACTCCCAGGTAGTTTAAAAATGCAACTGAAAGAGAAATAACATCAAAAAGTTAAGGTAAAGCAATAGGCAGACCCTAATGATAACAAAATACATCCTGACATATTGGATCCATTCCCCAAATTTGCATACTGTGTGGTCTGGAGCATCACTCACTCTCAATAGTCAACACAGAGACTCGTCAGTTTTTTGGGAACTCTAGACCTTCTAGGAGTTTCCAAAGTAATAGCTAACAGTTCCCTCATCATCTTCCTCTCAGTGGCTATTGATAATGTTCACAACAGGCCATTTTTTGGGTCTCTACATAATGGTGAAACCATTTAGTTGGTTTGAAACTATTTCTCAACATTGCGGAGCTGTCTGTTTTGAGTGATCAGTTCCGATAAAACCTTTTAATAGGTTCTCAACTATGCAGAAATTCGCTGCCTAAACAAACATTTGGGGGGAGCCAATTATTTAATGATAAACATAGTGACAGTAAAGTGAAAAGGGGGAAACACATTCTTGATATAATTTGGAATATACACTCAGGAAATGTATGGTGTACTTGATAAAGTACAAAAAGTGTACAATAATAGCAGGCAGTGATGGAAAGCAGATGAATGTTCCCATTATTTTTCTAAGGCAAAGAGCTCAGATTTCCAAAATGAAAGAATATGCTATTTTGTGTCTATTTTTAAAATAGTAACATAAATTTTCTAAAAGGAACCTAAGACTTAATTTCTTCCAAATAGATTTCAGCTGAGGGTTCTGCCATGTTGGAGGGTGTATTTTAAACTGTTTTTTTTTTTTTTTTTTAAAATTAAGAATGGCCAGGGCCTCCCTGGTGGCACAAGGGATTAAGACGCAATCTATGAAGCTATCCACAGCAAGAGTTCGATCCCCGGGCAGGGAGCTACCCACATGACTCAGCAAACCTCTCCTGTGTCGCCAGCAGCTCCCCTCAGGAGTGTATTTCAGTAGATCCACCTATACTGTCCCCCGCTCTGTCTCTGGTGAATCTTCTCACCCCCCCATGTCTCTGGCTTGTACCCCGGTTCTTGTACGCATAAATAAATAAATCTTAAAAAAAAAAAAAAAGAAGAATGGCCAAAAAAAAAAAATTCAGGGTGGGGTTTGTACATTTCAGAGAATTTTAGGGTGAGGCAATTAAAGGGGACCCCCATGTAAGACATCAATGCAGTTTTCATGATCCCAGACACAGTCAGTTAGCAACACTCTTCTATCACAAACCAAAGCTGTCATACCTGCTACTTATCTTGCCAATTTGTATCTTTAGTCTCAAAGAGGAGCCAGGAGGACAAAGTAGTTGAGGACCTGGTGAGGGTAGCGGGTTAGGAAGCTGCAAAAGCCCAGCTGGAGAAGAACATCAATTTCAAGACCTACTAACAGTTGGCCACCCAAGACAACCACCCAACAAAACAGACCATATAAAAAGAAGAGAGAAAACAATTTTCCCCACATTGCGGGTTGTATTATTTTTATTTTATTTTATTTATTTATTTATTTATTTTTTTGCTTTACTACAGATACTGTCTGGAATGCAATTTATTATCTCACTGTTAACGAAAAAGAACCAACTTAATAGCCCATAACATTCTCCCAGGTAAATAATAAAGGGTCTTGTGTATTGTACTTTTATCTAGCCTGAGGGTGCTCAGAGATGAGAGGGGACCCCTTTTTTTTCACCTTTATTTAAATTCCTTTGTGCATGATATCCTCAGTCAAAGAACCAAGATTTAAAATTAACCAATGGCCCTGTAATCTTTCAGGGAGATCTTAATGCACCCACTTGCATACACTCAAGAGGAGGCTCAAAGAAAGCCGGACTAAAATTCAGTTTTCTTCCTGCTGCATGGTTGATGATTTAAACTCATGAAGAAATCATTTTTTTCTTATAGAACAAATAGAAGCCTTGTGCTCACTCTTGCTTCACATTTGAATACGACTCTTACACGGTTGCCCTAAATGAAATTTGTCATGCATCCTTGCACAGATGGATGTCGAGTTTCTGCTGTGGAAAAGTATTCATCGGTGCTCGCACAGGCCAGGCTGGTATTCACAAGGAGCCAAAGGTTCCGACCCCAGGGAGACATCAGACATGGCTTGCCCTGGTGCTCCAGCGGAGAGAGGAAGGGCAGTGGGGTGAGGAACCAGGCGTACCCCACCCCCTCTAGAAACCCCAGCCTCTTCCTCTGTCTGCCAGGCCTGGAGTCATTAAAAACTCCCTCCCCACACCGACCATCGAAACCACCTTTGATTGTGGCCGTGGTTAAGTCGCATGTGGGAAGGAAGGTGGCCGGCCTCCAAGAGCAACTTGAGGTCATCCGCTCAAACCCTGCAGGCCGGAATCCTCACCCACTCCAAGAGCGAGGAAGGCCAGGCCAGGCCAGCACTGACCTTGTCTCTCTGCAGCTTCTGCGCCGGTTTGACTCCCAGCGTAGCAGAGAAAAATGGGAAAAAACGCCATGGTTGTTTTTCTGGTTTCTGGAGTGGCTGTTAATAAACTTCACTTGATTTCACTGTCCCTTAGCGAAGACGTTAGTTTAAAAAATTCTTAATTAAAAAAAAAAAAAAAAGAAAAGAAAAGAAAGGAAAGGAAAGGAAACCAGGCCCCAAAGTATTGAGTTAGTCACCGAATATGTGGCGAATAAATACTTCCACCTTAATTTTGGAAAAATAATCAAGGCTCTGTAATAGTTTCAAGGTCTTAACTTCAAGATCAGATAAGAAATAGTATGAAGAAAGTGAATTAAGGCCACATAATTTCCCAGGCAGTGACCCATGGAGGCAGGAGTTAGTGTTCTCAACAAGAAATAAAAATCAGTGTCACTCAGTGGAGAAAAATGCCCATAGATTGAAAATCCTGATAGTCCCTCTATAGCAGTTCAGGTACATAAAGTAATTAACATTTATAAAAGCTTATATATTCCCTGATTATATCACTTTTATTTCTTGACCTTACTCTTCATTTTCCATAGTAAGAAGTTTTATTTTGACCTTTTCCTGTCATATATTCTTAAAATTAGCTCACCAACTTCTTTTAAACACTATACTTTGTTTTTTTTTATCCTTTGAAGAAAGTGTATAATTAGTGATGCAAATTGTGAGCTTGAGACCTAAGAGATATGTTGTCTTTTTCAAGTATTTGTCCTTTGAAATGTTCAAAATAACATATTGACAAAGGTGTATGCTTTGGAGAGGCTTTAACAAAACATCTGTGAAGTGACTGTTGCTATGGCAACTGGTTTATTAAACATTAAAATTAATAACTCTGAAAACCATTTAGGCTGGCATGACAGAAAGAACTTTATAAGTCTAATTGAGGTATAATAGGAAAATAACAATCTCAGAGCAGAGAGATCTCCTTCATGTTGCCTCCTGGGGCCAGAAAGATCTAGAAAAAACATGTCATTGCTGGTCCATGGGGCTCGGGGGCTAGGAGAAAATAAATTGCCATAGATCCCTGGGGCATTTGTACAACATTTGTGTGTGTATGTATTGTCCCCCCGTCATTTTAAGACAGAGGTATGTTGCCAGGTTTCTGGCAACCCAGGGTCACTCTGAACTGCTGTGGACCCTGAGAAATTCCTTCACTGGACATTCGCCTCCTGACACTGTCGACAGTATTCATGAAGGATTGTTTTTAACTTTTCTCTGTTTCAGGCAAAATATGTACAGTGGCTGAAAATTTCATTTTATTCTGATGTGAGAATAAAATTAGCACTTTTCCTTCGATGCTGAAATTTTATCTTTTTCCTTTTGACTTTAAAATGAGTCAAAATATTTTCATTGGCCCTAATATTATCATGAGTCCCAGGCATTATGTCCCAGGTGCTAGAGGCTAAGTCAGCCTCTCCTCCACTCACATGTGAGCTCTCCAAAAGCTTCACTGTGTGTGTGGCCTCTCGTACCCTCCGGAAGCAGAGGGCTCTCAATCTCACCTTGGGCTGCTGCTCTGAGCTGACTGTCTGGCCTGCCCGTACCAAAGCTCAGTGTCGCCGGCCACCACTTAAATGTCTTCAAGGTGTATGGAGCTCGGCGTGTCTACAAAGCCCACTCTCTGATTAGGGTTCTCACCATTAGTGTGAGAGCCCCTCCAGTTTATCAGTACGACATTACAGCAATCACAAGCTCCAGTGGGAGCTGGGAGTAGGGAGGGATTGATCCCTTTTCATTTCTCTCTCTGTACCTATGTTTTCCGAGTCATCCTTATTGATTATTATCAGATAATAGCAAAGACAGTTTATTCAGACCAACACATCTGAGGAAACTGAGCCACAAATACATGTCAACTAGCAGACACATGTTTCAGGCCTGGCGAGCTCCTGGCTTCTAAGACATCAGTTCAAGAACAAATGTGTTGAAAGCCGACACTGACCAACCTTGTTCTTATGTAATTCTGGTGTCCATTAAATGGAACAAGCTACCCATCCTCTCACAAGCAGTAAAAATTGTACAAAGAAAAAGAAAAAACACTTTGCATCTATATTGGAATGTCACTGGGATGAATGAATTGCACCCCTCCCCCCAAAATTCATAAATGGAAGTCCTAACCTCCAATGTGATTAGTTTTAGTTGTGGAGCTTGTAGGGAGGTATTGAGGATCAATTGATCGCAGGAATGGGTCTTTCCTGTTAGACCTGGGGTCCATGGAAGGAGAGGAGACTCCGGAGCTCCCTCTTTCCCTGCCCTTCATGCCCAGAGGGGACACCAGGACACAGGTAGAGGGCCACGTCTGGAAATTCCAGGAGAGGACTCCCAGGGGACCAGCCTGCAGGCACCGAGAGGATGGGCTCCCCCCCCATTCTACCTCCCAAGCAGGGGCCCAGGGGACTGACACAGTCACCAAGGGAGCCTGACATCTCTCCTCCGAGGAGCACTAATCACCATGATGACCCCAGAGTCACTTCTGGGTGCTTCCCCCAAATTTGGTCTCACAAACTTCACATGTGTTCAAGAAAATGAAAATCCTAGTCTCGGTATGGCCCAAGACATCCCTCTCAACACCCAGCCAGGACCCCACATACTCTTCACATGTCTGTCCAGATTCATCTTGTGTCCTCAACTAGGAAGACTAGTTCTAACTGGGTGAAGAAAGAGGTCTGACAGCGTCTTCCTGTGAAGGCCCTGCTCTGTGAGGTGGTGGTAGATGCTCCTCGTCCATGCTCTGTGTCTAGACAGGAGTGACAGAAGGTATAACAGGACGGGATATCCCAGGAGGATCAAATACAACACCCTTGGCCATGACCACTTCCATCGGGAAAGCTTGTGCACACTAGGGTGAGTTACTGTAGAATATTGTAGATTCATCAATATCAGATTTCCGTATGTTAGGGAAATCTGGTGAGATCTCCAGCTAAAAGCTCATTACTGTTCAGTGGTTCCTAACAAAAAGAGCATTTCTTCTGAGTGTCAAAACAAAACAGCATTTTCCATATGTGTCAAAATAAAAGACATAGAACGGGGGGGGGGTGTAAATTCATACTCTCATGTTGGATATTTTCAAACATAAACTCATTTATGAAATAATCGCTGCAAATCACTGAAGCTATGATAACAGACCTCAGTTTCCATAACAATGTTTTCGCTCACAGCCTGAGGAGTCCTGCACGTTAATGAAGCCTTTGGAGGAGGTGTGGGCATCTCTGCAGAAACCCCACATTCAGCTTCCCTGACATGCACTGTTTATTTTTAATAAAATGCCGGGCCTGACAGCAGACAAGGTTAACTGGGTGGTTTCCTGTTTCTAGGACAATCGGCACCGGGGCGATGCTGAGACTGTGCTTTCATCTTCAGCACCCATGGAACAAGTCAGCAAAAAGCTTCCGCCCGGCCCTGCTAGGTGCTCTGAGATCAAAAGCACACTGGAGAACAAATATCAGATACTCCCACGAAGCATGCTATTTGCCACTTCGGGGATACTTGCAATCACTCGAATTTCACGCTTCTGCTTTAAAATTCTGTTGCTCATTTTCCCTAAAACAAGAGAGGCTGAAATCCCGTAGTTCCTGCTCCTCGATGCGCCTGAGAGTTCCCCTCGCTGTAGGGAGGAACTTTCAAAGTCCTCAGCATAACGAAGAACATGTGGTTAATTATCATTACTTTTAATTTAGAGCTGAGGGGCTGTCTTCAAGACAACCCAAAACCAATTCGAAAATGAAAAGGTGAAGGCTTGATGTGGTTGCTGTTACAGACCACTAGCCATTAGCGTGTCTTGATTAAATGCACTGTTCTACCTTTTTTCCTTCTATTTTATTCACTTTAATCCCCAAAGAAGACTCCAACCCACATGAAGGTGGTGAAACAGGTCAGGCGAATGTCCCCCACCCCACCCTTGCTCCCAGAAGCGCCCTCCAGCTGTCAGGGGAGTGGGTCCGAGGCGCTCACGTGGGCACCGGGCCTGGTCCATCCGACCCGGCCCCTGACCCGGCCACTGACCTGGGCTGCCCCCTGCATGCTGGTCACTGGCCAAATGCGAGACTGCCCCGTGGCCCTCAACGGCCCCTCATGACCCAGATGTGCGACTAAACACCAAACCCCCATTCTGAGAGTGCAGCTGAGCTCACACCCCAAACTAGGCATTTAAACTCTGGGGATGGCTAATGGGACCAAACAATCAGATGAGTGGGAAAGAGAGAGACAGCGACGTGTCTCCTGCTTACAGCTGGCAGTTCAGTTCTGTTTGAACAGACACACCCTCGTTGATCTCGGGGATACATTCTAGACGATGAATTTAAACTCTAACAGTGAGAACTTACTACCTAGGCTTACACTAAAAATTTTTGGCCATCGTATTCGCCTCTTGTGTTTGCCCTCTATTCCCGCAAATCATTTCCCAGATTGTAGCTATTTTGCTTATTTACTGGCCGTGGGCTCTGCACCAGCCCGCCCTCTGCCCTGAGCTGCAGAGATGGAGAAACACGTTTCTGCCGTCATGGGTCTCGTGGAGCTGGCGGGGACACCCGGGGAACAGACCATCCGCTGTGGCCGGGGGGTCCTGCACCAACATCTGGAGCAGGACACAGCAGCAGGTGTGTGGGGTGCTGCTTGGGGTGGGTCTCTGGAAGGGAATCTCTGATGATGTGATTTTTGAATAGAGATCTGCGTGCAAGAGGCAGTGATCTGGCATTTGAAAGAAGAGCTTCTCTTCCAGAAAAAAAAAAAAGAAAAGGCATGTTTTTAAGAGGAGACGGAAACAGAAGTCGGCCCGTGGGTGACACAGTTTACACCAAGACCCTCCGGGCGTCCTGAGGCCCGCGCTGGTGAAGACATCGTGGAGCTCGTTATTGGGTTTGAGATCATAAGTTTCATAGCCGGCAAAATGTTCCAACCTGAGCATGGCCTTCTATTCAGAATAACGAATAATTAAGAACGGGCTCAGAAATAAAAATAATTTCAATAGGCGCAAACTAATAAGGGAATAGAAATAAAATTTGGAGAAGCAATTTCATAAAGCTGATTCAGACCCCCTAGCCGTCCATGGGGTTGGCCATCTCCTCCACTGGCCATTTAACTTTTTGATTAAGGAATCGTTAAGGGATTACTAGAGGAGCCCCACCTGTCCCAGAATGATGCAGGTGCCTTAGAGCAGGCACAGGTGCTTTGCCAGCCCTTCCACTTGAAGCGAATCAGGTTTGTTCTTGTGGATCGTCCAGTGCAGTCCATGACATGTGGCTTTCCGGGACGTCTGGATGCGGTCAGGAGCAGTTTCCATCTGCTGCTCTGGGAAACCGTCACAAGCATCCTGAGCTGAGCTGTAGGTGCCGTTAGCCTGACACCGCCATGTTCAGAGGTCCCAGTAGGTGTGGTCATTACCAGTCCCAGGTGGGCCCAACCTTCCAGTGTCTCCCCAAGAGACAGTGAGGGCACCATCATACTCCTCCCACACAGGCTGCCCTCAGCTACTCTCTGCGTGACCTCCTCGCTTATATAGACCAAAGAGGGACCAGCTGAAGCCTGATCAATTCTCTACCCACAAAATTAAGAAACGCAAAAACACAGTCACTGTTAAAAATGGTGAAGTTGGGGGTTAATGTGCTAATGAAATTTAATTTAATTTAAATAATTCATAGTTGCTAAAAATATCAAAGAGGAGTTCTAGTGTTCCCAGGTTGGGAGAGTCTGTCCAGTTGTTTGCTTTGGCAGTTTTCAAATAATTTTTTATGAAGTCTCCATGGGTGTAAACAGTGTATGACTGTGAATACAGGAACCCCCTCTTCAAGTGTGTCACTGTCTGTACCACCAAGATACCCAGAGTTCTCTGCTTTTTCAGCGAGTTGCCATCCCAGAGAGGATGTTTTCAAGAAGATCATCTCCCTCACTTCAGAGGCAGAGGGAGAACATGAAGACAGGGCCGAGGGGACCACAAAGAAGCTGAGCATTTGTAAGAATTGTAAATAAGATCTAGCCCTGTGGGAAAGACATTCTCACTCAGCGAGCAAAGAACTGAGGCGTCCAGCTAGACCTAAAGAAAACATCACCAGGGATCCAGCAGCACCACCTCTTTCTCTCTGGTTCTGGACAAAACGCAGAAGGCAGCTTTCCAGAGGTGCTGGACGCAGGTCAGCCTCTGCCCTGCAGCTGATGAATGGCCCTTTCAGGGCCTGCTGTTCAAGGAGCGAGGCGGTTTTCAGGAGGCAAACTGTAGGTAATTGAAGCACCACTCCACCTCCTATCATCCCACCCTATTTTGGATCACAGCCCTGGCACGGGAAGCCGAGGACTCAGGCGGCCGTGGGCGTGCACTAGGCAGTATCTGGTGGTGACATGATGAGGTGGAGTCCATTTCCCGGGAAGGCAGCAGCTCCCACCCCCACCAGCTGCCCGCGCTGGGGCCTGTTTCTGTGATAGACTTTGGAGACAGACGGGCGTGCTTGATTTGCTCCCTCGCGGGGCCCCCAGTTATCTCGCTGGTATTTTCTCTAATACCACTCCAGGGGTGCCCTCTGGATGATGGCTTTCCAAGCCTCCCCATCTTGCTTCTCTGCGGGGAACAACAGTGTGGGTACTGCTGAGGCTGCCGACCCCATGCCTGCCCTTCTGAGCTCAGGTACTGCTGCCCACTCGGTGCTGCTGCCCCCAGCATTTCATTGTCCCAGTTTTCATCTCTGTGCGGCCCCTGGTCCTTTTCAGCATGCCAATCTCTTGGTGTTACCCCCAAACAAATGAATGAATGAATGACAAAATATTTGCTGGATAACTCATTTAAATTGAGCCCATAACTTGCTAAATAATTTTGAAATGCCATGCATTTTTAAATTGTTTAAACCAGTTTCTGCACAGAAAACCAACATTATAATGACCTGCAGCTCTTATCTTTGGAATTACAGCATCTTAGTTTTCTGAGATTACAGTTCTCCTGTTGAATGTTCATCTGGTAAATTCCATTTAGATCCACTCTACTGAATTGGTATTTTCCCAAGCTTGGGCTCAATGCCCGGACTTATCCCTCACTTTTTTCAAATATCACCACTGAAATCCAGTTTGACAAATCCAGGCCTGCTCTCCTCTCCCCTGCCCCCCAATTCCAGACCACACTTCGGCCTCCTCCACAAAGGTCATTGAAATGGATGTCTCCTTGCTTCTCCCAGCTGCAGTCTACTCCTCTTTCACTATCTACAGAGTTACCTTTCTAAACCAAAATGGAATCTGTCACTTCTCCAACTAACTTTGGTTGTCTCCACCCTCCCTTCAAAAGTAAAGCCTAGGGTCCTCCCTGGTGGTACAAGGAGTTAAGATGCAGCGCTATAAAGCTATCCACAGCCACTGCACCCCCAGCCACTGCAGCACGAGTTTGATCCCTGGCCATGGAGGTGACCCACATGGCACAGCAGACCTCTCCTGACTCGCCCGCTGCTCCCCTCAGCAGTGTATTTCAGTCAATCTGCCTATTCTTCTCCCCACTCTGTCTCTGGTGAATCTGCTTACCCCGACAGCTCTGGCCTGTACCCCAGTTCTTGTTTGCATAAGTAAATAAATCTTTAAAAAAAAAAAAAAAGTGAAGCCTAGATTTCTTGGCCTGCAATTGAGAATCCTTCATGGTTCTCCACAAAACCATTCTCTGGGCTCTCATCATCTGAAGCCATTTATTTTCTCAGAAAGCATTCAAAACTCAAATATTAAGTCCCATCTTCCATGGAGACTTTCCTAACTTCTCTATGTAGAGATTTCTCCTGTTCCTATCACACTTCATCCACAAGCCCCAGAGTTTCTGTTATAGGGTGGTGAAATTACTCTATTGACATAAACATGTGTCATATTAAAAGGGGTTAAAAACTATATATTGGTGGTATCTTTTACTGTTTTATACATTTAATTATATATGGGCCTTATTTCTTTGAAGCAATGTGACAGTCTTCAAGGAATAGGCTGTCAAAGGTAAATATGTTGGGTGTACACTCTATTTTTAAGGTGCATGAATCAATATGTTTGCATAATTATTTTCCAAATTAGATATTGGATTTTCAAATGACTAATGAAAAAGTGATTTCTTCATTAAACACACACTTCCAAAATAAATTGGAGAATGTTTTCCTCCTAAGCATTCTAGGTAAACTCATGTATGTTCTTAGAAACAAATGTTAAAGCAAACTGATTTTAATTTTCTCCACTCAGAGTGAAAGGTAATAAATTATTTTCATGTGAATTTTCCTGAGAATTTCATGCTGAAATGATTTTATCTCCTAATATTTAATACAATTATGCTAAGAAAAATGATTATAATTTTAATTACCTACTATGAAACCATATAATAGAAAATGATTGTTGTATTTAAAATGTAGTTCCCGAGTAGTGCATGAACATATAAAATATTCCCAAAGATTAACATGGTTTCAGACTTACACAATAATAACAAAAATTGAGTTTGCAAAAATGCCAACGACATAGAATAGTTCAGTTACACAGGAAAATTTCAACGTTGGCCACAGCACAACTTGCTCATTTTTTTTGTTTGTTTGTTTGTTTTTTTTTTTTTGTCTCAATGGACATTTGCGAGTGGGTGCTGGGATACTGAGACTTAGGTGTTTCAGTGACTTCCATCAGAGACTAACAAAAGAGGCTGGCAGACAGCATTGTCCAATTGACCAATTTCAAGCCTAGGAAATCTTTCCTTGTTTATATTTTTTGAAAGAAACACAGTCCTTGAGAATAGGAACACTTTTCAGAAAATTCTTCCAATCCCCCGGCCCTTGACTCCTGCCCACCTACAGACCCGCCGCAGAGTCAGCTTGGCTCACAAACTCCATTAGGAGGAAAAATATTCTTCCTGACATTTATGGGTTTATTTCTTATGCAGAAATTATAAAGCGTGCCCAATCTGTAGAAATCCATTCAGCGTGCGGGCCAAGGCAGGCAGCTCCCCTCGGCGCTGAGCTCACCCCACAGCCTTGCTCCCCATCAGCTGCAGACACATCCCGAGCACATGCTGCAAATGCCACTTCGAATTTGCCACCAGCCTTTTAGGATCCACCCGTCAGATACTCCGAGGAAGTCATGCTGCGGTGACATTTAATGGTGTTTCACTCCATCACCAAGTGCCTTAAAACCACCGCGCGCCCCTAAAGCAGTAGATAAACATTTTATCTTTCTACTTTTGATGGCATGTAATTTTCAGCCTTTGATCTAATGTAATTGAAGGTGTGTCAAGATAGATTTTGGCAGAATGGACCAGTGAAAAGAAAGGTTTAGCACTGCGGTTCCTGGGGATGCACTTCCCAGACACTGGGCTGGCAGGAGAAGGTGGCACCGCCCGTGTGACTGTGGGGAGTCAAGGAGGTGTTATTTCAGGGAGAGGACTTGGGTTAGAATGGAATTGCTGCTGTAAAAGATGTTCCACTCACATTGCCATATGGGGTTTTTGGCATCATGCCCGTGATTTTAGCTCGATTCTTGGCACCAAGATTTGCATTTGGAGCTGCGAAAGCTTTTGCTGCTTTGAAGTTCTCTGAAGGTAATGTCGTGGGCCACACCTTCACAGAAAAGGTCATTGGCAGCTTCAATAAGAAGATGAGGATAAAAAGCTCCAATCATTCATCTTGGACTTTGGGGTCCATTTCTATACATGCATCATTTAATACAGGTCGACATTCTAATTTGAGATAGATGTACTCCACTCATTTACATGGGCAGGGAGAGCAAGAGATTTCTTTTTAATTGGGAGATTTATATAAATTAAATACAATATATATCAAATGTCAGTAAATTGGAAAAAAATACTGCTACCTCACAGAACACTTGTGTACAAGTATATGTGAATTATTCTCAAGTGAATTCAGTATCACAACACACACCAAAACCCTTCCAAGGCAAAATGTGTCACTCATTCACTCATTCTTGTCTTCATTTGTGCATTAGACAAATATTTACTGAGCACACACCATGTATCAGGCACTGTTTTAGTTTGTGGTGTTCATTTCAAATTTTATGAAGACAGTTATATTCAATTCTTTTCTATTGGATGTTGATATCATCCTATTTTATAAAGTTCCAAATGTATGCTTTAAAAAAAAGAATATGGCTGTAGCAACTAATATAATGTATGTGCATTCAGTGCATATCTGGATTTTATTCATGGAGAGCTTCATTTCTTATGCACACATGCCCTTGAATCCCATGGCTTTTCTTATTATCGACTAATAAAATATAATAAATCTAGTAAGTCTATTTCACTCTTTACTCTCAGTATTTTACACAATTTTGGGGACTTGTTAACCATATCTTCTTTTTTTCTTAATTCCTTTACAACAATTTTTGTTCATTCATAAAAAGATATAGATTCATTTGCACTTTCTACCAACACAATTTTGTACTTTGTTAACAAAGAGCATTTTATTTCTTACTTCTCATAACTTATCCATTTTCTTTTTCATGCCTTATTAAACTAGCTGTCACATTACAATATTAAATAGTAATGAGAGAAACTGACATTGTCCTTTTCCTTGAAATGAAAGAAAAATGTTTTACCATTTTATTGTTTTGAATTTGTTGTAGATTTTTGAACCTATTCTTTATCTACAGAATAGAAATTCCTTTCTATTGCTTTCCTGTTAAAAAGTTAAAAAAAATCACAAGTAGATAGTAAATTTTCATCATTTTTCCCTTATTAAAATATGTATAATTTTCATCCAATATATATTTATGTGGTAAATTAACAATTATTAAAGTTATAATGTTATACCTACATTGCATTTCTGGAATAAGCCAAAGTTGATTAGTTGCATAATACTTTTATGATATATGACTGATATGATTTACTAATTTTTGGTTTATTATTTATGCATAAATGACTGTGACTAGTATTGATGTATAATTTTCCTTTCTTCTATTGTCTTGTTAAGAGTTGGAAGAAATGCCAACCTTCTGAATAAATTCTGATTTCTGTATTTGTGTACGTGTGTGTGAAAGAGAAAGAGAGAGAGAGAGAGAGAGAATGAACCTATAAATAAAAATTTGGTGTAAGTATTTCTAGAAGACATAGGGATTTTTTATTATATACAAACAATTTTGGAGTACTGATTCAAGTCTTTGAATTGACACTATACAGTTTTCCAATATGTGTAGAGTAAGATATTTTAGGAATTCATCAGTTTAAACTTTTAAGTTCTTTGGCATGAAGTTTTTATAAAATTTTCTATTTTCTTTCTACAATGTGCAATATTTGGCCTTGGTTCTTTACATTTATGTGTCTCTCTTCTCTCTTTCTCTAATGCCTTTTTTCTTTACCATTTTCTCAGTTTTTTGAAAAACACCCAATTTTTGGTTTTATTGATACTTTTGCTTTCTATTTTAAATTTTATTAAAGTTTGTTTTTGTAGCTATTCTTTTTAAAATTTGATTTATTTCACTCCTATTTTTAATTTCTTAAAAGGGATGTTAAGATGCATTTGTTATATGCCAAGTTGTCTTTGCTCAACTACTGAGTTCCACTTCTGATATGTTTCCAGTCAGGGTGGAGACTCTCCCAGGGAGATTCTCTCAGATGAATCCAGGAAGGAAGGAAGGGACGGCCATTTTGTAGCATGCACACATCTTCTAGTGAGCTAATCTGGATGCTGCTAGGAAGAACCATGCAGACACGACTGATGTCCCAAGTCCGTTGATTTTGATGTTGAGTCAATGGAGTGTCATCCTTCCTGGGATGGACTTAATCAATTGAGACTCTAAAAAGAAAGCCCAGGTGGTCCCTGAGGACCAGACTCCAGGTAGCCTTGGTCCTACTCTTACTCTGTCTTCCCTTTCACCTTCCTTCTTAGTTCCCATCTGTGGACTTTGAACTTCAGCTCATGCTCCTAAAATTTCATGCTGTCCCTATGTTTTCTTCTACTTTTCCTGCATGTTTACCTTTCACACAACAGAAA
Source organism: Talpa europaea (assembly GCF_964194135.1). Lineage (NCBI taxonomy): Eukaryota > Metazoa > Chordata > Mammalia > Eulipotyphla > Talpidae > Talpa > Talpa europaea. The sequence continues at coordinate 135,519,399 of NC_140072.1, forward strand.
CTATTGTTTTCAGATCACCTCATGGAGACATTTACACTTATTTTAATCACATTAATTAATAAAATATTTCAGGTGTGGCTAGTGTGAAATTTATCTGGAAATTATTTTGTTTTCCTGCAAATAGTAAGTTCACTGCCTCACTTGGAGCTCCTCAGTGCTGGTGAAACTCACCCATGTGTGTCTGTCTACCTAGCGGGCATTTGCCTGGTGTGAGTGAACATGGCAGGCAAACTTTAATCCCGGACTGTTTTGCTTTCCTATGTTTAAATTGGCAACCTTAATGTTCCTTTACTACCCTTATGCATCTAATTGCCCAGAATTTTATATTAAGCAAAAACGTAATTTCTTTGGAAATATGCATTCAAAAAATATAGAAAGAATGATATCATATAGAAAGAATTTGTAAAGGGCAGAAAGAAACTTCAACAGTTAATGTTTAGCTTTTTGGAATTTTATTTTCCATTAAAATGATTTCCCCCTGATGACTAACTATGATTCCAGTTTGAAAAATGTATTACTAAAGGGACTTCTGCATATTTTAGTCTAATCTTTTTAAAGAATCAAATGACTGTTCCTGTTAAAAAATATTTGGCGAAAATACTTAAGTGTAACAAAATGAGAAACTAAAAAAGTTGTGTTACTGGAGGATTTTAAACTATATGTTCTATGTTAACTTATTCAAAGATAATAACTCTGGTTTAAATGCTTTCTCATAGCCCCCAATTATAAATTATTTCCATTGGTTTTCTTTTCATTTATTACTTCACTATGGAAGTCCTCAAGTGGCCTGAAAGAGCTAAAGCAGTTCCTTACCCAAAGTTGGGGAGAGTCTGTAAGAAGAATACACTGACATCATTAATCAGAACGGATTCTGAGTCGGTCCACAGCTGTTTACACCTACTTATATCACTAAGGAACGGAAGCATCACTCCAGTGAAGTCAATATTATACCCACACAGTAATCATGAATTACACTAGGAATTTTGAGAATTTAAATTAATGCCAGGTACTTAGAGATTTCTGAGGGAAGTTTTGTCTCACTGCTGATGAGATTTTGTCATTATATTATGTGTGTGAAAGACAAGCTCACAAACTACCAGGAGGATAATTCGATAGCATTTCAATTTCTTGTGCAATGTTCACCATTTGGCTCTACTTTTTTTTCTTTTTAGAGCTGTTTGATGTCCATGACACCCTCCGCCCAATGCTGGCTTTAATTTCCCAACTGTAATAGTCAGATTTAAGGTGTTAGATTTACAACAAAAAGCTCTACGAAGATTGTGAAAATTTTGACTCCAAGTAAGTCGAGCTATTTCTTTGTGTCCTTTCAGGTAAACACAGGTGTGTGCTTTTCCTTCCCATGGGGCCACTCACTGAGCGGGGATCTCAGTTAGCTCATCTCGCTGTGACAGCCTCACTACAGCCACCGCACGACATGGCACCCCGGGACCCCTGGCTCACTACACATGTTCAGTAATGACAAACTCGGCATTTCTAAACAGTTTTTAATCACCACGGCTCATTAGCAGACACCTCTATTTTTTATGAAGCCCTTTATGTGATTCCACAAAAACAAAAATCATTTGAATATAAGTTACGCCTATAATTTTTCAACAAGCAATTTCAGTGATTTCTAGTTCAGTGATTTCTACTGATGTGAGGAAATTTTTAAGTGCTCCTTATTGAGATCCATTCAGTGAGACCATAGAAAACTACATTATTCCTGGTGGACACAGAATGTCTTTTCTCAGAATTAAAAATATACATTTTCACATCTACCAGCCTCATAAGTCCAAGATTTTGAGGTAAGAGCCTTCAATTCTGTTATTTGGCAGGTGAGTACCTTGAGTGGAGAAGAACTAAAGTAGGAAGGAATCTAGATTGATCCTGGGCACTGTTTTTAAAAGCAGACAAAAAGAGGAAAAGCAGTCTCCTAGCGAAGACGTCCTTGGTTGGGTTTGAACATGGGACTCCAGGGGGCCAAGTTCATGTCCATATTTGGCCTCCAAAGATTGGTGAGTAATGCGCCTGGGTGTGTCTGCAGAGGCCCTCTCAGAGGCTTGGAGATACGGACTCAAACACACCCCCCCCAAGGGCTTTAGGCAGGTAATGGGGGTCACAGCAGTTCATGATTCAACCCCTGATTTCCATTTACAATATAAATGCTCAGTTTTTCCTAGTACAGGAGGCTCCATTTGGACCCCCAGGGTCCGTGTCGTCTCAGCTTTTGGAAGGTGCTTTGGAGGTGGGAATTGGCTTTCCTACGCTCTTCCCACACTTGAAATAGGAAAGATTCCTTTTATGCTTTTGTTGATATGTTAGATTTCCAAGAAAAATGTGATTGGCAATAATCCCACTGCTCCCTCTGACGTTTGGAATGGCTCCTGTGTTTTCCTGTGAAGAACTTGAGCCCTTCCAGATAAGAGGGCCTATGTTACCATCTAAAATCGAGGACTGAGCCAGAAATGGCTTCTAAGTTCAGTTTCTTTTTGATGTAATTGTAGAAATGTCTTCAGAGAAATGATGCACATTGATCAATTTGCATATGATATACCAGTAATTTTCCTTTTAGTACAGTTTAGCTATAATGTTATTCAAATAATCTCCTTATGTGCAAAAACAAATTTGTAGCTTCTTCTTTCTTCTCAGCAAACCCACAAATGGTTAAGAAAGTATATAAAGAGTAGAAAATTGAGAGTTTGTTTTATATGTGAAACATCCACAGACTTACGATTTAAAATTAAGGAAAAAGTAAAGAAAAATAATCAAAAAACAAAGAAGATCCAGGTTAAAAAAAAAAAAAAAAACTTCAGTACAGGGCGCTTAAGACAAATTATAAAGATAACTTTATGTTAGAATATTTGGCGTCAAATTAAATGTGGAGTAAGTATTCAGGGTGGTGGAAAATTGTTTTATCTGCGCTTATATTTGTATCCCTCCCCATTACCTTCTATTGTTCAGGGATGATGCTGGTGGGATAGATTGACTGTGGAGACACAGTGCAGACCCCGCGTAAGAATTTATTTGCTGCGACCCTGCATTCTTGTGATGTTTCTGAGGGCGCTTTGCTGAATAAGTGGAAACAAAAACAGCCAAGTGACTCACTCCATGATAAATGGACGTACTCAAAACATGAACCTGTCATACCAGCCGGAATGACTGATTCAGGCTTGTCAGAAGAAAAGAAAAAAAAAAGAAAAGGAAAGAAAATAGGAAAGGGTGTCTTACAGTGCCAGCTTCATCAAAAGGCTTGCATATGATCATTAAAACACTGGATAGGGGAAAATGGAGATGCTCAGCTATTTTCCTGAGTGCAATGAGGTCCAATTTGGAAGAAACATAGATTCTGTAATTAAAGAGTGAAGAACTACTTAAATTTGCTTTGCACTCTAAAATGCAATGTTTAAAAGCGAACCACAGGCCCAGTACTTCTCTGTTCACACGTCGTTTGCAAAGTAAATAGGATGGCTGCTCCACAGAGTGCGTCAGCTGAACTGAAGTACGATTTGAGTTTGGTTGAACCCCAGGAGCATTTGTGTCTAAAGCTGTTTATTTGTGTGCAAGCGTAGATTGAGGCTGTCGCTCGGCCTTTCCTTGGGGATGGGAGGGTGGCTTGAAAAGAGAGGATGGAGTTGGTTGCACCTGGGGAGAGTGGACAGGGGTGAGGTGGCTGCTGTGCCTGTTTGTGGAAATGGTTTGAGCACCCATTGAGAGAAAGAGCCAGCTGCAAGGGGAGTGGTTATTTTCAAGTTACATCTTTACAAGTCTCTCGTAAATGGAAAGCTCTAGGGCAGGTGACCAGTGAGAGCAGAAGTGTGACAGGGAGGTGGTCTTTTTGCTGTGTGAGTGGGCTGGTGCCTTTGGGACACTGGCAGCAGGCAGCAAGCTGGCTTCACTAGCACTATTTATAGGAAAATCTCAAAGAAACTACAAACAGATGGAAAGTACTAGAAACCAGAGGAGACTATCCAAGCACTGCCAGGAAGAAGTGGAGAATCTGCAGGGCACTGAGCCCTTCAGACATGGCTCAGGTCCTGCCAATAGAATTGAGTGGTAGAATGTGGGTGCCTTGCAATGCAGAACTACTGGGCACATTGATTTAATGTGCCAATCTGGCTAGACCCCAACCCCCTGACATTTGATTTAGCACCCCTCTATTATTACCGCCAAGGTACCTTGGAGATGAGATTAGCATTTGAATCCAAGAACTGTGTTCTACAGATCACCCTCTCTAATGCAGGTGGATGCCATCCAATCAGCTGAAGACCTTAATAGAGAAAAGGTACATGTCCCCCAGGGAAGAGAGGATCCTGCCTGCCTGCTGCCTTCAGACTGGAGCTGTAGTGTCTTCTCTTCCTAAATCTCCAGCCCTCCCATCCGGCTGCCACCCCTACTCCCTGCCCCACGTCGTCCTGATTCTCTCAATCTGGAGCACATGACCAATGCACCCGCTACACGCCAGACTCTCCACACACATCACTGCTGCTTTGAGCAGCCTGGCAAATGTCTGTTACGCATTACCATCTCCCCTTTGTGGATGAGAAACCAATGTTCAGAGAAATTAAGCTAATAAATTGTAGCAAAGAAATTAAGTCCATGTGTCTCTCCAGGACATGCGATTTCCCATCTGCTGCATTTGATAAGTATTTTACTAAGCAACTGTGGTATCTCCATAAAAGTCCCCAAAATATATCTTAATTATTGCCTATGCTATAAATAGCCTTTATTAGATCAGGCTATGTAAACCCATATCATTCATTCATCAAAAGAAGAAATTCATCAAACATTGCCAAAATATTAAGCAAAAGCAGCTAGCAAGGTAATTAAATGAGGAGGTAAGTCTCTTTGTCCTGTAATAATAATGTTACTTCGGGAATGGTGTTATGTGAATCCAATGGAACGAAGACACCGGCCTACAGGATATGACCACCTTACCGTTATATCTTGCTATTTATAGTTATATATATATATATATATATATGTTTTTAAATATTTATTTTTATTTATTGATGCTTACGAGAACGGGGGTGCAGGCCAGAGGTGGGGGTGGCGAGAGGAGTCACCAGAGACAGAGTGGGGAGCAGAACAGAGAGATTGACTGAAATCCACTGCTGAGGGGAGCAGCGGGGAAACAGGAGAGGTCTGCTGCACCATGTGGGTAGCTCCCTGGCGGTGGACCAAACTCAAGCAGGAGTGGCTGGCAATAGTTTGGTAGTGTTGAGACTTTAACCCCTGTGCTACCAGGGAGGCCCAACATAGTGATATTTTGAACTTTGTGTAAATTAAACTATTTCCTTGGAAATGATTGGTCCTCTAGAAAAAAATTCAGCCTTTGAGGTGTATTATGTGCTATCTTCATGCTCTGGAGGTCCATAGAGTTTCTGATTTAAGACTTAGCATAAACCTCATAAAACTTCAAAAGTAAAAATAGTATAATCATATATGTTTGCTGTTACAATAAATATAAGTAACATGGTCAATTGAGCCCAGGAAAATTCTCTTAGTCTTCAGTCTTTCTGATCATATGTGTGTGTCTCTATATGGTTATGTATCACACATGTGGTATATGTGCATTTATTCATATTTCATGAGGAACATATATTTGTATTTCATGAAAGCATAAATTTATTCAGATTTACATGTGACCCATGCTGGTGGCAGGTTCTCAGCAAAGGTCTGAGTGAATAAGTGACCCATTTCTATTAACATGCACTTTTTTGTTTGAACAGAAATGCAACTTTTTTCTTTTAACAAAACTTACTTTGAAAGGAAAAACAGTTATTTCCACAAATTGAAAAGGTTTTATGTTTTAAGGTAATAAGCATTCTATCTGTTTACAGAACATAATATTCATAGAAATAAGCAAATGCCCATTTATATCTCCTTAAAATTTCATGATGATCAATATAGTTAAATACTTTAAGTATGCAACTTTAAAAAATTAAAGAGAATGGAAATTTTTACAGTAGCATGCCAGCTAATAAATATGAAGAGCATGGCAATATTAGAAATATCTCCATTTTATAGTCCACAATAATTGGTTTTGGCAAGAATTGAACACTGTAAGCTAAAATTCACTGAGTGAAAGTTTTGGGGAGCAAATGATATTCAGAATACTACAAGGCAATATCTTGCTTATTATGTACCAAAAACTTGTTTTAAAATTGCTTTTACAGGGCCTCCTTGGTGGCATTAGGGATTAAGTCTCAGCACTATGAAGCAATCAGCAGCCATTGCAGCATGAGCTGGAGATCCTGCCAGGGAGCTACCCACATGGTGTAGCAGACCTCTCCTGTCTCCCTGCTGCTCCCCTCAGCAGTGGATTTCAGTGGATCTGCCTGTTCCGCTCCCCACCCTGTCTCTGGTGAATCCTCTCCCCCCTGTACCCTCACACCTCTGGTCTGTACCCCAGCTCTTGTATGTATAAATAAATAAAGCTTTTTTAAAAAAGTACATTTACAGTGGACATACCTGTCACCATCCCAACCAAATGGTAAAACTTAGAGCCACAGCTGAAGCCTCCCAGCCTCACCCAGAGGGCTGGGGGTCCCGCTCCATGGACATCCCAAGGGCAGTGTCACTTATGTAGACCCTACATTGAGAGTGTTCTTACTAAAAATGGTACATTTGACTTCAAATATAAGAAAACAATGAGATAAACAATTTTTAAAGACAATTGTTTTAAACTTTTCAAGAAGTCAGCATTGTGGAAACCAAATGAAACCAAGAAAATCCACCCCCCCCACACACACACACACACACACACACACACACAAAACCTCCATTGAAAAATACTACAGAGACAGAAAAAGAAAGCAAAATTAAAATGCTGCTATTTGTAAACCTTAATTGTAATCCTGGATCGAATAAACAAATAACTTATGAGGAAATCTGTACATTAAAATGGCACTATTAAATTATTACCTATTATTACCTATTATATTTATGTGTTGGTTATCTAAGCACATCCCTTATTCTTAGAAGACCGACATATTCCTACAACAAACATTTAAAGATTTAGAAAAGATGTATCCACTGTAGATTTGTGTGCCTGTGTGTGAGAGAAAGAGAGGTAAATAGATGAAAAGTGAGTAGGTAGGTAGGTAGAGTGAGCTATTCTAAGAGAGAAAAAATTTTAAAATGTGGAAAAATCCACAATGGGGTGTGTAAGTGACAAGAGTTCACTGGTATTCATTTTGCTTTTCTTTCCACTTTCCTATATATTTGAAATCTTTCACAATAAAAATGCTGGCGTGGTGATTAGCTCTAACTCTTTTAAAGATGAAGAACAAGAGACGTGCAAAAATAAAAAGGCAGCATTTTCAAGCTGAAAAATAGGAGGGGGGATATCTAATGTTTTACTGAGAACCTCCAGTCTGTTGGGTAATTTCACATACATTTCCAGACAAGAATTGACGAAGGAGTATCCAAAGTATTTCACTGGGTGAAAGTTTTGGGGAGCAAATGATATTCAGAATGCTGCAAGCAACATCTCACTTATTATGTACCAAAAATCTGTTAGGCTGCTCCCCACTCTGTCTCTGGTGAACACCTGTACCCCCATATCTCTGGTCTGTACCCCAGCTCTTGTATGTATAAATAAATAAAGCTTTTCTAAAAAAGTACATTTACAGTGGACACACCTGTCACCATCCCAACCAAATGGTGAAACTTAGAGCCACAGCTGAAACCTCCCAGCCCCACCCACAGGGAGGGGGTCCCGCTCCATGGACACCCCAAGGGTAGCTGCGTGCTGATGGAGGGGGCCTCATCATTTGCTTCAATTTGACCAGAACAAAATGCCTGGTCCCTGAGGTCATATAAACGGTGCCCGGGTAGCGGCGTGTCCCGGGCTGTGCTCAGCGCTGACTCTGAGCGGTCTCAAGGGCATCAGACACTCGGAGGCCCAGCACTGGACCTCGACTGTCTGGAAGAGGAGAACTCACTCCAGGCTGAGATCTAGGAGAACACGCTGATGGAGGAAAGCAAAACCCACGGAATACAAGAGCTTTGTAACAGCCAAAGGCAGCGGAGGATCCCCTGGATCTCAGCTAATTCTCCAGTTCCACACCATCTATCAACACATTCCTCCAAATCAAAAATCAAAACTATACTCAGGCCTATAAAAGCTGGAATCAACAGATCAAAGCTCGCTTGGACGGCCTGTTATTACTCGAGTTCTGTCAGCCTCGCCACTGATCCGGGGAACAGCTTACATTGTTATCAATTCAATAGCGAAATTTACAGCTTTAATGGTCATTTTGGGTCAGCTCCAAACACCTCTTTTTACTTTTGTTTTGTTTTCACTTTGCATTGTCATTTATGCAGGTTGATTTATAGCAATGATTTCAAACGAGTGTATGGTATCTATTACTGGAAATTCATTATTAATACAGGTATCCATCAGCTGAGGGCTGGTACAATAGGTAGGGGACACAGACAAATAATTCCTGGAAGTCAAAGAAACTTGAAAATTTCTTTTAAAACGTGGCAGAGTCCAGAATGGCTCTTCATCTGCATGTTCCTCAGAATCCTGTAGCTGAGCCTCACAAGTGTGGAGATGGCCAGCATCCCAACTCTCAAACCAGGATGCACAGCCATCCCGCTGGAGCCTCCAGACTCTCCCCAATGAATGGAACATAAAGCATTGAAAAGACTGTATTTTTCAGGCTCACACAAAGGAGAGAGAGAGATAAAGATGGTGCTGTCTGGTAACCTGCCCGAGTGAATCACAACTTCGGACACCTCCCTGAGTTTCCCAGAAATGCAAATTAAAAGGGGCAGTTTTTCGTTCTTATTTTACCGGTGATCATGAACCTTGGCCACTACTGACAATTTTTTACACTGTGTTTTAGAAATACCCTCCAAGGCTGAGCTCAAGGCCCATGGGTTTGCATCTACAGAGAACAGATCCAGAAAAGAGATGTCATTGCAGCTGTGGTTTTTCCTGCATATTTCAATCAGGCAGCAGTGCAGTTAGAGAGGGCACCTTCCAGCTTGGATATATATGATGCCTCTGCAGTTGTCAGATTTGCCTCCTAAAATCAAATAAATAAGAGTTAATAAATAGTAGATGCGCTTATTACATGCATTTATTAAATGCACATTTATCACAAACCAATGTGGTCAAACAATCTGATGTAGCTATAAAAGCTCACACAGTGGAATGAGAGAAGAAGCTGAGAGAATGGAGCAGAAATTTTTCCAAGTAGTCAGCATGAGCGCACTGCAGAGTTGTATCTCTCATTATCTTTTCTAAATGTTAATCACCTTGTGTCCCCTATCTCGTATTATAACTATTTTCCCTCAAACAAGAAATGAACTAACCAACGACCCCCGATGTCTTTGAAGAAACACAAGGTCAGCTCACTCCTTAAGAGACATCGTGCAGAGGACGTGGCACTGTCTTCACCCGCCTGAACGACAGCCTCTGTCATGGAGTCTGAAGGTCACACGTGGGCTCTCCAAGTGGGCCCCTCCGTTTCAAAGCTGTCCTATTTGAAGGCTCAATAACGGAAACTCTTTAAACTTAAATTTAACTGTGTGTGCATTTCCCCCTCAAATAACAATCTTGTGTCGGAGTGGCTGAGGCTCAGACTTCTGGGCCAGAACTAGCCTCTCCTAAGACCATGTTGGGAAAAACCACTTCAAGTCAGATTCTGCTTCTGCCTGGCGCTCATGGGGGTTCCTCTTGTGCCTTGCACTCAGGACTCCACAGCTCATTCCATCGCTTTCTCAAACACCATGAGGGGATCACAATCACTGTCCTACCAGAGGAACCCTGAGATCTTCATGCAAATAGGTTATCTCCGAACCCAGAGCCCCACCAGGGAGAAAAGAGTGATCTCCTGGAAGAGGCGCGCTTATGTGCAAGAGACATTCAAGGGACGCTGTGTTTTCTCCATTAATAATAAAGGTCTGTTCCAAGGTGAGTTTGGTATGTGAACCTCTAAAGAGGTTGGCATATTTTTTTTAAATTCTATACCCCCAGATGTTCAATTATTTAAAAGAAGAAAAATAATAAATCAATGGTGAGATTAACACCAAACACAATTACCAACTGATACTCCACAGCTGTTCGAGCTTGACTGAAAAAGGAAGACTTCATTTCTTAAAAGATGGAGTGAAAAGGAAAATGCAGTAAATCATAACATGTGTGGTGTCTGTAAGATGAAATGAAACCATTGGTTCAGCAAAGAACAGCGCCTTCTTTACACAGAGGGACATGTACCTGTTGGTATAGATGACACGTTTAAAATTGCCTGCTTCATAGGAGCAAAAAGAAAATGCATCATATAATCAATATGGGTAAACTGGAGCGATTATCAGCAGAAGTTAACAGTTTGAGGAATAAGCAGCCTTTAAATTGCCTAATGATGGCAAAGGACAGGTTGTCAAGAGATGGAAAAGGTTGGAGATATTTGCTTTACTTATATTAAAAAAAAAAATTAGACGGCCAATGGATGTTGCAAGAGAAAGTGAGACTCCTGGGTCAGAGATAAGGACAGCGTGTTTCTCCCCATAGAGTAGACCACAGAGTCCCAAGGCTCTGAGCCAGGCACCCAAAGAGAATCAGGAGGAGCCAGAGCTCGTGGGGGCTGTTGTTGGAGCAGACCCTGTCTCAGGAGCAGACACGCCCAACCTGTGCTTCAAGGGCAGAAATGATCTTTTTTCTAAAACTCTTCTCTCCATAAAGATCCTCGAAAATATAGCCCTGGGGGGCCTCCCTGGTGGTACAGGGGTTAAAGACACAGCACTATCAAGCTATTGCCAGCCACTGTGACAAGAGTTCGATCTCTGGCCAGGGAGCTGACCCACAGGGCACAGCAGACCTCTGCTGTCTCACCCGCTGCTCCCCTCAGCAGTGGATTTCAGTCCGTCTACCTGTTCTGTTCCCCACTCTGGTGAATCCTCTCATCCCCCACACCTCTGGCCATATCCCACCTCTTGTATGCATAAATAAATAAATCTTTTTTTTTTTTTTTTAAGAAAATATAGCCCTGGACAATAGGGCAGCCCGGGGCTACCTTGTAAGATGTGCAGGGAAGCCAGGGACCAGCTGCCCCCCAGGGAGACTCCAGGAGGAAGCAGAGCTAAAGAAGAGCTTCCCTGCAGGTCAGAGACTTCCAAGGAAGATCAGGTGTGTCATCCCACCTAGTGCACAGCTAAAGCTCAGTCAGAAAGTCATGTGGCAAACGCTGTGCCCACCGAGGCTGTTAGGAGAAGATTAATGCCTGTGCTAACCTGTGGCCGATCTCTCCACCCGTGTAACCTGAGTTCAGTGCAACTGCCCTGGCAGCTAAGTGAAAGTAACCAACGGCACTCAGCAGAGGGTGAGCTGGCAGTGTCTGGATGTATCTGGGGTCACTGTAGACATGCAGAGGGCAGCCCCTGAATCCTAGCACGCACAGGATGGCTGCCGACAGCCAGGCCCCTTCAGCCAAAAGGGAGACAGCCTCCGGGCATGCCCCTCCCCTAGTCATTTCCCCTGGTCCCAAATAATCTGCAGCGTGGAGCAGGAGAGCTTATATTTGTTTCTAGTGGCAAACAAAACTATACATTTTACTCAAAATAGCATTTGCAAATCACTTCGAGAAACATTTTGGATGTATGTGAATGCAGTCATTAAAATGAAGCTTGTTCTCCAATTCATAATTAGCTGACTTGTTAGTAAGCCACGTTGCGACTGGATGGAAAAACATAGATTTCACTTTCAATCTTGAGGAAATGGAACCCTGGCATCAGCACTTGTCAGCTGCGTGACCTTGGGGAAATGACCTTCACTCTTCGGTCCTCAATTTCCCAGCATTCAAAGGGGATAATTATATGTAGTATTAATATTGACTGCAAATAACACCATGGGAATTAATGGAGCTGTGCAATGGAAAAGTGCTTTGTAAATTCTAAAGTTACTTATATCAGCTAAGATTTTAAGGGCCATTTTTTTTCTTGACATCAAAGAGACAGAGTAATGATAAATGGTCTATTCTTCTGCAGGATCATTGATTCTGAACTCCTCAAGGATTGTAATAATAGTCTTTTTATTCTTTTTCAGTGGGCTTTGGCTTACCCTGTTTTGAAGGCCAGGTATGTGCAATTGTGTAGTGTAACCTGTCAAAAATCAGAACAGTGCTCGATAGAGCCTCACTGCGGCTTGTTCCGCGGAATGTCTGAGGGCTGACTTGGCAGGCATCTCAGAATGGGAAGACTCAAGATTAAACTTGTACTGAAGCCCACTCCAAGAAATAGAGTTGCACATGTCATTTTCATCTGTTTGTGATATCATTCTTTTCCTTTTCATTGCAAGGGAAGCAATGTCTTGACTGCCTCATGGATCTGATTAGAAAATGCATCTTGCTCAAATCCAGTTTTTACGAGAAAAAGGTGATGGCTAAGGGAACAAAGGCAGCTCTTAAGCCATGGCTGCTCTAACCTAAGTGGACTGACATGCTGATATGTTGTAGAACAGACCGGAGACTTCTGGTGAAACATCAGGTATCCAGTTAGGAATTTGTGTGTATAAAAATAGCATGCATTGCATGTAACACATTATACTTACTGACCACAGAATGTCTGTGTTACCTGTACTGACTGTCCACAAATATTTAGCAAGTCTACGAGGATCTTAGGGCTCCATTTTCAGAATTATCTATAAAACAATCCAATCACCCAAACTATCCCCAGGATGATTTCAGTCCCAGTTGTTGATTAAACTGAATAAATCTAAATTTGCATAACAATGAGACAGGAGTGACTATTTTTTCCAGCTCTGCAGACCTGTAAAAGTTGCATTCTGATTAATTTGATTGACATTTGTGAAGGACATTTCTGAATATCTCCAACCATCCGCATGGAGGCAACTTTAATTTCTATTGACCTAACATTCTCCTTAGATGCTGCACAATCCAGTGTGGGCTTTAAAAGGATGGGACAAAATAAAATGCAGATGAGGATTACAATTACCTCCCTCACTTAGACAATGTCACAGTAGATACTAGTTTGGTTCCAAAGTTTAATATGTGAAAGGACTTTATGGAGAACACCCACCACTTCTATGCAAACCAAATGATAATATAGATACCTGAATTCACTCAACCCATTTATTGTCAAAAAGAAAAAACTCTCTATATTTCCAGAGATGCAGAATTCACTGGGAAGATTGTACCCATGAACTTCCATTTCCTTTAAAAGAAAAGACTTCTTATTTTCTAGAGTTTATTCCAAATTGTTTGATCATGACGTTAGAGGAGCTGAACTGAATTAAATTGAAATGAATTCATTCTGAATTACCTGGTGTACTTCAGGTATGTGAGACCAAGGCCTGACTTACACAATGCCTCATAATAGCCAACAACTGATCAATATGATTGATCAATAATCAATCATATTGAATAATAAAATATCTAGGATAAATACTATACTGTTCCTACAGATTGGTATTACCTTAGTGAGAATCCTCTTGAAAATTTCCAATGAGTCCTAAGTCCCATGTTGCTTTCTCTTTCTCGGGGAGGTAGCTGTTCATGGTTAAGAATAATAACTATAGCATATTAAGGTATGGAAAAGTGACAATTTATACATGCAATAATTAATTCTTTTTCAAAATATTCTGTTACAAAACCTCTTTTTATATGTTTCTTCATAGATTCTTAACCTTTTGAATCCTAAATGCATTAAAAAGAAGTTGTAATTTCATTTCATTAAAGGCCTATAACTTCTTCCTATGCAGAAGAGACTGAGCCCCTCTCTGTGGCATCTGGAGAGGGGTTCAGCCAAGGGGCAGGTGTGGATCCCCGGCATCCTGTCCATTTGGCGTCTCCTGGTACTGGAAACATGTGCCATGCCAGCCCTGGGTCAGGGAACTTGCAGAAGTGCATGTCCCAACTTTATTGGAAGCCCTGGGAACACATCACTCGCACAGCCAGATGCCATGGCAACTGCAATCAAAGGGACAGATCCACGACACAGCGGACGTGACATTGAGAGGGGCACTGGACGTCCCAGGCTGCTGACATGGTGACCCCTGGCAAGCACAGCTGCTAAAGAGCGAAGAGAGGGGCCAGGGATGGTAGCAAGAAGAGGTGCATGGTGGGAAACTCTTAGAGGCCATGTGAAGATGTAAGGACATATCATGACAGACCGACTTTTTTGGAAACACAAGGTACTAATTTTAACTGGACATGAAAATATCCCTGTATATTGTAATCGGGAAATAAGCCATCAGTCTTTGGGGGAAGGTGATTAATTTCAGAAACATAGCATTTATTTTGCTTGGTTGAGTCTTTTTTTTTTTTTTAATTTTTTTTATAGAGGCATGTTTATTTATTTATTTGTTTGTTTGTTTTTTGTTTATACATGCACTGGGTACAGTCAGAAGCGCGGGAGGGTGAGAGAATTCACCAGAGCCAGAGCAGGGAGCAGAGCAGGCAGAAGGACCGAAGGACACTGCTGAGGGGAGCAGCGGGCGGCAGGAGAGGTCTGCGCGCCATGTGGGACCCTCCTCCGGTGGCCGGGAAGCAGCTGGGGATCGAACCGGCGTCGCAGAGGCCACGGCCAGCTTTGCAACCCAGCGCTCAACCGCTGCGCCACCGGGGAGGCCCTTGGTTGAGTCTTAGACCGAATTAAAGATAAAATTATGCTAGATACACTTCAAGACCAGACATGGCCACAAACTTTGAATTTGGTTTTCATAAAGGAATCCTCTCTCTCTTTCTTACCTCTTAAAGGAAAGAACATATATTATTTCCTTGAAATGCAACTGAATGTTTAAATGTGACAACATATGAAAATATCCAGATTTCTTTCTTATTGCAAATATAAAAGACATTCAATTGTATTCATTGTGCTGTCTGCCATGTCCTTAAGCTATCTGAGCGTGTTCTTTGGTAGTGAACATTTCACAGGTTGAGTTAGTTTAGGGGATAGAATGGACCTGTCTATTATAACATAAAATCTAAAACCCTACGTGCCAATACTGTTGAATGTTCTTCCAACACAGCTTGTCTCTGGTCAAGTTACGCTACACAGCACAGGCTGCCCAGGGGCAGAGGCTGGACAGTGACGTTCTGTGTGACCACTTAGGGGTGCACATCCAAACCCAATAGCCACTGTCATCACGACAATCCCCAGAGTTTGCCTGGGGGAGGTTTGAAGCCTGTCTGGGTGCCCTGCGCCCCCAGATGCTGATGTGATGACTGTCACAGGTACACAGGTGATCTCAGTGGGGAGTAGTGGGGACCACCAAGGCAAGGCAGGGGAACACGGTGGGCATGCGAGGCCCGTCTGTCTGCAGCGCTGGCGGGCAGAACGCTGAAGTTGGGGCGTATGCTGTAGGGAGGATCACCGGGGAGGACTCGCCCACCTCCACAGAACGCCATTGGGCTGGCAAACGAGAGGAACCTCGCTTCCTGTCGGCAAATGTTTTTAATTTAAGAGAAGGTTCACCACGAAGTAATGCCTCTCTCCAACTAAAACCCCGTAGAAATCAGAAACCCCCAGAAAACAGGAATTCCAGACGTAGGATGAGAGTCACGCAGCCGGGGCCAGGGTTCGAACCTCCACGGGAAAGCGTTTGAGCAAAGAGGAAGAAGAGAACAGAAAGTTTCCAGAATAGCCTCTCCATACTTTGGATACGGGTGATAGCTTCCATGTTTTGTGTGTTACAAGTGCTAAGGCTTTAAATTAATACTGATTTTTTCAGATTTAATACAATGCATATGGCATTCCTTATTCTTAGGTTATTAGATGTGAGTTTGACAGTAATTAGTAATCCCTTGTCTTGGAACAGAAGAAAATTAAATAGTCTTTAATTATAAGGCACTTTTCCTAAATACAAAAATGAAAGTGCTCTGGTGTTTCTGGGGTGTCTCTTTGGGATACGGGTCTTGATGGGTTTGATGTGGGTCTGTTTGCGGCCCTGGGCTCTCTGGGACCTGGACCCGGACCCACGTGGGGTGAGACACCTTTGCGGTTTCTTCAATGCTTTTTTCTGGGCCCCTGGGGCCCTCTTCAGGGTCTGAAGGTACAAACAAATTTTGCACATGTGGGTGTTTAGAAAATGCTATTTGATGATAATGATGATGATTTCCTGAAAGTGAGGGTTTTTCATCAGAGGAATGTGTGACTGTTGGAGGCTTTGATTACAGTCTCTTGATCTCTTTTAAAAATAGGATGGATTTGCTCATCTGTTTGGGATGGGTAAGGGGTAGTCTTGTCTAAAGGCAGAGAAGGATGGGATGACTTCAAGGTCCTGGCTCATTTTACGAGTCGAAGAAACAGGGTCATTTATTCTGAAGACAAGGCTTGAAGGCTTAGTGTGTGGAAGATGGTGACCAGCTGCTCTCTTTCCTGCCTGATTACAGAGGGGGAATGTGTTTAAATGTGAACATGACCGATGGAGGCTTTGAGGGATGGATTTCCTGAAACTGTGGGTACGTCAAAAGCAAGGTCAATAACAAGGACAAAAGGAACCAGGAAATGCAGTCAGGTCACTTTCCTCAGTAGACACTGTTCTCAAGGTCAAGGACAATACATTAGTAAGCAGAGGAGAAAGCACCTGTATGCCTTTTCTCTTTTCGTCTTCCTCAACATTAGTCAAATCTTTCTTTAAGTCACAACTCTATGAATTCTTCAAAAGAACCCCCAAGGAACAAAGAGATTTAGCTGGTTCCACAAGTCCCTGCTTTGATGCTCATTGTTTTTCATTTGTTAAAGTTACCCAATTGTTTATGGGATGCAGCCATGATCCATGGGAAATTCCTTAAATGTGTTCTTAAGTTTCTATGTGTGGCTCTGTGGAATGACCATGGGTGGGGCCCCCCAGGTGGCCCAAGTGGTTAATTCTCAGCACTATGAAGCTATCGGCAGCCACTGCAGCACGAGTTCCATCCCCGGCCAGGGAGCTGACCCACATGGCACAGCAGACCTCTCCTGTCTCCCCGCTGCTCCCCTCAGCAGTGTATTTCAGTAAATCTGCCTGTTCTGCTCCCTGCTTTGTCTCTGGTGAATCTTCTCACCACCGCCTTTACCTCCGGCCTGCACCCCAGCTCTTATATGCATAAATAAATCTTAAAAAAAAAAATGACCATGTGTAATAAAGGGCACTAAATTTATTCATCTCAGATGCATAAGCACATACCTTAAAATATTAAAGTCACTGTCCTTCCAGTCCTTCTACATTAGGTAAAATTATATAATTTTTAAAAATTCTTTTGTGTGAGATTCGTAGAATTTTTGAAAGTTAGTGTCAGTTATATAGCACTTGCACTAATATGTTTATAGAGAATGTTTTAGTCTCTGGAATAAAAAGAGAGAAATCAGTAAAAAATATATTTTTTAAAGATTTATTTATTTATGTTTATTTATTTATTTATACAAGCACTGGGTACAGTCAGAAGCGCGGGAGGGTGAGAGGATTCACCAGAGCCAGAGCAGGGAGCAGAGCAGGCAGAAGGACCGAAGTACACTGCTGAGGGGAGCAGCGGGCGGCAGGAGAGGTCTGCGCGCCATGTGGGACCCTCCTCCGGTGGCTGGGGAGCAGCCGGGGATCGAACCGCGGGCAGCTTCGCAACCCAGCGCGCAAGCGCTGCGCCACCGGGGAGGCCCAGTAAAAACTATTGATAATAGGTTATTAGGAATGACACAACATGGCAATCATCCAATAATCAAGAAAAATATATTTATGTCAAATAAACCAATAAAATCTATTACAAATGTCAATATCAAGAGAGCTATTTACTATTTATAACATGTACAAAGTAATGAGTTCCTATAATAAAATAGGATATGAATGTGTTGTGACAGTAGCTGCTAAAACAACATCAAAGAGGATGTAGAGTTACCAATGGCATCCACATCAAAATGCTTTCAGGCATTACTTAAGAATCCCAGTCTCTCTCTTTCTCTCTCTCTCTCTCTCTCTCTCTCTCTCTCTCTCTCTCTCTCTCTCTCTCTCTCGGCTTCAACACTGCACATTACACATATACACAACTCTGTGCAGCAGCAGACAAAGTCACCGCTTCCTCCCCTCCCTGCTATTTGCCAAAATGAAACATTTCTGATAAGTCCTCCCCCCAAGGCCCTGCACTTCTCATTGCTCAGAACCAGCCGTGCACCCTGCAGCAAGGGTTTACCCCTGGGCAGAGGGCAAGTCATCTCTCAGAAGCACGTGGAGGAGTGTGGAGCCAGGATGAAAGAGGAAGTGGTTGAGTAGACACCGACAGTGTGTCCAAAATACACAAAACCCCAAAATACACATATTTTTCTATTTTATTTTCTAAGCCATGATATGATAGAAATGGCACCCTTTATGCATACGCACCCAGATATACCAAAAAGAAGTGAAAATAGTCATAAAAGCAAACCAGTGAGATCATACTAGTCATGATCATTTACATCAAGAAAGAGGACCAAATCCTGTCTAATTCCACTTGCTCACTACACCAGGCAGATGGAAAGCTGCTTTGAAATCATGCCAGGCTTTTCCAACCAACATCCCAAGATGCAGTTACCATTTTCTCTTCTATGCTTTGCATATGGAAGTAAAAATCCTCGAGTTCAATCTTAATAAAAACAAATTTTTCATATTTACATTATTCAGTGATCTGGAAAATAACTTTTAAATAAAAAAAAACATTGGTGTCTGAATATTTTGTCTAAATATATACTTCTGAACTTTAATATCCCATCTATATAATTGTGTGTTATTTTCTATAAGAATGTAATTTGATCCCGATTAAAGAACATTTTGTTCTTAATGCAATATGCTATTTGGCAATTTTTCTACAAGCCAAAGAAAGCAGATTGTTTAAAATCCACATAAATGTGAAACGTGTTTATGTTTCAGAAATGATTGGCATTCATACTGCTCTATGTTCCACGGATGTCAACACTGTTCCTGCTGCTGACTGTTCGTGGAGCGGAAGGGTGGGTCAAGAGAGACATTACTTAAATCCTGATATTTCTATTTGTGATTGGGTTATAAACAGGCTTTTCTATTATACTTTTTTCTTTACTGATGAAATATAGTAATAAAATTGATGAAAGGCAAGGTGAGATTATTCCATATCAGCCTCAAACACAGAAAAAAAGTAAATTATAGATATTATTTGATATGTATCCCTTAAATTAGCAGCATGTAGCATAGGATTGAATTGCAGGGATTGAATATAATGTTACTTTTCATAGGAAAGTTCCAGAATATGGGTCATATGGTTCAAGGAGCACACAAGCACTGTGGCCATGACTGTTACTGTCGCTCACTCTCAACCCCTTACACAGCAGATGGGACACAAATGGTGCAGCCAAAGATGATGCTGTGTTCCCGCTTTCTAGGGCTCTGCTTAGATGTGGCCAAATGACCCAGTTTTTGCCAACAAGCTATAATTGGGATATAAACAGAGAACTGTCAGAATCTCTAGGAAGAATCGTGGCTGTCCTGACGAAGCAGAAGCTATGACCTTGCAACCTGGCCTCGTCTAGCTTTGCATGTGAGCAGGAAGCCTACAGCATTTCAGTCCTACGGAAAAAGGACACAAAAGTAAGGTCTGAAAGTTTGGCCATCGTTGTTATTAATTCTAAAATCTGCCCTCACCCATGAAAAAAATGGATCCTAAATATTTAAAAATTGTGACTCAATTTTCCTTTACCTTAAGATCACTAATTATACTGACACAGATGTTTTGGCTATGTAATTATATGTATATATAAATATGAATAAACACCGTAACAAGTTAAGAAGAGTTGTGCATTGATCTAGGTATTTGGAAAAATGCCAAGAGTTATACAATCTTGTTATCACAGATCAAATCCCAGTTTGTATTTGCTTGAAATATGCCCATGTGCCAATTAACCCCTCTTGTTTCTTCAGGAACAGGAAAAACTTATTTTGAGATTAATGGATTTAATGTCATCACCAGTCTTTAGTGGAATAATAAATTTATATTTGAGTGATATTGTATCATTTTGATTGACTTTTGAAAATATGGACCATGCTGGAGTTTTATTACTAAAAGGCATATTTTTTTTTGGAGGGACATCTTTATCTTTGATTAAATTTTGAGAAATGTTTTAAATGTATTGTGTAGGCTACTTTCCCTTGCATTTGCAATAACCAATATTTAGGGGGCAAATGTGAGAGATTGTTAAGTATGGAATGAAATGCGTATGCAGTTATTTCTAGAGGGGTACAGTAGTCCCTCTGGCTGTGATGATTCCTTCATGATGAAGAGGACATAGGAAATGGGGACATTTTCAAGAGTTTGTTTCAGGATAATACTGAAGTGTGAATCCTGACTCTTGTTAGACATGTGACCTTGGGCAGGTTATCTGCCTTTTCAGATCTCATTTTGTTTATCTCTGGGCATGGAATAAAATACTGTTACTAGCAGTGTTGGTCGGGATTAAATTATAAATGCATGTATTTATAATAGCGATGATTTTATAGTATTAGTAATAAGTAAAACAGTGAATGCTGGTGGTAGCTTAAACTGATGAACATAAAGGAAGATTGGATTCCTGGTAGAAGCAGAGCTTCTCTTTTGCTATCAAGCAGATCTACAACCACACTCAAGGATGGTGGCGATGCAGGCTGTGCAGATCCTGGATAAGCCAATGCATGTGATGGAGGAGTGTTTGGAAATACTAAGAGATTTCTAGACTGGAAATACATTTTTTTTTTTGCATTATTCTCTGTTTTTCAATTTCTCCCACTAATTTCACTGATTTCCAGTTTGGGTTCTAAGTTTGTGGCACAGAGCTAAATAGTGACTCACCATCAGCTCCATTTATTTTGCAGCTCATATTGTTCAGCTGATATTGTTCCTTTCCTTGGGACATTCCTCGGTCTATCAGTTATGTGTGTGCCCGTGTTCCCCATTAAACATCTGGGCTGGCCAGTAGTTATCCGCTTGGACAAAGCAAGACTTGAAGATCCATCCTGATATAAATTCCTTGATGCATGCTCCATAGATTTGATAAGATATTTCAGGTGGGGAGGTGCTGGAGGAATAAGTCATGGAGATTCCCAGCTGGATCTTAAATTGGGATCACAAATGTCTTGAGGCTGATAAACTTGTTCTAGAAGTGTATTTATGTGGACAACTCTCCTGGAAGACAAAGCTCTCACAAGAATAGAAGGCCCCAGGCACAACAAGATTAAACAAATAGCACAGCTTAGGTGGTAAAGCAAGACAATTCTTAAGACAGCATGATGTCTATCATTAGCATTTTTATTCTGGGCCTTTCCACAATGGATTCATATATAACTCCTATAACGAGAAAGCAGACCATTTTATAAATAAAAATTAGTAGCTTCCACTTTTGTTAATATTTGGGAAGCCGTAAGAGGACTGAAAATGAGAATAAGACAATTTAAAAACAACAAACAAATATAGTTGTTGTTTTTAAAAAACAACCTACTGAAGAGCTGAGGGTGAAAAAAAGTCTAATTCACTAAAATGCAGGAAGTGATGTGTCCTTTAAGAGAAGTCCTGTCTGCTGTTTTCATTCTGGGCAGAATAACAGGAGGAGGAATTCACCAGGAAGGGCTTCGTAAGGAAAGGTGCCACGTTTTCAAAAAGCTTACAAGTCTGTAAGATTTGGTGTGATGTGGATGCGGAGGAAGTGTGGCTAAAGAAGGATGAGGCCCCCTAGGCCTTTCTTACCTAATGGGGCCTTCCCTGAGTACAGGCAAATAGCCCACCAAGTTGGGGACAAGGTAGGAGATCTGGAAAAAATTCCCACTGAAGACTCAAAGCCACTTGATACTGGAACAGGTGAGGAGGACAGGTTGGGGGGCAGGTCAGGAAGACAATGAAAAAGCCTTTTCAGCAACTGTGAGTCTTCAACAGGAGCAAGGCTGCTTCCCTAGCTGAATCTTGGCAGGAGGAGTGAGAAGAGTTGCAGTTCCCTTGGACTTCATGCGCTCAGCACTCCGAAGTCTCAGAGACAGCAGCAAGGCAGGGAGATGGCCTGATTGTAGAGGACTGAGTGTGGAATCACAGAACTTTCCAGAAGCCACCATATATGGAAAAGGAAACAAAGCAGATAGAGAGAGAGATGTCCGAGAAAACTGGTAGCTGCATGATAAGCACAAACAGAAATCTGGGATCTCACTGGCATTTCATTTGAAGTCCTGCTCAATCTGAAGTCAGTCACGAAGTGAATATAAAGGAAAATAAAAAGGAAACCGAGGCTCAGATTGAATGTCTGAGATGACTAAGCAACAACCTCCATGTAGATGTCTTTTTCTAAAGATAAATAGTATTAATTTCCATTTTACTATCCTTTGGCTCACAAAATTCACCCTAGTATAAAAATCATAAGGTACATGAAGAAGTGATGTATTAAAATTACATGAATACAATATGACATATGGCAAGAGAAGAAAAAAAAGCAACAGATCAAAAATCGATCTCAAGAGATTTTAGACAGAGCACTTACAATAGATGTGATAGATAAATTAAATAATTTTACCTTAACTGATAACTAGGCAATTTTTGTGAAAAATGGAGAATTTCAGTAGAGAAATGAACACAATGAAAAAAGTCAAATATAAATGAAAGACATAAAAATGCAACATTTAGGTGGAAATTTAATATGATGAGTTTATCAACAAACTGGACTTAAATAGGAAAGATTCAGAGAACTTGTGACAGAGCAATGTAAATTATCCACATTGAAAGACAAAGAAAAACAGGGGCAGGGGAAGGGGAAAGAGAAAATAAAATCTGGGAGAAATATCATGCAGACAAACATATTCATATTAAAGGTCATGGAAAAAAAACTATAGATAATAGAATAGAAGTAATATTTGCAGAGATCACAGTATTTTCCAAAATAGATGATCTGTATGAATAAGTGTATCCAAGAAACTCAGCAAATAAATTCAAATATAACAATAACTAGGTAGATGATATCAAATTGATGTAAATAGACAATCTTGAAAGGAGCTAGAGCAAAAAGCACACGGTACACACATAAGTGGAATGTGAGAAGATGCCTTAAAATAAACTATATGTGTACATGGATTATCTATATATATATACACTACATATGTGGATATTCATAAAAAGGCAGAGAAAAATCATCTAGAGCAGACCTTTCTATATATATATATATATATATATATATATATATATATATATATATATATAATTGCTAAAATCCTATTTCAGGCTCAAGAGAAAAAATGCTAGTTGGAAGAGAAGGAAAAGCCCCAGAATGGGTAAATATCTGATAAATAAAGGAGTATTGCTGAGATTAAAAAGAACCACACACACAATTAAATATATGGGCCGATATAAAATCTGAGCTTCAACACAGATGAAGCAATAATAGAAAGAACTGAAGGGGAAAACAGAAAACTCTCTACTCTGGCCTGATATTAAACATGCCTCTCTTTGTAATGAATAAAACAGATATGGACAAATAATAATAGGAACCTAGAAGCTTTGAGCAGTGTCAAACCAAGGCACTTGGTGTAGCCGACACACATGGAACACTACACCCTACAGTTGCAGAATACCTGCTATTGGCTTTATGCAGATAGAACACATTTCCCCCTAGTAGATCACAATCTCGGCCATAAAAGTCATTTAATACGTTTGAAAGGACTGAAGTCTTACAGAGTTTGTTTTCTGAGCGCATTGGTATTATATTAGAAAGCAATAGCCATAGTCCATCTGAAAAATACCCCTACTGCTTGGAAAGCAAGCTACTGGTGAAAGGGAAATCACAAAGGAAATTAGAAAATATTTCAAAGTGAATGAAAAGGAAACTTATCAAAACTTGAGGCATGGAGCTTGAGGGATGCACCTGAATCAGTCATAGGAGGGACGTTGTATTTTTCAGCGCTAGTGCTAGGGGTTCTCGCGGTACAGAAGTTCAGTTTTGGATTTTTCAGCTTTATGAGGCCGCAAAGTCAGTCGCCTTCAATAAAGAACTTACTGGTGTGGAGAAAAAGGAACTCTTCTGCACTGCTGGTGGGAGTGCAAACTGGTCCAACCACTATGGAGAGCTGAGTGGAGATTTCTGGACCTACTAAACATAGAGCTTCCACAGGATCCAGCAATTCCACTCCTAGGGATTTACCCAAAGGACACAGAAACATCAATTCCAAAGAGCACCTGCACCCCTATGTTTATAGCAGCACTATTTACAATAGCTAAGCTTTGGAAACAGCCCAAATGCCCAAAAATAGATGACTGGATCAAGAAGATGTGGTACATCTACACCATGGAATATTACTCAGCATTCAAAAAAGATAAACACATGCAGTTTGCAGCAACATGGATGGCGCTGGAAGGGATCATGCTCAGCGAAATAAGCCGGAAAGAAAAAGAAAAATACCCGATGGTCTCACTCATAGCAGGAATCTAGAAAACTTAAATAAGGGACCAGGAAAATGAATAACTGTAAGAAAGTGAAAATCAAAATCAACAAAAATCTATGAACCAGAGACAATTTTGGGGGGGTGGGTGGAGGGAGGGGAGGGATTGGGGTCAAAATGGGGGGGGGGTTGAAATTGTATGGGGAATATAAAAATAAAATTTATTATTAAAAAAAAAGAAAGAACTTACTGGAACGTTGAATGGTGAAAGTCCATCTCTCCACAAGTTGCAGGTCCCAGCCAGGCCTGCGACCGCCTGGGAAGTAAACGAGAGGCCCCCTAAACACCTCTTCACGCCCAGGCCCATGTCCCACAGTTGCGTGAGAGTCAATGTTTCATTATAAAATGAGCATCACGTGAGATGATTGTGCCCAGCTGGCTAAGTAGGCTGCGGTGTTTGGTAGGTGGAGTATATTAAATGCATTTCAGACTTAGAATATTTTCAGTTGAAATGGGTTTGTTGGATGTCACCTCAGTATAAGTTGAGAAAAAAGTACGTATTAGATAATAACACACATTGAGAATCAAGGAGTTTGCATCTGTCATAGGAGGGGGAGAGGGCAAATGAAGCCCACGTAAGTAAAAGAAAGTGAAGACAGCGGTGGGAATTAGGAAGGTGAAGCCAACAAGACGGACCATCATGAGTAAGTGGCCGTCAGGAGCCACCACGGGAGCTGGGGTGGACAGAGCTCGGGGTGGACAGAGCTTGGGGTGGACGGAGCTTGGGGTGGACAGAGCTTGGGGTGGAAGGATCTTGGGGTGGACAGACCTTGGGGTGGACAGACCTTGGGGTGGATGGAGCTCATGGAGGACAGAGCTTGGGGTGGACAGAGCTCAGGGTGGACGGACCTTGGGGTGGACAGAGCTTGGGGTGGACAGAGCTTGGGGTGGACGGAGCTTGGGGTGGACGGAGCTTGGGGTGGACAGACCTTGGGGTGGACAGATCTTGGGGTGGATGGAGCTCATGGAGGACAGAGCTTGGGGTGGACAGAGCTCAGGGTGGACGGACCTTGGGGTGGACAGACCTTGGGGTGGACAGAGCTTGGGGTGGACGGAGCTTGGGGTGGACAGACCTTGGGGTGGACAGACCTTGGGGTGGATGGAGCTCATGGAGGACAGAGCTTGGGGTGGACAGACCTTGGGGTGGATGGAGCTCATGGAGGACAGAGCTTGGGGTGGACAGACCTTGGAGTCGACAGACCTTGGGGTGGACGGAGCTTGGGGTGGACAGACCTTGGGGTGGACGGAGCTCGTGGTGGACAGAGCTTGGGGTGGACAGAGCTCCCGCCCCAGGAGGCAGAGCGTCTGCCCTGGCTCACGACTTCCCACGCAGAGCCGAGTCTGCTGCTCGCGTCCACAGAGCAGCGGCGCCCTCCTGCCGGGGGCCGTCGCGCCCGCGCTTCTCGGAGGCCCCTCTGGGCGGGACTCCTCAGGCGCAGTGGCCGCGGCCCGCCTGGACCTTTGCAAGCAGCACGCCTGGCCCGGGGCCGGGAGCCCGCCCGGGGAGAGCTGGCTGGGTTCCAGGGCAGACCCGGGAAGCCCCGTTCGGCGATGGCGGTGGAAATCTGTTTCCTCCAACCCGGCCTTAGCCGTTGGGTCCTTAGACGGCGCGGATGCCCACCTGTCCGTTCTCCCCGAGGCTCCGAAATCAAGAGGAGAAAAATCTGGGAGCGACCCACGAAGGGGCACCGATGCCAGCCCCGATGCTCCTTGGTCCTCCACCAGTGGAGTCCTCCTGACTCCGTGGACGGTGCCTGGGATCGAGCCCTCGCCTCCCCACTCACCAGGTGCAAAAGGCACAGGTGACCTTCAGGGCAAAGGAGGAAGGAGAGCCTCAGGAAACCCAGAGGAAGCAGGGATGTGCCCTCAGAGGAGGCTGCGGGCTGAAGGAGCCGTGACCCCTCGAAGTGAGGATAAATCCCAGGGCCTGAGGCGCAGGGGGGCACCTCCCACTCCCGGGGCCCGGGTGGGCGCCACCTGCCGACCACAGGTGTGCTGAGGTGCCGCCGCGCAGCCGTCCTGAGGTTGATGTGACCCTTTAAACTGTCCCATTTCACGTGTGTGGGGGGGACTCACGACTGAACCAGGCTTAGGAAATCTGTGGGGATTTAGGTGGGAACTCAGAGGGTGGAAAATGGAATTTTCAAGGCAAATCATCCCCCAAGGCTGAAATGCACCCTTTGAAGGCATTGGAAGGCCCTTCCGGGACTCCAGAAGTGCAGTCACCGTTTGGGGGTCCAAAGAAATGGATGCAGATCAAACAGGGACGCATTTGAATCCCGTTATGGAGAGTAACTTTCAAGGCCAACTGTCTCAGATCATGCCTCAGCGGTTCTGGTACAAACTGAGGTGCGTGGAGGACAGAGGAGTCTCAGGGGCACTGACAAACAGCTGTTCAGGAGCCCAGATGTGACTGACCCCCCAAATCGATACCCAAAATGCAACGATCACTCTTTAAGAGGAGATTGGTTAGGAGGTTGAGGGTTTGTTAATATTCAGCTTTGATTAATTTCCTATGAATGTGGATTTAATGGCACTGATAGCAGGACAACAAGACACTTCGGCACTGTTGCAGGCATGGTCTTTAGGTATCACGAGATGTTACATGCAAAGCTACGGTTAAGTTGTCAGGCTTGTATTTAACCACCTGTTTCTTGTTTAGAAGTTAGAAGCATAGCAGTGTTCAGAACTGCAGAGCAGAGATCTGGATTAAACTGACAAAAACAGGGAAATTTAGAGTTAAGGTTGTCACATACTATTTAGAATCCCTCTGATATAAAAATGAAATAAAACCACTAATGTTTGATGTCATATTTGTAAACAATATAGAAATTCAAAATCTCTCTGAAATGTGAGTGCTACTATTTTTGCCCCGACTTTATTTTTCACTTCTTATTTACAGTTTCGACTGTTCTGACAATAAAAGGCACTTTTTACAAGGCTGAGTCAGCCAGTCGATCGAAGAGCTGAAATGTTTGATGTCACTGTATTATCTAAAGCAGAATGGAGCTGAATCACAAAGCACGTGGAGGTCATTTCTATCCAATGATGGGACATGGAAGGTGTCCTTGGACAGCTTAGCATGATGAATCTCAACTGAACACCAGGAAATTGATTGCTAATGCACGTGTCTTTTACTTAATTTTTTTTCTCCAAGATAAGGTCATCTATAATCTATTGTATAATATTCTTAGGGAATTGGACTATTATTAAGTGTTTCTTCACACACACAAAAAAAATTCCTATTGGAATACACTGCTTGTATGTATAAATAGAACAAAGGTCACATTATAATTACAGTACAAGCAAGACAGGATGAGATGAAGCTAATTATCCCCTTAAAGACTTGTGAAAAACGTTAACACTTGAGGGCACAATTGTCAACAGAAAAAGTCTATTCTGCATGTATTTCCAGGAAAAATTTTAAGACAATTGAGTACTTTATAAAAGCAGTGATATGAATAACTGATTTTAAAAAATATCTCACTGTGAGTTCAAGATAAAACTATAATAAGCATGTAAATATGCACTGGCATTGCAAGAATCTACTAAAACTATTGTTCTTACTCTATATAATCTATTTATAACATATAGCTATCATAAAACTCCTCCCTATTACAAATATATGTTTATATGGCCCTGCAGATACAAGTTCAAATATACGTGTGTGAGTAATAAAATGTTTCCTTTCCTCTTCACCACATACCCTTTACCCGGCTCCATGGAATGGGTTTCGACTTCAGAAATGTAATAATATCAGCCCCAGAAAAAGTTGAAAAATTAATACTGCTCAGCATTTCACCTCCCCGTTTATGGGTATTCTCTTAGTAAATAGCTTTTGTGTCTGAAATATTTCATCCTGTTAAGTCTCTCTCTGGATTTAAATATTAACAGTCACTCCACGCACACTCTGGCAGGCAGACGTGAAGGGCACAGTAAGCATTTGGGGGGCTCCTCTGTGCCCTGTACAAGTGGGAAAGTGACACTTCTGTTCCTCCCCCAGGTCTGGTTTGGTCATGACCAGGGATTTTGGCCAATAAAACATCAGCGGACTTTGATGTGTCACGTGGCAAAGGAGGCAGCTCAGAGTCAACCTTGATTCCTCAGGCTACCCTCACTGAACACTAAGTCTTTGGGATATTGGTGTTGTTTTCATTCATTTATTTATTTTGACATTATTTGTTTAAAAAAGGGTTTATTTATTTATTTATGCATCCAAGAACTGGGGTACAGGCCAGAGATGCAGGGGTGAGAGGATGCACCAGAGACAGAGGGGGGAGCAGAACAGGCAGATCCACTGAAATCCACTGCTGAGGGGAGCAGCGGGGAGACAGGAGAGGTCTGCTGCACCGTGTGGGGTCAGCTCCCTGGTCCGGGATCAGACTCATGCTGCAGTGGCTGTAAGTAGCTTCGTAGTGTTACTCTTAACCCCTGTGCCACCGGGAGACTCCTGTGGTTGTTTTAATTTGAAGAAGCATTTGTGTTCCTTTTCTTATTCAAGGGATCCAATCCTTCCCTTAAATTAGTATTTTAAAGTTCTTTTTGAAATGCTATGTCTGGACTTCCCTGGTGGTGCAAGGGGTTAAGTAGGTCTCAGCACTATGAAGCTATGGCAGCCACTGCAGCATGAGTTTGATCCCCAGTCAGGGAGTGACCCACATGGTGCAGCAGACCTGTCCTGTCCCCCCGCTGCTCCCCTCAGCAATGTGTTTCAGTGGATCTGCCTGTTCTGTTTCCTACTGTCTCTGGTGAATCCTCTCACACCCCCATACCTCTGGCCTGTACCCCAGCTTTTATATGCATAAATACATAGATCTTTAAAAAAAAATGAAAAAATAAAATGCTTTGTCTATGTGTGTAGTAAACTTAAACCAACCTCAAATATGCTTTCTTTTTTTTTAAAGTTTAATTTTTTTTATTCTTTTTTTTTTTTTTTTATACAAGCACTGGGTACAGTCAAAAGCGAGGGAGGATGAGAGAATTCACCAGAGCCAGAGGGGAGAGCAGAGCAGGCAGACTGATGAGGTACACTGCTGAGGGGAGCAGAGGGCGACATGTGGGACCCTCATCCCCTCTGTGCGACATGTGGGACCCTCATCCCGTGGCCAGGGATCCAACCGGTGCTGCAGAGGCTGCGGGCAGCTTCACAGCCCAGCGCTCAACCGCTGCGCCACCGGGGAGGCCCTCAAATATACTTTCTTCATGAATTTTATCATCTTTATTTGTATAAGGCTTTGGAAAATATAATTTGGATACATTTGGGAAGGAGAGGCAATAATAACAATGTAACTACCAAGGTTTTAATATTATAATACTTTAACCTGCATAGGAATCTTAAGGAGCTCATCTTCTTCCTTAACTATATTGAAAGTGAACACTGGATGAAGGATGCATGGACAGATGGCTGCCTGGATGGGGTATGGGTGACTCTATTAGAGGCAACAAATAAACAAAATTAAGTCCCCATAGCTGACAAAAGATGTCTCTCTCTCCCTTGAATTCTAAACACATATTTATTTCATTACCAGTCACTTATTTTCAATCATATTTTAAATCAAAGACATTGTTTTTCAGCATTATTGGTAACTGAGGATTTCTTTTGCCGCATCTAGACTAAAATGTGTGAAAGCAAGAACAGCGTGCTGTATCTGCATGTTCGATGTGCCTGCAAGAACTCCTTGGCTTCAAAGGGTAACTGATTTTTAGCCAATAAGAACTGAAGCATCCAGGGTAGAGGGAAGCTGGGGGGGGGGGTGGCGGGGGCCAAGAACAAAGAGGGAAGAGGTGCAGTGGGCTTGGGTGGGGACTAGGGGGTGATTCGGGGGCGGGTGTGCTATTGTGGTGGCACTTAATGGGTAGAACATAATATTACTACAGTTAAAAATATATATATATTTATTCAAAAAAAGAATTTAATTCAGATTATTGCTAATCCACTCTCAAAATAAATCCTATAGCTAAATTATTTAAGCCACAATTTTCTCATCTGGAATGTGGAGGTAATTAATGCCCTAAATATTAGTTTAATGGTAGTTCTTAAAGCACCAATCACCTATTAGGAGATTGTCAGACATTAGTTTCTTTCTCAGTATGTCTTGCACACATGTGTTTCACAGCCCTGCCTTTGAAGAGTTGTATTAATAAATGAATTAATAAAAAATTAATGCAGTTATATAATCTATCATAATTTGTGGCTACTTTATTATTTGAGATTAAATGGTTTAAGTTGAGCAGATGGCTGTCTTTTCAACCTAGTCGTTGAACTACATATTTTATTTCTCTCACTAGGGGTTTCCATGAATGTTTAATGAATCTAAATTATTTTCAATATTTAAAGAAAAATAATTATATAAAAGAAGTTAGTATATTTGCATAAAACCTAATGCCTTTATTTCACAGAAAATAATATCTTCCCCTAAGGCAGTGGAGTGAGGGCAATTCAAGTAAGAACACTGCAACACAAGAATGTTAATGCCAATCAGATCTGGTGCCCTCTGGAAAATGCGAGAGGCTTTCATCTGGGACCAGTAGAAACACATGGAGAAGATATTTGATCTCACATGCACAGCATTTTGAATTGACTGAGAATGCCCCCCACCTCCCCAAAACACAGTTTTTAGGTTAGAATACTAGTTTAGGGGAGGGTTGTGCAACCAGTAGCCACATTTTTATATACCTTTCCTGCTTCTTTCAAATTGAAATAAGCACGCAATGCAAGTTTACAGCGTATGGCTTGGGCTGGAGCAGAGATTGGACTATGGGTTGTAGCACACACTCTGCAGCAGAGGTCGAAGTGATGTGCTGGGAAGGTGAGGGAGGAGCTGAGAGCCGAGGAATGTGGGGGACTCTAGCTGTTGGAAAAGGAAGGGGAACGGACCTCCAGAGGAAAACAGTACCGCTGACAACTGGATTTTTGCCCAGAGAGACCCATATTGAACTTCTGACCTTCTGTAAGATATTAAATTTGCGTTGTTATAAATCACCTAGTCGGTGGTCATTTGCAACAGCAACCATAGGAAACTAAAACTGATATGAAGCCTTGATAATTTTAGGACCCTTATTGTATTTAGCATTTTTATATTGTTCTATTTGTATTATAATAATTTTATCTGGAAATCAATTAATCTTCTCGCTCCTTTTCCTGTTATTGTGCTCTTTCTCCTCAGGGACTCGGGTCTTAACTGTTTTGTTCTTGCCTCCATCCTGCTGTACCAGCAAGGTTAGCTTCCTACAACATAATCAACCCTGCCTGATTTCTTTTTTAAGGTTTATTTTATTCATTTATGCATACAAGACCTAGGGTACAGGCCAGAGATGAGGGGGTGAGAGGATTCACCAGAGACAGAGCGGGGAACAGAACAGGCAGTTCCACTGAAACATACTGCTGAGGGAAGCAGCGGAGAGACAGGAGAGGTCTGCTGCACCATGTGGGTCACCTCCCTGACCAGGGATCAAACTCCTGCAGCAGTGTCTGTGCATAGCTTCACAGTCCTGAGATTTAACCCTTTGCACCTCCAGAGAGGCCCTGGTTTAACTTTTAGGTGGGAATTTATTATAAGGATGCTAGGAATTCAGAGATCCATCAGGAAATGGGGAAACTTTCTTTAGATAAGCCAGAGTAGATCAGCTCCCCAATTACCCCTGTAGTATTCAAGTGGAGGGTCACATGGTCGGGGGCTCAGGGAAACCTTACAGCAATGGTGTGAGTGTTGTATCATCTCCCACAAGGCAGCAAACTACAAGCACAGCCATACATTCAGTGGAGAACATACCGTTGCAGATGGACAGCCCCTCAAATCTACACAGGAATCCAAGATCAATATTTTGCTGCCTTTTACAACCTTCCAAATGGATCCTAAAGTCGTTACTCTAACTAGTTAAAGTTTCCTTTCAGTCTTTAAAAAACAGCAGTTGAAAGATGTGGAAAATTGGCCAACTTAGAAATGTAAGTAGATCTATAAGCATAGGATATTGTTTGTAGTCTGGCTGTTTTAATATACTTTTACATTTGGAATCTATATTTCTTATAAGTCATTCGAGATAGGTTTGTTTATTTCAGTGATCCCCTATTCACATGTAGATATATCTATCTCTTTATATATAGTTCAATTTTAATAAATGTATATATGAGAGATTAAAAGAACACAGCGACACTAAGTTACAGACTGTTTTCCTCTTTCAGGAATAGAACATGTATCTATATGGCATCATGTGGACTTGATTTCAAAGAAGGAACTTAAAGT
This sequence comes from Talpa europaea, assembly GCF_964194135.1. NCBI lineage: Eukaryota > Metazoa > Chordata > Mammalia > Eulipotyphla > Talpidae > Talpa > Talpa europaea. The sequence goes on from NC_140072.1 coordinate 135,552,030, forward strand.
TAGTTATATTCTAATTATAATAAGCATTGATTTAAAGCGGACTCGCTTGAAAATTTGCTTAACAAAAGTTTAATTAGTATAAGGTTATTCTCACTATGAGAAATGATTGAAAGATAATTAACACACATAACAAAATGTCAATATTCTTTTAGTAATTCATAGCTTGGTGGTGGGAAAACTGTAATTGTAGATACAAGGACAGACTTTTAGAAGGTCAGTCAATGCCTTTATTGGCAAGCTCTCTCTTCCTGCCCAGACTCTTAAAAATAAGACAGACTCGCTGTCCCTTAGACTTGACTAATGTTTAAATGATGGCTCATGACAAGCCTGTGTGCAAATGATTCAGTTATTTAAGAAATAAGATCCCTGGTGCCTTTGTCCACTCGTATTTTCTCTTGTATCCTTCACTGCTCCTATTAGGGGAGGCATTGATTTAATAGCTTTAATTTAAGACATTAAACATTCCTTTCAGTCCATTTGGTTCCATATTCCAAATCTAATCTCAAGTTGGTCACTTGCTGTTAGAAGAGCAAGCAAGCAAACTTGGCCTCTCTTCCTTCGCACACACCCTAAGAACTTCTTTTTCATTTTCCTTGTCAAGGCTATAAGCACTGAAAAATCCTAATTAAAATACAAGGTTTGACTCTGCCCTCTGCAAGGATTACTGGGACTAAGAAAGTGAAAGAAATGTGGATTTATAAACGTACTGGGTCCTGACCGGGATGCCTCTGGAGTTTCACACGAATAAACTTCCCTCCAGTGTCAGGGCCCCTGGGAGGAAGAGTTAGGGAGGTACTTGGATGAATGTGGACATGAGAATAGAGGCTCTGATGCAGATGTTGTTGTGTTAACTTCATGCACATAAGTGAATGTGAATAGGTTTCCAACAAAACATCTCAGCAGTGATGCCTGCAGAACAGAGCTCTGTCTCCAGCTTTTATGGAAATAAGCCTGCAGTGCATGTCTGTGGGTCTGCAAGTCCTGCAGTGGAAGGTGAGGTCAACCTTGGAGAAAGTCAGTCAAGAAGAGACATTTTTAAAAACTAAATGTCAAGAGTTACAGATTAGGGTCATGCTCACTCTTGCAACTTCTTCATGATGTAGAATCATCAAACAACTTTCTTCTTCGATAAATACTCTCTCCCTCCTCCCTTTCTGTCCTTTTCCTCATTTTCCTTATTCCTACTCGTAGTTAAACTTTACACATCTCAAAGGCAAGGAAGGCGGCACTGTGCAGGGACCTGTCTCCAGCCTGCTCTGCGCAGGGAGCAGCACAGTGCTCCAGCCATGGGGCTTTTACTTGCCCCTGTAGGTCCTTTATTCTGATGGCGATTCACCCTCCTTCAGTTCCTAAGAGGCCTAATTCTAATACAATCAGATAATTATCTTGATTTCATTAGCTTTTGTTTCTAGTTTTCCGTAATTTTCAATTCCAGTAGCCCTCTGAATTAGTACCACTTGCTTCCATTATATTTTATAGTTCAATTTCCACCAGGGAAATGTAGTTCAATAGAGAAAAAAAAGCAAAATGCAAGAATCAGCTTTCCAAAGTGATAGCTGTACATTTACAATTACCGGAGGAAATTAGAAAAATATATCTATGTGCAGAATACAGGAGAAGTTATCAAGAAGCAAGCCTCAGTACTTCCAGAGTTTTCACCACCAAGTTTGGTTTCATAGAACTTTCGCCTTCGACTTGCTCCCCCACCCCACTCTTCAAGGGGTCATTGTACTTCTCCTCATCACCCGGATTCAAGAGATATTTCATGTATTCGATCGTTCAGTACCTTTGAATCACTGGAGGACAGATTTATAAGTTCGAGCCAGATTCCATTTATTATACATAGCGCGGAACCCAAAGACTAAGATTCTGTGAAAGAAATATTTGACGTTATGTTCATTCGTTTGCACATCACGATCTCACGGGAGTCATCTTTTCCTTCAACTGAAAATGCCAAGCATCATGTTCTGTCAGTGACGGTGTTGGGAACAGCAGGCGTGAGAGCGGAGGGGGCTTGGAACTCAGAGGTGAGTGTCCAGCCCAAGGGCACGCGGGTAGCCAGGGAGGCTGCAGCTGAACTCCAGGCAGCCTTCGTCACCTCCAGGAGGCCTTCGTCACCTCCAGGCGGCCTGCCTCACCTCCAGGAGGCCTGTCTCACCTCCAGGTTGGCTGCCTCATCTCGTCGGCCTGCCTCACCTCCAGGCTGCCCGCCCCAATTCACCTGCACAGCGTGCGGTCACAGGGATGGCGTGACCCTTGAAACTCACCATGGGAAATTAATTTTAGGACTGGGGGGAGGGACACTTAAATCTGTTTTGTTAAAATTATGCAAAGGCTACATCTGAAGAAAACGAACAGCCCAAGAAGGGAAGACATTCACGTGGCAAGAGAAAGATAAAGACATGGTTTAAAAGTTGAACCTAAGCCTTCGTCAGTGGAAAAACTAAGGCTGGAAATAATACTGATTCTAACTGAAGGAGAGCTGAGCCCGCGCCTAGTGATACGGAACAAGAACAGTAATTGGGCTGTAGAGGAGGAAGAGCAGAAACTGCATCATCTGAGAAGAATCTAAGTGTTGGCCCAGAGGTTTCACAAATCCACTGAGGAAGAGAAATTGGAAGCTCGAGTAAGAAGCTGCTATATAGTATCTACATTAAATATGTGAATGCAAAATAGTAAACAAACTGTAACTCATGACATTCTGTGGATGCTTAATGTTATTTTTTCATGATCTATATAAAATCCTTAGCCAAAAAAATGCCTTTGGGATATTGCATATGTAAACCTAGGTTTACACACTATGAAAGTCTGCATTTTGGTGTAAGAATGGGACAGAATTTATAGCAAGATCTCTTAAAGAAATTTGCAGAGCATGCTTTCATGTAAGTGTTCCTCAGACAACCTTCTTGGACAGTCTTGCTGCACATGTGTTGTTGTAGAAGAATTATTAACTGCATCTCTCAATTTTGTTCTGGTTTGGAAAATAAATTATGTGGTCTATTCACTCAGAGCCAAGTATTATCATGGCACCTTCATTTGACACAGAGCATATACACAGTGCTTTAATAGTGATCACGGGTTTGCAACCTAAAGTAGAAGAATCATCTAAAGAAGCTGTTCGAATGTAGATTACTGGGCCTGCCGCCCCAAATGTCATAATACACAGCTCAAGATGAGAGGGTCTGGGCAAGACATGAAATAGAAAGTAGTAGAAATCTGCCTAATAAATCTAACTTGGAGCTCTGGAGTTGAGCAAAGCTTGTGGTCTCCAGCAGAAGGTTGGGACAGTCAGGGGGTCTAATGTCAGTCACAGTCAGAGCTGTCCCTCCTCCAGCCTTCAGCTCTGTGGCATTAGCTCCATGGTCTGAGAGTGACATGTACACAGTTTGCAAAAGCCACAAACATTAGGGATCTGTGACTGGATCACTGATTGATGCTTCTGATTAGAGAATTGCAGAAAAGTGACCTCCGTCAGCGCCTCTGCACCTGCTCCAAAGCCAGAGACCCGGGCTCTCTGCTGAGGTCACTTCTGGGGATTTAAAGGGCCATACCTTTATTCCCACTTCTTTTTTCTCTTTATTCCCTTTGGAAGCCAGATTTCAAGACTAAGCGCCTCAAAAGCAATGTTATCTATGGGGAAATTAGAAAGTCACTGTGACACCAAGGAGAGACACAGACTCAGGGAAATCCTGAGAAGAACTCAAATTTAGTGTCTGCTTGGTGCTCAGTACTGAAACAGTCTACAGCAGCCAGAAAAACAACAATAACAAAAATACTGCAACAATCAAGAAAAATTAGGGTCATTTCTTAAAAACATGTATTTTGAGCATCTCAATTGACTCTGCTAATAAACCACAAAGAAATATCAAAGGAAAACACGTGGTCACTGCAGTATATTTATTTTTTACTCTGTCTTTTCAACCACTTGAGTCTATGGGTTTCACTCAAGTAACCTTAATTTCTACCATCCCACATTTGTGTGGGATAGCAGACATAGCAGACACACACACTGAAAAGCGTTGAATGTATCTTTAATGCAATCGTTTGGGTTCGGGGAGCAAACACTGTTATTTATTACCTTTTATTTATTTATTTTTTAAAAAGATTTATTTATTTATGCATACAAGAACCGGGGTACAGGCCAGAGGTGTGGGGGTGAGAGGTTTCACCAGAGACAGAGCAGGGAGCAGAACAGGCGGATCCACTGAAATCCACTGCTGAGGGGAGCAGCGGGAAGACAGGAGAGGTCTGCTATGCCATGTGTTTCTCGCTGGCTAGCCAGGGATCGAACTTAAGCTGCAGAGGCTGCGGACAGCTTCATAGTGCTGTGTCTTTACCCTTTGAGCCACCAGGGAGGCCCCTATTTACATTTCAATGCTCATTTCCAAGCAAGGATTTCTTATTTTTCCATTACCTCTCTGCATATATTTAGTTGATATTATTTACGTTCTGTCTCTGCCTCTGCTGTTTTCAGACACACACACACACACACTTTATTTGTCTTTCACCTGTTTTCAGGTATTATTGTTCTGCCTATAGTTGACACTGTTGTTTACATCTAAAACCTTCTAGAATTATGAGGTTATAAAGATTCTATTTTCACTCTGAAATTATCTTTTAATATGTAATCTTGAATATAGGCCATGAAAGGTGGATGAATTGGGAAAAAAAAAAAGCAAAATATTCTGAGTTTTTTACAAAGTCACTAGGGGAGGGAAAAGAAGTTGACGTGAAGAATTAAGTGCAATGAATAGTTCCAATGACAAGTTAGGTTACTGGGCATGGAAACATGTGCCTTAATTTGAACACTGCTACGCATTCTGAATTTTTGACTGTCTGTTTGAAAATGCCTTCCTGTTACTATTCTTTGTCCCTATGCCCTGTTCCTTGTTGCTTTAAAAAAATGATTATTTTCATTTTGAAATAAGAGAGTGCATGTGACACATCACATAGAACCACATCACACACAAAACTTTTTAATGATAATCCTTTGTGTTTTGCTTATTAGACATTTTAGAAAATCCAAAAGATGGAAAAATAAATTTTCCTGACAATGAATGTGATGGAATTAGCCAGTTATATTGTAGAACCATGAAACATAATTCAAATCAAATGATCTTTTTATAGAGCTGTGTTTTAAAATATGATTCCATGAAAATAATTGGGAAAACATGTTAGGCATTCCAACATGAGACTGCTGGACAAAAAGGATCTGTGCTTAGAATAGTTAAATAAACAGTTAAAATAAGTAAATTAAGTAATTATAATAAAAATAAATAATTAATAAACAAATTCCATTTTGTACAAATAGCTATTGTTCAAAATCTCAGATTTTCAATAGGATGATTCTCAGCTATTGGTCATATTGGTCAATCAGGACCATTTTCTGACATGTTCATAAATGAGCATAAACGTATTGTGTTCCTAGGAAAACTTCTATAAGCCAACATGCAGTACAGGAACAAAACAATTACCACTAATGTATGTGGATATGATTTTGAGCATTCCCAGACCCAAAAATCACACCAAATCACACATAAAACCTAAAATCACACTGACTTATACTCGAAGCAAGAATGTTGTGTTGAAAACACAGCCTGTGGAAACTGTTTCTCAGAGGAGTGTGGTGCAGTCACTAGGGTGAAAAAGCGTTTGCAGAGACTTCACTGCAGCAAGAGTTGACAACAAAACAAACACCAAAAGCTCCTTTCATGAACCCTGTCTCATGAAAGTGAAAATCGTAGGATCTAATGGAAGCCACCACACACTATTTGCTTCTATATATCTTTACCAGTGGGTGGACCTTCTCCCTTAGCATGATATAGCTATCAGCATGGATTAAACAGATATGTGTGTATGCAGACAAGCTCTGTGTCCACCTGAGCCAGTGGACCTGGGGTTTGCTTGCATGTCATCCAACAAGATGTGATTTTTAGCAAAACTAACCCTACAATGACCAGTTACATACTGTAGGAAAATCATAGTATTTTATCATGTTTAGATTTAGTTCACTCAGATTCTAAGAATTGATATCCCTCCTCCTAGAAAGCTCCACCTTGTTCCAAAGTTAATAACAAGGAGCCCAGTGAGTTTCTTCTGGTGGGGCCAGGTCCATCTGCCCGAGGAAGGAGGCTGGACTGCGCAGGCCTCTCAGACCCCAGCGCTGCTTTGTCTTGGGGATGTAAATGACTGAACAGGCTTGGGTCTCCACACCCCTGCAGCCCTTAGCTGCACCTCCTCCCGAATGAGACTCTGGCCATGACACTACATTCAGCAGAATTGACTCTGCTACTTGGAACTGGTATTTTCAACCATCTTATTAATCAAGGCTTGATTAGCAAATCGGGTCAGTAGATACATTGGCTAGTTCAGCCATGACAACATCTGGACTTCTCTTTAGTCTCTGCTGCCATATACAGAAAATCGGTGTGCATTTGTGTTTGAGAAAAAGGTGTCAGAGAAACCATTTATGAGTATAAACTCTGTCATAACACACACACTCAACGGAATGGTATCATCTTGAACTTGCACTCAGCTCAGGAATCACACTGAATATCTGGCTTAGTGCCAAAGATAGTGCTGAAAATAGCCTATTATGCTCCCTTTTGCAAGCTAACCACCCGTGAAATAGTCGAAAGAAGACTATATAAGAAAAAGATCAAGATAATGAACACACACAATGTGAAGTATAACCACTTTCATTAAAGCATATTGGGGGGTCAGGGATCTATGCTATAGTCTCCGGCAAAGAGCATTGATGCTTAAAATGTGTCAAACTTGTGTTCCACACGGGAATGTAAGGGCTTTCACACACAGAGTCCCAGGTTTCAGAGGCAGGTAAGAGCCAGGGAGCTTTGTAGGGAGATGGAAAGAAATGGTGGAGAGCAAGTGTGCACGGAAATGGTTTGAGAGGAGCAGTAGCAAGCTGGAGGGGACGGTGGACGGACACTACATGGCGCCCAGAAATGCCTCAACTTGGGGTTTTGTTTCAATGATTATTTTTTTAATGCCTGTGTTCTCAGAGTTAATAGAAGCTTAAATTTGAAATTCTGTGTCCCTTTCTCCAAATCCCTCCCTTCCTCTGCCTAAATCTTTTCTTTGGAGTCACCAATAAAACCATGTTGAATGCCAGGGATGGAAGAATATCAACAGAATAGCTAAACATGTCTAAGTTTGCCATTGTCCTCAAGATCCTCACTGTTGAGTGGGCACCGGCACGTTCCTCACACATACGTGTGGTCGCTGCTGCATCTTATAGGGAAGAGGTGAGGGCGGGTCTCATGGGTGAGGGTGGGGGCTGCCTGCTTCTGAACTCACCCTGGACATTTTTATGCAGAATTCCTAAGAATCCTTAATTTCTCACTATGTGAAAAACTGGCTTATTTTTGGCAAGGTCCCTATTGTATTTGGAAAAATCCACGTGATATTCTCAGGCATACAAGGGGGGCAAGAAGGGTAATTTGAGGGTGCCAAATGCATGGTATCACTGTTAGAAATAAGGAAGGAAAGGAAGGAAAGACAGAAAAGTTTTTATCAGAAAGTGCCATTTCCAAAGAATGACTCATGAATTTGAAGGGAGAATTCTTCACAGCGGAGTTGGGATGTGCTTCTAGTTCTTTTGAAATGAAAGTTTCACAAAAGCAGAAAGTTCTTTAGAATCAGTTGCTCTCTGACTGTCACCAGCACACTTAGGAGCTTTTACAAGGGCAAGATCTTGACATAAGCCGTGCTAAGCAAGATGAAGATATCCATCCTGCTCTCCTTAGAGCCACAGGCTCTTTCAAGACCAGTGTGAAAAAAACAATTGAATTTAAGAAAGGTCAAAAGCCAGGATGAAGAGACATTCTGATTAAAAGCTTGGCCCAAGGCGGTGAGCCTCACAGTTCTCTAATTCAAACATAAAGACATTTAGCTCAAGCTAGTTTTCTGGTTAATTTTTCAAGCCTATGGGTTGTTAGGGATCAAAATATCCTACAAGCTTCAAAAGATGTGAAAGGTCCTGGCTGGATCCAAACAGTTTGAATTGGGTTTCATTGCAGGTGGCTCTCTTATTCTTTCCTTTAATTTCTACTGTCTTCATTCTTCACATTTCTTTCGGGTGCCCTTCACAAGTTTCAAAGACTCATTTTTAAGTTATATTATTTAAGACAAAGAATGTCTACAAAGCCTTGTAGGGGAGCTGAGTTTTTACTTTCCAAAGACGCTAGCAGTAAAATATTTTTTTTTTAAAAAAAAGACCAGTGGCATTGATATATGAACCTCAAAAAATTTTAAAGGCTTAATTTTTATCCAAGTGACTTTCGTGCAGAAAACCTCCAAAGATCAAGTTCTCTTTTTATATTCCTATTGCTTCCTGATTTCAGCCAGATCTGAAATACCACAAAACAGCTTGACTTGGATTTTTTTTATATATGGCATAAAAATTTTTCCAGGCTTGAATATTGATGGAAACCAAGATTTCTCATTTCTGCAATATGGGAAGCAAAAGAGAAAAAAGTGAGAAGACATGGATGAAGAAGGAGAGACATTCTGTAGCTTTAGACTGTCAGGTTTCTGTCACATCCTGCTCCCTATTATTTACAAACCCCAGGACTGCTGAGTCCAGATACCATTATGTGTAACAGTGTAAGTTAAAACCAAAGAATTTTAGCAATTTTGCCATTGCTCACAATACTGACCATAAAATTTCTATATGACCCAACAAATCCACTCATAAGTATCTCCCCGAAAGAACTAAAGAGATTCAAATGGATGTTTCTGCACCAATGTTCATAGTGTCATGTTCACACAAGCCAAATGTGAAAATAACCCCGTGTCCATGGGAGAATGAGCCTTGAGTCTGTAAACACATGTGGTCTCTTCATGCAGCCCAACACCGCCCAGCCTACAGAGACTGGCTCTTCCTGCAGGCTGCCACCTGCATGAGCCCTGAAAACTCTGTGTGAAGTGAAAGAGGCCAGACCCACAAGGGAACAGCATATATGATTAATAAATAATAAAAGCACCATGCATTAATAGTTATTAGTTCTAGTAATAAATGACAGTGTCACTAATAGCGATTAGTTCATTACTTCATAGTAAAAGCTAATTTCCTGATTTCAATAAGCACTGTTCCCACAGAAGATGTTCACATTAAGTAAGGCAGGCCAAAGTGTAGCTGGGAAGTTTCTGCCATTTTACAGTTTTTCCAAATGCCCAAATGTATCCAAAATAAAAAGTGAAACCAGCAGGGCCTGTTCATCTCCCCCTTTCATCCTTCAGCCTTGGTGCTGCAGTGGACAGGGAAGTGGTCACAGAATGGGGACATCATACCTCCCTCAGACCTCATACCTCCCTCCAGTCACCTGCCAGGTGCACCGAGCAACCCAACCCGGCCATCAAGGCATATGCAGAATGAGATTCTGCTTCTAAGACTAGGTCACAAGGGCTAATGGCTTCTTTCTGGTGCTCTCTTTCTGGGCTTGTCCATTCTGGCGAAGTCAGGTGCCAGGTGTGGCAGTCAAACCCCAGAGAGGAGCAGATTATCCTACCTCTAACCCTTCAAGGGGACATCAGGATGTGGCACCTTAACCTGATCAAACCTTTGTGTGACTGCAGCTTGTCTGGAGTGGCAGCTTGCCTGGAACCTCCAAAGACTCCAAGCCAGAATCACCCAGCCAAGTGGCACCCACAGAATCTGCAAGAGATGACAAATATCTGTAGTCATGTTAAGACTCTGTTTTGGGATGGGGCTCATTCAGCAAAGAGAACTAACACACGACTAAAAGCAAAGACCAGACTTAACTCCTGCTCCTCAGATCCCCCACCCAGAGTCCTTTTTCCTAGACCTCAGTTGCCTTCTTGAAAACCTATAGGCCAGTCCATTCCTCTGCCAGGAGCATAAACAACCCAGACAGAAAAGTAACTTTGTAATCGTCACTCCTGGTTCTGCACCACTGTCACTTCACAGATGTTCTCTACTGGGGCTTCTGAGCTCAGCCTCCAGCATGATGTAACATGCTGGAGAAGGAGTAGGGAATCCATGAAATATCCATGGAATAAATCGTGGACACATCTTACAAAAGATTGCATTTATGTCATGTTTAAAGACAAAAATCTATGTACCACGTAGGACAATTTTGAATAGGTAACTAAATTAGAGTACCTCTAATTAGTCATTCTATTGTTACAGAATTATTAGATTTTATTTTTTTTATATATTTGCTTATATGATTTCTTTGTATTTCTAAAAACAAAGTTATTGGGAAGAATAGGACACCTGTGAATACATGAGGGTGGGCTATTATTTTCATAACACGAAAATCATGAGGGTATGGCCGATATTATTATTGCTTTGAATCACTGAACTGTATTGCTTTATTTCAATATAAGCCCCCCAGACACATACACACAGACTCACTCTTGCTTCCCATGCATATAATTGGACACTTCTTCTCCCCCAAGTTTATTGCAATAGATGCAAAGGTTGCACAATGCCTACAACAGTTTGAGTGGAACTTCCCAGGACAATGGGGCATGTCTCTTACAGTTCCGGCCCCATGTGTTTGCCTCTCAAAATCAGCCATTCTTGCTGCCCCACAGCTCGTGAGCAGGACAGCCTGTGTGGAAATACATGTGGCTGAGCAATGCGCCTCACATGCAGATGCTCCGTTCTTTTCAACAGTTCTTGACATTTCAGGCCAAAGGAAGAGAGCTGCCGTGGCAGGATGCCCCTCTCGGCTCACTGTGTGCTCCGCATGTGAGCCAGGAAGGTGCTAATCACTTCAGGATGTGCTGTGTGTGCCTGAGCTTGCCCAGCCTCCTGGGAGGCTCCTCTGCTTCTCCAGCCTCTCCCGTGGGTTCCCTGCTCTCTTTACCCTCTGGAGCAGGAAAATCTCAGCGGTTGTCAGGAAGAGCTTTCCTGGTGTTCAAAGAAATTCTTTCAGAGAGAAAAAAGAAAGTGAAATGCTTGCAATTGAGTCAATGCAAAGTTGCCTCCAAATTTTGGAATCCAGCAGTTTTTTTTTTTTTGGTTGGGCATATTTCACAATTGTTGTGAGTGATTATTATTTATAGTTGCTAATGAGCCTTCCCCATGGATATAACTGAATAGAGATAAATAAGGCAAACTGCGATCTAATAATGAGGAAATTGAAAAATCTCAAGAAAGGGGAATTCTACAAACTACTTACCCAATAGTTCAGACAATGGCAAGTTCATCAAAAGCACAAAAGTCTCAGGAAGTCATGTCCAGAGTGGCCCAAAGAGTCTAGATGAGTCAGCGTTGTGTGTCATCCCTGTGGAGTCTTGGACGGGGAAAAAAGATATTAACTAAAAAAAAAAAAAAAAAAAAAAAAAAAGTTTAGAAAATCTGAATGAACTGAAATGTACTTAAAGTTAATGAATCAACGTTGGACCGTTGATTGTAATAAATGGACCACACTAATTATGATATTAAAAGTGGAAGATGCTGGTTTGAGTTATGAGGTTCTCTCTGTACTCTTTTTGTGATTTGTTTTTTGTAAACAAATTATGCTAAAATGTTTATTTTTAAAAATCAGATTCAAGCAGGAAGTCAGAAAGCAATATAAAACTATTATGAAAAGGAACAAAAGGATGGGATTATTTTAGAAATTTTTCTCATTATTCCACCATAAGGAGTCAGAGATATTCAATTATAGTTTGTAAGGAAATTAAGGCGTAAGGAAGTCTCTGCATTGATGAACATTTCTTGCTTATCTGCAGCAGCGTGAACTCAAACACGACCTGCTTCACAATAAGTATTTGGGACTTTGCTGTCCCAGTTCTTTGGGTTTGTAGAGTTTTCCCTTCACACTGTATTATTGCAAAAAATTGTATTTATGAACTTAGTGAATTTTTTTGAATGGAGTGTCATAGCTACAGATAACAGCCTGGTGAGGTAGGAGCCGTGAGGCACGCGGAAACTTCCAGTCTATGTAGCAGTGCAATTACCAAGTCACATGGGTCACCACTTTCAACAAGACTAGCACATAGTCACGCGTGTAACTCAAGGAGAGCGCCCCAGAGTGGTGTCAATCCACAAAGCAACTCCCTTGCAGGAATTTAGAAAGATGTGAGACTCTAAGTTTTTGTAATAGATTTCAAAAGTTTTCCTGGTGAGTATTTAGTTCTATTATCAATAAAACTTAAGAGTTTGTTAGGACCTACACAGAGGCAATCACCCCACACACACACAATAACTGACTTCTCTTCACTCGAAAAGAAGTGATTTTCAGAGGGCAGTTGGGCTCATAAAAAAGGTCAGACTTATTTTAACTTATTCCCTCTTTTTATTTCAACAGGTGAGATTTGCCTTTATTCTTGGCAGCCTGCAGGAAAGAAACTATTTTTCCCTCTTTCTAAATCGCTGTTTCAGAATTCAGAATAAATTAATAAAGAGTTGTGAAGGCAGTTCAAAAACAAGAAGTATTTCTCTTCTCCGTTTTGCAAAGACTGACTTCAGCTCTGAGGTGGCACCTGGCCTCTGGCAGGGTTTCCATCACTCTGGAGGGCTGACCCTGGACCAAGTGGACGAAACGCTCATTTCACAAAATGTTTCAAGATGGTAATTTGTGACGGTAGATTAGTAACAATAAGGCAAAGTTACCTTCCCACATGCCCCAGAGCCGAGATGCCCCTGACAGGCCTTCTAGCCTCCACAGTAACACAACTCCCTGCCCAGGACCCGAGTTGTGAACCCAGCGGCTTCTGCCCTCCCCGCTGCCTTGTCTGTCTGTTGGAGAGACTGAAGGCGAACAACTTACAGGAAGGTACAAAGGGCCACTGACCCCCTGGCTCCCCCTGACCTTGCTGCAGGAGATAATAAATGCTCTGTGCTTAAGTCGCCATAGTAACATTTTCTGTTACCAGCAGGTCATTGTAGGCCTGCCTGGTGTGACAAGTGCAGTGATCGTAAAGGCAGTGAAGTCTTTTAAACGGTGGACACTCTACAGACCTGGACACTCTCCAGATGATTCTGGAGATCCCAAGATGCTCCAGATCCAAGATTCTGAAGGACTTCTGAACAACTGAAGCGCCGCAACTGTACTCGGAGAATTATTTGAATGTGTTAGCTCAGTAGTTCTCAAAAAGCCTCTGTGGGAAAGGGTGATGCTGTCCTCATGTTCTTTAAGGGGAAGACCAAGTTGATGACATTTCAGACATCTGCATAGACACGTCTCTGTTCGCTCAGCTGATGAACTGGACCTTCTTCAGGGAGACCAGCTACTCGGACTCAAAGGCAAACTTGCTACCACTTTTCCACCTCTGCTCTCCTTGTGATCTGATGTATTAAGTTTCTTTTTTATAAAGATTTAGTTATTTATGCATACAAGAACTGGGGTGCAGACCAGAGGTGTGGGGGTGAGAAGATTCACCAGAGACAGAGTGGGCAGCAGAACAGAGTGGGATCTACTGCAGAACACTGCTGAGGGGAGCAGCAGGCAAGTCAGGAGAGGTCTGTTGTGCCACGTGGGTCACTTCCTTGGCCAGGGAGCGAACGTGTGCCATGCTGCGGTGGCTGTGGGTAGCATTGTAGTGCTGCATCTTAACCCCCTGAGCCACTAGGGAGGCCCAAGTTTCTTATAATTGAATGAATTTTTTCAAAGTCAGATCACTTCACAACAGATGCACCTCCAATGTGGAAATGAATTTTCTCGTATAGTAGGAAGTAGAATCTGCCCTGTACTATATTATATAACAGCTGTTCATTTATATATTCATTCATTTTAAGTAACTATTCCCTCCCCAAATTGTGCCAACTACACTCTACGCTCTAGGAATGCAAGGATGAGTGGATAAGGTGGATAAGCATGGCCTCCCCCTGCACTGACAGGGTCTATGTGTAGAGGACACTCACCTGGGCAAGAAGGTCAAGGTAAGTTCACAATGGATTTCAAGTGCCATGGGAGCTGGCGTCTCTGACTACTCTGGGAGTTCCAGGAAAAGACTTCTGAGGAAGGGAGGAATTAGAAGGACTTGGATGCCTGTGGGTATGAACTAAGCAAAGTGGGAGTTAGGAAAAAACATTGCAAGTAGAGAAAATAGCACCTCCACGATCCCGTGATGGGAAGAAGCTGAGAGGATATGAAGGAATTGGTGTAACTTGACCCAGAAAGTGGGGAGCAGAGGAGAAGGAAGAGGGCCTGGATGCCAGACGGCGTCTGGATCTGAGCTTATCCTGAGGACACTGGGAAATCATTAACAGCTTTCGTAGTGGAATAAATGATCAGATTTGCATCTGGCAGATAGTTCTCTCACTGATACGGCGGATAATAAGTCCAGGCGAGAGGCTGCTACGGATCCGGGAGCAGTGGGCTGAATGAGGCTAACGCTGCAGACTCCTGACAGGGTCTGTGCAAGATTCTGATGTGTGTGATGATACCGTGATGCTGGCGAAGACAGGAGACAGGGGAAGGATATTTTGGAGCATCAATGGACAGCATTTAGTAACAAAATGAATATAGCAACAGGTAAAAGAGTAGAGAGACAAAGCAGTCAGGTATTAGTCTTCATTTCTGACATAAATAATCCTGCACACGATGGAAACACTTCCAGAAGGACGTACTGAGCGAAGAATGGAAGAGATTTGAAAGAACTAGTCATGAATTCCCCTTTTGGACAGAGGAGACACTTGCCTCTAAGACATCCAGATGGAATGTCAAGTAAGCAATTGCTGTTAGGGTTCAGGTCAGTGGAGAGTTCTGGATGGAAGATAGAAATTTGTGAAAATGTACTTCATTGATTTTTACTGTTTAGCTTATCAATAACCCGTTAGAATTAGTATCTGGGGTTCCTCATGAAAATGTCTAGTTCATTTTCAACAGGGTATTATGAGTATTTTTAATTTTTAATTTGTCTATTTTTTTGTGAAATGGCATTGATCTACAACACGTGTATGATTCAGACATGACATCGCACCTCTTCAGATGTACATCACCAAGGAAACGCGATGGCCTGTTGTGATTTTCACATCTTCTGATGAGTTAAATGAAATTTGATTTTTTTTTTAAGATTCGTCTTAGAATCATGAGTTGACTTTTTTTTTTAAATTATGGGAATATGTTTAGAGAAAGGTGCGTCTATCAAACGCCAACTGATGAGTGTAACAAAGCCAGGTCCCTGCCGCTGGGTGAGCTTGCCCCATAGGCTACCCAGGCATAGCCGTTCCTGTCTCCAGAGAGAATCACAAATGGCAAGAGAAATTGAACTTGGCTAACTTCACTATTCTTAGGTATTTTCCTACTGACTTTGCTTTCTCTGTCCCTGGATAATCCATGGCGGATAATTTTTTCCTCATTGGAGGAGACAGTGATTTGGTTTTATGATCTCACAATTTGAGCTTCTCTGCAGATCTATTCTTTATTGAGTGAAAGGTAACCATCACCTTGTTTGTTCCTGCTCCTGACTTGTTCTATTTGTGAACTCAACTACAAATTTCATATAGACTGGGAAATTGATCAACTCTTTGAGATGTGGACCAATGAATTTTTGTATTTGTGCGCATATTTCTAATCAGGGCCTGAAACTGTGTGAATCATCTAATGTCCTTGTCTGTAATTAAGACTTTTTGTATGAAATATTTTCCTTTCTTTTTATGTTAAAAAAGATCTGTGCCAGTTAGCTTATAAAGATAATCACTAACACGTCCAATATTCCCAACATTTAAAGAAAATGATAAAAATTAACTTCTAGTATTTTAAATAGACCAGATAAAACATTCTAATTTGGAAACATTTTATGATTCTGAGTTCAAGCAATTAACTATATATTTGGTAAATTAAGTTAATTTAGTAATTTTGTTTTTAAAAACATAGTCAATAATTTTTCTCTATGTTAAGTATCCAATCTATCCATGTTAAGTGTAATTTGACTTTATAATTTATTTTGTTTGGATTTGCATTATCATGATGATGAGACCAAGTGCAGCTTCTAAATTTATCTTGGTTTATTGATAGTAGAACATGCTTAAGACATAAAAAAAAATTGAATTTCATTAAATTGAATGACTATTGTGGTAAACATTTTATATCAAGAGTAATTATGTGTTGTAGAGTGTCAGCTTGAACCTAATTTCCAACTTCTTTAGGTTACTTGACATCTTGGTTAATATTAAATTGTCTTAAATATTTAAAGCTCTTAAAAATCAAAATACTTTTCATTTAAGATAGGCCCATGATGCCTTAACTTCTGAATGTAAATTTAAGTTTACAAAATTTTGCTTGTTATTTTATATGCTACACAGGAGGCTGTATTTTGACTGATCTTAGTGTGTTCATTATTGCCATTTTGAACAGGTGTACAGAGATGTCTGTGGCTGTAGAAAGGTGTGCTGCATGTGTTTGAGGCTTCTGGGAAATGTCAGGTAATCCTGTATGACATCAGTTTTCACCCACACCAAACTCAGCTTTCTCTGTGAAATAATTATGATCATATGGGTGATTGAATAGTAGAACAACTATAGTAGAATGAGAAATGCAAGTGTGCATGTTTTTGTCTTCTAAGGGAAATTAATAGTTTTAAGTAAAGTGGCAGATTTTTCCTAAATATGAAAGAATATAATTAGGGTCAAAAGTTAGAAAGGGCATTTCAGACATCTTTGTTAAGAATACCTGAGTCTTGGGCCTTCCTGATGGCTCAGGGGCTAAAGTCTCAGCGCTATCAAGCTATTGCCAGCCACAGCAAGAGTTCGATCCCCGCAGCCAGGGAGCTGACCCACAGGGCAGAGCAGAACTCTCCTGTCTGGCCCCCTGCTCTCCTCAGCAGTGTATTTCAGCAAATCTGCCTGTTCTGTTCCCCACTCTGTCTCTGGTGAATCCTGTCTCACACACACACACACACACACACACACACACACACACCCCTCTGGCATATACCCCATCTCTTGGCTGCATAAATAAAATAAATCTTTAAAAAAATAGAATTACCTTTAAAGGTTCATTTCATAACAAGAGGGGAAAACTGTCAGGAAATGGACAACAGAAGTTGCTGTATGTTAGTTCTCTGACAAATCTGGGTGATTTATCTGATTCTCTAGTGATGGGCATCTTTGGTTGTTTTAGAGAGCCATGGAGTTAGAACCGAAGCTGTAAAATGGTTGATAGAAATGTGCTTTTTTTTTTTCCATAGGTTTGAAGATAATTACTGCTCACAGCAGCACAAATATGTCCTCTGAAGAATATGTATCTCTGCATGAATCAAATGCTCAGTGAGACCAGTTTAACATTTTACTTCTTCCCTTCTGAATATGTCTCCAAGGAGACAGAGTAGGCCTCCTCAGCACTGTGGAAGGAAAACAAGCATTAATGTCTTCAAAGAGAGGGGGTGTGTTCAAGAAGATGAAGGGTTAACTGCTCTTCATTCTCTTGAGAGGTCAAATAGGAATCACAGAGGAAAAAATACAGGACTGTTTCAGTGGAGTGAAGGGGCAGAGGAAGATTATGTCAGTTGACGAGTAAGTAAGAAAATGCTGGAAATAAGTATTGACAGCTGTGGTATAATGAAAAATGTACTTGGTCGTTGTCCTCAGTGCCTGCCTCAGAGCTCCTAAAACCCTTGGAATTTCCTGAGTGATAGGAGCATCCTTTTCTATGCAAACACCCCCCTCCACCACACCTGAGTTTATGTTAATGAAGTGACTGGGGTGGATAAGTTCAGATTTGAGGACAGGAACTTCCACCCCCACCTCCAACCCCCAGGGAGGGGAGAAGGACTTGACTTCGGGTTATCAAAACTCTTGACTTCGGGTTATCAAAACTCTTGAACAAAACAATTTGGAGAGTGTCTGGGCTGTGGGCACACTGACATGTCAGGAAGGCAGCAAGGACGCCCTTAGTCACACCGTCTCTTTGCCCCGTGCATCTCCTTTGCTCAGCTTTCTTGACTTCTGCCCTTTATAATCAAGTGACGATTGTCAAGTGTGGTGTTTTCCTGAGTTCTGTGAGTCATCCTCGATGATCCTCAAACTTGAATGGGAATCGTGGGAACCCAACCTGTCGCCGGCCAGGCAGACAAGTCGGTAGGTAGACACACCTTTGACACCTGTGCTTAAGTGGGCACAGTCTCGAGGGGCTCACCCTGGTTCTGTGGGGTCTTCTCCAACTCTGTGGCGTCAGTGTCAGAAGTGAATTGAACTGTGGGACATGCACTTGGTGTCAGAATTGGTGCTGGAAAGACCATACAAGCACCTTTTTGAGAAGTTTGCCGCTGTGGAGGAATGCTCACCCCCCAGCAGCAGGTGGAGGGACAGGAGCCAGGACACGGGAATCAAGCGAGGCTACCTTGTTTTTTTATCGTCTCAAGGATGGTGAGAGATGGAGAGACATCACTACTACCTCAGATTACAGAAGCACAATAAAGACATGGCCAGGAATTAAGGAGCTTGTTCAAAGCCACATGACTCTCCACCCTTGAAGCTGGAACATTAATCCTGATCTCCAGATAAGTTCAGGCTTCCCTTTGGCTCTAAAAAGTACATTTGAAGTTCTCAATTTAATTTCAAAATCCAATTTAAAAATATAGACCCAGGGGCTGTGACTGAGCTCTGGGAGGACACCTCGCACAGCCTTAGTGGGATCCTGCTTTCACCACCGGAGGCCATTGCGTAGCCCAGGGCTGGAGAAGACTTAGCTCTAGTGAGGCTGCTGGGCAGACACCAAAGGGCAGAATCTACACCACGGTGAACGGGGCTTTTATAAAGAGCCCGAATAGCGTGGAACTGGTAGGGACGAGCACCCTCCGCCACAAAGGGAAGAGAAGGGAGAAAAAGCAAACATAGGGAGGCCTAGTGAGTCACAGGGCAAGTGGAGACCACAAATTCCAAAGGGAACTAGTCAGACACCCCAGGAGTAGGGGCAACAGGACATTCTGGAACAAGGACAATGAAGAAAAGTATGTTAAGTAAGGGCTGGAACACAGAGACTTTGTTCTGGGCACAGAGACATTTAGGCAGTGATGAGACCACGGAGAAGTAACCAGTCACACAGAGCCTGGGGGCGCTTTGGAGTAACCAGGGAGAGAAGGTGTGTATTCCCTGAGACAGGGCTCCACCTCAGCTCTCCTGCCCCGCCCTGGCCCAAGGCCACCGGCCCGGGAGTCCCACTTTATTTCTGTTCCTTTTCTCCTCGCTAGAATTTTCTTTCTCTAAGCAGATCTACCTGGTCTCGCTTGCTTTCCTGACCGTCTGTGAAGTCCCTGTTGCTGCCCTGTGAGCTACAAGCCAGGGGTGGTCTAGGGGCTGGGGCTCAACGCTGCCCCCGCAGCCTGGGATACGCTCCTGGCTGGGAGAAGGTACCTGAAGACCTGACACTACAGTACCACCAGCACTGCTTTAGCACTGGAAAAAGGTCAGCCCCCAGGGAAGGATGCACTGGGCTTTTGTTTCTCTTCTGGGAAAAACATGGGTCAATTGGTTCAAAAAATATGAAAGTGATTGTCGAACAAGCACAAATGAGCATTAGTGACGCGGCTGCCTGGGGGTCACTGTGGTCTGCATCCCGGGAGACAGTCAAGGTGACTTTGACTGATAAAGTGCAGGAAATATCACAGTGGCTACTTATAAATATCTTGGGATTTCATACTAAAATCATTTCTTTATTTGTGCTCTGATTCCATGATGAGTTATCTGGGAGCAGGTGCATTAACAATAGATTTGCTGGGTCACTTCCACTTTGGATTCAATAAATCAAATCAAGAAAATATACTTTTTGAAGGTACAGCACAGTCTAAGCAATTTCCATTTCTCGGGTGATTACGACAGCAATTACTGAAATGACTTTGGTCTTTTTTATGCTAAAAAGCATAAGGGAAGAGGCTCTGACCATTTGCCACTTATTCTGCTAAATAAAAATAGTTTTATGGTGGTTCAATATTTACCTAATATGAGTTGTTTTTGGACCTAAGCTGGAATGCCCATGGGGCAGGGGGTGAGTAAAGCAGTCTGAGCCATTTAAAGAAATAGATTAAATATAAGGATATGTTAATCCTTTATGGTTAATGGCAAAACGATGCTTTATTCAAACATTCTGAATACATTAAATTTCAATGTGTATAGGCTGAATGTGTTTTGCCCAGGTTTATATGCTAAAGCACCCCTCCTCAGAACATCCCCCTCAGCCCTCTAGCCTCCACCCCTCCACCCACCTCTGCAATTGCTCCTTGTTTGTCTTTTAAGATGAGCCATTGAGAGGTAATTAGGGTCAGATGCACCCCCAGAATGGTGTTCCCGTGCTCCTAAGAAGACACTCCAGCAGATAAAAAGTAGAGGTCACTTGCGCTTGTCCAAGAGATTGCTTACAAAACAAGAATAGAATCCTCCCAGGAACCCAGCAGTGGAATAAACAATGCGTGTCTCTGTGTCCTTTTGAATATGGCTGAAGACGGATTCTGGGGATGGCATTGCTATGTGAGTTCTTACACCATTACGCTGCTCTCATCTCAGGCCTCACTATGAATATGTTTCCATCTGGGGTCACTGGATATCATTTCATTAAAATAAGATAACCCTGCTCAAGGAAATTTCCCAAAACTACCCCAGAAAGCCTGACACGTGTTGAGTAAAAACTAACTGTGCCGCTGGAGTGCTGTTCCCTCGGCCACGCTCTCCCACCCAGGTTTTCTCCCCGTTAGGATGCTCTTCAGCTCTGCAGGTCACTCATCATCTTGACCTCAGTTTAGAGTTTCTTTAAAGCTACAGTGTTATAAAATACGAATGATGGAAAGATCGCCTCGTGAGTCATTGAAGGCTGTATTTGTAAAGCACCATTTTATAACAGATAAAAAAAATATATATATATAATTTTACACATAAAACATTGGCCCACTGATTCCTCGCAGTAATTTGCTCTTAACTAAAGAACATGGACACATAGGAAATGACAGTTAAAATAAATCTCAGCTGTAATTCTATCAAATGCTCCCAAAACACAATGCTTAAAAGAACAAAGAGTAGCATTATTGAGAAGAAAATTTATTTGGTACAAACAATAATTTAAAAAATGTAATACCATGAAACTCCTAAAATCATCAAGTGAACACACTAAATCCTTTAAACTCTTCCATTAAGGACCGGAGCAGTAAGAGGTTACATGCTAAGTGAGTTCACAAACAGAAGCTACACTGGCTTTTCCACGGAGGGGGGCAGGGAGGGATGATGGGGTGCTCGGGATCAGCAGTCCCTTCTTGAGACAGAACCGAGTTGCATTTCTTGCCCACATGCCACAGTGGTTGTTGTCAATGGTCTACAGTTCACTGAACTCTACTTAGCTCAAAAACCATTAAAACAGGTAGCTTGAAAGGTTATTTTGCCATAAACAGGAAGCTATTTGGTTTTGCTTTGCATTTTTGCCATTCCAACCTCTATCACGGACCTGTCTTTCCTGACCATGAAGAAGCAGTAACTACGCACCTGCGGCGGGCCGATGACCCCATGCCACCACCTGCCAGCCTCCTGGTCACCCATCCCAGACAGCCCCACGCACCCACCTTCATGTTATCTGTATCCGGTGTCCATGTTGTGTGACGATATATGCTCTTAGTTAGGAGCAGATAGTCTTGAAGAATCAACACACACACACACACACACACACACAGAGAGAGCACGATCTGCAACAGGACCCCTTACTTTTATTCCCAGAGCCTGTACTGTCTGATGACGTCTCATTTCAGGAGCAAATGCCCAAAGACCAGAGTAAGCAATCAAAGTGCAGATGACTCTTTTGCTAAGATCACCAAAGGCATCTATAAGCTAAATAGAAAAGCTATTTTCCCCTCCCCTCTCATCTCCCTCTTTTCCTTCCTCTTGGTTCTTTCTTTTCCTGTCTTCATTCACTTCCTCCCTCTGTTTTCTTTCTTCCTTCTTTTGGATTTCACTATAACAAAAATACACAGGGGAGCTGGCAATGGATCAATTCATTTCATCAGTGTAGACAAAGTTGAATTAGAAGCTGAATCTTCCAGATTGACTGGCTCGATGGATGATATTAAATCAAGGAAACAGCAGACTGGCCACGTCGCTGGGTGATGCTGAATGCAGCCTTAGGTGTGACCCAAGCTGCGATTGATCAGAAGGTGACCCGAGGGAGAACAGGTCGGGGGGAGCACCATGCAGTTCCCACACCAAAGAACACACAACTACTCCTGCTGTTTTCATAGTTTTGGTTCCATTTACTCATGCCTTTCAATTCACCCTTTTCCTAGAAATTGAAAGAAAAAAAATGCTTTATGGAGAAAGAAACAAAGTATGTTTTAAAAAATCAGGAAAAAAAAATCAAGTGAAGTGAAATTGAAAGAGAAGTTTGGAGCAATGTTAACCCACAAAACTTGCCTGGGAAGTCACTGTCCTGTAGCCTGGAACCCCAAGCTCAGGAGAAGGGCACTCAAGGACACGAGCAGGTGCTAGTCCCAGACAGAACGTGACCCAGGGGATGCCAGAGGAGGACATGGGCTGTGAGCTAGGAGGAGTGAGCTCCTCTGCTGTGCCCTCTGAGGAGGATGGCAAGGGACAAGGGGTTATCATCTTTAAAAAAAAAAAAAATCTCTGGGGGCTCCTTAGAACACCCTACAAATATGGCAGGATCACTGTGAACGTTCTTTGGGAAAAGCAGAGAAGAAGGGCCCTGAATAATGTCTCTGGTGACCTGACTCAATCCCAGGGATCATTTTGGAAAAGCTGCACCAGGAAGGGTTTTATTTGCTTATCTCCTGCACTTTGTCTTTGGAGTCTGCTCATTTTTTAAGTCAAGACTTCACTCTTTGTTATTCTTCCTTGAGTGACTAACAAAAATTAATAGGAAGTGCACAGTTTACATTTGTTGAAGTGCACCTGCATTCCTTGATGACATTGGTTGTGTCTGTCGTAACCACTGGACACAGAGCACGGATTTCATTAACAGCATTCAACAAGATGAGCAAATTGATGGACACGAGTCTTCTCTTCAATAAATTCCCAACCCTGTCTTCCTTCCCTCATTGCCTGTTAAATACTTTTTTCCTTAGTTGCTGACACTAATATTCAACCAGTTTCTTGAGATAGGAACCCGGATTTGCCAATGACCCAAGAGTAGCTCACAAATCTCTGTCCCTACTGAGCTCCTCTTACACCTTTAACTACATCGCTCTTCCTTTGCATAAATGAATTCCAACTCTGCCCTTAAAATGTTCCTTACTGTGCTCACAACTATTCTTAAGGTTTCTTCATATTTTTATTCCACATTTTTATATATAAACAATATTCTTAACTGCATATTAAAATACATTATGTACCCCTCAAATGAGTTATAAAACAAATCTTAGCACATTAAAATTCACTGGAGTTAATCTCTATTATTTAAATTTGGAATATGTAAATTTTATAAATTTGAATTTATAAAACTACTAATAAATACTATTGTAACATATCATAAATTTGTGATAATGTGATGATGTGCATACCTTTTACTTTAGGTAAAGGAAGCTCCTGTGGCTAAAATGCTTTAAATGCCATGGTCTCAGTCGTGATGTAAAAAGATGTGGTAGGAGCCAGGAGGGGGAGGCTGGTATCATCCTCCACCCTGCAATTAGGAGCTGATTTTGATGTCTCTACTGGACAGTGATGTGGAGGAGACATCAAAAGGATGGGTGGGCTAGAACAGGCAGTCCTCCTGGATCAATCGATTATCAAAATCCACTCAGTCCCCAAATCCCACACAGCACAAGAACCTCTAACATTTCTGTAAGCTCACAACTGAAAGCCATGCATGACCTCAGAGCAATTAAGAATATGGTTTGACATTGAGAATCATGGTATTACTGGATTAGAAAATAATAAACTTGATTCCACATGTATGAAATATCTAAGGTAATCACACTCATGAAGTATAACATAAAATGGTGGTTTCTAAGAGAGGGTGAGGGGGTGGAAGTGTTGTTCAATGAGGACAGAGTTTCAATTTTGCAAAGTATAAAAGTTTTACGCATCTGTTGAACAACGCCAATACAGTTAAAATGACTGAGCTGTGCCCTTAAAAATAGTGAAGACGATAAATTTTAAGTTTTGTGATTTTTATCACAATCAACCAATCAATCAATCAAGAAGAAGACACTTTGCATGAATTTATTCCTTAGTGCTTAAAAATTTCTGTGATTATCTCAATTTCTCTTTCATATATTTTGGTACAATCTGCTTATTCCTCAAGTCTCTGTGCTCCTTCTTGTAGGACTTCACCTGTGATTTAGTGGCAGGATCTTATCCATCTTGGTAACCCAACAGTTAGTGCATACTCTCAACCACATTGGGAGTATAGACTGGCCCAGCCCCTATGGAAAACTGTATGGTGTTTCCTCCCAATATGAAAAATAAAATAGATCTGCCAGATGACCCAGCAATACTCCTCCTTGATATCTATATGAAGAATACAAAAATACCAGTTTGAATGGACACATGCACCCCTACATTCACTGCAGCACAATTTACAATCGCCACACTATGGAAATTCTTAACTGCCCTGTGATAGACAAATGCATAAAACAGTTGTGACATGCTATACAACTGAATACTACTGAGCTATAAAAAAGGATAAAATCCTGTCATTTGCAACAACTTGGATGGACCTCAAGGTCATGATGCTCAGTGAAATAAATCAGAATAAGACAGACAAATACCAGGTGATTCTACACATATGTAGACTATGGAGAAATAAAACATAGGAACTGACAAAAACCAAACCAGAAATGTGACTGCAGAATTGACACTACTAGCAGGAGAGTGTGGGGGCTGGTGAGGGGTCTCCATGGAATAAGGTAGAGATGGGTGTTTTTGTGGTAGGTGCCGTCTGGTAACATACATCTGAGAAGGTGTGATCCTATACCCCTAAGGGTTTACTGCTCTAAACCTATGTTATCTTAAAAAAAAAAAAAAGTTATAAATAAATAAATAAATATGCCCACACTCCTTTGAATAAATAAGAGGAAAATCAACTCTCTCTCCCATTCACTAACATTTATATTCATGAATTAGAGTTTCTTAGATTTTACTTTTTGTCATCATCAAATGGGCAATAGGATTGGCAATGCAATGATGGTATTTTGATGAAATTGCTTAAAACTTTTTGCTGGGTTTAAAAATTTGCTGGAAAATCACAATATTTTAGCTTTCTGCAATAAAGAGCATCAAACTAAGAATGAGCAAATAAAAAAAAAAATGAAATACATTTCTAACAGTTTCCCTTGGTAAGTAAAAATCCACATTTACCTTTCAGTTCATCTCATTTAGTGATCCACTGACTAATTCCCAGACTTGGTTACTTTTTAACTTTAATTATTTTACCATTTTGAAGAATAAATATCAACCAAGGATAGACATTAAGTGGACACAAAGATAAGCCTAAAATTATGTCAGTTATAGACATATAAAAATAGTATATCCAATTCCATAACTTTAGATTTCACAAAATGTGATTTTTTAAAAATATATTTTTTTTTTCTGGATGTCAGGATGCCATCTTCTCTCAATAAAAAAGCACATTTCCGAAGCATTAGTGTGAGTTGCTATTTATGCCAGTCAATAATTCACATCATCTGCAAAAAACATGTTTGTATCCTTTCGACACCCTTTGGAGATGAAAGGAAGGAATTTGTGTGTTAAAATGGCTTCATGTGCCCAAATCATGCAAATGTTCTCAGCCATTTCCGAAGATTTGCAGATGTGTAAATTGCTTCTGTTTTTTTTTTTTTTTTTTTTAAGAGTAGGTATACAACGGTATGAATCTCAAATCAGCTTTTGTACCACCTCATAGTTCTGAAATACTGCTCTTCAAATGAGAACTGATTTATTATTAAGGCATTGTGAAATTCTGAATGGAGTCTAATCTTCCATTTTCATCTTTATGAGGCAACTGGTTAAAAAAAATTCCAAACGCTGAGGACGCGTTCCTGTGTGTGTCCACACGTGCTCACACAGTGTACGTATAGATGACGCAGTATGGCGGTCAGCTTCTTGGAGCACAGGGGCAACTTGAAAGAAATGTTGGGTTTGGCACCGAATAACAAAAAGAATGTGTTCAATAAAATCTGGACAACATTGCAGGATGTTCCAAAAAGTATCTCCTACATAGAAGAAACTCAATTAAGTTTTCTCTTTTCATCCACAGTCCTGGGATTGCTCTATGTGAGCACATAGAGTAAAGAAGGAAGGTTTTAAGTTACTACAGATTCTCTATGCAATATTCATGTAGCTACCTCATCCATTTGAGGGGAAGCTACCTTTCCCAGATGCAAGCCAGGCATTGAATTCCATGGAGAGAATGCTGTTTAGAAGACAGCCTGTGTCTTGGAGCACTCTTACTCTGTCCCAATGAGTTTTGCATGGCCTTGAAATCACACTAGAGTTCCCATGTCCGATGCTTAATAACAGGGTGCATAGGGCTTAAGAACTACTTCAATGGGGGGGTGAATGGTGACAGAGTGCTCCTTGATAGACACTGCATGTCCCTGATACACGCAGCGCATTACTGAGGGATGGGGACTCTGATTTTCTGGGAGCCACATGGCTGCAGCAAATGGCCATCACTCATTTTTCTTTTTTAGGGGAAGACCCAAAGTGTGCAGGAACCTCCCCAAAGTCCTGTCACATTTTCTGAGTAGGTTCCTTTTTTGTTGTTTTCTCCCAAATAGACATTCCCACTTCCCTGTCATGAATAACATCTATAAAACTAATAAGAACACTACAATGTGCTACTTGAAACAAGATGATTTTTTTTTTTAAAAACACTGAGGGCAGAGAAGGCAGAGGGACTGGTTTGTGTTTGATGATGCTTCTATGATCAAAAAGAATCTCCAAGCATCCCCAGCTGTGCCTGTGTGGGTACCAGCCAGTCCTGAGGGGAGCCAGGGAAGGCAAGACTGTCGAGAGACCACAAGTCTCTGAGGAAATCTCACTGGAACTAAACCCCTGGAAATGGGAGAGGTTGGAAAGGATGTTGGTGAAAGGAGAGGAAGAAAAGAGGAAGAGAGAGAGAGAGAAAGCAACATTCAAAGAGGTACTGGAAGTTGGGGTATCTTCGCGATGATGATTCTGGGGTTATTAGATAGAGTTTGAGATAGAATCACTTTGGGTCCTGATGGGGCATATAATCCCCATCCCTCCTTGATTTTATTTAAGAAATATCAGTGCTGAACTGAGTAACTTTGTTTCATTTATTAGTATCTGTACCACCCTGTGCACTGACATCACAGGGATGACATTAACAGATGTAAATTTAAATGGGAAATGCACTGTCTTTCCTAATTCAATTATTTATCAACTCCTAGTTAAGTATTCAATAATAAAATAGTCAATATTATTCCAGTGACACAGTTTTTATCTCCAAGAATATTGTGAACAAAAATTACTGCAGAAAAAGAAAAAAAGAAGCTGTGATTTGGAGTGTGTCTTCAAATTTGGCAGAAATTTGACAAATATCTCATGCCCATACTAATTTGGGGCTAAATATTGCTGTAAAAATTTTTTGGTATTCCAAAGCAAAATTTTCTTTGCCAAAAATGGCAACCACCTCATTCAAGCATGTTTTTTTTTAATTCCATTTTTTCTTTCTAGCAAGTTCTCAAGGACTTCTGATCTACCATAGGAACATAGAGAAATTTCTTCCTAGAATTCCTTCTCAAAAGTGCACACTTCCCTGCCACTTCTAGGCTCTCTTACTCGCCCCTTTGCCTCTCTCAGTTTCCATTGCTTTGTTTGTCATCTCCCCTACTTGCTTCTGAGGTGGAGGAGCGATCACCTGAGCATCCAGCCCAGCTGCGGGCTCCCCTGGGGTCTGTGTGACAGATGCCACTGCTGACTCATCCTGCTCCTACCTCCCCACCACTGCCCTCCCTCTCTCACCTCCCATGGGCCAGTCATTCATTCTCATCTATTTAGCTCCCCTTCCCAACTTCATGGGACTCTCCGCCCCCAAGCGTGGAAGAGTCTACATTTTACTCTATCTACATTTGTTTACTCAGAGAACACCCCCTGGACTTTACTCTTTACTGGAGGTCTTCTTGTCTCATCCAACCAGCCAAATGCAGAACACCCTTGGGTAACTGTCATTTCAGGCTCCATTTGATCAAACATGAGCTCATCATCTCTGGCCTGCACTCCAGCTCTTATATGCATAAGGAAATAAATCTTAAAAAAAAAAGATTTGGCAAAGCAGACCTCGCCTGTCTCCCCCGCTGCTCCCCTCAGCAGTGTCTTTCTTCAGTCTGCCTGTTCTGTTCCCCGCTCTGTCTCGGGTGAATCCTCACTCTCCCGTGCATCTGGCCTGTACTCCGGTTCTTGTATAAAAATAAATAAAACTTTAAAAAAAAAAAAAGATTTGTTTGAGCCCCTCCCTCCATCCCTGTGACTATTCCTTCATAACTGGTAGCTATTGTCCCACAATTCCTCATGGGAAGTACTACCCAATTGTCATCCAAACCACCTTGTCATCCAAAGGCCATCACACTCTCCGGTCCCGCATCGATGCTTTTTTGTTGTTTTCTCCCAAATAGACATTCCCACTTCCCTGTCATGAATAACATCTATAAAACTAATAAGAACACTACAATGTGCTACTTGAAACAAGATGATTTTTTTTTAAACACTGAGGGCAGAGAAGGCAGAGGGACTGGTTTGTGTTTGATGATGCTTCTATGATCAAAAAGAATCTCCAAGCATCCCCAGCTGTGCCTGTGTGGGTACCAGCCAGTCCTGAGGGGAGCCAGGGAAGGCAAGACTGTCGAGAGACTACAAGTCTCTGAGGAAATCTCACTGGAACTAAACCCCTGGAAATGGGAGAGGTTGGAAAGGATGTTGGTGACAGGAGTCCTTTCCTCCATGAATTGAACCTGCCCTTACCGAGGTTGTTTGGATTCTGTGTGGTGAAGAATTGCCACGCTGGAAAATAGTTTCTTGATTATGCAATATGCCTTCATGCATGTTATTTTTTGAAAACCTTTTCATCTTTTGCTGAGGCATAATTTCATATTTTTCTGTATGAAGATGATTCATTGCCATAGACTGTAAGTACCTTGGATTAGCCACTCCACTCAAACCTTGTGTCTTTTTAGCAACACTATTATTTTTGTTTCATTATCTCCATAACCCTTCCCTGAAACAGACTCAAAATCTAAAGTCTCTCCCATTATTTCTTATGTCAAGTCACTTCACACAAATATAATTCAGAATTAAGCAATATTTTAAGGTTTTTAACCTTTATCTCTTATTACAATGGACTCATTTGTTAATCATCTTCTTCATCTTCCTCTTTCCATTTCCACATCCCCTGATGCCAGCACATTCCTCCCCTTGCTTGTCTCACACAGGCTTGCTCTGACCCTCTCAACTGCCCTCCCAGCAACCCCCACTTCCCCATCAGACTCTCAAGAAGGCTTTGTTTTCTCATCGCATTAGTCACTGCATGACCTACCTCTCAAGCCCAGACATACCATTCTTTATTGAACTCTTCTATGCTTGAAACACCTTGAGTAAATATTTTCTGTAATTAACAGTAAGTTAAGTAAAAGAGGCTCAAAAGTCATTTCACTTAATATAAAATACCAATGTTTATTGTTAATCTATAGACATGATATAAAAGTGGTAATAACCTCAGGTTAATAACATTCTAAAAGATGAGATAGGATGTCTCAAACCAGTGTATCCTTAGGTCCACAGAGATAAAATATTCAAATTCAAGTTATCATCCATAGACACATAAGCAAATAATTTCACAGATGCGCTCTGTCCCAGTCCTTCCCAGACTCCCCATTCACATCTCTGCACCTCAGTTCCCAATCCAGCATATTTTAGACAGTCCATAGCCAATGGACCAGATTCCCCTAAGGCTGATGTTACTCAGTTTTGGAGCCTCAGCATACTTGTAAATGAATGTTCTAGACCAGAAGGTTAAGTGCAACCTCAGTATTGATGGAATGAGAGAGAAGACCCCAAAAAGATCTAAATTTGTGATAGAAAAGAGTTTCTACTTGGCAAATTTGCCTCAGTATGAAAAGGCAATCAAGTTGAGTATTTCTGCCTCAATTTGCCTCATCTACGTTTCCCCATGCTCCCACAGAGCCCGCGATGGGAACTCAACTCCTCGTGCTGTAAGGAGGTGTGTGAGAGTAGGTCTTCTCTACTAGCTGGTATATGTGGCCTCTTGAACTAACTACCGAGGTTGCTCGAAATACCTCTGTAGGTGTCTGATGCATAGTCTGTGAATACAAAAGAAAAGATGAGGATTTTGTAACTGACCTTTCAGTATAGACACTTCCAACTATGCATTTGATTCAATGAAAAAAAAGATATCAAGAAATTGTGGGAGGCTATGACTTTCCAGAGAACCCTGGCAGGCTATTCATTAGTATCTTGACTTCCGTCAATACTCTTTACTAGGTGCCGTTTGCAGGTGTCTTCAGTGTGTGTCTCTACATTGAGCTTGACATCATGTATCCAACTGACCAATCTCTACCGCATTTCTGGTATCAGTCATGGACAACTGAAGTCTGCCCTAATCCCCACCCACTCTGCTCCCAACACTACCTCTGTCCTGCTGAGTGGGTGACAGGCACCTTGTTCTATAAAGTGACTCAAGGGAGGAATTGGTACCTTGTTCACTCCTCTCTTTTCTTTGTTCCCCAGTTCCCATCATTACATCTTACCTCTGCTCTCCTTGTTATAGCCCCTCACCTCTTCCTATTCTAAGACAAACTCTCCTCTAGGCCGTCATTCTTTCTAAATTCCAGCCACTCTCTACACTGCGATCAAAGTCATTCTTTTTCTTCCTTTTTATAGAAATTACTCACCCTAGCATTTAATGCAAAGATGAAAATATATCTGTTTAACAAATAAATGAGCAAACAAGCATAGGATTCATTGCAGCCACCTAAAACCTGATTTATTATTCCTGAGAGCTACAGAACTCAGGACGTGTGGTGACAATGACATGAAAATTAGAGCTGATCATCGGAGGTGGGATAAAATGGATTTTTACCCATTGTTGGAGAGTCCCAGGTTTTCTTGATGTCATCCTCTTACAGAACAGTGCTCCAGCAGTCACTATCAAGACGTTAGCATTGGTGTGACCCTATTAATTAAAACACAGACTTCCTCTGGCTTTTCCTGGGCTGTTCTTCTCCTGTCCCAGGGTCGTGTTCATAGCCCATGCTGTGCCTGGTCTTCACGCCCCTGCGTCTCCTTTAACCTGAGACTGTTCCTCTCTCCTTCTTTGTTTTCCATGACCCTGATGTTTTTGAAGTGTACTAGTCAGGTATTTGATTAAAAAAAAAAAACTCAATTTCCCCTTGGCTAATGCTTCTCACTATTAGATTTCCATTACAGATTTGGGGAAGAATGTCATAGAGATGAGTGTTCTTCTCTGAGAAAGAATTCTGATGAGAGTCTGATGCTCATCTTTTGAGGATGATCAGATTTTTCTTTCTGGACATTGTCTGTAATTTCAAGTGATACTTTCAAACATGGGCATTACATTTAGTGTGCTAAGTCCTCTGTCATCTTTTAGAGGTGATTGTATTTTCAAGATTTGGAAATTTCTCTTTTCTTTCTTCTTTGAGATTTCCTACTCTGCTTTTCTTTATTCTTAATCTTATTTGTAACAAGGCTTACTTAACTGTTTTTGAGAATCACCTACTCACGGGACTGTCTCTTTACCTAATGTTTAAAAGTAGAAACAACATTTTTCTTTCTGCTCTCCACACATTCAATACTGACATACAAGAGACTGAGTTCTGGCTTCTTTTTCTTCTTCTTTATGTAATTATAAAAAAAAAAAAAATCCTTTGTCTTATTTTGGCCCCTGAACACTTGAAAGCAATGACTCATAACTTCAGAATTCTTCATCTCCTTCTGTGCCACAGCTGACAGGGTGGGCAGAATAGATGTATGCCTTGGCTTTCTCTCTACAGTTCTAGAAGGACAGGGTGCCAAGAGCTTGGGACTTCTGACACCCGATGCTGTAAGCCAAGTGTTCCTGTGTTTTCTCTGGCAAATGGGGAAGATGGGCCATGGTCGACACTGACAAGATGGTTTAGGTTACCAGCTGAGCTGCCCTGGGTCACTTGAGTTCCTTGAGGTCCCCAGCACCCGCATGAGGTAATGTTTCCTTTGTCATCAGCAACACTTCTCACAACCAAGTTATAGCCCATTATATAGAAGCTAATTTTAAGATTTTAATTTCCTTATTATAGTAAGTCATCTGCAGAAAATATAAATTAGAGACTGTCTTACAGATTTTCGTGTTGTGGTTTACTCTGGCTTCCCTATTCCATATTGAGTGACTTCAGAAAACATTTTTCAGCTGAAATTCTAGAGTCCCTTTCAAAAATCAATCTGTCAAATATGTACAACTGGCTAAGCAAATTAAGGATATTTGGTCTAATTCAAATCTGAGTCCTCATAACTGGAGCCAACAGCAGATTTTTATAGCTCTTTCTAGATTATCGAGAAGTTGTTTATTCAGTCCCACACTTTACCTGTTGGTGAAGTGGACCCTTTCTCTTTCAATTTGCCACATAACTTTTTTCTGTATCAATATTAGTACTTCCTAGTGATTCAGGAAAGATGCTAAAAGCTTGTTCTTTTCTTTATTTTTCCTTTTTTTAAGATTTATTTATTTATTTTTTAATTTTATTTTTATATTCCCCATACACTTGCACCCCCCCTTATTTTGACTCCAAACTCTCCTTTCCCCGTCCCCCCACCCGTGTGTCTCTGGTTCATTGTTGTTTGTTGATTTTGATTTTTTCTTTCTTATAGTTATTCTTTGTCCTGGTCCCTTATTTAGGTTTTCTAGATTCCCGCTATGAGTGAGACCATCCGGTATTTTTCTTTTTCTAAGATTTATTTATTTTTATACAAGAGCTGGGGTACAGGCCAGAGGCACGGGAGGGTGAGAGGATTCACCAAGACAGAGCGGGGAACAGAACAGGCAGACTGATGAAATACACTGCTGAGGAGAGCAGCAGGCGAGACAGGAGAGGTCTGCTGCACCATGTGGGACGCTCGCCGCCTGGCCAGGATAGAACCCGCACTGCAGAGGCTGTGGACAGCTTCACAGCACGGCGCTCAACCCGCTGTGCCACCAGGGAGGCCCCTAAATTTGTTCTTTTCAAAATTCTGTTTAAGTAGATTTCAAATGAGGGGATTCAAACAAATAGTTAAAGTGATATTTTAGATCATTCACTGATCATAGTAACTGCCAATCCAACATTAATGGCTACAAATGAAACTGTTCTATATTTACTCTGTGCACATAAGTTACCTTTTGGGAAACACATGGGGATGATTTTATTAGTAAAATTATACTTGTCAAAATTTTGGAAACCTTGGACATCTCATAATATTAAAGACAATTGCTGCTGATACAGTGCCTCTCCAAAGTGAAATACATCCTAGGATGTGACAATGCAAAACCTTATAAGTAAGTATGAAAGTCGAGGTACCTGAATATCTTCAGGAAGTCTCCTTCTCTTCCATATCTCAGAAGCCAAACATTTTATTTAGACTCAAACTTGTTCCTCTTCCTTGACCTTTAGATCATTCACTATCAGTATTCATGCAGCTTCCAGAGTAGACCCATTGGATATTCAAAGTTTAAAAGAAGTTTAAAGATAACTTTGATACCAAAACAAACACGCAAACACCTGTAACTATGGCTGGTCATTTGATTTATGGTTAATCTCAAATGTAAATTCTTTAAAAGTGATGTTTATCTGTTTTATTCATTTGTGAATTAGGGGGGATGCCCACTTCCATGAAAGCGCAGTGTTGAATGATGGGAAGTATGTAGGCTTTGAAGTAAGATTGACTTACAGCTACCTTAACTCTTTGTAGGTATCAGAGGAACTTTGAAAGTGGCATAATTTCAAATCTGAAGTATAAAAGGAAATATTTATATGTATTCAAATGTTTGACTTGAGGACATTGATCAACAATATATAAAATGATGTGTCTTGTGCTTTTGGGTATTTAGAAATGTTCTAACTATTCACAAAAAAACAAGATATGCAAATAACTCAAATGTCCAAGGATGGATAAATGGATTGAGAAACTGTGGTATATACTCACAATAGATTACTACTCGCCATGAAAAAGATTAAACCTTGTCAGTTGCAACAACATGAATGGGCCTTGGGGATTCTGCTAAATGAAACAAGTCAAAGGGAGAACATAAGTACCATGTGATAGCAAATATTTATAGAATATAAAGAAAACTAAACCAAAAGCAAACCCTTAGACTGACAACAGAATGATGGTGACCGGAGAGGAAGAACGGTGAGGGAACGCGTAGAGGGGGCCAACCGGATGGTGGCAGATGGTGAGTGGACATTTGCTGGTGGGTGTGTTGAGAAAATGTAATCTTAGAAACGCTACTGTGTGGTAAACTAATGTTATCTCAATAAAATAAATGTATTAAAAAAAATAAGTGAACTTCATGGAATCTAAAAATAAATAAAAATGTTCAATAATTGTAGCTGTTGGTTTTTAAAGAATTGTAGCTAAAAATGAAAAACATTATCTCCCTCCATCCTCGGTGACATAAATGATAATATAAAGAAGAGCGATGCTGAAGTGTGAACAAAATCTATGATTAGACTTGAAATAAAGTGATCTGATAAAGACAGGAGTGTGAAGTGAAATCATATCAAGTGCTCACACTTTGTGGGAGCTGGATGCTGAGGAGTCAGGGCGCGTGCCTCTCCCGCGACATCCACCCTGCAGGCATCAGGGTGCTCGGAGCTCCTGCTCTCCTTTGTCTGTGAAGATACACTTGGTAAACATTCCCCCTCAAGTCTTCCTTTCTTCCTTTCATTCTAACAATGACCTGAAAGTGCAAGAAAAATTACTGTCAGGTAAAAGCCTTCTTAATAGATCCTGCATGAAAATTATAATTACTTTAAAGAGGTAAAATTGTAATCCTAACGGTAATAGTCAGAAATGTTCTTCCTAAACACTCCCTTAACTCTTCAGTGATATTTTCTGAAGCTGAGTTTCCCCTCTTAAGGAACTGACATATAAAATATATTCAGTCTCCCACCGCAGCTAAGAGCCACTTTAATCCCATATTTTATTATTGAAGGGACAGACAAGTGGGAAGAGAGATGAGGTCAGGCTCTCAAGTGATCAGAGCTCTGAGGGCTAGAAATCGGAAGACGTGATCTTCTCCACCTCTCCACTGTGCGGCCTGTTATCACACCGCAGGATAAGATGCAAAAACACAGCTCCAAGAAATAAGGCAGAAACCCTTTTTCAGGCATCTTCCCCAGCTCTGGCTGGCCCTGGAAACGCGCGCTGTATTGGGTCCGTCCCGGTGGAGAGCTGCTCAGCTCCGAGGGAGCAGGGAAAGGCTCTTGCTAAATGGTGTGGCATCAAAGCTTTCATAAATATGAGTCCACATTGTATTTCAAAATTATCCATTGCGCGGAAACTGTGCTAATTGCTCTATAGATTGTATTTAATCTACTCAGCTTAAGGTTTTATGGTATTATTCCTCTCACCTTATTGAGAACCGTTCACAAAGGTGGGGTTATCTACACACCTGTGTTCATAGCAGCATTTTTCATAATGTGAGACACAGATCCTGCCGAGGTGTCCATGGAAGGATACACAGGTGAAGGAAAGTGATTATTGCATCCCAGGGAATAGTGTCCAGACTTCAAAGGTAAGGGATGCCGGCGCCTGCTGTAGGTGTGAGCCTTGGGGACATTACGGTGAGCCAAATAAGGACAAATACTCCCTGCTTCCCCTGACAGGAGATATACTCAGCGTCACAATCATGGAACAGAAAGTGCAATAGTGATTTCCATGGTGCTGGGGGGCGGGGAATGGAGTGTGACTTTGCAGTAGGCCCAGAGTTTCATTTGGCTGAGATGAAAGGGCCCTGAGGTGGCATCGGCGGCCTTGCGCTGCAGTGTGGACATGCGTCCTTCTCTGAACTACGTGTTTAATAATGATTGATACAGAGTATTTCCCATTTTTATCACAAAGCTTTTATATTTTTTTTCAAAGATTTATCCATTTATTTATACAAGCACTGGGCACAGTCAGAAGCGTGGGAGGGCGAGAGGATTCACCAGAGCCAGAGTGGGGAGCAGAGCAGGCAGACTTGTTGTAGAGCAACCCCGATACAAAACGGGGTGCCTGACTGTGGGTCCTCACCTGCGCGCTTAAAAGGACTTATTAATGCTCTGCTGCAGGCACACGCGAAAGGTTCATAAAAGGTTTATTTACAAGGGAAGGGGAAATGAGCAAATGTACAGCTCAGGGAGAAAAGTGGGAGACAAAGTTTTAAATGAGTCCTACCTGATCCACCGATCGGGAATCCCAAATGGCGCTCTGAGAGCTGCCGCGAGCCAGGAGCGGTGAAGCCAGGAGGCGAGCGACAGCGAGCCCCCCCAAGGGCCACGTGTTTGGTTTTTATATCCAACCTGGCTGCCAACTCCACCCTCAGGTCCCAACCACCCTCCCTTGGTGGTGATGGGATTTGTCTTTCCCAATGTCCTGATGGCTTTAGTCTGGAGTGGGCGTGGGGTCCACAAAGCCTGTATGGGATTAACTCAGGACATCCTTTCCCCCTAACAGACTGATGAAGGACACTGCTGAGGGGAGCAGCGGGCGCGGCAGGAGGGGTCTGCGCGCCATGTGGGACCCTCATCGGGGGCCGGAGATCGAACCAGCACTGCAGAGGCTGCAGGCAGCTTCACAGCACAGAGCTCAACTGCTGAGCCACCGGGGAAGCCCAAAAAACTTTTATATTTGGTCACCAAAATAAAAAGGCACGGGCGCACGGCCGGGCGGGGTCAGGCTGGCCCTCAGCTGCTCGCCATGTCAGACCTGCTCCTGCCCCCTGCCTGAGCCGCCCCAGGCACTGCAGATTTTCTGAGCCTCTGGGATTTAAAAAATTCCCATGAAGATCCTTGAACGAGAACTTGCTTCGCTAATAAACCAGCAGAAGTTCTTGAATATAGTAGAGCATTGCCTTTTGCTTCTATTTTGTTTACTCGAACTGTGCGCTGGAACTTACCTGTTTTCAGAGCGTATTTTCATCACAATCTATGATGCAGACGACAGATCCACGATGAATTAAATACGATTTAAAAACTCTGCTTTGGGCCTCCCTGGTGGCGCAGCGGGTTGAGCGCAGCCCTGTGACGCTGTCCGCTGCCTCTGCAGCGCTGGTTCGATTCCCTATGGGCCAGGGAGATACCCACATGGCACGGCAGACCTCTCCTGTCTCCCCGCTGCTCCCCTCAGCAGTGGATTTCAGTCTGTCAGCCTGTTCTGCTCCCAGCTCTGTCCCTGGTGAATCTGCTTGCTCTTCTGCGCCTCTGGTCTGTACCTCAGCTCTTGTATAAAAATAAATAAATATTAAAAAAAAAATAAAAACTCTTCTTTGTACTAAACATCTAACATAGTTTTATTTTACTTCAGGCCAATAAATACTTGTTAAATGGCTGCCATGGGCCAGGCACAGGTGCCAATATAAGGCATGACCCCTATGGGCTCCTGGGGTACCAGACCGCGGCAGGTAAGAGCTCCTGAGTAAGCGCAGCAGGAACAGGGAACGCGCAGGGTCGCCCAGGTTTGCTGTCACCGGGACATGCCCGGGAGGACTGAGCAGGGATGGGCCGGATGAGCAAGGAGGGGCCACCCGCGGGCGCAGGCATCTCCGGAGGGGAGGCCCGGCCCCGGGTGTGTGTCTGCACGTGTCGGGTGCAGGGCGGCTGCTGTGCGCAGCGAGGGCGGGCACTGGGGATCAGGCTCCTGATGGAGAGCGGCTGGGGGTCACCACTGGAGAGGGACGCGGCACCCCACGCGGCTGCGGATGCCACTGGCCAAAGTGGGGTGAATGTGCGCAAGATGGGGTGGGCCCCTCTGCTTTCCTCTGGGTACACATGGTTGTGTGTATTTGGCCAAACTCTGCCAGGAACACAAGAAAATTCGACTTAAAAGAGGGCTGGAAAGAGCCAACAGGAGACGGAATGTGGTTTAGACATCGTGTTTCCAGCTCCGGGGGAGCAGGCGAGGGAGGACGGGCGGCGGCGAGTGGGGACGTCGCGAAGGGAAGGAGCCCCGCCTGGCGGGACCACCCAGGGCCTGGCTGGCGTCCGCCTGCGCGAGGGAAGGATCCAGACGAGATGGGTTTAGCACGTGCGCTCAGGCCGGACACCTGCCAACATTCGCAAACACGGAGCTTTTTGAAAGGGGGCTTCTCAAAAAGGAGAAGCAAAACGACAACTCTCTGTTCCCCACAATCCCAAAGACGTGTGTCCAATACAGACAGCGTCCAGGCAGGCGCAGAGGGCATCCAGGCAGGGTGCAGAGGGCGTCCAGGCAGGCGCAGAGGGCATCCAGGCAGGGTGCAGAGGGCGTCCAGGCATGGCGCAGAGGGCATCCAGGCAGGATGCAGAGGGTGTCCAGGCAGGGCGCAGAGGGCATCCAGGCAGGCGCAGAGGGCGCGGTGCCTGAGCCGCGGGCTGGCGCTGGGGCTGGGCCTCTTCCCCACTCGCCACTCCGGCCTCGTCCTGTGCTTACTCCCTGCAGCCTGCAGGCCTGTTATGTCCATCAGTCATTTTTATCCACTTCGGCCACCTCTGACGGGGATTATTTTATATTCCTGTGGCGTTTCTCACCCGATGCCCAGCACCAGCTTCGATGAGCTCTGCTCACACTAGGTCTAACTTTGACCTTATACCCTAACTCCTGAGCCAGCCCCCAGAGAAATGCGACCTCTCCCTGTAACGCACAGTTTCTATCGCAGGGACTGCGCTGCAGGAGCCTCATTCTGGGGGCCCCCAGTGGGGAGAAAGGGGCGCAGGCTGGGGGAAGCGGCTGGGAACACTTCATGGGATGTCTGCCTTGTTTTGTTTTCCTTTATTTTTGATTCTTCTCTCTCTTTACTAATCAGTACAATCACCACCACGCCCTCTGCGCCTGCCTGGATGCTGTCGCTGTTGGACACACGTCCTTGGGATTGTGGGGAATGGAGAGTTGTCCCTTTGTTTCCCCTTTGTAGAATCCCCCTTTCAAGAAGTTCAATGTTTGGAATGTTGGCAGGTGTTCGGCCGTGAAGAGGAAGGAGAAATCAATAACATTTAAAGACAAGTATGGAATTGAGATCTGAACATTTTTTCCCCTCTTCTTCTATTTACTGGCTTTATCTTGGTGTGAACTGCAGCCTTACACGCCAGCAGCCTGTGGATGGTCCTCAACGACACTGGGTTGGGAAGGAAGCATCTGAGGCGTCCTAACACACCTCTCCCAGATACATACACGTGCACGCACACGCCACATACACCGTACACACAGCGCAGACACCACACACCCCACAGACACCACACACACATTACAGACACACACACACCACAGACACCACACATGCACACACACCACTTATACCATATACACACCACAGACACCACACACACACACCATTTTATACCACATACACACACCAGACACCACACACACACCACAGATACCACACACACTCACACACACCACTTACACCATAGACACCACACATGCACACACACCACTTATACCATATACACACACCACAGACAC
Organism: Talpa europaea; assembly: GCF_964194135.1. Taxonomy (NCBI): domain Eukaryota; kingdom Metazoa; phylum Chordata; class Mammalia; order Eulipotyphla; family Talpidae; genus Talpa; species Talpa europaea. The sequence continues at coordinate 135,591,607 of NC_140072.1, forward strand.
CACACGCACACACACCATTTTATACCACATACACACACCACAGACACCACACACACACACCACAGACACCACACATGCACACACACCACTTACACCACATACACACACCACAGACACCACACACACCACACAGACACCACACACACACCACAGACACCACACACATGCACACACACTACTTACACCACATGCACATACCACAGACACCACATACTCACACACATGCACAGCAGAGAAGGTTAAAAATATGCTCTTTTCAAGCCCCATGATATTTTATCTTTTTCATAAGACTTATCACTTTCCCCCTCGTTTATTGATGACGTGCTGCTGTTACTGAGTATGTGCTGTGCACCAGGCTCTGCCTTATGTATTGTGCAAGCATCATTCAACTTAATTATTGAAATAATTTCATTAATTGTGCTTATCTCGTGACCCTTTTTCTAGAGGAGGGCATGAAGATAGAATTTACATCTGCTTGTTGTTCAAATGCGGTGGATACCAGCTTCACGTCATCCTTCCGGAAAGTAAGCACATCATTAATATCCGTGCGTGTGCGTGCACGAGGCAAGAAGTGGAAGCTGAGAGAGCATGAGTCTTCGGAGACCGCCGGGTCGTGCTCTTGGACTAAATATTTTTTGGTAAATATTAAGTTGTGATTTGTTTTTATTCTGGAAAAAGAATTCCAAATTTTCCATGGGCACATATTTTGCAATGATTATTCTTTTCTCTTTTCATCCGATCACCTGATAATACGAGGTCTTTGAGCCATAATTCTGGTCATTGCTTATGTAGATAGTCTCAAGTATTGCCATAAAATTATTTAAAATGGTGTTTTGCTTAACTGCTTTATTGAGAAATGATTTATATGCAATAAATTTCACAGGCTTTAAGTTTTTACATGTGTTTCACTCCCTTAAAAATACAATCTCCATCACCCCAAACATCTCCTGTGCCTCAGGGCAAAGTCCCTAAGGTCCTATCTGGCCCTCAATAGTCCTTCTCATAGTAAGGGGTCTGGTCAGATCCTTTGCCGCTAGTAATTAGATTTTTTGTTATTTTGAGAGTAGTTTGAATACAAGTTATTTATTAGACATATAAATTCTTAAATATTTTCTTCCAGTCTATGATTATCTTCTCTTTCACTTAGTCTATTTTGAAGAGTAAGAGTTTAAATTTTGAAGCATTCCAATTTACCAACTTATTATTTTTTATTATGTTTTTGATGTAGAACCCAAGGCATTTCTATCCAACCTAAAGTGAATAAGCTTTCTTTTTCTAGACATATTACAGTTTGGGTTTTACGTTTATTATAGATTTTGATTTTACATTTTATATGGGGTAAGTTATAGGTTATAGATCATTTCTTTTTACATGGATATCCAATTATTCTAACCCTACTTGTTTATTTTTTTTTTTATTTTTATAAATTTTATTGTTATATTCCCCATACAATTGCAGCCCCCCATTCTGACCCCAATCCCTCCCCTCCCGCCCCCGCCCCCCTAAAAGTGTCTCTGGTTCATAGTTTTTTGTTGATTTTGATTTTCACTTTCTTATAGTTATTCATTTTCCTGGTCCCTTATTTAAGTTCTCTAGATTCCTGCTATGAGTGAGACCATCCGGTATTTTTCTTTTTCTTTTTGGCTTATTTCGCTGAGCATGATCCCTTCCAGCGCCATCCATGTTGCAGCAAATTGCATGTGTTTATCTTTTTTGAATGCTGAGTAATATTCCATGGTATATATGTACCACATCTTCTTGATCCAGTCATCTATTTTTGGGCATTTGGGTTGTTTCCAAAGCTTAGCTATTGTAAACAGTGCTGCTATAAACATAGGGGTGCAGGTGCTCTTTGGAATTGATGTTTCTGTGTCCTTTGGGTAAATACCTAGGAGTGGAATTGCTGGATCATATGGAAGCTCTATGTTTAGTAGGTCCAGAAATCTCCACACAGCTTTCCACAGTGGTTGGACCAGTTTGCACTCCCACCAACAGTGCAGAAGAGTTCCTTTTTCTCCACACCCTCGCCAACATTTGTTGTTGCTAGTTTTTTTAATATGTGCCATTCTCACTGGTGTAAGATGGTATCTCATGGTAGTTTTGATTTGCATTTCCCTGATGACAAGTGATGTTGAACATTTTTTCATATGCCTGTTGGCCATTTGCATTTCCTCTTCAGAGAAGTTTCTTTTAAGCTCTTCTGCCCATTTTTTGACTGGATTATTTTCTTTGTTGTTGTTGAGACTCATCAGCTCTTTGCAGATTTTTGTGATCAGTCCTTTATCATTAGTGTTGGGTGCAAAAATGTTCTCCCAATTGGTGGGGTTTCTCTTTGTTTTTGTTATTGTCTCTTTTGCTGTGCAAAAGCTCTTTAATTTGATATAGTCCCAGCTGTTTATCTTTGCCTTCACTATCACTGCTTTGGGTGATGTGTCTGTAAAGATGTCTTTGATGTGCAAATCACGTAGTGTTTCGCCTATATTTCCTTCTATATATTTTATGGTTTCAGGTCTTATGTCTAGTTCTTTAATCCATTTTGAGTTGATTTTTGTGTATGGTGTGAGGTGGTGGTCAAGCTTTATTCTTTTGCATGTAGCGACCCAGTTTTCCCAGCACCATTTATTGAACAAACTTTCTTTGCTCCAATGCATAGTCTTTGCTCCTTTGTCAAAGATTAGTTGACCATAAACCTGTGGGTTTATTTCTGGATTTTCTATTCGATTCCATTGGTCTGTATGTCTGTTCTTGTTCCAATACCATGCGGTTTTGATGATTATGGCTTTGTAGTATAGTTTGAAGTCTGGGAGTCTGATGCCTCCATTCCCTTCTTTTTTTTTCAGGAGAGCTTTGGCTATTCGGGGTTTTTTGTGATTCCATATGAATTTCATCAATAATTGTTCTATTTCTTTGAAGAATGACATTGACATTTTGATTGGAATAGCATTGAATCTGTATATTGCTTTTGGAAGGATGGCCATTTTAATAATGTTTATTCTTCCAATCCATGAGCAGGGGATGTCTCTCCATTTCTTTGTGTCTTCTTCTATTTCTTTTAACAGTGTTTTATAGTTTTCTTTGTATAGGTCCTTTACCTCTTTTGTTAGATTTATTCCCAAATATTTGATTTTTTTGGTTTCAATAACAAAAGGGATGGTCTTTTTGATTTCTTCTTCTTCAGATTTATTGTTTGTGTATAGGAAGGCTACTGACTTTTGCGTGTTGATTTTGTATCCTGCCACTTTACTGAACTGATTGATGAGTTGAATTAGCTTTTCTGTGGAGTTTTTGGGGTTCTCTATGTATAATATCATATCGTCTGCAAATAGTGATAGTTTGACTTCTTCTTTTCCTATTTGGATTCCTTGGATGTCTTTCTCTTGTCTTATTGCCCTGGCTAGGACTTCCAGTATTATATTGAAAAGCAATGGTGAGAGTGGACATCCTTGTCTTGTTCCAGATCTTAATGGAATTGCTTTCAGCTTTTCACCATTGAGAATGATACTGGCTGTTGGCTTGTCATAGATGGCCTTTATGATGTTGAGGTATGTTCCTTGTATCCCAAGAATTTCAAGGGCTTTTATCATGAATGGGTGTTGCACTTTGTCGAAAGCTTTCTCAGCATCTATTGATATTATCATATGGTTTTTATATTTCTTTTTGTTGATGTGTTGGATAACGTTGATTGATTTTCGGATGTTAAACCATCCTTGTGCCCCTGGAATGAATCCAACTTGGTCGTGGTGAATTATCTTATGGATACATTGTTGGATTCTGATAGCTAAAATTTTATTGAGGATTTTTGCATCAGTGTTCATTAGGGAGATTGGCCTGTAGTTTTCCTTTTTTGTGTTGTCCTTGTTCGGTTTTGGTATTAGTGTAATGTTGGCTTCATAGAACGTGTTTGGTATTGTTCCTTCCTTCTCAATTTTTTGGAAGAGTTTGTGAAGGATAGGCACTAATTCGTCTCTGAATGTTTGGTAGAATTCATTTGTAAATCCATCAGGTCCTGGGCTTTTGTTTTTGGGGAGGTTTTTGATTACCATTTCAATTTCGCTAATTGTAATTGGTCTGTTTAGGTGTTCTATTTCTTCTTTATCTAGCTTTGGGTGATTGTAGAGTTGTAGGAATTTGTCCATCTCCTCTAGATTGTTAAACTTGTTTCCATATAACTGTTCATAGTAGTTACTGATTATTCTTTTGATTTCTGCTGTGTCCGTTGTGATTTCTCCTCTTTCATTGATGATCCTGTTTATTTGTGCTTTCTCCCTTTTTTCCTTTGTGAGCCTGGCTAGGGGTTTGTCTATTTTATTGATTTTTTCAAAGAACCAGCTCTTGGTTTCATTGATCTTTTGGATTGTTTTTTTAGTTTCAATTTCATTTATTTCTGCTTTGGTTTTTATTATTTCTTTTCTTCTACTGGTTTTGGGGTTTTTTTGTTGTTCTTTTTCTAGATCTTTGAGCTTCGAGATTAGGTTGTTTCTTTGCGTTCTTTCTTGTTTCTTGATGTGAGCTTCTATTGCTATATATTTTCCTCTTATTACTGCTTTTGCTGCATCCCATACATTTAGGATATTCGTGTCCTCCTTGTCGTTCAATTCAAAAAATTTTTTAATTTCTTCTTTGATCTCCTCATTAGTCCAATGGTCTTCCAGTAGTGTGGTTTTTAGTCTCCATGAGGTAGGAAAGTTCCTTGCCTTCTTTTTATGGTTTATTTCTAGTTTGATGCCTTCATGGTCAGAAAAGATGGTTGATATGATTTCAATCTTGGTGTATCTGTTGATGTTTGTCTTGTGCCCCAGTATGTGATCGATCCTGGAGAATGATCCGTGTGCGCTTGAGAAAAATGTGTACTCCATTTTTTTGGGGTTTAGTGTTCTATAGATGTCTGTTAAGCCCAATTGCTCTAGGTCTTTATTTAGAGCTTTGGTTTCTTTACTTATTTTTTGTCTTGTTGATCTATCCATTGTTGATAGTGGTGTGTTGAAGTCTCCCACTACGTATGTGTTTTCTCTGATGTCTGTTTTCAGAGAGGACAACAGTTGTCTGATATATTTTGGTGCTCCTTCGTTTGGTGAGTATATGTTAATGAGTGTTATTTCTTCTTGAAGTATTGTCCCCTTGATCATAATGTAGTGACCATTGGGGTCTCTTTTTATCTTTTTGAGTTTGAAATCTGTTTTATCTGATATAAGTATAGCTGTTCCTGCTTTCTTTTTTGGTCCATTTGCTTGTAGGATTGTTTTCCATCCTTTAACTTTGAGCCTATTTTTATCTTTTGTAGCTAAATGTGTTTCCTGGAGACAGCAAAAGGTTGGGTTTTGTTTCTTAATCCAGGCTGCAACTCTGTGTCTTTTTATTGAAGAGTTTAGTCCATTTACATTTAGAGTTAATATTGATATGTTAACATCTGTATTTGCCATTGTGTTTGTCTTTCCTTTGATTTTATTTATTTATTCTTTTAATAACTTTTTTTTTTTTTGGCCTTCTTTCATTGTTATTCGTCGCTCTGAGGTTCTGGCTTTAGGACTCCTTGTAGTATTTTTTGGAGTGGGGGTTTAGTTGCAATGAAATTCCGGAGTTTCTGTTTGTCTGGGAAGGTCCATATTCTTTCTTCAAAGAGGAAGGAGAGCTTTGCGGGATAGAGTATTCTTGGTTGGCATCTGTTTTCTTGGAGTCTGTTGACTATGTCCCTCCACTCTCTCCTTGCCCGTAGTGTTTCTTCGGAGAAGTCTGATGTCAGCCTGATTGGTTTTCCTTTGAATGTTATCTGTTTCTTCCCTCTTGCCAGCTTCATTATTTTTTCCTTGTCCTGGATTCTTGGGAGCTTTACTATTATGTGTCTTGCTGTATTTTTCCTTTCGTCGTGGAAGTTTGGTGTTCTTCTTGCTTCTTGTATATCAATTTTCAGCTCCTTCTTCACATTTGGGAAGTTCTCTTCAATTATCTCTTTGAATATTTTCTCTGTTCCTACATCTCTCTCCTCTCCTTCTGGTATTCCTATAACTCTTATATTTCCTTTCCTCATGGAGTCAGATAGTTCCCGAAGTCTTTCTTCGTTCTTTTTCCTTCGTACTTCTCTTTCCTTTTCTGTTTTGGTTCTTTTTATTTCTGTGTCTTCAAGATTACTTATTCGTTCTTCCATTTCATCTATTCTGCTTTCATTGCTTTTCCCAGAATTCTTTAGTTCTTCCATTAATTCTTTGATCTCCTGCATTTCTTTTACTTCCCTCTTTAGGGACTCAATTTCTTTCTTCTGACCATTGTTTTCCCTCTCTAGGGACTCAATTGCATTCTTCTGATCGTTGATTATTTTTCCCTTATCATTGTTTTCCTTTATGACTTCTGTCAGTTTTTTAATCACGGCAATTTTAAATTCTCTTTCTGGAAGGCTCAGAAATTCTTCCAAGTTATTGTTGTTGCAATCTGGGGGCTGGCTTTCTTTTTGTGGTGTGCTTTTTCTCTGGAGAGTTGCTAGGTTGCGTGTGGTTCTTCTCCTCCCTACTGTCTGTTTTCTAATTTGCCGTATGCGTTGGGACACTGTGTTGTTGGGACTTGCCGGCATCTTGGGTGGGCTTCTCTGTTCCCCTCTGGTTCTTCCAGGAGTCATCTGTCAGTTTCAAGCAGCCTTTACTGGAGAAAGGTCCCTGTTCTAAAATGCCGATGTGGGGACACACTCCCCTGTGCGCCTGGTCTGCCCCGGCGGTGGGTTCCTGCTCCCCTCTGGGCTTGGACTGCAGGCCAGAGGGGGTCTGGCGTGGGCGAACTTCCCCCGCTCACCTCTGGCTCCTGAGGAAGCCTTCTGCAGGTAGTCTTTACTGAAGAAATGTCCCTGTTCTAAAATGGTGATGTGGGACACACTCCCTGCGCTTCTGGTCTCAGGCACACTCTTCTGCGCGCCTGGTCTGCCCCGGCTGTGGGTGCTCGCTCTCCCTGTGGGCTCAGACTACTTGTTCAGAAGGGGCCCGGTGTGGGCTAACTCCCCAGCTGGCCACTAGCTCCTTCAGTAGCCTGTGCTGGGGTCAAGTCGCTAGGTGGCACCAGAGATCTCTCCTAGAGCCCTTGGGGAGCTGATTTTCCACCCCGTGGGACAGGGAGCAGAGCGGGGATGGTAGGGTACACCTCAACGGCTTTGGGGTGCTGTGTCTGCCTTGTGCCCCACCGTCGTGGGGAACCCACGCCCCTAATTTCGTGCCCCGGGTCTCAGTTCCAAAGCCCTCAGTTCCAGGACGCGGGCTGTAGCCCAGATCAGTGGCGCGGGAATGGCGCCTTTTGAATCCCGCTCCCCTGCCTGGGCGCCTTGTTCCTGCTCACTCAGGGAGGGCCTCCGCCGTCTCCCCGCAAGCCTAGGTCGCAGGCGCGGGGATCTGGGCAGCTGCAATCCGAGCGCCGCTTTCGCGCAAGCTTACCGGGCGGCCGGGGCTGTGTGCTGGTGCTGGTCTCCTCCTGGTGGGCGGGGCTCTCTTTAATGGCGCGTGGAGCTCACCTCCGCGGTGGATCCTGCAGGGTTCGCCTCAGCTCCCGTTCACGGGGTGTGGTGGCTGAAATAGTTCCTTTCCACTCACAGTCCCGCTTGCTGCGTCCGTTTTTCTTGTTGGGCGTTTTGGTTTGTTGTTTCCCTCGTCTCTGCCGGTCGGAGAGTGCCGCCTCTGTGGGCGGGGGAGGGGAGCAGGGTTCTGCGCTTCCCTCCCTTCTCGTCCTCTTTTATGGCAACTTTCTTCTTCGGGCAGTTTGCTGGAGTCGTCCGTTTATCTTCCGTGTCCCAGTTCTCACTGGGACCTGCCGCTTTTCCTCCCTATTAACTTTTTTTAATGGGAGATCTTACTCGCAGCGTCTCCTCGCCGCCATGTTGCTCCGCCCCTTCCCTACTTGTTTAAAATACTAGTCCTTCTCCACTTAATTGTCTGTAAACACAGGTAAAATTCAGTTATTCATATGTATATAGGTCTATTTCTGGAATATCTATTCTGGTCCCTGGATCTAGTTGTCTTTCTTTACACTAATGCATCACCAACACTATTTATATGTTTTCTTTTTTAAGAAAATGTCATTGTTTCCTTTTTAAGCATATTAACTACATTAGCAACCTGGGGACTTGAGTTGACAAAAAAAAATCATCAATGCAATGATTGATCATTAAATTTTGAAATTAACTTCAGTAATTCACATTAGTTTAATAGATTTAAGACACAGAATTTTTGTACCGCACATTTCCAGGGATTCTTTGGAAAATCACCCAATAAAATAATGTCTTCCTGTAGGGGAGGAACTTCAGTATTTGGACTGAAACTTTTTGTTTCTTTATGATGAATTGGGAGACAAAGGTGAGAAGTGGGATTTTTTTATTGTTGACATCTGTGGTTTCAACTGATAATAAAAACCAAGGCTTTTTCCTATGCTTATAGAGAATTGAGCATTCCGAGATGTTTTCTGACATTGCTGGAGCTTCTTACTGCAAGGAAAGTTTTATGGCATGCAGTTTTGCTGAGAAAGCCCTTCAGTGATACCCGAAAATACCATGTCTGCATCTTGGTTTGTTTGGAAGACATATCAATAGAATCATGTCAGAGACTCTATCATGAGGAAAAGTCATTATTAAAACATTTCAGTGAAAACAAATATGCTGAAAAGTTTCATACTAGTGTTGAAATAGTTATGGAAGGAACCTAATGTTTTACACCAGAAAGTCCTATGTGCCTTTCATTTATTTGCTATAACTCCTACTCGAGGTCCAGTGAATGATGATAAGAGTTAATTAAAAAGGAAACAATCCCAGCTTTCTTGCTTATAACCTAACAGACATCAGCAGTATAAATGCAGGGAGACGTTATGTCCATGTGCACACATCAAATACATGGAAAACGCTGTGATTGCAAACCAGCTGGAGGAGCCTGCGCAGTAACAAGTGGGGGTGGTTAGTGAACATCTGAGAGATGGGGCCACACAATGGGTGTCAAAGGATGTTGCCAAGGGGTTCGGTACGTTGAGTCTAGAGGAAAAAGACCCCATCCCTGCCTGAGGTAACAGCCCTGACACATATTCTCCAGCTCCATTCCAGAGCAAGGACGTCATCCTTCAGTGCCTCGGGGAGAACACTCTCTCCAGTTCCCTGCCAAGGCCACACTCTCCTCGGTCACCCGCAGCGTCCCCAGGCAGTTGACAGCAGACTGTTGAGCATATGCAGAAGCTGAGTGTACGGATTCAATTTGCTTTGCAAGTGAGATCAGGGAAACCAGAGACTTCTTGTGGTCTGAGGTTGCGTTACCCTGGGTTTCCTAAAGGATGACAGCTAAGAGGCACTAAGAGGAGCCCAGGATGTGTGCAAGGTGAGCATCTAGGTGAACTGACTCACCTCTCTCTGGGCGGCTGCCCAGAGTCACATACCAGGCAGCTGCGGGGAGGCAGGAATGCAGGGGGTTAGGCTCAGCCCTGAAGACCTGCTTGGCTTCCACAGCACCCTATCTCCACTTCCATCCTCACCATGTACACAAACTCTTGACCTCCCGGGTATACGCTTCCTTTGTCAGCCAAGACGTGCTGAGTAAATACTCACTAGTTTCCTACAAGTCTGGACCAGGACAGGTATTCTGTTTCCCAACACCAGTTGCAATTCTGCAAAGAATTTCAAGTATATGAAGGGAAAGGGAGAGAGCGTTCAGTGCCAACAGCCCTCATCAAAACTCGCTGAAGTTGAATTTCCGTGTTTATTTTTATGGAACATTCTGCATCAAAACACAACAGCGCTAAGGAGACAGGATGCTGGGGTCCTCTGGTTTCATAAAATTCATTTTTTCCTTTGTTTTGATCTTCAGTTATTTGTTTCCATTTACTCACTTTGCTGCTTAAGCAACTTAAATTTAGTGATTACCTTTTCTTTGAAATTTAAGTTTCTAGACTCCCTTTCTGGATTTTAAGATTCATTGTACCATATAGTAGACTCAAAACGAAGTGATTAAATGGCCCTGTTTTGCTTTGTTTAGTTTATATTTTGAATGTTTATATGTGGGTATTTGGGGTGTGTGTGTGTGTTTGTGTGTGTGTGTGGTGTGGGTGTGTTGGGTGAAGGAGAAATTAATCTCTCTCTGTTCAAAGGGCACTATGAAAAACCACTTCCAATTAAATGTTGGTGTTGCTTATTTGTGTTCTGAGCAAATGTGGTTTACTTTTCAAGAAAAACAAAGTCAAGTTAAATGTGATTTCTTTACATTTCATGAAAATTTTACATGTTGTAAAGCAATGGCGTGGTAGCCTGTCTAGGCCTAGTTGTTGCTCAAAAGTTACCCACTGCAGAGTTTTCTCACACAAAGGTCTGTCACGAGGACAAAAGGGGGAGGAGAGGGGTCAGAACTTTGCTTCTGCCTTTCACGGAAGTGTTTGTGAGCAGCCATTTCATGTCGGCCAAATTCTGCTTGGGTAGAACAACAGAATTGTAATAGGATCTATTTCCTCCAAAGTCACCTCTCAGGACTTTGAACAGGGCGAAGCAGTCCCAGCGGGATTGGGACACTGAGCAGGGAGGAGCCTGGAGCTAGCTTCTCTGCAGGAGCCCTCCCACCCTGGCTGGCATTTCCCCAGGTGTCCTCCTGTGCCTGCAGGTGAGCTACCCGATCTCCTCGCTTCTCATGCCACTACCAGAAACCCCTTCCCTTCAAGTCCTGCTTAGAACGTGTTACTACACTCTCCCTCTTGAGCTTGTGGCTGTCAGAGGGCGTTTGCCTCAGATCCTTATTCCTAGTGACCTAAATGTGTGCAGGTGACCTCCCAACAGCTGGGCTGCCCATTCTCGGGAGTCTATTCTTCCTGTGAGCTTATGTGCCTGCCGCCCAGCATGTCATGATGTAGCCCAGCTCTGCTCCAAAGCTATTGTGTTACAGAAACACATCTTGGCCAGATTTTTAATAAACCATCCTGCCCCAAAGAACTCTATTAATCTCACTTCATTATTTTCCTTATCACTTACCACTGCTGAAAACCTCACACACACACACACACACACACACACACACACACACACACACACAGTCCTTGTAGGTTGTTTTATTTCTCTCTCCCAAATAGAATGCAAACACTGGATGGGCCAGGGTTAGTTCCCCAGAAACATGCCTGTCACGTCGTTCACCATCAGTATATTTGGCAAGTAAATGAATAAACAAGGAATCTTACGTTTACATATGGTATGTATTGGGATGCTACCAACAATTGCATTTGTAGCAGGGTGTTGACAATCCCAAGTCTTGTAAAGCTCTGAACTAGATTCCCAACTCCCCGTTTTTCTTTTTTCTACTCGTATCTTTTGGTCTCAGTCGTAAAACTCCAACTTATTGCCTATAATTTTTTCAGAGAACTTGGCAGATACAAAATCAAATTCATTACACTACAGAAAAAGTTGGAATCTAAAACACTGAGGGGTCCCAAGGACTTGACATGAAGCCCCGGGAGTCTACATTTGTTAGATGACTCCCTCCAGAATTCTGGAGAGTAAATTCCTGTTCAGTAACTTGAGAAAACATCTTCAGTGAGTTGTTTTCCAAAGTTATCTGTTATGTCCTACATGAAAGGTGAGGTCGAGTGGAGAGAGTCCTGGAGATCAGTATTTAAACCCAGGCTTGTCTTCTAGCACATGGATTTTGCCAAGTCTCTGTCTCAGACCCGCTGCAACGTAGAACCATAGGTATCACAGCCATCAGACCTTCCCCTGTGTGTTGTGTCCGTACAGTCCCTTTTCCTTGTGTGCGAGGAAGACTTTGACTAGTTCATGGAAAGTAGAACATGGAAAAGGTCATGGAATGTGGCTTTCGTGATGGGGGCTATGCCACCTTCCGTCAGACTGCCATGTTCACACATTGCAAGGTGGATGGTCTGTCGGGCCTGATGAAGCTTGCAGTCGCTGGGGAGGGACCCCAAGCAAGGAACTACAGGCTGTCTCCAGAGGACAGGGCTGCCTCCAATCTTCACCCAGCAAAAGTCTGGGCCCTCAGTCATGCAGCTTCAAGCAAATGAATTGTGCCCACAACCTGAACAAGTTTGGAGGTGCAGTCTCCCCTAATGGAGCCTCTAGATGAGAACACAGTGCAGCCCATGCTTTGAGCAGAAATCCATTTGGGTCTTGCTGGAACGCCTGTCTCATAGACATCAAGAGGCAACTAATGGGTATGTTTGAAGCCACTAAATTGGTGGTCATTTTTTATGAAGCAATAGAAAAGTAATTTAGTATCTCATTAATCAATATATGAATAGTTGCCTTACAAAACTATCACCACTTCCATACTCAGGGCCATTAACAGGGCCTGAGAGGAAGAAACAGAGACTGAGGCAGATCCCCACTAGACGGTGGTCTGTGGGAGTGAGGGGAGCCGTGCCTGCCCTCTCACTGGGCTGGGTCAGCGGTGGGTGAGGGAACAGAGGTAGAAACTAATTGTTATGCTCTTAAAGCACCAATTTGATAAAGTGAATGGAAAAATAACAAGGCCTTGTTTTATTTCCACTTAGTATTTAGAAAGCTCTGTTTTCTCAAGTTAGGAGAAAAAAGACATTACTTTCCCTCTCTGATTCCCAAAATTATTTTTTCTCCCATAGCACCCTTAATGTTGAAGAATTTCTTGCACTACAGCTGATAAATTATTTGTATATTTATGTGTGGAATGGCCTTCTTCCTCTCAGGCTAAGAACAGAGACGTCATCTGCCTGCTAGGAAACTGTCTATACCTAATGATTTCTCAGCAAATGTCTGCAGAATGGAGGGAGGCAAACTGAACTCTCTTAATGCTGATGGGGTAAATTCTGTCACGCCCTCTCAGACTCTTGTCTCAGTCCCCCAGAAATGCTACTGAGGAGTGTGGGGAAGCATCATCTTTATTTCTGGTTTCCTGACATGTGTTCAGCACATTTGTTGGTGCACAGCGTGGCATGGCTCACTGGGAAATGAAAACAACTGGCAGATAACACGCATGTCGGCCTCCGAGCCGTGGCTGTGCTGGCTTGCAGTCACACAAGCCAGGCTTGTCCTCTGAAGGTTCTAGGAAAGAGCAACGGAATTATTCATAAGCTCTTATTTGATAAGGATTGATGGAAATGCCATATAACCAAGAGAAACACACACAGAATGTTTTTGAAGCCACTGATCCCTGCCAGCACCAGGAGCGGATATTATCTTTGATGTCTGAGTTCTACTCATTTACATGTTATTAGAGGAAATCTGAACTTACTCCTTCCAAGTAGTGGGAGAGATTGAGTTTTTTTCCTTCACGCTTCAGTTTTCAAATTCTTCAGTAGAGACAGTCTTTGCTCTGATGGTCCTTGTTCGCTTGAATGTTCTAGAAGCATCATGGAAAATGCCTACTCTTGTTTGGTGGGGTTGTGTTTTTATCTCGCCACCTTCAGCTCCAAGAGAAAGAGTGAAGTTTTTATGCTTATCTGTTGTCCCTCTTGAGGCAGAGATATTTGCAGACATTTACAGAGACTGGGGAGATGTTTTCCCCTTTATTGGTAAAAGTTAGAAACAAGAAATAACATCTAAAATTGGTTGATTGGAACAATTAACCTCCTCCACCTTTTGGAAAGCTAACAATATGACATCTTAGATATGTGGGGGTGAACCCCCACTTTGCTTGAAGCAGGTTGGTCCACTGGTGGGGAGACTTGGGTGGGTCAACCATGGGCAGTATCTGCTGTCGTGGACACAGAGCTCTAAAGTGGTATCAAATCTCATTCTCCAACTTATCAGTGGACCCACTGAGCACCTCTGAGAATAGTGGGGCTAAGTCACCCGTGCTTTGACATGATCCTGGAGCTTCTCCAAGGAAGCCCTCTGAACCCCGAGTGTCGTGACAGAGCTGACTCTCAGAATCAGACATCTTTCCCAATCTTCCAGACGCCCCTCCTGTACAATGCTGTCATATCAAATATTTTGTTGGGTTTTGAAGTACATACATAGCAGGAATTCAGAGAAGTAGCAACCTTTTGTTAGTCCCCAATATGACAATGCTAGCAGTACATGTATATTTATAAATCTAACACACTTATTTATATGTGTGTGTAATGTATATTAAAATGTTTACACGTTTCATCCTAACAAAAGTGTGTACATCTATTTCCAAATGTTTATGTAATACATTTCTGTTCTACCACATTAAGAGCTGATAGTTTTTCTGGCAAAATTGACAAGAGATAAACAAATATCACATATAAATTTAACTATATATTATAATCTAATATTAATTGTATGATTATTATAAATTATAAATGAAATATATCATATTTTATAATATATTCCTATATATTTATGTGAGCCATATATAAATATAGTGACATAAAAATATTATATAAATGGTTTCCCAAACTCATTTATTCTGAAGGCAAATGGGTCGACATAGATTTGAAGTACAGTGAAGTCATATGTACAACATTTTCATATTTATTACTTCCTGTGTCTGCTCTTTTCTGCATCTTTATGATGTCTAATTAGAACCACAAAAGAAAATGGTTTCAGCCCCCATTTTCCACAGCTTACAAGCCTCTTCACATTGTTCAACTCCCAGAGGAAAGATCACTTCATCTTCCTAAGGATTTAATAGCTATATTCCCTGGAGCTGCTGGGAATAATTTTATAGAACATCATAATGTAAAAAATATTTTTAATGTATTCAAAATATGGCATAGGAAGAGCTGCAGCCATATGTACAATTCAGGAAAATAAATCACGTCATTTCTGGCTGTTAATTAAGTCTGTTTAAAAGCTTTTCTCTCTTACTTAATGCATCTTTGAGAATAAAAAGAAAAATAAGCTCATTGACCAAAATGTGCTAATATGCAGTTAATTTAAAAGATGAAAATTTTTTGAATCGCTATATATCTAAAATTAATTACTGACAGGGACAAGGTCTTTTTTCAGTTTGACAGAAAGAACCAATTATAATTTTGTACTTTAAACGCTGCTTCTTTGAAATATAGGGACTTCAAATTGCATCTGAAAGAACCTGATTATTTCTCAAGAGCAAATTTACCTTGGAAAACGTGTCTTCCCTTTAGTAACATACCACCGGATTAAATTCTCTGCAAAGCAGTGTGTGGTGGGTGAAAAAGGAAAAATTAATGATTCCATTTGATTTCATTTTGAAACACATTTAAGAACCTGATGAAGGTATGTTTCTTTAGAAAACCCAGAAACCATAACTCAAAGTGATTTCTCTTAAGCTCCTGTCAACCTCCCAAGAAAAATTACGTTGATCTCTTAATATGGCAGAATAGAACGTATCACAAACATTTACAGAAATAAGTGTGCATGGACAATTTTGTGGGGACAAAGGTGAAGACTTCTGGTGACAGCTTATCAAGAATCGAAACCTAAGCTCTGCCCGCTGCTGTCCTGTTTAGTAGTTCCCTGAGGGCCAGTGAGGATGAAGAGTCAGAGCCCAGGAGGTGCAGATACCCTGGGCGATGGACTGATGTGAATCCCTTAGCCTTCCTGTCCTGGCAGGAGGCTGACAGAGACGCCAGCATCCAAAATGCCCAAGCCCATCAGGTCACTTAAGAAGAAATACCACGGGGCTCTCGCCCTTTTATTCTTCAGATTTTTCACTTTGCACAATTTTAAAGTTCTAGGTGATGTTATTTTAGTTTGAAAAAGAAAAGTCGAGAAGCACTCCACTTAAAGGAGGATCAAAGGCGAGAGCTTCATTTTGATGAGTGTGAGACTTAGTATACTATTAGGTGGTGTTGCCCAAAGAGGCTTACACATTCTCACTACTTTCCATGGCAATTAGCTGACAGATGAGGACCCCAAGGCAGTAGAGAGGGGCCTACTAGAGCAAGCACACACCTACGTGCAAAGGTAGGGTTGGAACCCAGAAGCCTATCAACAGAGTTCTCCACTGTTACATGACAGCCGTTCCCCTCCTGGGTCTGACCACCCACTGAAGACTATCTCTGCTTTCATCTCATCCAGCTTGCCCTGCATCCTGCAGGACTGAATTTAAACTACTCCACAAGCCATGTTTTAACAGCACACTTGTGTACTGAGACGTCCTCTGAGCATGTCCCACCCTTGGTGAATCAGGTCCAACATGGCACCAGCACAGGGAGGAGGCTGACTCTGAGCTCTGAGTCCACATTCTCATGGGTGGAGATGAGCAGTCAGTGAGGTGCATCTCCAAAGAGGGAGCACAGATGGGGAGCATGCCGAGCAGCAGGGTGGATAGAGGAGAGACCAGGAGCAGGTGGGTTCTCACTGAGATCTGAAGGCAGGACGGAGCTGCCCCATTAAGGCTGTGCATGGGGACCACATCTTGGACTTAAAGGACAGTCTTGTGACCAGGTGAGAAGGAGAGGGGACCTGTGACAAGGCTGGAGAGGAGATGGGGCTGGGTATGCAGCACCCCTCCAGGGCACAGGAGTCTTTATCAGGGGAGCCATTCAGTGCCTAAAATCAGGGAAGGGTCATTGCAATTCTAAGGTTTAATACATGTGTCTGGTTACCATTGCGGATGTGAATGAATTCATATACAGCAAAGAGAGCACCATAATCCTCTGAGATCAAGATGGTGGAGGTTAGATCTTGAGAGGAATCTGCAGGGACAGAGATGAAAGAGTCTTGGAGTATAGGGTGGCAGGGCTGAGTTAACATGAGGTGGGAACACAGCTGAGTGAGGTGTGGAGGGGGAGCTATCACTCATGGCTCCCTTTTCCTGTCATTGACTATCACTCTGTTCCTCTCCAGAATCATCTTTCCCAAGGCATGATACCTGCCATAGCACCTACAAAACGGTTCCTTGCTTCTGCAAATTTTTCTGCTTTTAAATGGGATCATGGGTCAATGAGATCTGTGACTGTGTATTTTCCTATTTTGTGAGAGAAAGTCTGATGGAAAAGTAACATTTTCAGTTTTGGTGAGACACCTCATACTACACATACAAATTAAGATAGTTCTCATTATTTTATATTTTATATCTACATTTCAACTTTATCAAGATGGGCCAGGATCCCATACATGATTATACCCATAACACCACAGCAGCCTCATCAAACAAATGCCCTGGAAAGCACCTCATTTCTTAGTCCCATGGTCAGTTACATTGACTATAAAGGATGATACGGTTCTTCAAAACTATTGAGTAATGTAGCTCACACTTTTCTTGTGAGTCACTCCATTTCTATAATGATATCTGCTGCACCCCCCCCCCCCGCAGTGACCTTCAGGGCTAATGGCTGTTGCCATGGTCCCTGAGGTCCGGCGTGGGCAAGGAACCATGTGCGCAGGGGGAGAACAGCAAACTCCCTAAGATGCAGAGAAGCCGAATGCCTGCCAAGAGATAACGACCACCAGAAGCCGCCACAGAGATGATTAAAAGAAATGCTGACCACCTGGAACCTTATCTCGCTTTCTCAAGGCCCACAAACTTTATTCTGCTACAACTGTCTTTCTAAAATCTTTCCTTTTTCTGGTCATTGGTTGCTAATTAAAAAACATACGTAATTTAATAATTAGGCTAATGCAAATGAAACATTACTAAACACTGTGTTATAATAGAATTGTTGGTTTAATCTTTCTATTATGTGCTTGACTTTATACCTTTGATATTAACTGCATTATAAAATAAATTCACCCATGACAATTAATTATGAGTAAAAATGAGTAGGTAATAGTGATAGTTAGTGCAACTAGAAAATAATTATATAGAACAGTAGAAAGAATTTATAGCCTGTCCAATTAGGAATGAGGCTAGGTCCAGGTGTAACTTCGGACATAAATCACTGCCCTGTCAATTAAGCTAAGCCTATGAGCAAACTGATCTCTTTGATGTTCACTGTTCCTATGCCTTTAGAAAAAACATATATATACTGACCACTAACTTAATTAAAGCGCACTCAGATTTACACTCTCTCTTGAAGTGTGTCTGTTTGTCATTTCTTTAGCTGAATCCCTGACCACCCTGCGCAGTCTCTCAACCCTGAGACGGCCTCATCGTCTACTGCTGTGCTGGTCCACGGCAATATCACAAGAAAATTGAGTCCTAAATAATCCTCAGTAATGGACTTCTCTAAATAATGATTAATGCAATGGAAGTGCCATCTGTCATTCATAGAGGGAGGATACAAGAATGACTAAATATCACACGATTTTTTGATTGATTGTGACTAAACCATTGATGCTAAACAGAGAAAGGCCAATAGTTTTGGAATGACATCTCCATATTGGATCCTAAACTAAAACCCTCACGATCAACTCATTAATCACATGGGAGCTCACAGCAGTATCATCAAGAAGGCAGTGTTTGCATCACCATGTCTGTGGTTGAGGATTGACCTCATGTACCCGGCCCAAAGTCAAAAGCTAGTGAGCTATGGAGATACAATTTAACAGTCAACCAGGAACACACAGGAAAACTTGCCTTCTGGAGAGTTATTCCCTGCACAGAGATGAGCAGCTGCCGTTCTGATTGCATATTTGAAAAAGCAAATAAGCACAGCTTAAATAATCCCATTTAATCTCCACCTACCATGTCTCTTCTCTGGGAAATTTAACCCCATGAAGATCTAAAATCGAGCTTCTGTCAATGGGGGAACTGAGTCCAGAACAATCTGGCAGATCACCTCGTTATCATGTAGAAAAATATCAGGGTAGACAAATAGAGCAGCGAGAAAATGAGACCATCAGCAAAGAAGATAAAGAAAGTTTGTACAAAGCACCTTTAGAGAAACGGATGGCTTTCAGGTAAAAATCAATTTCCTGTGGACAAGACTGAGAGCCAGGCAAGGGGAAAGTAAACATGCTTCAGCTATCGGAGAGTCCATAATTTAAATGCGGAGTCTTGTGCTGAGTGGTGGTGTGCATGGAATCAGTTCCAGGGCCGGCGATAACAGGCGTCACGCTGCGTTTCAGGAGGCAAAGGAGAGGAAGCTGAAGGAAGAGGAACGAATTCATGATTGATGCTGAATATTCTGGGTTGCCTAGAGCAAAGGAGGTCGGGGCTGCATAAAACTAGATCTTTGAAGATTTAATAGATTCCTCATTCTCTGTCAGTTGGTCCTTTCAGATTTGTCAAGACCGAGCTCTGTTTTCCCTTACACTTAGGTTTTTCAGCTATGGCTTTTAGGCTAAAAAAAAAATCAAGTCCAATTTAAGTTAATGGACAATAAAACTTTAGGGTTAGAGGTACTGTTTTTATTCAGCAGTTGGATGAGATCTGCAATGAATTAGAATTTTTCAAATGGGTGTGTGTGTGTGTGTGTGTGTTTTAATGACACAAGCTGTATCACTATGAAGGGAAATATTTGATTATTAACTTTTGCACGATAAATTGGCACAACCGGGACAGGCAAGAAAGAAACGCAAAGACGTAGCTGATGGTCGAATGGAAGGTTACTTGTTAATACTAGAGGCAAAGTTCAAGTTGAATTGGAAGGGGGGAAAGTGTCGCTAATTATTTTCCTGTCGAGATGGAACGTAAAACCAACTGTAAAAAATTCATGAATGAGACCCAGGAATTGGCATTGCAGCAAACTCAATGATTTTTGAAATGCATGCCTCTCCAAAGAATGCACTATTATTCTGTCTAGACTTTATGGCACAGTAAAGTAAATAAAGACTGACAGCATCAATATATTTCATAAATACATTACTGGAATTTGCATTATTTCTGACTATTAATACTTTCTGGACTACCACAGGTAAAGCAATGTGTACGTCTTATAAAATAAAATCTATTGGTAATGTCATTTGTTAGCAGACAAAGAAATAGTAATGGCATTTATTCCCTGGATATATTCATCTTCTTAAGTAAACCTAGGAAATCTGAACTCGGACCCATAGATAATTCATTAGCTTCAGTCAATGGCTTTGTTTGCTCGGAGGCGTCTCATACATATAACATCCTAGCACAGTTTTGGTAAAATTGCTTCGGGGATTTTTTTTTTTTTCCTGAAAGAGTATATCTCATATAAAATAAACTATGACGGGGAACTTGTAAAGCTATCGATTGACATGGAGCTGAAATAACTTCTTTCTGAGAAGTCGTTCTAGAGATACACACGTTTTTGTAATGAAAGTACAGATGGACGTTCACCAGCCAGACTCATTTTTTTTTTTTCAGTGTCACATTTCCTAGAGTTGTGGATATAGAGAAGGCAACTAAAAATATCATTTTGGAGAACAATTAGTCACTCTCAGGCAATCTATAAATATCCTGGTAAAGAATCATGGTATGAACGTTCGGTGGAAGTCGAGCTATTTTATACTTCGTAGGTCAAGATTTGCAATTTGATGTGATGCAGACTCGTTTCACCGTGTTTCTTACTCTCATTTTAGCAATCACCAAAAAGGAACTGGTCCCCCCCTGGCTAAAATCATTTGCAAAAAATGCATGACTGTGCCTCATCCCCCTCCTGACTCTCCTGATCGCCTGGCACGGTGGAACCTGCGTTACTCTCCATAAGCCATGAAAGGTGTTGCCTGCATCATACCGGTACCTCCTTCCACAAATGCACATTCTGATGATAGCAAGCTAACAAACAAACAAAAAAGAGCTGGGACACCAACCACAGGGATGTGCTGGCTTTAAAATGCAGCCAAATCAGCTTCTCAGAGATTTCAGGCCGCTATTGGCACTAGTTTGCTTGGGTTTGGTTCAATCTCGTTGTGGGGGGAGGGGATTGGGAGTGAGCCGGGACCCAGCGCACCTGTCTTCCCACAGGTGGGTGTTGCTCTGGTTCTTACCTATAGAAACTGTCATTCAAAATACTCTAGTGATGAGTATTAGAATGGGATTGTTTCATTTGATACAGGCAGTAATTCTCCCCCGAGTAGAAATTGCACATAGCTCTTCTTCTTATCACTTACGAGAGGGGTAAAATGATGAATATGCTGCATTTATCATTTCAAGTCCTGCGTGTCTATGCTTCTTCCTTTATTAATTTCTAGACGATTCTCACACAACCCCTTACATGATTTAACAGAAGCCTGTACTCAGGTTCAAATCTACCCTGATTTTCTTATTGAAATGTAAAGCTCGTGTACAGGACAGAAACATGAAGAAAAAAATACTGATTGATCCTTAAAATACTAACCAAATGACTTTGTCCTCGGAGATTTGGGATCACTAGACTTGGCCAGATGAGGTGGTCGGGGCAGGCTCAGCTGGGGCCTCCTGCTCTGCTGGGGTTTACCTATGAGAGCCTTTGACTAAGCCGACCTGGACTGTCCTGAAGCTCAGGGATTAGAGAGCTGTTTGTTCGGGGCCTTTTGATG
The DNA here is from genome assembly GCF_964194135.1 of Talpa europaea. Lineage (NCBI taxonomy): Eukaryota > Metazoa > Chordata > Mammalia > Eulipotyphla > Talpidae > Talpa > Talpa europaea. The sequence goes on from NC_140072.1 coordinate 135,612,845, forward strand.
GGCATTTTATGTTTGACCTAAACTTTCCTTTTGCTATTTGTGTGTGCTCTATCTATAATAACAGAGTAGCTTTTCATTACTTTTGTGGGGGAACAAAAACATTTTCTCAGTTCTAGTATTTACCTTACAATAGGCTGCATGGATTTCTTTCTTTAAAATGTTTTCCTTCTATTTATGCACAATGGATGCATTTTCGTCATGGTTAGAGTCCCCACACAATTCCCATCCCCCCTGTTTTCATCCTACTCCCTCCTGCCCCCCCATGTGTCTCTGGTTTATTGCTTGTTGATTTTGATTTTTACTTTATTATATATTGTGCAAAAATGAAAAATGATGCAAAAATATATAAAAGAAAAAAAAAAGAAAATGACAAAAAGTTTTTCTTCTAAACGTTTTCCCTAACAAATGATCAGATCTTTACAACTCAGCCCTAATTTTAGCTTCCTGCCACACTATGCACAATTTTTACTCCGTGTCTTGGACTAGAGTCTTAATTTTTCCTAGTAAAAAATACATTCTCAGACCTCTGAGTTAATGAAAAAAAAAAAAAATCATTTGTTACCTGTCAGGATTCTCAGTATTCATGGAAGCTTACCATAGCTACCTCAACTTTTTTCAGTCTAAGGGATTTCTGTTTCAGGTTTCAAACAAACAATCTGTGAATGAAAGAATTATCTTTAATGTCTTTTTATTTCTTTGAATGCACTGCAGACCTTGCGTTAGAGGTCAGGGGAGGGTGTAAATGAGCCGACATGGTTGTTGGCTGTTGGAATCTTACCTAACTCTCTCAGTCACTAAACGTGTCTTGTGTGCCTTTTAGACATGAAAACGCATACTCAGCTCTGCTGGAACGTGACCGAGGCATGGACCTTGCAGCGCAGCCAGATCATCACGCCAGCTCAAGTGATCAGTATTAATCTCCACTCTGTTACTTACACCCTCGGTGCCTGAGGGACTTTCCTTACATCTCAAGGGTGCCATGTTTCAGACTCATGTTCAAAAACTCTTCCTTCTCCACCCCCAGACTGATCCTCCCCCGAAGCTTCCCCACTTGGTAAATCTCAATTCGTCCAGATGCTCAGGCTGAAGATCTTGAAGTTATTCTTGATGCCTCACTTCCTCTTACACAATTCATTCAAACTCTTCAAAAATCCCATTAGTTCTATCTCCAAAATAGGACCAAAATCCCTTTAAACCTCTTATCTGATAAAAGGCCCAGTGATTTCTTATCTGGACAAGCTATAACTTCCCCTCTTTCTTCTTCCACCTTTTTCCCCCTAGGGTTTAATATCCAGGAAGCGATCACTTATCCTTTTATAATAGGCTTCATTTTTTTAGAAGTTTAGGTTCACACTAACATGGAGCTGAAAATACAGATTTTTCATAAATCCCCTGTTCTCCCATCACTGTCAACATCTCCGTCTCGAGGAGTGCATTTGTTATAGTCGCTGAACCTGGACTCATACAGCCTCATCACCCAGCAGCCCTTACTTTAGTGAGACATCACCCTTGGAGACATTCCGTGGGTTTGGACAAGTGCATAATGTCACATATCCACCATGATGGCCTCATCATAACCAGTTGTCTTTCAAAAATTATGTTGCATCCCTATTTTGCTCAAAACTCTTGCATGGCTTGCCATCTCAAAAGAGAAGTCTCAGTGCTTGTTGTCAACACAGGGCTTCCACTGAGGAGGCGCCCCATCTCCAATTAATCTCATCAGTCTTTCTACTGCTCTTGCTCACTCTGCACCCACCTGGGGGACTCCCGGCTCTCCCCACCCTCATGGCTGCTTTTAGCCCTGCCCTGCTTTTAACCCCACAGCTCCTTCCCCATCTCAGCCCGGGTTGTCCTCTCCTATCACTCCAGCCCTGCTCGCCAGCAGCCTGAGCCGGAGGCCGTGGCCCCGCCAGCCCCGCCCCTGCTCATTCTCTGGGCCCTGACACAGCACAAGTTTCAAGCAAGCCGGGACTTTGCTCTTCTTTCCACCACCACACATGGTTATATAAATTGTCCCGTTTCCAAGTTTTCCATCTGTAAAATGGATTGAATAATAGGAACTAATAAAAGACAAGGAGGATTTCTAGAATGATTAAATATGTTAATATTGCAGAGCAGTTAGACTTATATCTGGTGCAAAATGTTTACTACATTTTTTGTCACATTTAGGATGATAGACCGAGCCCAGTGTCCTTTTCTCTGCTTCTTTGTCCTCTTAAACTTCAGTCTCTTCAGACACCTTCCAATTAGTGTCTGGGCTCAAGGAACCTCTGTCTCTCTGTGTGCCAGCTCTGCTGAGCCCTGCACTGGCAGCAGCGATCATTTTAGAATACACTAATAGTGTGTTAAATGACAACATGTCTCTAATAAAGAGATTGAGTGTGGCTTCCATCAGCCTTCTACTAGTACAGCCACGGCGATCCCACTTTATATCGAGAAGCTACTATGAAAAGATTCCTGATTCTGTCCAGATCCCTGGTTATAATAAGAAAACAACTCCAGAATAATGTCATCTTTAATGCGGGCAAATCCTTCTTGAAAGTACACACATCTTGGTATTGTTTTCAGCTGAATGAAGAAGCACATTTTGAATGTCTTGTATTCTCAATGATTCGATGGAGCATAATTGCCCTCATATTTCACTCACTTCTTGGCAACCCAAGTGGCGGTGGGTTGGACAGACACAGGGAAGAAACAACTGCGGTCAAAGCAAGAGCTGGACGCGGGGCAGCAGTGAGTGACACACAGTTCTCAGCAGCCTGCAATGTCTCTGCCCACGTCACAGAGACAGGGATGGCGCCAGCATTCAAAACTGGGTTCCCTTTAAAACCTGGCACTTGAAGGGATGCTTGTCCCCCTGAGCGGGAGGACTGGAGTTATAAAGTACACACAATGAAACAAGATCGACACATTGAACTGTGCAAAGTACAAAGCCATCTGTCAGCCCACTTCAAACCTCGGCAGAATTTATCATTGTCATGATTCAATGTTTAAATTTTTCAATGTCTAGACGGCAGGGGCAATATCACAGCGGGGTCGAGATATGTCTACACCTGTGTTTTGCTTGGCTGATACTGTGTTTTAAAAGCACTTAAATGAAATAAAAACACTAGGCACACTCACAAGTGTACATAGGCACCCGAATCTAGTCCGCCCAGAGAGCTGACAAAGGAGGGCCCTGGTCCCGCCGCCGGGAATTGGCAGGTGCCGGGAGATGCCACATTGCATTGCAGGCTCCCGCCACACCTGGTGGATGATACCTGACGAGCTCACGGGCGCACAGCCAGTTGCAGCCCCCTAGGAGTTTTCTTTAAATTGCCTTTTTCACTTTATTTTCTGTCAGACAAGCTCTCTGTGTCCTTCCTGGATTGTTTTACAAAGGCGCACAGTGTGGCCACATGGTCACTGATTCGACCCTTCTGGCCCTGGTGGGAGAAGCCACTTCCATTGGCTACCGAGGTGTGTGCACGGCCACGTCATCCATGTGCATTGCCACGCGTGTCTGCTGCAGGAAGGTGACTTCCCAGCAGTGGAGTTCCAGTATTAAAGGGCTGCGGGTTTTATCTTTGGGGAGTCGGCCAATTGCGCTCCGTGAGTTCTGACTACATGGTGGTGGGAGCACATCGCCTCCCAGCCCTGTGCTGGGGCACCAAGTCTACTGGCAAACGCTGCAAGTTGGCGCCACACTCCGGAATATGCACATTCTAGACAATGAAAGAAATTATCATAAATGTTATTTGTGACTCGATTGTAAAACACGGTGTCCGCATGGAAGCTTAAGATGTCAGGACACTCACCCTCACTTCTAAAGCAAAATTGCAGCGAGGAAGCCACAGGGTACCAGCGCTAAGGCGACAATGCCCTCGTGAGTGGGGAACATTTTGTAGGAATTATACTAAATGGGGGTTGTTAATTGTGCCTAGCTTTTGCCCTATTGTTTGAATCATTTTAAGGGGGAAAAAAATCCCTCCTGAAAAGGAAATATAATAAATACCACTTAGGAAATACGAGATCTAAATATCATTATGAGAAGAATGTGTTATTTCTGCCAAATTACTGGTGGAAATCTAAAAAGGAAATTAAGGCTTTTTAAAGCCCATCAAAAATGTTCACTTTACAAAGAGTAAATCCTGCTTAAACCTAAGCTCAGGTAAGATTTGTGGAAGATCAACCTGACATCTGTCTCCTAGCAGAAAAGTCCTAAGTGCTGGAGTCCTTAGGTCTGTGTCCTTGTGCCAGAGAATGACCTTCAATCCATGCACTTCTCATACCATCATAGAGCAAAGTCCCCTCTGTCCTTCTATGCCTCTCTCTACACACATGTATCTAACCTATAGATCACATACAATGCAAACTGTGCACATGCATATCTCTATATATGCGTATTTTATACATTTCCCTCTTAATATATTATATTTTGATAAATATGCACACATATATTCATCAAGCAGAATACAGAGATTGACCTTTACCATCATGAAGGTTTAAATAGATTTCACCTCAATTTCAGAAAATAAGTTGCCCGTTCAAGCGATCAATGTTACAGCAAACAAAACGCAACCTTTGTCATGTAACAGCACATCTGAGTCAAGGATTAGAAGATAAAGACATGGAGATTCTCTACACTGAAACGGAACCAATTTTTCTGCATCTTCCAAAGCTTTACTTTTCTTGCCTTAATGTGCCCTATTTTCCCTGTTCAGTTCTCATTTCTCTGTGAGTGTTTAATGATAGCAAATGACTTTTATATGCTTTCATAGGGATTTAATCCAAAACACCCATATATTTCTTACTAGCTTAGATCTGGCAAAAGGACATTTCCCGCCTTTCCTTCCCTCATATCCTTTGCAAAATGAACCAAATTAACAGAAATATGGTAATAAATACGCCACTCTAGAAATGAAAACAAGCGTGCTTCTAATCAAAGTGCATCATCAATCACATTTTACTTAAAAGGACCTAAATTTAAGACTATCGCTGTAGACCGAAGCAATATGAATTCATTCAGGAAGCACTTAGTGAAGATCTGTGGACAGGACACCACGTGAGGCTTTGTCAAGGATCTTATCGGTGTTTCTTCTTAAAATCTGAGCGAGAACCTCCATGTCGTTAACAGTAGGGAAAACCCTAATATTGACCCAAACAGGACAAAAAAGAAAAAGGACAGTTCTCCCTGCCGAGTGCCAGGCTCTCCGCCTAGTTTAAAACTGACCTGCTTCTTCTGTTCAGGTTACAAAGAACTGGGAACCAGCTATCGGCTGAAGATGAGGAGTCGCTGCAGAAGCTGCCAAGCCTCTGAGACAAGGGTCTCTTGGAAGCACCTGTCATCACCCCCAACAGAGATGAAAGACACGAAGTCCTTACGAGGACCCAGAAGCCAGCAACCTGAATCAAGGGGGGGGAGTCGGTGAGCTCAGCGCCCAGTAGGTGCTCAGGCAAGTGTGTGGTGGGAATGAACACACAACTCCTCTTCCAACTACTTGTGGTAACACCTGAGGAGCAAAGGAAGCTGACGCCCTGGTCTCATTTTTCTAGGGAGAAACAAAAACACCAGGGGAATAAGCAAAAAGAAAGGCGTTTTCTCAGGATGTAAATTTTCCAAGTGCAGCAGAGGGGTCAGCGAAGTGTGACTCCCAGACCAGATGGGGCTTTGCTCTGGTTTTGATTAAAGTTTCTTGGAACCAGGCACGCCTCTCATCTACCTCCACCCCCGTTCCTTCACACTTGGGGCGTCCACTGGGGGGGTCCCAGCACCCCACCCCCTCAGCAACCTAGCACCCGACAACAAAGGGAAGCAGCCTGAGGAGGGGGAGAGCAGCCCCAGTGTCTCCCTCCTGGGCTTCTTCCTTCCAAGACTGCATCCCGCAAGCTTGCCCCCGTCACTTCCTCCAGTCCGTGGCTGTTAAAATGTACATGTCTGTCACCAAATTGTGGAAGCACTAGAGATAACAACCTCCTACCAGAGATTCTTAACCGTCTATAAACACGGTTTTATGCTGGGGTTAGCCACAGGCGAAGAGTGGGTTTCACACAAGTTAACCCATAATTTGCTGAGCGTGTGTGAGAAGTTCTGTGTCCTCAGAGCATTTTCCAAGCTCTGTGTGTGGGACACTCTACAGAATAGGCTCGATCCCGTGTTAAAATACATGGGAGGGCCGTTCTAAGGCGGGTGGGCGCCCACGGTTACACAGAGCAGTGAAGAGAAGGGAAGCACACAAAGAGAAGAGAAGTTTTAAATGTTCTAAAACTGTTTAAAGGCTCTAAGCACACACCCATCTGTAGTCGTTTGTGAGCAGACCACAGCCCCAGTCAAAGCGCGTGGAGTGGCCGGCGGGTAAGAGAAGCAGGCCCGGCTGCAGCAAGATGGATTCTGGCCGCTGGAGACAGTGGGCCTTGAGGAAACAGCGCTCAGTCAGGGAGGGAAGACGGGCGTGGTGGGCTGTGAAAGGGAGACAGGGAAACAAAGCAAATGAACAAAGGAGAGGCATCTGGGGATCCTGACAACAGAATGTGGCTCCTGGGGTAGTGGGGCGGGGAAGGGGTGTAGGGGTGAGTGGCGGGGAGGTGAGTGGAGAGTAGACTTTTGGTGGTGAGCCAGACCTGAAGGACACAGGCAGAAGTCGAGATAGACACAGTGTGAAACTGGGTATTTGAAACTGAGGCAGTGTTTAACTGATGTGACCCCAAGATCGGGGAGAAACACAAGATGCATTATTTTGGCATTCCTTCCTCAGGGAAAGAAATGAGCGGGGGCCCACCTTCCTCAGGGCCAATAAAAGACTCAGTCCAGGCTTTCCCGCAGGCCCATCTGGGGCCACCAGTTGGTCAGCAGCAGCGAGGGTGTGTGAGAGCTGTTTCCTCTGCAGCTGGACTCCGAGGGAGACGGCCACGTCTCAAAGAACTTTTTCAAAGAACTTGTCCTGGGTGTGAGGGTAACTTTGAATGAATGAATGAATGAATGAATGGATGGATGATGGGAAAAATACAACCGGGCAATGTTTAGTTAAGGTTTAAAACATTCTAATTATCATAAAATGTAACTTCAATGAGCCTTTAATTTCATTAGGATGGGAACCTGTCCGATGGCCAGAGAAAGCTCTTGGTAATTACATTTGCAAGAGAATTTAATTATTCCTCCGAACTTTCTCACAAGAGAAAAGTTAATTATGCTTCTGAAAGTCTTCTGGGCTAAATTCAGCACAGGTAGCCTGAGAGGGTGTGAGCGGCCACCATTGCAGAGGAAGTGTTAAAGGCCCAAGCAAATCTAATGATGTCGTGACATCACTGATATCAATACTGATATACAATACAGGCAAGACCGATGGGTACACAATGGAGTGATACTATCTGCGCACGTTTGCATACAGAGGCGAGTATACAATATATTAATTATACATTTTAGAGAAAATTAATATGGGATACTTCCATGGTTTAAACACCAGAGTCATCTGAATGGATCTTAAATGTGTATCTATATAAATATTAATTGATATCAATATGTAAATATCCAAAATTCAATATATAGACATCAATATTGATATATAAAATTTCATCCCTTTAAATACCCTTGATTAGAATATAAGATAGTGGGTCTGTAACATTTTTTGGAACTTGATCCATTTGAAGGGCATTTTCCATACCCTGCCCTGGTGGCTGTAACCAGAGGCAGGTCCACTGCTGAGGTAATGAAAGAACCTGTTACATTTATTCACCACTTTCTCTACTATTTACCTTCTGCTTTTCAGGAAGTAAATTTTCATCCAAAAAAAAAAAAAAAATGTATTTGAATGCTTGAGGAGCTCTAGGAATGAAGACCTGGTTTCATTATGAGACATCAGCAGTGCTGAGGCTCGGCCCAAGTGGCCGTCTTGGTCCAACACCAGCACCTGGGAGGCCACGACTCCTGTAACAACCGCTTTCCAGATGTCTGCCCCGCTTTGGTGCCTTGAGGCGCGGCCGCAGAGGCTGGTCCATGGCACTGTCAGGCTGGAGGCCCCTGAGACTGGAAACCCACAGAGCATCTTTGCAGTGGCTCGCCTTGTTCCCGGGATGGAGGTGCTTGGTGTGCTGTGGGGTGCACACAGCAGAAGGCAACAGGACAAGGAGATGTGAGCCCTGCAGCCCCTCAGGAGACCAGGCATCTGGCATTGGGTTGTGCTCCTCTGGTTTCTGTTCATGGGCTCACCTGCCCTTTGAGCTCTTTCAGGGTCAGCAGATTCTGCAAGACCCCTTCTCTGACTGGCCCCCGGCTCCCCAACATGAGCCAGGTCTCAGGACGACTCGCAGGTGCTGACCAGCGCCAGAGACACGGCTCTTCTCGCACTGGGCTCCCGGGGTGTGAGAGCAAGCAAACGCATCACGAGGAGTAATGAGCTCTAATTCAGAGTGAATCGAACAGGCTAAATGCTGTATTTCTTGAAACATTATCCTTCAGACACCTCGGGATGTGGCCGGACTCTAGCACCCTAAAACGCTCTGCTCCTCTCCCTCGAGTCTGTCACTGCACACCCTGCTATGGCATAACAAATACCTCGCTTCTCAACGATTAAAGTTCATTAAGTTTAGTTTTTATTTCCATTCTATTTCTTTTAAAAATTTTTATAGCCACGTTTAAGGCAGTCGTGGTCAAATTGTATTGGAAAAGGAGAAAACCAACCCTACTTTACATGGAAGACAGTGCCCGTGCCAGTTTAAGGGTGAAACTTCTCCTTGACCTCTGATGTAAGTACTCGCAGCCCCGAGTTACTTCCTGAAGTCATAGCTGTGTGTCATCAACTGTGATGTCAGCAGATGTAATCGGTGTGATTGGAAACCACCACCGCTGTTGTCTCACAGGGAGTTACCGACAGGGTCAGAAGGAAGGGTTACTTACTCCCTCTGTCTCTTCCTCTCTGGTGTCCAGGAAGTAACTTTTCATCCAAAATAAATAAATTAATTAATTAATTAATAATATTCTAATTTTTCAGTATTGGCAGTCTGTGTATCTATGGCTGAAGATAAGTCACTGAGAGAAACTAGTTTAATCATGATTTTCAGAAAATCGTTTTATATCTATCTTTTGCTACAGTTTTTATCATAAATTCCAACTCACCTTCTTCTCAGAAAAATTTGTTGAACTTTGAGAAAATCCATCTTTGAGTGAGAAAATTCTGTCTGCCAAATGATGATCGTTGGCATTTGGAGGAAAAAGTAAACAGAAATTGGAATACTGAGATAATTATTCTTATAAAAAGGACCATAAGCAACAATCAACTGAAGTTTTTTCCTCAGTAACTTTGGACTATAAATAGGCCGCCAGAAAGGGGGTGGGAAGGATGATTCCAGATTTCTATTTGAGATACACCAGTTACAAAGATGTAAAATTATTTCATATTCTTGCAGATATTAGTGCAATTAGCCAAGAGCAGATGCCATTTTTTATGGCCGCTTGCTCATGTATTGAATGAGAAAGATACAATAATTGGCTCGATCCAGATGTCCAAGTGAAGTAATTGAGATTCTGAAATGGTAACATTTCTGAAGAAATATGAAAAGGATACCAAATCATTTTTTTTTAACTTTAAAGGAAATAAATTCAAGCAAGGAATACTATTTTGGAAATTGTGTGATTTCAATATGTTCATTAAATAATTTCAGATGGGCCGGGTTACAATGAATGTTGCGAGGATACTTTGTTTTAGGACTTTTTATTGGTCTAAGACTGAAACTCTATTTCCCCAGAGCAGATGATTCCCCAGGCACAGTAAGAATCAAAATGATAATAAATATGTTACTCTGTGGCTCCCAGTTTTCAGAAATCTAACCATCACTCATTTCCAGTCTATGAGATATGTCATGAAAATTCCAGTGCAGCTTCTTGGTCTGGCAAGGCTCTGAACGGATGTCGAGTTAGTCCCAAGAAATGTAAATACACAGCCTGACGCTCTCGTCAGACAGGGCGAACCCTTTGTCCATCAGGGCTGCTCCTGGGAACAACAGAAGCGAACCAGGCTAACAGAGACTGAGCAAAAGCCCGTCACAGGCACACAGGGAACTCAGGGAATCTGCAGGAAACCTGAACCAGATTCGAGGACCAACCAGGTCTAGAAAGATGGGTAGACATAAAATAAGGAAGGTCACACTGGAGGCTGAGATCCTAGGGTCACAGTAAGCCCTGGAAGGCCACCTCGGCCTTCCCGGACCTCAGGCACTACCGAGCCCAGGGAATGAATTCTAATTAGTCCCCACCGCCCATTGCACATGCGAAGATCAAGTGTGCTCATGTGAGTGTCTTCACTCCGGTCCCCTGGCCTTCCGGGAGCCAGCGAGGTCTTGGAGAGAAAGTGTATCTGCTGGGTCCTCTCCTCCCTACTCTTTCCACCTTCCGTTCCTTCCTGCCTTGCTCCCTTCCTCTTTCATGCCCTTCCTTTTGTAGTGAGGCAGATTCAGAAAGAAATCTCTGTGGCACTGGGCATACAGAGAAATGCAAAGTGCTGATTAAACCCACGCCTTTTCTCCACCATGCCCGCCCAGCGGCAGGAAGGTAGACCCCTGCAGCTGCTAGTTCACAGTCAGAAAAGGTAGCACCATTGACTCAATTTTTGTTTTTATTTTAAGACAGGTTTTTAAAATAAAACTTACATTATTACGGTTCCATGTGATCATTTAGAATAACTGGAAAATATAGTTAAGAGAAAGAATAGCTTTCATAATTCATTCAATCAGAAATAACAAAAATTAGCTACTTGCTGTTCTGAATGTCAAGATTCTTTAAAACTCCTTAAAAAAGAGCTCTGTGTGTGTTTGTGCGTGTGTATGTGTCTGTGCGTGCGTGTGCCTACATAAACACACATCTATACACACAAACACAAATACTCATTTGGGTATCTTGAGAATATAAAACAATATAACTTAAACATTTTTCACATCTTTACATTATTTCTATTTAGTTGCATAAATTCCACTACGGTAAAATATCATCCTCTAATCCACCTTTATTATTGTCATTCAGGAAATTTTCCTCATTTATTTTTCTTGTTATAAACAAGCCTGCAATGAACAACCTTATAAAAGTGCATAATTATGTTCTTAAGATAAATTTTTAGACTTGATTTATGATAGGATCAAAGTGGAATATCAAATTGCCTTTTATATAAAAGCAAAAGTTCCGGATTATCTCTGGCAGAGCAAGCATCCTGTATTTTATAGTTGTTAGTATATAATTGCATCTCTCCAGGAATGTTTTTTTTATAAACCATAAACATATTTACAAGACTCGAGTACACAGTTTGATAAAGATAAAGCTCAACAAGAAATTCAACCACTCATGGCCAGTCAAGAGATTTTCAAAATGGAGTCCGGTTATTAGCAAGCTAATGTAGAACTAAAAAAACTCTCTCCCCCTCTCCCTAGTAAGATCTTTTCAGATCAAATCGCATTTATCCTGCAAAAGACAACTAAAATAAAATGTTCTTACCTGGAAGCAACCTCTCCAGGTGTTCACCCCCTTAGCATATCTTTCCAACACACCTCACCCAACCCCAAATTTTGCTTGGAACATGTGGTCACTCTGAACTCGTGTCATCCATGTATAACCTCCCATGTATTCCTTCCTGTCTTTCTCAACTGACCCAAAAATATTTACTTTCATGACCAATACATGTGCTGAGTTTTGAAAATACACACTTAGACAAAAGCATAATTAGAAGGGAGTCATGCTCTATAATCACTCCCTACCTTGCGTGTGATTCTGAGATACCACTTTTCCAAAGGAGCTTCTCCTTTGTGGCCCTGGCCCTCCTCCTTGTCTCCCCAGGCAGCATCATTCATCACCAGTAGACTCCACTACCACACACAGGTGACCCCAGCTTCTTCCTTCATTTCAGGACATTTATTTTCAAGTGTCTGTTGTACCATTTGGCCTGCACGGGTCTGCCTTGGCTCTGGGACCAGCCTCTGCTGCCCCAGATGTCTCAGCCAGCACACTCCAGTTCTGCGAACATCCTCATGCATTTACCCTGTACAAAGTATAGCTATCTTTGTCTCAGTCCCTCAGAGCTGATGTTGATTGCACACGTATGTCCAGACCTCTTGCTGGTGTCTTGAAAAAGGAACTGAGCAAACTGACTTCTCCTCAGTAACCTGTTACCCCCACTAGGAAGGGATGGAATCAACTTCTTGAATGCACTCTGCTGACCTTGAAGAAAGAGGTGACCTGTCAAAGAGAACAGGGTCAATTATCATATCTGGTGATACTGTAATGTCCCCGACTCATGGAAAAGTGGGGGCACTAAGAGCAACTTAAATTATCAACCATTGCTTAAAGACACTGATACACAGACATACAAAAGTCAGGGGCAGATGGAACCTGGCTGTGCAGAGAGCCCCTGAATCAAAATAAACAGGTGCTCCTGAAAATACGTCTCTGAAAATGGGGTAAATATAGGTACCAGATTTGAGGGGACTCAAGGTCTACATAGCAGCAAGAGCCCCTGGACTTCTGCCCTGAGAGGGGGCCAGTCCTCTCCCTGCAGGAGGGGGCTTCCAGAAACTCTCTGAGCACCCCCAGGGGCCAGCCCCCTGCTGAGCTTTGCCAAGAGGTGTGTTCTTTTCCCCTTTGCTGCCAATCAAATGATCTTCTAATATTATTATAATGTGAATGCCCCCAACAAATGCATATTGTGGTTCTATGTATTTATGTAGGTGAAATCTTAAGGAAGCACTTGACACCGGGAGAGAGGGTAGCGAGGAACATCAGGTGCCCACTGGAGCCTCCTCCTCTGCCCCAAGCCTTGTCCTGGCTTTCATGTCCCCCACCCCGGCCACCTCAGGTAACTTCTGTGCTGTCCACTCTCCTGCCCAGAATGTCTCCTGCCTCCCAAACTCTCCATTGATATGAGGCCACTGATTTTATAAAAATTGATGTGATCCTATCAGTCTTCCTGAAACCATCCTAGCGGACAGCCCGGCATTGACAAGCATTTAATCCCTAAGTGTAGCTTTCAGAGCCCTCCAGTGTTCTCCTGAGGCTCCATTTCTAATCACAGCCTCACCAAGGCCATTCAGTTTTCTCAGAAAGGGATTCCTTTCCCTAAGCTTCCATGACTTCGACTAAGTCGTTCTTTTAGCTGGAGTATTGTGTGTACGATGTCGTTTTTCCCGCCTCTTGCCTGTCCTCGTTATCACGTCCTCTGATGGACAGAATTGAGTCTGAATCCACATTTCCATGACACCCTGCGGATCTCCTTGGAGGTGCACGTCTTGTAGGTTCCTGGGATTCTATTTACAGTTCAGCCTCCCTTGGGGAACTGTGAGTTCCTAAAGTTAATTCAGCTTCACAAACCAGGATGTCTAAGAAAGTGCTTGGCATCCAACATAAACTCAGTAAACATTTACTAAATTCAATTTTCATAGAGTTAGAGGCAGAAATATTTCAGAGTCGCTCATTTTATTTTTGCTAATCCAATCAGCTTTAATCATAAACAGGGCTGCTGAGAGGCCGCAAGCTTCTCCTGACACTGACATATAACAGCTGTCATTGGTGGGTCAAAATTACTGGGGAAATAATTTGTACCATGAGCATGATCGATCCTTTTTATAGATTATTTTCTTCTGATCAGCCATGTATTGAATATCTAAACACAAAGCCCAGTGCCAGATTCAGAGGTTGTTGAAGTTTTCTGTGACAATAGGGTGATTCTCTTCTCTCAAAAAGTGGGGATGCTGGGGTCACCCACAATGAAAAGCCACGGAGAAAACATCTCTCAGTCTGCAATGTGATGATTTCTCTGCACAGACCATACAACTCCAAGTTGCAATGCACTCCATTAATTAAACAAGTCTGCATGCCCATAATTTAATTTGCTGAAAGAATTCACAAGAGGGATGGGAAACTGGGTTCCCTTGCTTCCCATAAATGTAATTGACATAATGAGCAGCTTTCTCTTTTGAGTCACAGCGCCTTACAGTAATACCTGTCTCACGTGACACCAAGCTCTCTTGCAGTTGCACAGAGAAATAATTTTCTAAGTGCAATTCAACTTGCTGTAGATGGATATCACCTAGCATCAGAGCTTCATAAATAAAGGAGATGAAAATGAGGTCAATGAACGTGGCGGGTGGGAACGGCCAAGCCCGAGACAAACAATCATTCATAGACTACAAACTACACATTTCCCTTTCCAGGCATTTGCAAAATTTGCAAAATTTGAAAAGGAAGGGAAAATACCTTAGACTAAACTGTGAAATAGACTACATCTTGTTTTGCTTAGTGGCTTGCAAAGCACCTTTCTCAGTATTAACTCAGTGGTTTATGCATCAGAAGTTTATGAGTGAAACGTTTTTTATGTCCTCATCATCAACTCCTTTCACAAACAGTAAAACGAAAGATTTAAAGGATTTAGGCATTTGCCCTTAAGAGTGCTCTGTTTTTTCCACTATGTGATTTTAAGATTGGTTCTGCATTAATAGCTGAGCCAGGAGCACCCTAAATGTCCAGTAATTCTCTACTGATACACTAGATTAAAATTACTTTGGTTGTGTCACTTAATTTTGCCAGAAGATTAATTTATTTCTACTACCGTCCACTATAAAATCAAATATCCTTATAAACTTCTATCTCCTTCAATATTGCAGCAACAAACCTTTTGGGTTTTTTCTTAGTTCATTTTAAAATGGTATTTTTAAACTTCTTTGTTAAAATAACCAATGAAAGAGGAGATGTGAGTCTTAGTTTTTGAATGCACTTTATACCTCTTACTCTATTAAAGTTTAATTTCATTCTTTTGTTTCTTTCTTTCTCTTTCCTGTTGGCCATTTATTTCCAGTTAATTATCTGTAGTCTTTGCAATTTCAAATGCAACCCCTTTCTTCTCTTCCTGGGCTTCATTGTTCACAACCATAAAGAAGAATAACCACGGAACTAATAAATGTCATTTTTCACATGTTATATAAAGTGTTTGTAAAACAGTAAGCAATGTCAAAGTAGCCTTAGAATTGGCCACTTAAGACTTAATATCCAGCACTGAGAAAAATAGTACTTCGAAAGCCTTCATTTTATACCTAAGCTATAGAAATTTCAGCACCTACTGATAGGTTGTGAACATTTACAAGTGAATGAAATAAATTAAATGACAAACACCAGTGTTTGAAACATGCTATTCTAGTGACTGCTTTATTTATCAAAGGAAAACAGAATGCCAAGCAACTACTCCATTAACTTAGTGCATTGATTATTTTAATCAACTTGGTTAAAATTCCACTACATGTAAAAAGATCTATTTTATATTTTTAATTAATTCAGCCTATTTCTCAGAGAGGTAAGGACCTACACCAGGGTCTCTGAGGACCACAGAAACTCAAGGTTCGCATGGCCACATCTGGATCTATAACTATTATATCCTTTCTTCCAAGGAGGTAATTTGGAAAAGCTAATTTGAATGTTACTCATTTACAAAATATTTTTTGTCTTCCCTCAGTTCCTCCAACGCATTTTAGCTCACACTTTACAGATTAAAGCTAATATGAAAATTAATTAATTAGCTGATTCTAATTCGGGGAAGGGATACTACATTTCAAGCACCATTTGAAAGAAAGATTTCAAAAGCATAGCTAATCAGCATGAAGGGTCTCTGGGATGACGTGTGAGCAATCAACCACAGACCTAGGAGGAGGCCCAGAGGGACCTGTTCCCTCCCAGGTGCTGGGGTGCTGAGGAGAGGCTCTGAAGAGATGATGTGGAATGGGGTGGGGTCTTGGAGCCTTTGAGGTGAGTCTCCTCCCGTTGCCCTCACTCCTCCACCTTTACCAGGAATGAGGTCAAGGGACCAATTCTGGGCTCTAGACAAAGTCTGGGAATGTGATCTTGCCCTAATTCCTCCTGGAGGTGAAAAGAAGCAGCTGCCTGGACCTTGCTGAAGAACCATGTTGGAGGGTGGTGATAAGGCAGAGGGGACTCCATGGGCTCCACAGAATTCACTGATTCCCTAGAGCACACCTGGAAAGCATCCAGTGTCTCCTCAGGAAGAACATACCTGCGGGGGAGGGTGGGCAGTGAACCTGGGGAGGCCACAAGGGAATATGCCTGTAAATGATAATACAGGCCAATGGCCAGTGGTTCATGGGGTCAAAGTAACCTTCTGGGGGCTTGGAAGGGGGGGTGGACATGCATGCCCCTTGGAGCATGTGGGTAGACCAGATACCCTAGGTCAGCTATTCACCCTTTACATTGCTACTGTCTTGATTCCCAAAAATTATGGATTATTCCTGGAAAGAACAATGGATTAGATTGACTAATCATTAATTAGCTACATAAAATTTTTTGCCGGTAAAGGAAATGAGAAGTTCAAAGTAAAAACAAATGTGAAAGAAGGGAGTTGTTAAAACCTTGCATACCCACGTTTTTGCTCTGACCCAATTCTACTTGACACAGTCATTCTAGATACAGTCACTCCAAATCGGAGTATAAGGAAATCCATAATAATGTTCCTTCAGGCCAGATGCCAAAGTTTAATAATAGCTCAAAAATAAAAATAAGTAATTAGATAAAAGTGAAAACTTACCTTAAAAGATAAACTCTTGGGGAAAATCTCCACGGAATTTGGGTCCATATGAAAATGATTGGGCTTCCTGTCCCAATGGTGCTGGGAGAGCTGCTGAATTCACCTTCTCCTGGGGACACACGGTGTCGGCTGCTCCTTCTGGGAAAATGCACACTGGAAACACCCGGAGCCGAGCTGCCCGACCCCTGCTCAGGAGAGCGTGGGAGGAAACCACTGGGAGGGGGAGGAGAGGCTGAGAGGACCTGTCACCATCCACCATGCTTGACCTGGGCGAGGAGCTCTTCCCTGAGGACTCCAGGGTCAGAACCCCACAGCTGGCAGCTCAACCTATAAGACCCGCACCTACAAGCCTGCCCCCAAGACATCTAGCTTTGAAGACCAGTGAGCTCAAGTTTCCATGAGACACACAGACACTGCAGCGACTGAGGAATCTGAGAAAACTACTCACAAAGGGCCCAGCAGAAGGAACTGAAGAACTAGACTGCGTGTGAAAGGAGAGTTCTTGCTGATGTCGGGCCAGCTGGGCATGGGGCGCTGCCTGCCGGGACACTCTCCAGGGAGAGAAACCAGCAGGCGCATCCTCCAGGGCTCCCACCATCTTGCTAAAGCCAGCAGTGCCATCTTCTTTCTCCCCCCAATGGGTGCAGCCCCCAAACCCCATTATCTCACAGAAGGGGTTTTATACACGTCTCTATCCATAGGTGTTAACTTGACTTATGGTGGCCATGAAAAACAAACGAACAAAAAGAATATGCTGCATATAATTATTATTTTGCCACATGCCTGTTTTCCTAATGGATGTGTCCATGTTGCATCACGAGGTAAAATGCGTTCATTGTAACAATAAGAAATGTTTTTTTCCTAAAAACATTAGTTGTGTTTTTATGCCATTATAATAAAAATGAATAAAATACTATAGGTCGTTGCATATATTATTTTATAATATTGTTATATCTATAATTAAGGTTAATTTTGAAAAAAAATATGAACATTGGACACAAGTGAGAGTTAGAATTAGAATGTTAGTTGAGAATGTGTCAGCTTGTCCATGGAGGGGATCTTAGGGAAGTAAAAGTGTGAGAGCTTTCACAAGGATAATGTTGACAGTGTTGGATTTGACTGGTAATGAATTATAGAAAAAGAAAGTTATCGCGAACTACTCAGTTCTCCAAAGCTAGGGTATATGAGTAGAATTCTGGAAAGAGCCTTATTGGCTGGCTGGTGATTAACAGCAGGATATAGAACGTCTTTGATTTTAAGTGATAGAAGCTAAGCTAAGATGGAAGATCAAAAATAAATTAAAACTTCTCTGAAAGAGATACTAGTTGAATATAAGGCAAGAGATAGGCCCTGAATGCAAGAATATGATAAAAGAAACTTGCATCTGTGTAGGGGCGGGGAGAGAGAGGACGGCAGAGAGGTAGGGCAGAGACGTGGGGACTGGCAGAATCTGAAGATGCCAAGAAAGGCAATTGTCTCCAATGATTGTTGAGAAGCAGGTCAGTGAAATAGTTTATGTGACTCACGACGATGGGTTTGGTCCCGAGATGCCCAGGGGTAATAGAGAAGCAATTACAACAATGACAATGGCATCGCTGAGCCTGCTCCTCCTCCTGAGGAATTTTCCATGAAGACTCGTGCTTTTTTTGTTTCTCACGTTTGCTTAAAATACAATTTCCATGCCTACTGCTTCATCCCGAAATGTTTATTTTCCAAATGATTTTCCATTTTAAAGAGACTAAATAAAGGCTCTAACTGAACTGCATTACTGGGGATTCCTAGATCTTTTTATAGGAAGTTATTTTAGTCAAATGGAGTTGAGAAACAGATTTCAAGCGAGAGAGAATAACAGACCAGCAAATCCAGGATGTAGCCGCACAGCAGCCTCGAGTTAGTGGAGAGAGAAGATGTTGAGTCATAGGCACGTGAACCATTCTACATCTGGATATTTGAAAATGTGAAGACAAAAGCTTTCTGTTAACCAAATTTTTATTGAATGTAGTGAATGAGGAAAGTAAGGACTTACCAACCCCCAACCATGAATGGAGCCACTTAACTGGGTAGTAGAGGGAATTCAAAGCCTGTCCCCTATCCTGCTGGAGTCACTGTGGATCTTGAAGTTGATTTGTTAAGCAGCTTGTGTTATTTTTAATCCAGATGCCTTCTCTTTCTTTTCATTGCATATGGGAACTTCCTGCCCCTTGTCCTGCCTCTCTCCAGTCTCCTCACCTCCTCTCCCTGCCCATCCACTCCACTCCCCACTCCCCTGCCTTCTTTCATGTAACTATTATTTTTGTTCCCCCTTCTGAGGACCCCATGCTGATATCACCAGGTGGGACAAGTGACTCCTGTTCTCACTCTTTACTGCCAGACACAGCCCTTCCTGTATTTGCCTGTTTCCTTGCCTAATCTCGGCTGAAGTTTTGACAAAAATTTTACACTCTTCCTAACTGTCTTACCTGGAAGAGACCCTCCAACAGATTCCAGCTTCAAAATCCCATGTCATCCTTTACTGCTGTTTCATTTACACCCACTTCATTTATATAACGGAATCTTAGAATCACATTTAATTCCTTGTTTTCACCTGAAAGAGCTTGGGCCTTTTAAGTCTGAAATTCTCTTCTTGAGAGAGTCAGGATTTCACCACCAGTGATCACCTGGTTCTCTGCTCACTGGCCCCAGGGCTGCTGGGTGCACGCAGCGGAGAGCGAGGGCCCCTTACAGCCCGGCTGCTCCGAGGAGGGGACGGACACAGCTGGAAATGAATAGTCACCAGCACGGAAGGTGCCTCGAGTCAACAGCAAGATCGGGACTCATAAGAGAGAGAATGTGCCGAGAGAATGAGGAAGCGAATAGATTCTAAAATACTCTCAAAGGAGGGCTAGGATAAGGAGTGAGGAAAAGAAAATCCAGGAGTGTTTAGCATCACTAAAGGTAAAATTAGCTGTGACATAGGTTCTTTGATTGCAAGAAGCAGAAAACAGATGAGGCCAACCGCCAAGCAGCTGATGAGGAGACTATTCTGAAGGGCACAGAACTTGAAAAACTAGGGAGACTTTGAAAACGTTGGCAACATTGGCAACAAGAATCACTCCCAGGCGTGGCGGCCAAGGTGAGTCTCCGCACGAGGGGTCTTGTCTTATTCTGCTTCAAGGATATAAATATAAATATAAGTATATGTATGTGTACCCACAAACCTGTTATCCCAGGCTAGAGGAGCCATGGAGACCGAAAAAACATATGTTAAGTACATAAAAGTTACATATCTACTTACCAAATTATTAAGTAAACATTATTTTCTTCTACTGAGACAAGGAAACCTTCATATGGAGAAATACGTACAAAATGTGATTTTGTGCTACTGAAATTAGGTAAGACAAGAAAGTAACAAGAATATCCTAAAGCAACAATCTATACTGAAAGAAATAACCCAGCATAAAGGGATAGGGGAATCGTGCCGAAGATCAGGAGGGTCATTGAAGGAGCAAAGTCAGCCAAGGCAGGAGACAGGGGGAGGTTAAATGGACCAACGGAAGGACTGACATTCAGCATCAGAGAAACGTGTGACCAGAAGACTGGGTAAAATCATCGCAGAAATGAGAAGAATATCGAGACAACTAAGATTTGGTACACAGTAGCTAAGTGATCCGGAACCAAAGCATAGTAAAAAGGGACAAAAGTAAACTAAAGACAAACCCGAGAAATCTTGCGGCAAAATTGAGTGAAAGGGAAGGTGGGGGGCACAGGGGTTGGTGGCATAAGAGACTATGGTAGAGACTACAGGTGCCTTGCAGTCAGCAGGTATGTTAACGCACATGTGCACCACACACAGTGTTGTAAACCAGTTTTACCTTTATCATGCATTGATTGATTGATTGATTGATTGATCGATTGTTTAAAAAGCTTCCCTCTGCCAAAATTAGTTATGTGTCCGGGGTATTATAGCCAAAGACTCTAAAGAGTGAGTCAACTAAGAAGGGTAAAGGCTAACCCATGTAACACAGCGTCAGATGTCCACACTGCAGGGACAAGCACACGACCCTCAAGTGTGAGAAAGAAGCCATAGATATGGAGCTGAGAAGAGGTGAAGTCCGCGCAGGTGAGAAGGGACAGCGGGCTGGGTGCAGTCGACTTCAGAGATGCTGAGCTGGACGGGATAATGACATAGCCAAAGAGACGTGCCTCCAGGCAGCTGAGTCAGAGTTTAAGACTAGCTATTGGAATCTGGAAATAATCCGCAAATAATCATCATCTCCTCTCTAACACCAGGTCCATTAAAAAAATAGCATTTTAATTCTGTATGTATATTGTAAACACTTTAACAGAAAAATAAAATATTATCTCAAAATAGATTCTCACATGTTTTCTTAATTCTACATTAAAAACAATTCCATCTTGCTTTGTACTTCTTAATAGAAAAGCATTCATAATCAAAAAACATACGCCGGAGAGTAGAATCATTATATATACGTGTAATGAGTTTAGTTTATTAAAAGCATTTTTATTTGTCTCTCAAAAGCAACGGCGCTACTGCCTGTGCAAAGGGAGTTTTAGTAAACTAGCCTAACATTGCAAACAGAGACTTTGCATTGTTCTCGGAGATTTTAAACCTTCGGGTTTGTGATCAAGCATCGCCTCCTAACTGAGCCAACATAATTTATGTCACTTAAATTATCGCTGTGTAACTAGGAGATAAAATTTCAATCCACATCTAATTGGTGAAGCTTAAATTATTACGTGTACTGTTGAGAGCTTCAGATTTTAGCTTTAAGCATTTATAACAAAAGAATGGAGGCAGCAAAAATAAAAGGACGTGTCAAATAGAAAAAATATATTCAAAACATACACTTGGAGGAGAGAATCTGCGGAAATAAATTGTCTGAGATGGTGGTAGTCTTAATCCCTGCCTCCCGGAGCACTACCACATAGTCAAGAGAGGGAAATGAAATATATCACATTTAACATATTCCCTTGAAGTTTTTAAAAGTTAAAACTACGGATGACTAGGAGTTCAAGTTTTCTATTCATGGTTTGAATAGAATGTACTCAATGCTATTCTCTTTCCCATTATGAAACTTTAAAGAATATTTTCCTTTATTTAAATAATTGTTACTTTTAGAAGTTTTAGATTTTCAGAGTAATTGAGAAACAATAACAAATCCCCATAGACCCTGCACCCTATTTGCAATCTATTATTAACATGCTACATTAGCATAAGACAGCTATTACAGTTAATGAACAAATATCATCCAATTATTTTTAACTGAAGTCCACATTTTATTCTGATGTCCTTCTTACCCTGAAGGGGCTGATCCTCTACCTCTAAGTCATATACAACGTTGTAAACCAATGTTATCTCAATAAGAAAAAATAATTATAATAAATTTAGCCAGGAAAAAAAATAAAATCAGTGATTCTAGTAAATATACAGTCATATAAATTAATGTTCAGTTTCATATAAATTAGACATTATTTAATGGAACATCATTTAAGTTTCTGAATAAAAAATATATGGCTAAATTTTGTGAAAAATTATTACCCACAATGACGTATTCATAGT
The DNA here is from genome assembly GCF_964194135.1 of Talpa europaea. Taxonomy (NCBI): domain Eukaryota; kingdom Metazoa; phylum Chordata; class Mammalia; order Eulipotyphla; family Talpidae; genus Talpa; species Talpa europaea. Next base: position 135,634,943 of record NC_140072.1, read on the forward strand.
CACAATCAATAAGAGGTATACCAATTTGGACTACACAAATTCTATAGACATGAGTTAAGTTTTAAACAGTCGCCATCTTGTGAACAGCATGGAGGTTGAGGTTCCAGGAAGGTTCCGGTTTTTCTGGGGGGTCCACCCACCTTCTCACCCAGGAGTCACTTTCTCAAATGGACGGGGAGAGAGGGGAACAGAACTGGTACCAATGAATGCGTCTCTCCTTGACAAACACCCATGAAAATTTTTAGGGCTGTTCAGAAAAAGTCAATTAAAGTCAGTTGCAGGAGGGGAAGCTGAACTCTATTATTGATCTAGTTGTGAATTTATGGAAGAATTGATTCCAGCCAATCAGCCTCCATCCACACTTGCAAATGTATATAATTTCTTCCCTTGGTCCTACCCTCCCCCGTTCCCTGTATCCCCCGATGTCTCAGCCTCCTGAACTGCATCTGCGTGTTTTGAAAGATATTCTCAGAGACTCCCACTTCTATGGCATCCGGGTGGAAGAGACTTGTACTGTTGATTAAAAGAGAAACTCCCAAGGAAATCAAAATATCCATAGGATTTTATTCTGGGCCCTTTATTCGGGGCATACATTGCTTCATTCTCAATGATGCGAAGATTGTTCTCTTATATGTCTCTCAATCTCTTCTCGGTCTGGAGTCCCCATCCCAACTGTTTCCACTTTAAACACACTGGAATACTACACAGCTATAAAAAAGGCAAAATATTTCCAAATGAGACAAAGTGGATGGAACTAGTAGAATGATGCTGAGTGAAATAAATCAGAAGGGGAAAGACAAACACTGGATGATTTCATTCCTACGTGAAATGTAGAGAAACTAAACAGAAGAACAAAAAACAAAATCTAAATGTCTGAGTATAGAGGCAACTCGAGGAGGTGGTGAGCAAGGTGGTAAAAGACCAACAGACTGTGGTGAAGGGCTGTGGGTCCTTTGTTGTGAACCTGAACCCCTAAATCATACACTGTGTCGTAAACCAGCGTTACCTCAATAAAAAAAAAAAAATGTCAGAGAGGCAGGCACATCGCTTAATTATTCATTGCATTTAATAAGATGGGAGAGAAGAGCTGTATCCTAGGAACCGAGAGAGCAGGAAGGCCAGTGTTTTGCAGGAGAGACGCAAGCTTGCAGAGAAAGCTTCCTATTTGCACCAGCCTGACCTTTCGCAGGAAGAAGAGGTTTCTCACTAATCCCCCTGCTGATCTGCTCAGTGACTTCCATCTAAACACTAAAACCACCTTCGCTTTGTTTACAAGCAAGAGCCACCTGTGGTCGCTGGCTGCCCAGATCTGACCGCGGTTCCATTAATCCACAGAGCTTAAGACAGGAAGGAAAGTGGAGAGTCAGGAGCCAGGAATTTTGCAAGCTGTCTTAACATGAAAAGACAAGGTTCACAGGCAGAGGAGGGCACAGCAAGGAGAGCACATCCTCGCCCCCGAGTCCTCTGCTCTTTTCAGGTCAGTTCCAGTCATGCTTTCTCAGGAAACGGAAGCATTTGTGTCTCATGCCCACTTTCCATGGGCTCGCGCCCCATGTGTGGGCCGTTGGCCTTTGCTGACTTTACAAGCCAGGTGTACAGTGTGGTCCTGAACTTGGGTGAAGAGCATAGCTTCAAGCTGGTATTTGCTCTCCTAAAATCCTAAGACTCGGGTGTGGTGCAGAGAGAAGTGACACCGGGTTCTGTCTCTGGGAAAGTGAATTGCAGGAAGCTCCTGGAAGCCCTTGAGACACTGGAGTCTTCTCCAAAGGGGGTGAAGTTGGCAGTGTTGTGTTTCCAGAACTAACTCTCTGGAGGGGTTCTGTGTGGGCTTAGTAGGAAGCCTGCTTTGCTGTGGGCATCAACTACTCTGTAAAGAATTCTAGAACTTTCCAGAGATCAGTGCCTGATCCTAGAGAGCACATGGAGTAAGTGACAGCAGTCCTGGACTCACCGGGCATCTCGCTCACTCCATACATTTATTTTTTCCTGAATCTGAACCATCTTTTAATAATGAGGGGCAACTCTGGCAGTGCTCTCTCGCACCTGGGTGGTTGTGCTTTTTAAATCAAGTTGTATATGCAGGGACGATCGTTAGACTGCAAGGAACTACGTGATTGAGGGGGGTGGGTGCTGTGTGAGCATACATACACATTTATTCAATCACCCATTCATTTAGCAGACACGGAATATCTGTATGTAAAAGCACCATAGTCATGGCTGTTCTGGGCCTCAAGGACCTCATCTCTTGGTGGAAAATAATGGACAGAAGAAGTGAATTCCCCCAGAGCTGCACCATCACACAGCCCGCTGGCTATGGGGGATTGAGCACTTAATGCGCACTAGCTGCTGACCCAAGCGTCTCCCGTTGGTTTCCTCAACCCTGGCAATTGTGAGTTGTCTCTTAGGACCCCTCCTGCACTTACACTGAGGCAACACAGCCTTCCCTGAAGGGCGCTCGCCCACCTGGAGGCTGCTTGGCAGATTCCAGTTTGGGTCTGCTCAGCTGGAGCGCCCAGACTCTCAAGCACCAGCCAAGTCGGGCATCACCCAACTGACAGGTGAGATATCCAAGACCATGGAGCTTTAGGAGGAGTCTGAGTCCTCACAGCATGAATGACGACCCTCGAGTTGGCTTCATGCTTACAAGCCCCTTGTCACTCCTCAGCCTCCAGCCGCCAAGGCCTGGGACCGGAGGAACCGCAGTGATAGTGTTTCATTTAAAGGTGAATTATTTGAACCAGTTAAGCCTCACAAAATGACTCCTTTGAACCATCTTTTTTTCCAGACTGTAAGAAATCTTATTTATAGTGTTTAATTTCACTCCTTATGTTATTAACATGACTGAGGTACTATTTTTCCTTTTCTGTTATAACCTGCTGCTTTCGTGGGTCGTATTATTTTATGATGCATCCTTTAATTTTTTCTATTATTTCACACTGAGTGTTTAATGGGTTTTTAGAAAATTTCCGTTTCTTTCTCAGAAAAAGACTCGTTTCTTGGAAAGGTTGTCTTTGGTACACTTCCAGCTGAGGCATAGTCTCCCAAGGTCTATGAAAGGTCTTTAGCTCTCGGTTCTCTCCTATCAGCCTCTGAAGATGAGCTTTTAATATTTATTTCTAAGGGCTGTTTTCTCTGTTTATATCCTGCTGTTGAAATGAGCAGTTCAATAAGCTTCTTAATGAAGGTGGTTGAAGCATTTCCTTTAGCTTTCATTTCTATTGCTTTCGAGATGACAGTGTGGTAAACAGTTTCTGTGCTTCTAAAACTTTCTGTGAACTTGAAATGCCCTTATAAATAATCCTGAAATCATTAATTGGCATGAGAGTCACTGAGATTAGAATTACATTGTTTTCAGCAAACAATCATGCTTTCAAGCTCATATTATCTCCAAAATAAATTCTACAGTTCAGTCTCCACGAGACTTTTGTGATAAAGGCTACATCTGGCATTAAGGTTCGTTATGTATTGCATTCCTGTGGAAGACGGGGCCCTGATCCTGAGGCATTAAATCAGTACTTTAGCAAAAGAAAATTGTTAGAGGGAGAGAGGAAGATTTTTTAGAGTCCAGTGAGAGTCCTGTACAGTATTAGTTTGACTTCTGAATATTTATTATTTTTTTATTAGGTCCCCCAGTGAATTTCAAACAGGTTCAAGGGCTTTTCAGAATGTACGCACCGAGAAAGTTAAGTCCTCATCTTGTCTTGAGCCTACATCGACTCATAGATATTTACTGTGTATCTGCATTTCCCACAAGTAAACTAGTCCTTGAAAGTAGATTGCCCTTAGGAGACAATTTGAAACTTAGGAGGGACAGAAGACAAATTTGTTCCTCAAGAATCATAAATAAGGTAACCTTTACCTTTTTTTTTTTTCCTGCAGTGATATCATGTTGCCTTAAAATAGACACTCTGCTGCCTCAAAGGTAGGGGATTTTTCAACAGGTTAGGATCGTTGACTGGGAATGGCCATGTCAGGTAAGACCATCCGTCTACCACCTACCTGTGATAATAATCTATCTTAAATCTACCGCCCCTCTTTATGGTGACCTGTTTATTACCCCTATCTCTTGATCTATGCTGCATCTTTATCATTTCTATCATTGCTATCATCTGATCATCTGTCTATACTTACCTGTATTTAAGATCTATCATGCATCTTTATCCTCCTTATCATCACTGACTTGAAGGGGGTTATTTATTAAGAAGTTGTTACTGCTATATGAACATTATTTATGCATATAAAATGTATGATGATGGTCATGTTATAAATTATAAGACAGCTAAAATGTAGAACAAGCTAGACTGATGAAAGATGCAGTCTTTTCTCTATACTGGTTTATGATCTACACAAAACTTAAGCACATACAGCATACATGATAAGAAAATAGTGCTAAAACAGATGCTAAAAATGCAGGATGTTATGTTTTGGAATAGAATAGCGCAAGCTAAAAACAGCCAGCGGCGAGTGCCCATAACTAGCCCTTGGAGGTGAGAGAATGTGGGTAGTTGGGTAGTTGGATCAACCTCTTCTGAGGCCGAATGCCTCCCCTGCGGTGTCTGCTGTCAGAGCTGGATTGGGAAGGCAAGGCAGGGCCTCTGCTCTACACAATCCTAAGGGAATTTCACAAAAAAAGAATTGGACTCTCCAAGTCCTAGAATCCCAGGCTTGACTTAGCTGGAAGGGTTGGCCTAGTAGAGATACCTTCTTTTGTTCCTCTCTTGGTTGGCATTCCTGATCGAGGGGGTGATACAGTCAAAGGGGGAGACTTGCCTTTGATCAGGGAGAAGAAATTCCTGAACACTATCATGAAGATTCAGTCCCCAAGCCTCGAAAATTTAAAATTCTTGTGACCCCCTCCCTTATATCTCTATTGTTCACTCTCCCTCATGACCCCGAGCCCAAACCTCCTTCATCTTAATGCTCAATTCAGTCCTGGATCCCCACATGGCCCTCTGGTGTCCTCACTGCAGCTCAGATCCTCTACCTGAGGCCAGAGTCACATAACTATCCTGATTAAGTGTGGTATATAGCACAGCGATCAAGATGCTTATGAAGAGCCACAATTTTCATTCAGACTAAGGCATAAACCCCAAATCAATGATTTCATCTTCCAGTCCTCACCTGTGCAATGACAACTGCTCATTCACTTATTTGGAAGTATCTGAGATTGCACTATGAGGCAGCTGCTACCCCAGACGTGGGGGTTACATCGATGCACTAGACAGGAAAACCCCAACCCTGTAGAAGCTTCCATTTTCACAGACTCCAAAGGGAAGGAAAATTTGCCCTGTCTCAGAGGATCTCAAAACTACCAAAAGGACGAACAGAAATTAAGCCACAATTTAGGTAAAAAGGAACATTTAAAATATATAAAAATCTCTTCCATCCTCAATATTGCTACCAGGAGTTATGCATTATGCATGGTAGAGAAAGCCTACAGAGGAATCTAAATAAGCTTAAGCCCAGCTAGTGAAAAGCAGCTCTTCTCACCAGAAGCTGAGGGAACTAGCAATAGTTCATAAAGTTGAAAGTAAGAAAAGATAGACTCGCCGAGTGCCTGCACGGAGGAGAATTCATTCAGTCTTTCGATCTTCACCATGGTTAAGGGCACATCTTCCACTGGGTTCCTGCCTCACTTGCCAACCCAGACGCCTCACTCCACAGAAAACCAGCCTCCCAGCCTCGCTGGACGTGGCCTGCCTGGCGCTGCCTCCGCCACTTAGTCTGAGTGCCTTTCACAACTGCTGCTTAATATTTATTTTTCTCTCCCCTCACCAACAAGATCCTCCAAATCAGGAGGATTTTATTTGGGTGGAGGAATCCCAAGTGGATTGTAAATCACAACATTAAAAGCAATTTTCTGTTCCATGACACTGAATGGTTTAAAATGATATTACATTGCATTTTAAAGTTCTGAAAATCCATGCTGTTGATGATAGCAGAGGACAAAAATGTCATGCTGCCCACCATATCTGCCTCGTGCCTGTTTCGGTTGCCTCCGTGGAGCCTGACAACACTGGGCGAGAACACCTCAGCCCGGCAAGTGCTCACCCTTCGGCCAAGACCTCTCCGCTCTTTCATTAGATATCGAAGTCTACACACACTCAACTTGCCAACATGCCTCCTGTGGGCATATAAGATTGTCACCTTTGCTACAGTTTAATAAATGATCACCTTCTCTTTGCCAACATAGTTGGTCAAAGAGAACAGCACAATTTCTGTGTTCTAATATTTACCCGATTCTATAGAAATCCAGAGACTGGTCTGTACCTGTTTGAATTCAGACGTGCTAGAATATCAGTAAGTATGTCCAAAGAGAAGACCAGTGCTTCTTCTCCCCATGCCAAGTGAAGGGAATGTGTATCCAACTGGTCTGATTATGTAAAGGAAAAGTGGATTCTAAGGATCAAGAAAGAAATACAACTGCAGCGTAATATCCTCCGTTCTTACTTCCATTGAAAATAATCCCATAAACCCTAAAACCACCCCCATAATATTTTGGATTGTGATGAAAAATATATCGAAGTGAAAATGAAATTTTTTTATAAACTGTCCTGTTTTACAATACACAACCTATAAAACTAATTGAACTGAGAGAATTTCTTTGGCAGTGCTATTGCTAGAGGAACAAAAATAAAAATCCATGGTGCTTTCAAATTACATTAGATATTTTATGTCACTTACAACAAAGGATGAAAATCATCACATTCCTGGAAGAAATTCTTCTGCAATGTGAATTCAATGGCATCAGGAGATGAGATCTAAGGAGCCTCAAACTGGAATTGTAGTTTATGGTACTGAAAGGACATTGGAACCAGTTTGGAACAGCTGATGGTAGAATTGCAATGAGATCGGTGTAGAAAGTGAGAGCTAGTATTTAGAAACACTGAGAACAGGTGGACATTACTGTGACATTATACTGTATTTTACAAGGTGAGTCTTCCTTGGGCTAGAAATTTTTGAAATGAAACAAAATGGAGCTCTTCACCATCAATAGCTTGAAGATCCCTCTTTTAGAGGAGACAACTGATGAGGCTGGTGCAGTCAACTCCTGCACGCAGGGGCATCAGGACCAGACAGACCCTCTGCCACCTCTGCTCTGCCCCATGCCACATGAACTGAGGCTCATTATTCCGCCGTCTGAGACTCAGTTGACCCTGTAAACTGGGAGAGAGAACACTACCTACATTGAGAGTCCCTTTGGGAGAATAAAATGAGATAATGTTTATAAAGAAATCAGCATATTTCCTGAGTATTTTTCAAAACAACTTGCTACTGCCAGTGAAAAATGCAAGATTTATACTCAAGTTGGGTCTTATACCGAGTATGTGGAGAACTTTCCGGAAAAAAGTAACTTGATATCTTTTCAGAGGATTGATTATAATGATCTAATAGTTTTGGTTTATATATGGATATTAGAACATCTATCAAATGAATACCTTCCAGCATTAAAAGCAAAACAAATTCATCCTAAAAAACATTGTTCTGTGGGTAAGATAGCATTTGTAAACAGGCTTAGTTTATGTTAAATGCTAAACATTTCTTCTCCCGGCTACAAGAAAAAGATAGATAATATATAATATTTATAATATGTTGTGTGTGTGTATTTTCATTTCCCAAATGCATTTTTCTTGCTATTCTTGACTGGATCAATACCCTGCATGTCAATTTTTAAAGCAACTATCTTATGTGGCAGTAGGTGATTTTCCATGCCCATTGGAAGTTCCATATTTCTCAGTAGACCTGTCCACATGTGCTATATAGCGCCGTTACCAGTCCCCTTAGAGAGACAGATGTCTTTCCTTGGGCCGCTGAAGCAGGGACCCCCATTTGTATCATCTGAGAGTCAGACTCCCCTCATCTCTATACCTCTGCCCAACTGTCAGGAAACAGTTTCCTCAAGCCTCTTTCTTTAGAGCCCTTCTAACTTATGGAAAATCTGCCTCCTGTGATGAGAATAATAATAATAATAAACCGTTTTTTTCTACTCTAAACACCCAGAGTGACTTTCGAGCCATTGTTTCATTGCCTCCCCACTGGGGTGAAGTGAGATGACCCCTCTTCCCGGCTCCTGCAGAGCTCCACCGCCTCAGTCGCAAGGGGCTCCCAACTGGCTGACCCACAGGGCAGGTGTGGACATCGCTCTGCCAGAGGGTCCAGGTGAGAGCTGCTGGTCACTTCTGTTATAACAGATGCTTTCAGCTGAAAGGCATTATGGGCCTCTGAGGCACGGAGCCTTATGCACTTCTCTTAATTCTAGATTATATTTGATTACCGGATTTTCTTTTAATGAAACATCCATAATCACTTCCTTTGCAGCATCAGTGTGCTGGATTCCAGGAAAAATAGAGACCCATTGAATTACCAAATGCCAGTAATAGTTTTATTTAAGCCAGTAATGCCATCGACATATAAATACCCAGAAAGTGTATTTTAAATGATCGGTGAAGCTGCTAGAGTCAAGACAAGAGATAAGCAGAGAGGATCTATATACAGAACAGAAACACACGTTGCCTGGGAAAGCTTGCTGGAGAAGAAAGTGGGTAGGTTATTGGACACAGAAGATTGTTTTAAATCGGGCCATGTTGTGGCTTCTCCAAAAACCTACATTTCACATACTTTCCCCAAAGGGAGGAGACAGAACAAGTGTCAGGCAGGGTTGCCCCGGGTTTGCAGACTCCAGACTGTCTCCCTGCCCTCCGCCGGGCCACAGAGATGAGCGTTCCCAACCTAACCCCACACCTCGCCAGCGTGGCATGTGAGTAATCCGGGCTGTCTACCTGGGATCACTGCTCTGCTCAGCTGCAGACTCCGAAAAGCCTCAGATTGTGTTTGCCATGGTGGGGATTTAAGCCTGTCTGAATATGCCACTTTCTAGCCAAACAAACCAAACCCAAACCGAGGGAAATCTGCCCAGACAAACATTCAAACCCCAAGTTTAAAAACATTGGAATTACCATCCAGCCGCGCTCCAATGTAAATGTTGTCACATGGGCCAGACCGTCAGCTCAGGAGAGGCCAGACCCGGGAGGAGATGAAAATCGTTGGGTGTCACTGACTCGTTCTTGTTGACAGTGGCAGAGAGCGCTGCATGCCTGCCCCAACCCTTCTCGCCTCGCCTCCTGCCACAAAACCCTGAATTTTAACTAGACACACCATTTTCTACCCCAGAGACCATATTCCCAAGTGCCCCTGCTCCATCTTAACTCCCAAGGCTTTGCATGAAACCCGGTTGCATCTAGGCCAAGCCCTGCAGCGCATGTCCAGCTCTTCCCCTCCCGCCTCACCCACCTACTGCTTGTTCCTCATATCTCTGAGGCAGCTCTTCAAAAAATCCAAATGCAACCTTATTTTTCCTGTACTTAACATTCTCTAAGATGTGCCCTCTCTCATGAGCTCCTCAATGTCTTGTTCTGGCCGCCGTTCCTGCCCATCCTCTGTCATTGTCCCTGTTACATCCTACAGGATGACAAGACTACGTTACTTGAACCTTCTCAAACAGACCGACGCCTCTAAACACATTATTTCTTCGTCTTTGTGAAAAAGACGTATTCATCCTTCCTGAGAGCTTGAAGCATCTCCTGCCCTTATCTTTTATCCTGCACAGAAGCCAACATTCCATGCTATGTTTTCAACAAACACTTGTATAATCACTTTTTATAGCTCTTATGGCACTTTTTTTTTTTTTAAATAGCTGGTTGTTTTCAAAAACTACACAATTTCTTCACGAAGAGAATGTTCTTATTTCTTTTTAATCCTTACGATCTCAGGGCTTACTGTGGAATCTCAGACAATGGAACAGTCGATCTATATCTAATTACTGAATAGTACAGACAGTTGGTGATTTCGATGAACCATGGGTCATTTCCACAGGACCGACATCACTCCTTTATCTTCCCTCCAGAGGCCTCTCATTCCAGAGGGCTCAGAGATTGACTGAGCTTCCAAGGGGTCAATAAAGCCCTCTCCATCTTCATGCAGCAAGACGCCATCTTTGACATAAATCCCTTCTCAGGCACCTGACCTTGGAACTGAGCCACAGAATGTGTTTATGATGGTGATGGACCAGGGTGGAGACTCTGTGGTCAGAGTTATTGAATTCAATTAGCTTAATTGATACTCAGAATAAGCCTGTGAATAGATGTTCTTATTATTCTAATTTCATTATTATTAAACTATCTTTTATGGAGTCATGGTCAGTCATTAGTAGAGATTTACAACACGTAGGCTCCAAAATTCTCTGCGTGGAAACCACCCATGAATTGAGGTAGCTGTTACCTTTGAAAGGCAATTCTTCATCTCTTTGAAGTGAATCTTCACATTTCATTGGAAATCTCTTGGGAATTCATCACCTGCTCTCTATGGAGCTTCTGGAGTTTCATGACAAGAAAGCATAACAGCGTCTCCCACCCCCTGCAACCTGTAGCTTCAATTTATTGTTAGAAAAGTTAAATGAAACAGAATCAAATACTAAGCACCTTTGGTCCTCTCCTCTCCCTCACGACCCCCACCCCACGTGATTTAATCTCCAGCTGCCTTCTTGGGGAGCCTAGCCAAGGGATTGTGTTACATCCCTAACAACACCCTCTGTATTCTCTCAAGGTTGATACCCTAAGGTGAGCATGTGCTGGGCTGGCCTTCTCAAAGGAACACTCTGCTGAAGAAGATGAACTCTGTAAGTCATGAAGCAGGCACTGCCCGGGCCTCCCGGACCAGGGCATGCAATGCCTCTCATCCCTTCACGCCCACATGTCTCCATCCCATCCCCAATCCACGACCACCACACCCGTCCGTCCAGGAAAACAGCTTCTTTCAGGGTATGGACACCACTGACTCCTTGGCGGTCACCTTGTTTAATAAACTCCTTTGTGCAGAGACATTTCTGTGGTTCAGAATTTGGCTTTCTGGGTGGTAAGTGAAATGCCTGGTTTGGTCACTGACAGAAGCAGATCTAGTGAATAGTCACATCCTGGTGCTGCCAGGTTCTCCCGACCAGTAACCACAATCTACCAGCTCCTCCGCAAGCCATCACTAGAACTTCCAAAACTGTATTTGTTTCTTTTTCCCCCCTCTCTCGCCATTATCATTTTATTTTTTGAAATGTTTTTGTTTTAATAAGGTAACATTGGTTGACAACACTGGATGTGATCCAAAGGCACAGACCACACATCCCAGATGCCTCTCCCCACACCATGCCCACCACCAAGGTGTCCTCTGTCTCCACCGTGGTCCCCTGAGCCCTGCCCCCTCCCCTACTCCTGCCCCCCTCCCCATACACCTGCTTCTTGCCTTCCCATTCTCTGTGATGTGCCTGAGATTCCAGACAGGGTCAGGCTTGCCAGGACTTCTCTGCCTCCACCTTCCTCTCCACTGAGTGACCACCATCCCTCACGTTCACGCTCAAGGTTTATGTGAGAAAAAATAGTGGTTTTTTCCAATCCAGAAAATCAGAGACTGTTGGTACTGGGCACAGGTAGTTACTGTAGCAAATGATGTTATGTCCCTTGAAGCCTGTGCCCCTAGTTACAATTACTGTGTTCATTGTCTTGATACTATTTCTGAAAGTTGTCCAGATATTTTTCTTTTATTTAGTGAGTCTTTTAAATCACCAAGAATTCCTTTTAAAAACCAATTGATCACCCTTCAAGTATGCATCCATTGTCCATTACTCTTGCTTTCATCCACTGGGCATTAATCTGTTAGCTCCCTTTCCAGAGTTGCCTCAGACCTTATCAAAGCAGAGGAAAAGGGTTCAAAGCTAAGCAGATAGGAGCAACGATAACACAGCAAGGAATGACATCATAATGAGGTATCAGTGGTACTTCTGGAATTAAAGATTTATTGAGTGTCTATCTTATGCCAGGCACTATTCTAGACAATGTTTGTCTGTTACCAATTGCATCCAGCATTAAAAGAATAATCACTTTAGTCTGATTTTATAAATGAGATAACTTGGGTTTAAAAGTGTAAGTATCTTGCCTGGAGACACCAAGTTAGTGTAAACAATGGACCCAGAATTTCATTTGGAAACTGATGTGGTGCTTTCTGCTAAGTGTCATGGGGCCCCTACCAAAGGCTTCCTAGTCCCCACACTATGAACAGCCCCGGCTGCCCAAACTATTTTATAAAGAAGAGAATTCCATCTGTGCCTTTTTTTTTAATAAATGCCTATTAATCACTTACTTTATGCCAGTCCCTTTTGTTGTTTCTGGACATAAAGTTACAATCAAAATTGAAAAGTCTTTGCTTTTACCAAGTTCATATAATTAGCAAAAGTGCATTTGGTTTTCTATGCTTTGCTTTCAATTCTGTCTATAAATATTGCCAATATTAACAAAAAATGTATATTCTCTCTGATGTGAATATTTGAAAAAATACATAATCCACAAATGGTAAACAACTAAAATGTATTTGTGTTTAAATAAAAAAAAAATGATTCCACTGCAGAAGAACCATAAAGAGGATGTACATAGACCAACTAAATTAAAATACCAGCTAAACTGTCACCAGCTACAGAGCTTGGCGTGTGCTGGCTATTCAGACATGCTCAGTGGCACAGAGCCCCACAGTCACTGCAGGCATGTCTAAGCGTGTGCATTTGCAAAGACATCTTAGCTGAGCCACTAATCATGTTTAGGGTCTTTTTAAAGTGACTGAATAGAGTTTCATCTCAGTTGTGTAGGTCCCAATAAGTGCCTGCTTCTGTTATGATCGTAATAACTGAATGCATCAAAATACAATCATTTTTCAACTATGATGTAATTTTTCTTGCACAGGAGCCATGATGATGTAAGTCCCATCTCCAATTTGCATTCCCTTATTTTAGTACATTTAGGTTTTTGAAAGAATTTAGTAAATAAACTTCATGCTAAACTACTACTCTATGAAGAATGCACAATTTTCCTTAACTTAGAATTTCAACTAATAGCTCCCTTATGTTCATTTTATTAGTACTTTACTAGAATAAAGGATAAGAAAATGGCATAAGTACTAAAAAACTAACTCTTAAAAACTATTTTTTTAAGTTTAGGATACTAAAGCAAGTCCAGTGTTCTCTCTATGTTTCCTAATTTACATTGCAAATCTTCACAACTTTAAAAACACCATACAGTCTCTGAGAGTTCAAATATTTTAACAAATGTTTCCAAAAGACATTCTACACTCCTTTTTATAAAATGAAGTATTATAGCAACTACATAGAAAGCTGAAAACCATACCTGCTTTCACATAAGCATTTTAGCAAATCCACTTTTGGGCTCTGCCAATAGCAATCAATCATACTCATTGCTTTGAAGTCTTGTGTGTGTGTGTGTGTGTGTGTGTGTAAATATATATGTGGTGTGTGTGTGTGTGTGTTAGTAGAACTGGGGAGTAGGCCAGAGGCACAGGGAATGAGAGGCTTCACCAGAGACAAAGTGGGGAGCAGAACAGGTGGATCCACTGAAATCCATTGCTGAGGGGAGCAGCGGGCGAGACAGGGGAGGTCTGCTGCGCCATATGGGTCAGCTCCCTGGTCGGGCATCGAACTCAGTCCTTAGCAGTGATAGTGCCTGACACTTAACCCTAGGCAACCAGGGAGCGCCTGCAATCATATCTTTCAGTTCATTAAGGCTGCTCATTTATAAGAAATCCATGACTGAATTATGCAGTTGTATGTAAATGCATAGCTCTTACATTATTAAGACCCCAAACACGTCATTTTCACATGCATGAAGGACAATTTTAAGGATGCCTAAGCCTTAGCTAAAAATAAGGAAAATTAACACCGACTTTAACCATAAAACTACAAAACTACATAGGAGTAAAGTCAGCAAAAACCTCCTACACGAAAATATCAGCACAGTTGTTTGATCTTGAAATTGTAGGTAACATGGACTGATTCAGGTTTTGGATGAGGGCATGGCACGATGAAAGTAGTGGTTTAGAAACCAAAGATTTGTCTGACTAACGAGGAAAGGTAGAAAAGCCGAAGAGAGTCATCAGGTGGCTATTAATGTGATAAAAGAGCCGAGCAGAGCCTAAGAGGAGATTTAGTGGTGAGTGGTGTCCCCACCCTTCACAGGACAAAGTTCTCAAAGCATCGCAGCATGAGCAACAAACGTGCTCTTTCGTTTGTTTAGCTTGTGCGCTGACTACTGCCTCCATTTTATTTGGGACTTAGAAAAGATAGTTACCATTAAGGAATTCCACATGTGTTTTTCAAAAGCTCTTGTAGCCAAGCCAATAAACCAATTAGATCAGCCTAAACAAATTCTTAAACTTTTGAGAATTTCCTGTACCTTAGGCATGTGTAAACATTTATGGCATTAAAAAAAATGTAAAAGTAGGGAAATGAGATTCAGGCATATGTTTGTCAAATAAAGTTACTCTTAACTTTTTGTTTCTACAGGTTTCATAAAAATTTTCATGGAGTCTTATCAGTTGATGAAAACAAACAAACAAAAAATCCAAACAGTTGCATATCTACCATGTGAAATGTAAATCGGTATAAACACTGTCATCCGTTATGGATCAGTCGTAGACATGTCTTCACATGCTATAACTCCGTTTTCTTTGGAAAAGGTCCTAGTTTTTCGAGTACACTTACCGATGTACCTTCACGGGTCTTCAAAAAGAAATATTCAATCAAAAGGTGTTTCACCAATCCAAAGTGGAAAAATAGATATTTAAATGAAGCATCCTATGCAAGAATCACGTGTTCTCTGATTTGCTTTTCTATTTTAGATTTATTTTATTTATTTATGCATACAAAAGCTGGGGTGTAGGCCAGAGGAGTGGGTGAGGGTGAGAGGACTCACCAGAGACAGAGTGGGGAGCAGAGCAGGCAGATCTACTGAAATTCACTGCTGAGGGGAGCAGCAGGGAGACAGGGAAAGTCCGCTGAGCCAGGTGGGGCAGCTCCCTGGCCAGGGATTGAACTTGTGCTGCAGTGGCTGCCAATAGCTTCATAGTGCTGAGACTTAACCCCTAGGCTGCCAGGGAGGTCCCTGTGATTTGCTTTTTATGATCTGTTTAACACACATCCTTTCTGGTCATGACGAAGGTGACCAGGCTCTGTTTCTGTCATGGCCATGACACTGATTTGCGCTCCCAATGGTAATGGTAACAGTTTAAAGGACACAATTTAGTAGACAAAGCTGCACTATTCTCTAATATAGCACACTAATGATTAGCCTTCCCCCCCCCCCAAGATCACCCCTAAACCACCACCATCACCCACAAGCAGAGTTAGGGCTAATGCATCACAATGAACACATAACCCTTGCTGGAAGCCTTGCTTTTATCCTAAAAAAGTATGTGAATTTTACATATTCTACCATTATGTGTCCACATTTGTTTTGATGTAACTAGTTTTCCCTACTTCCAAATCTTCCAAGAAGATGTAGCTGTCTCTAAACCTCCCTCCCTCTGCCTGTTATCTCGGTACCCACTTGTCCTCCTGGCATGGGGAGGGGTCATATTAGGAAGCAAATCTCAAAGGGAGGAGCGCCTGACCCTTTCAGCGCACTGTGTATATGGACTTCTGAGGGCCAGAGAGCAGAATACAATACAACAAAAAGAATCAAGAGGGCAAGATCCCAAAAGAACAAGGAGTTGGAATACTATGTGATTAAAAAAGCTTTTGATTTCTTGCCCTTCCTAATTTTCAGTTCTCACTTCTTAGCTCTATCACCTCTAGTGTTCTTAGCCTTGACTCACTAAACTGGATCCTTTGTCAATTAGGAAGGACCCTAGTTTCTCCTGTAGGTGAGATTCTGACCATTCTCATTCCCCTGCCTTTCAAATCTCTTCTGCTAATACAGGAGTTTCACAAGGAAGCATACAAGTCACTCTTGGCAATAAGGCAATTGACCCAACATGACAGAAGTCCTGCCTGGAATACTAGGAGATGAATTTCCCATTCTGGTCACTTTTTCCATGAATCAAACTAGACAATGAACTCTGTGCCTTACATCTTCTGATTCTCTCCTTTCACGAACATCTAGAAGTTACTGCATTGGATCAGATCTTTGCTTTGATCATTTTTACGATGAGCCCTGTTTTACATTCTACCAAGATAACTCCCTCTGTTTATTTGTCATCTTGAGTCCTGATGTTGTACCACTAAGTACGCTAGATGGTTTAGGCAATGCACAACAGATTCTCAAAGATGTCCAATCCCAGTAAAACAAGAAATCTCATAATATCTGGGTGGGGAAGTGACACTATCTCCCTGGATGAATCAACAGTCTCAGAAGTTCATTCAACCACCAAGGCCATGCAGCTCACCAGCATGAGAGCCACATTTAAAGCCAGGGCTGATGCCCCAGGAGGCAGCACGGATGGTTCACAGCTGGGAGCCGCCCTATATGTCCCATCTCAGAGAATGTGAATTCTGACAGTTCCTTTTCTACTGTTGGTCCAATTCCTCTTTTTCCAATAATTTAAGTAAAAACAAGCAAAAAAACCTAAAATTTTTTAAAAGGAATTCTCATTTAATATAAGAGAAAAGTAAATATCCTGATAACCGAGTATTTGCCATTATTTTAACTTTATTTTCTGAAAAATCTTTGATGAGAAAAAAATGGCTCAAAAATTTTAATCGCTGGCACAAAAAAAGTCTCACAGAGTTGGCTGTAAAAAAGTTAGTGCATTGCTGTTTAAGTATATTCCTATCTTAAAATTATGTCTAAGAAGTCTTTTCTGCAACCAGGTTTTGAATTCCAAGGTGATTTTTAATTATACTTGTACAGGCATAAGAAATTGAGGTATAGCTTAGGGAAATGGATGGAAATTTGTTTGGAAAACAAAAGACAATAATAAATAAAAGAACAAGGGTGTCTGCATGAGTTTATGGTCAGAGAGAGAGAGAAACTGAACTAAAAATCTCTCCAAAGCAGCAATGGAAGCTGCTCGTCTGTCTGTTCCTAATACTCATCAAAAATTTGCTGCAGAATTAGAATTGTGGCTGATTGCTGAGTGTGTAAGGAAACCTAGAAGTTCCAGCAGGTCAGAGCTGAAACATGCTAAACAGACTTAGGAAAGAAAAAAAAAAAATACTGAACACTGCTTCCATCTTTACGGAAAAAACTGCGGGTTTCCATCAGGGGAAGATAGCAATTTCCTAGACACCAAATTTTTAGGACAATACCTTATATTTATGGCTAGTTTTCTCATCATCACTGCTGAGACAGCTGTCACCTTTGCCTCCCTGCTCCTTCCCAACTGTTCTCTTGTTCTGTTGAAGTAGAACTTGCTCAGAGTGATGCATTATGACTAAGAAGGCTTGTTTTTTTTACCATTTGGATTGTTGCAATAACAATACTTCTACTGGCAATGATTTCTCAGAGCTAAATAGTCTAATATTAGAGAAAGTAAGACAAAGAAAAAATGTCAACTGATTTTGTGAAAAGTGCCCAAAACATTCTAGAGCTGGAAATATTAATTTTATCCATATTTTAATCATGTTCTTGTGTCCTTGCTTCAGTCTATAAAATATTTCCATCCCTGCCTGCTTAAAGATGTTTGAGTAAATCCAAATTAAGCAATTTCCATGTTAAAGATTGAATGTATGTGTTCTTTCTCCAAAAAGAAAAAAAGCAAATATCACGGTCTATTTTTTTTTTAGAAAGAATTGCCTAAATGTGTTTGCTCTAAGGCATTAAGAAATCAATTGCTTACATAGTAGTGTACCTAATGCTTTCCCACAGGAAAACAAAGATTCATATTATTTGTTCATGGTTTCTTAAGACTAGTCATACAAACAGATGTGAGCCACAAGATACCTTAAAGTACCTGGAGCACGTTATGTGTGTGTGTGTGTGTGTGTGTGTGTGTGTAGACCTGGAAATGTAATATATATATATATAAATTTGTTATATGCATGCCTGTTGGAAGCAGTTCTATCTCAATTACTAGTTTACCGGTTGACTGACTGGGGAAGTATTCATGAGGAGACACATTACGTAAACCTTTTACACAGTGATGGCCACACCAGCCAGCCTTTGGGTGTGACTCACGTTACAAAGAACCCTTGTTCAACCACTTTAAGGATACTCTACATGAAACAATATCTTTTCCATAAACATTTTTTGGTAATATTGAAAATGCATTTAACCTATTTGCAAGATGCCCCCCATCTCATTTTATTCCATTGCCAGACTTGAAGTTGAACAGAAGAAGGGCAACAAGGCTGACTGACAAAGCAATGCGAGCGAGGGGGATGGATGCAGAGCCTGGCGTGAGCATTTATGTGGAAAGATTATATGCTGAACAAAATAATTCCAGGTGGTACTAAGTGATCCATGCTTAGCCTTTCCAATTCAAAACTAAAACTATCAAATGTGGGTTCCCCCTTACAATTCAATAATGGCCTATGCGTAGATCTTGCTGTGCACCCCAGAACCTTGTTCATGAGTCAGCACATGTACCTAAAAGGAAGAAGAGTCTCAGCAGAGTTGGAGAAAACATCACTCTGAACATCCCAGATGGTTCATCAACAGTTAATTAGGTAGCGGAGGCTGAGGCGGCACTGAAGCCGCTGTCCCAAGGCCTTAGTCAATTCCAGGCTCCGAGACAGAGAAGACCAAAACTCTGTGGGAGCTGGTATCAGGGCTCCGTGACGACACTGGGAACCCTGGACAGCGTGCACGCACGCACGCACACACACATCCTGCAGAGCAGACTGCAAGGAGAAGGTAACACTGAGAGCCTGGGCAGCTGGAGACTCTCGTAATGAGACATAAAGTCCTCAGCACAGAGCCTCGGTCTCCGCCAGTATCTTTAATCTTGTTCAACACAACTGGGAATCAGACTCATTAGCTTCTCCCATCTGTTCACAGAATTGCATGCAGGAGGGCTGGAGTCTAGTCCCAGGCCTGCATACCCCTGGCTACACTCACGAGCCCTGGAGTCCCCCAAAACCTTTACTGTAAATTATGGTCACAGGGATGTCATTTAAGAATAATCAAGGCAGAGGTTCCTAATAGCTAAGGCCAGCTGGTTCTGTATGAAAGTTGGGGCATTCCTTAAGCTCTCTGGCCTGCATTGTCCAGACATAAAGCATCTATAAAGCACCACAGTACAGAAGTGTAGTGAGTATGAAGCGAGGTGACTTGTGTGACAAGAGTGGGGTGCCCACTGTAATCTCTGCTGCGGTGACGATGATGAGGGTGACGAGGATGGTGATATCATCTTCCTCGATGGCAGTTTCCGATCTAGCATACCAGCCTTTCAGGATTTAAACCAGGGCCTCCCTGGTGGCACAAGGCTTTAAACACAGCACTATGAACCTATCCACAGCCTCTGCAGCATGAGTTCGATCCCCGGCCAGGGAGCTACCCACACGGCACAGCAGACCTCTCCTGTCTCCCTGCTGCTCCCCTCAGCAGTGGATTTCAGGCCACACCTCTGGCCTGCACCCCACTTCTTGTATGCATAAATAAATATTTTTTTAAAAAAGGATTCAAACCAGTGTCAGCACCTGACAGGCCCTCAATAAAGGAGTGTGGAAGGACTCAGTGACTACAGCAGCAGGACTGCGGTGGGTCTTCATGCCACCACGCCACACAAGGTAAAGCTCATTCTCAGAGGGGTTAAATGAATAGCCTGACCCAGCAGGGCCCCAGTGCAGTGGCAGTCTTCTGTCACCGCCATGACTCCCACTTGATAGACACAGATTACCTGAGAGTCAGAGAGCAGGTCCTCTAGTTTCAGAGGCAGACGGGCTCGCTGTATCCACATGGTTGAGCATTTTCTGAAGATCATTGTGTGTGTCTGAAGCAAGTGGAGTGTCAGCCGATCGTAGTGGCGTTGAGTGAGGGGAGCCAGAGGGGTCTCATTTTGGCTGCAGGAGTTCCAAGAACTAAGCCACAAGTCTCATCCCCCGACACCCCTGGGCAAATGGGGGAGACTAGAGTGACAAGCTGCATTCCCAGACTCCACTCTGGCTGCCCTCGGCCCCTGCGCGCCTGCCCAGTGACCCCCGGGGAGGTCAGGAGTCCTCACCTCTGCTAACCACCGTGAAAATGCCATTTTGCACTAAAAGTATGTCAGTGTGCACTTGAAGACAGATTCTCTTCCCTTTATTTACTTTTTTCCCCCCACATTCTGTGGGAAGAGCAACAGAAGGCGTGACCAGCATTGTGGATGCAGCCGGTCCTGTACAAGCACCAGAACCTGATTCCTCAAACCCTGGATGACTCCCAAAAGTGGGAGGCAACCGGGAGAGAAGGCCGCCTCCCTGCTTGCAACTCCTCCTTAAGAGAATACATTTCAAGACCTGAATTGCCCCTGGTGTTGAAAGCACATGTTGGCAGTGATACTAGTAAGTAAAAATAATAATGACTGAGTCATCTTCACCTCTTGCCATGCGCCACAGGCTCTCCACCATGGACTTCTCCTTCGGAGTGCTGGTTAGTCCCTGGTCCCAGGCCCCACGGTGGAGGAGGTGGGCTTGTTAGCTGGGGTCTGAAGTGGAAGCTGTGTTCTCACTGGTGGGTACAGCAGAGGCCACGCTGAAGACGCCCGTCTGTCTTCCAGGAGCCAGGAGGGCAGCAGATGAAGCCCCTTCATGCCCTGTGACGCCACATGATGTCTGCTCACAGCTTTTCATGCAGGATGACTGTAAAAGGCAGCCAGAGGTGGAAGGTCACTGCATTGTCTAACGTAAGACGGTTTGTCGAAGATACTTTCACCGAAATAGTCAATACTCCTTAAAGAAGACGTGGGGAAACTCATTAGACGAACTTAACTTCCTTTCATCTGAAAAGGAAGCCATTGGCATTCTGGGTCTTTCTATTTATTCTGGCTACTAGGAAACTCTGAGAGAAGCTGTGAGATGCTTATAGTAATCGTCCAAAGGGAAAGCTCGCGTTCGGGCTATTTCTCTCCCTTATTCTCGGTTGCTTGACTCATTGCTATTTTCCTTTTAATGCAGTGTACAGTAATGGAATGCAACTGCTTTGATGCAAGCCTTTATAGTTTTATTATTTATGCATTTTTAGTTTGTCATCTCAAAATAGACTTGCTCTTACAGAGAAGCAAACAAACTTGGCTTCAGTGGAGTTTTTTCAGCTGCTCCCTGGTTGAATGTTGACTGATTTGTCTTCGTCAAGTCTAGGAAAGACTTAGTGTTCTAGAGAATTCCAACAGGTACAGATTTAGTTGAGAAAAGAATGCAAGCTTTTATTTTGCACCTCTTATATTTCAAAAGGATACTGAGCATGTTATATAAAATCCCAAGAGATAATATAACTATAATAAATTAAGGAAAAGTTGCACATGTAAATCAATCATACTGGGTTATAATTATAGCCCTATTCACACCAGGCTGATGAAAGAGTTGATCTTTGACCTATAGCTCTAGGCATAATCGATCCAAAGTCCAAACTGCAATGTAAAGGCTTTTTGAATAAAAACACAATATGGGATTGGTTCTTAAAAATGGATGGAGGCTTATTTGCCAGACTTCATCAAAATAAAAAGATACTTTATGGAACTTGTAAAAACCAGAACCTCTTCACTCATTTCTGTATTAATGTAACGAGCATTTATCATCATGCTTCTAAGTATTAGTGAAAAGAGTTCAACACAAATACAAGTAACAAGAGTTCCAGGGCCTTGTAGGTCCTCTTGGTATCTTTCCTAGTTTGGTTGGCTCCTACTGAAAACAGAGGAAAGAAAAGTTATTTCTTATACAATTTATAATCACATAATTTGAGAAAATGCTTTTTTAGAAGGGAAAAGTGTATATGTCTCATGGACAACATTTTTTTTGCTTTCTTATTTTTAATATTATTATTACAGTAGTATATTCTTATTATTCTTTCATTTCCTTATTATTATGAATCATTTTTATTTTTCACTATGAAAAAATAAGCTTCTACTTTGTTGAGTAAAGATTGAAAATATAACTAGATCTTTTCTTTCACTACTCAAAGGTTCTTTGAAAAGGTAGGAATTACAAAATCCTAATATGTGAGTGTCATGACTATAATCAAACAGAAACATTTAGCATCTCATTTACACAGGAAACAGATCATATGAGTTGGAAAATAATGTCCCTTGAAACATTCCCCTGCTGCTCTCAACATATTTTACTACTTAGCCTACATGGCAATACTTGTAGGACACAAGCATTTTCCTTAAGGAGGGGGGAAACTTAAAATAACTAGGATACCAAAGAGAAATTAAGGTACTTTCCAGAATAATTAAATCTTAGCACCACTTATCTAGAGGCAGAGAAGGGGAATTGCACTAGTGGGAGTGGGGAGAGAAGCAGGAGGAGGGAAAAACTGTTAAATATAGTCATAGCAAATAAAGTAAAATTCTAGAACTGTTATTTGCTTGCTATTTTCCTTCACAGGAGATCTTATACTTTCTATATGAATTTTACTGGTAAATGGCCTTGAGATCCTTCTTTCTGTGTATAATACTGTTCAGTTTTTTATTTATTTATTTTTTAATGCTGTTCAGTTTTTTATCATTTATATGAGAAATCAATCAGATTATGATTTGGTGGTGGTCCCAGCTTGTGGAATTAAGCCATGATCCCCCATAAAGAATAAAAACATGAATTAGTGTAATTAAATACTGTTGATGAGAGTCTAAATAGGCATGATTTTTTTGAAGTTAGACACAGGAAAAATATATAAAAAATGCAAAAATTCTCAAAAACCCTAAGAATGTTTCTACAGCTATAGTCGGAAATGTGCGCAAATAGGCTTCGATGAATAAATACAAGGGTAAAAAAAGTGGAAGTGATATGAATGATTCAAAGTTAAAGAAGACATCTCTATGCCATGGAATATTATGCAAACCCTGAATACTTTTCACAAAGAAGGAAAAAACAGTAATGAGAAAATTACTCATGATGGATTTTTCTATGAAAGAAGCCAGATAAAAATTAGCCATAATTATGACCTATATTAATGTTGCATTAGCTGATAAATAAGCCGTGCTGGGGCCAGACTCCTCCAAAGAGAAAGTCATCGCTTAGCTCGTGAAGTGATATCATTAGGATGCTTGACACAGTCATGTGGGGACCCGTTTTGCCAGAAATTTTGCGTCTTCAAGAGGCCAATTTTCTAGGCCACTCTGGGTAATAACACCCTGCCAGCAACACGGGGTGAAAGGTTAGAATGTCCCACAGCAGACTTTACGGCCAGCTTCCCTGTGTTACCCAGAACCCAAGCCCTTGACCTTGCAAAAACGTAAATACTTTCTACAGTAAAGCATGCATTATGTATAAACTATACAGCTTTTATATTTATTGCAGAGGTGTGTACATAGAACATCATGTATGTTCACATACATAGTGGCATGTGGACATATATGTTCCAAACACAACCCCTGAGCCCCTACTGGAACGTTGCTCTGAGATGCTCACAGCCGCCGCTCCGCCCACACCAGCATTCTTCACACTACAGGGGCCAGAAGGCAGCCCAGGGGCAGGTGGCAGGGACTGTCCTGCAGGAAGGGGGCATTTCCCCGCTTTATCCAGGTGCCCTGGCACCAGCACCACAGGCCGCAGGGTGCGCTGGCTGAGGCCCAGCACCATCTCGCCCAGAGGGGAGAGAGGCAGGAGAGGATGCCCAGGGCGTGGGTGCGGCTCTTTTTGGAAATGTTGCAAGAGCAAGTAGATATTAGAACAATGGTGACCTTTTTACTACAGCAATAATTGGTACTTTTGAAGCGATCAAAAGGCCTGCGCAGCTTTCCCTGGGTCAACGCCGGGCAGAAGAATGCGGGCCTGTGAGCCTGGTGAGAGCGCAGGGCCTGGGAAAGCCCTGCAGGTGCTCAGAGGCCTTCTTAGTCCTCCCGGCCCACAAGGCCAGTGTGGCCGCTCCGGAAGCCGGGGACACTGAGGTGCTGGCCGAGGCTCCCTGTCCCCATGAGCTTAGAGCAAAGAGCCACCCCCACCCCTCTGTGCCACCCCACCCCACCACACCCCACCCCACGCGCCCACTTCCCTGAGGTCCTCAGGTCAGCCTCAGCATGAGCACGAGGGCAGGACAGGGGCCGGGACGGCAGGCACCTGTCCTCTGACTGCATGGCCCTGCCCAGGAGGCCGACACTAGCAGAGTGGCAGGCCCCACTCCCGGCCCCGCCCGCAGTCGAGGCTCTGCTTCCAAAAAGGGCGACTTCTCCTGTCCATGGGGCTTTGCTTCTACCCCCACGTGCGCCGGGGACACAGAGGGCATGGTGCCCACGCTGAGCTCCAGGTAGGACGGAGAATCAGGCCGGCCTGGACGGTGGAGGCGGCTGCTCTGTGCCCTGGCACTTGCTGTCCCTGCGTGTGGCTCAGAAGTCTCTTCTTAAAGGCGTTTGCCTGCGCTGATGGCTCGCCTCCCCCCAAGCCCGTGCCTCTCCGTGCCGGCACAGGCAGCGGCTCCAACCCAGCACCCTCAGACTGGTCTTTTTTTATTTTCTGGAGTTAAACATTTTATACATTTTCCCCACCAAGTAGCAGAGAACCCGCAAGTGCAGAAACATTCCCACAGGACACATTCAGGCCAAGGAGACTCGGTGTCACTTTCTTGTCTTCTCTGAGAGGACACGGTTGGATCCCCCCACTGAGCCATCCCACTGGGAGAAGCAGGAAACAGGTGCTTGACCCCTGGATCTAGAATGGACTCTTTTTAGAAGCTATGAAAGGGGCAAATACATTCTAGAACAAGTGTCACCTTTTCACTGTAGGAAAAATAAAATAAAAGCTTGACAAAGGACCAGCATTGTCGGTGGAAGGTCGTGTGTTGAATGAAATGTCAGAAATTGTTCTAAAATCATGAAGGCATAATAATTGGCTGCACTGGGTGATTTGTTTCCTCAGGAAGAAACAAGCCATGCACATAGTCAAAAGCAAGTATTCAGATTTCTCTTCCTTGGTGCGTTAGTTTTGTCAGCCACAAGCTCCAGAGTGAAGCGAACAGACTGACAAAGAGGAGAAACCTGCAGCTAAGAATAACAGAAACTACAGAAAAATGCATTTCACTTTTTAAACGTTTAGTCACGTTGTCCAACCTGGAGCTTCTCTTTAAGGGGGTTTCTTATGCATGTGGCCAATACAAGATCACATTTTCCAAGTCAACATTTATTTTCCAGTAGAGATGCCAGGTCTTTGTTTTTAAACTTTGGCTGTTGTGTGCTCCTCCACAGAAAGGTACATGAGTTTTTCTGTCAATGTTAGGACAATTAAGTGGTCTAGGAGGCTGCCACGGGCATTCTGTAATGTGTTCTGCTTAAACTGTGGCTGATCCACAAGATGGGCCTCCGAGCCTCACCCTTTTGGTGTCTCTCCAATCGTGGATGAAGCCAACTTCTTCAGCTGTCAGGTTCATGCATCTTAAAGCCAGGCTGAGCAGCTTGCAGGCCCGTGAGCCAGGCAGCGAGTGGGGTGCAAAGCCGGGGGTTCTGTCTTTGCTCAGGCAGTGAATCAAGGTATAAGCTCAGGCAAGTCACTTCGCCATTATTAACTTCTTAATTATTCCATCTGTAAAAGACAGCCTAGGACACATGAGCAATAAAAAACTTCAGAGAGAAAATTATGAACCCAGATCTATTCTAGGAGGCATTTGGAAATACCGTCAGAGGAGAGCAAGGAACTGTAGCTCCGACTGACTTTTAATTTCCCTGACTCAGGGGCCTCCCCAGTGGTGCAGGGGTTAAGTCTCAGCACTATCAAGCTATCACCAGCCACTGCGGCCTGAGTTTGGTCCCCGGCCAAGGAGCTACCTACAGGGCATGGCGAACCTCTCAGGTCTCCCGGCTGCTCCCCTCAGAAGTGGGTTTCAGTGGATCTGCCTGTTCTGGCCCCCACTCTGTCTCTCATGAATCCTCTCACCCCCCTACACCTCTGGCCTGCACCCCAGTTCTTGTATGCATAAATAAATAAATCTTTAAAAATAAATAAATTCCCTGAATCAGTCTCTGGGCTGGAAAGGGGTTTAGAATTCCCTGGGTTGTAACTCCCCCCAATGCTTGGTTTCCGGGCGGACGGATGATAGTATCCTGGTAAATCGGATCTTTTGCTTTCAACTGAGGAAAATTTTAATATTATTTTGAATACTTTAAGTGGGCCTGACTTCTCATTTGAGAATAGAGTTCAGATAACCCTCCCTCCATATTTTTACAGACTGTAGCAGGCATTTTCCACAGAAGCACACACTTACTTCAAAAGTAAAAATGAAAGATAGAAAGATTATTATAGATGAGGACCTCAGGATATAAGGTAGATATGAAAATCACCAGCAATCCTCTTAGTCAAATTGACTGACTTATAGCTTACCCGTAAGTGGAGCTGCTAGATAAAATGCAGGAAGCCAGTTACATTTACGTTTCAAATAAATGATGGCTTACTTTTAGGTCAAGTATGTCTCATGCAATTTTGGGGAAAAACTTAAACTAAAACAAATGATTCTTCCTTTATAGGGATATAGATTTTTATGCCTTCTATAGGTACAGATGGGGAGAAAGAAGTAGCGGACCAGGCACAGGCACAGCACAGGCAGATCAGTAGATCTGATGCCTTGTAGTCATCAATATTGAGCATCAATATTGAGCATCTTTATTCCAATTTCCCTGGAATAAAGATAGATTTGAACGTCCGTTGCCGCGTCCTAACTGCGAAACCTGGCTTTGCTAAGTTGTTTGCCAGTGTACAATGTAAAAGGGAGAGTTATTGGCACTTGAGAGGTCTGCATGGTGTGATGACACAGGTCTGAAGAGGTGGGAACCTGTATTCATGAAACATATAAAGTGTTGTAAACTGGCATTATCTCAGGCCTCTCTGGTGGTGCAAGGGGCTAAGCACTGCACTATGAAGCTGTCCGCAGCCTCTGCAGCACGACTTCAATCCCGGCCAGGGAGCTGCCCACATGGCGTAGCAGACCCCTCCTGACTCTTGACTCACCCGCTGCTCCCCTCCAGCAGTGTACTTCAGTCAATCTGCCTGCCCTTGCTCC